>NC_051307.1:218673876-219298876 GCF_015220235.1 Choloepus didactylus | reverse complement strand
GCAGCAAGAGAAAAGCAATTCACCACATACAAAGGAAACAGCATAAGACTAAGTAGTGACTACTCAGCAGCCACCATGGAGGCGAGAAGGCAGTGGCACGATATATTTAAAATTCTGAGTGAGAGGAATTTCCAGCCAAGAATACTTTATCCAGCAAAGCTCTCCTTCAAATTTGAGGGAGAGCTTAAATTTTTCACAGACAAAGAAATGCTGAGAGAATTTGCTAACAAGAGACCTGCCCTACTGGAGATACTAAAGGGAGCTCTACAGACAGAGAAAGAAAGACAGGACAGAGAGACTTGGAGAAAGGTTCAGTACTAAAGAGATTCGGTATGGGTACAATAAAGGATATTAATAGAGATAGGGAAAAATATGGCAAACATAATCCAAAGGATAAGATGGCCGATTCAAGAAATGCCTTCACGGTTTTAACGTTGAATGTAAATGGATTAAACTCCCCAATTAAAAGATATAGATTCGCAGAATGGATCAAAAAAAATGAACCATCAATATGTTGCATACAAGAGACTCATCTTAGACACAGGGACACAAAGAAACTGAAAGTGAAAGGATGGAAAAAAATACTTCATGCAAGCTACAGCCAAAAGAAAGCAGGTGTAGCAATATTAATCTCAGATAAAATAGACTTCAAATGCAGGGATGTTTTGAGAGACAAAGAAGGCCACTACATACTAATAAAAGGGGCAATTCAGCAAGAAGAAATAACAATCGTAAATGTCTATGCACCCAATCAAGGTGCCACAAAATACATGAGAGAAACATTGGCAAAACTAAAGGAAGCAATTGATGTTTCCACAATAATTGTGGGAGACTTCAACACATCACTCTCTCCTATAGATAGATCAACCAGACAGAAGACCAATAAGGAAATTGAAAACCTAAACAATCTGATAAATGAATTAGATTTAACAGACATCTACAGGACATTACATCCCAAATCACCAGGATACACATACTTTTCTAGTGCTCACGGAACTTTCTCCAGAATAGATCATATGCTGGGACATAAAACAAGCCTCAATAAATTTAAAAAGATTGAAATCATTCAAAGCACATTCTCTGACCACAATGGAATACAATTAGAAGTCAATAACCATCAGAGACTTAGAAAATTCACAAATACCTGGAGGTTAAACAACACACTCCTAAACAATCAGTGGGTTAAAGAAGAAATAGCAAGAGAAATTGCTAAATATATAGAGACGAATGAAAATGAGAACACAACATACCAAAACCTATGGGATGCAGCAAAAGCAGTACTAAGGGGGAAATTTATAGCACTAAACGCATATATTAAAAAGGAAGAAAGAGCCAAAATCAAAGAACTAATGGATCAACTGAAGAAGCTAGAAAATGAACAGCAAACCAATCCTAAACCAAGTACAAGAAAAGAAATAACAAGGATTAAAGCAGAAATAAATGACATAGAGAACAAAAAAACAATAGAAAGGATAAATATCACCAAAAGTTGGTTCTTTGAGAAGATCAACAAGATTGACAAGCCCCTAGCTAGACTGACAAAATCAAAAAGAGAGAAGACCCATATAAACAAAATAATGAATGAAAAAGGGGACATAACTGCAGATCCTGAAGAAATTAAAAAAATTATAAGAGGATATTATGAACAACTGTATGGCAACAAACTGGATAATGTAGAAGAAATGGACAATTTCCTGGAAACATATGAACAACCTAGACTGACCAGAGAAGAAATAGAAGACCTCAACCAACCCATCACAAGCAAAGAGATCCAATCAGTCATCAAAAATCTTCCCACAAATAAATGCCCAGGGCCAGATGGCTTCACAGGGGAATTCTACCAAACTTTCCAGAAAGAACTGACACCAATCTTACTCAAACTCTTTCAAAACATTGAAAAAAATGGAACACTACCTAACTCATTTTATGAAGCTAACATCAATCTAATACCAAAACCAGGCAAAGATGCTACAAAAAAGGAAAACTACCGGCCAATCTCCCTAATGAATATAGATGCAAAAATCCTCAACAAAATACTTGCAAATCGAATCCAAAGACACATTAAAAAAATCATACACCATGACCAAGTGGGGTTCATTCCAGGCATGCAAGGATGGTTCAACATAAGAAAAACAATCAATGTATTACAACACATTAAAAACTCGAAAGGGAAAAATCAATTGATCATCTCAATAGATGCTGAAAAAGCATTTGACAAAATCCAACATCCCTTTTTGATAAAAACACTTCAAAAGGTAGGAATTGAAGGAAACTTCCTCAACATGATAAAGAGCATATATGAAAAACCCACAGCCAGCATAGTACTCAATGGTGAGAGACTGAAAGCCTTCCCTCTAAGATCAGGAACAAGACAAGGATGCCCGCTGTCACCACTGTTATTCAACATTGTGCTGGAAGTGCTAGCCAGGGCAATCCGGCAAGACAAAGAAATAAAAGGCATCCAAATTGGAAAAGAAGAAGTAAAACTGTCATTGTTTGCAGATGATATGATCTTATATCTAGAAAACCCTGAGAAATCAACGATACACCTACTAGAGCTAATAAACAAATTTAGCAAAGTAGCGGGATACAAGATTAATGCACATAAGTCAGTAATGTTTCTATATGCTAGAAATGAACAAACTGAAGAGACACTCAAGAAAAAGATACCATTTTCAATAGCAACTAAAAAAATCAAGTACCTAGGAATAAACTTAACCAAAGATGTAAAAGACCTATACAAAGAAAACTACATAACTCTACTAAAAGAAATAGAAGGGGACCTTAAAAGATGGAAAAATATTCCATGTTCATGGATAGGAAGGCTAAATGTCATTAAGATGTCAATTCTACCCAAACTCATCTACAGATTCAATGCAATCCCAATCAAAATTCCAACAACCTACTTTGCAGACTTGGAAAAGCTAGTTATCAAATTTATTTGGAAAGGGAAGATGCCTCGAATTGCTAAAGACACTCTAAAAAAGAAAAACGAAGTGGGAGGACTTACACTCCCTGACTTTGAAGCTTATTATAAAGCCACAGTTGCCAAAACAGCATGGTACTGGCACAAAGATAGACATATAGATCAATGGAATCGAATTGAGAATTCCGAGATAGACCCTCAGATCTATGGCCGACTGATCTTTGATAAGGCCCCCAAAGTCACCGAACTGAGCCATAATGGTCTTTTCAACAAATGGGGCTGGGAGAGTTGGATATCCATATCCAAAAGAATGAAAGAGGACCCCTACCTCACCCCCTACACAAAAATTAACTCAAAATGGACCAAAGATCTCAATATAAAAGAAAGTACCATAAAACTCCTAGAAGATAATGTAGGAAAACATCTTCAAGACCTTGTATTAGGAGGCCACTTCCTAGACTTTACACCCAAAGCACAAGCAACAAAAGAGAAAATAGATAAATGGGAACTCCTCAAGCTTAGAAGTTTCTGCACCTCAAAGGAATTTCTCAAAAAGGTAAAGAGGCAGCCAACTCAATGGGAAAAAATTTTTGGAAACCATGTATCTGACAAAAGACTGATATCTTGCATATACAAAGAAATCCTACAACTCAATGACAATAGTACAGACAGCCCAATTATAAAATGGGCAAAAGATATGAAAAGACAGTTCTCTGAAGAGGAAATACAAATGGCCAAGAAACACATGAAAAAATGTTCAGCTTCACTAGCTATTAGAGAGATGCAAATTAAGACCACAATGAGATACCATCTAACACCGGTTAGAATGGCTGCCATTAAACAAACAGGAAACTACAAATGCTGGAGGGGATGTGGAGAAATTGGAACTCTTATTCATTGTTGGTGGGACTGTATAATGGTTCAGCCACTCTGGAAGTCAGTCTGGCAGTTCCTTAGAAAACTAGATATAGAGCTACCATTCGATCCAGCGATTGCACTCCTCGGTATATACCCGGAAGATCGGAAAGCAGTGACACGAACAGATATCTGCACGCCAATGTTCATAGCAGCATTATTCACAATTGCCAAGAGATGGAAACAACCCAAATGTCCTTCAACAGATGAGTGGATAAATAAAATGTGGTATATACACACGATGGAATACTACGCGGCAGTAAGAAGGAACGATCTGGTGAAACATATGACAACATGGATGAACCTTGAAGACATAATGCTGAGCGAAATAAGCCAGGCACAAAAAGAGAAATATTATATGCTACCACTAATGTGAACTTTGAAAAATGTAAAACAAATGGTTTATAATGTAGAATGTAGGGGAACTAGCAGTAGAGAGCAATTAAGGAAGGGGGAACAATAATCCAAGAAGAACAGATAAGCTATTTAACGTTCTGGGGATGCCCAGAAATGACTATGGTCTGTTAATTTCTGATGGATGTAGTAGGAACAAGTTCACTGAAATGTTGCTATATTATGTAACTTTCTTGGAGTAAAGTAGGAACATGTTGGAAGTTAAGCAGTTATCTTAGGTTAGTTGTCTTTTTCTTACTCCCTTGCTATGGTCTCTTTGAAATGTTCTTTTATTGTATGTTTGTTTTCTTTTTAACTTTTTTTTTCATACAGTTGATTTGAAAAAAGAAGGGAAAGTTAAAAAAAAGAAAAAAGACAAACAAGTTAAAAAAAAAAAAAAGATGTAGTGCCCCCTTGAGGAGCCTGTGGAGAATGCAGGGGTATTCGCCTACCCCACCTCCATGGTTGCTAACATGACCACAGACATAGGGGACTGGTGGTTTGATGGGTTGAGCCCTCTACCATAAGTTTTACCCTTGGGAAGACGGTTGCTGCAAAGGAGAGGCTAGGCCTCCCTGTATTTGTGCCTAAGAGTCTCCTCCTGAATGCCTCTTTGTTGCTCAGATGTGGCCCTCTCTCTCTGGCTAAGCCAACTTGAAAGGTGAAATCACTGCCCTCCCCCCTACGTGGGATCAGACACCCAGGGAAGTGAATCTCCCTGGCAACGTGGAATATGACTCCCGGGGAGGAATGTAGACCCGGCATCGTGGGATGGAGAACATCTTCTTGACCAAAAGGGGGATGTGAAAGGAAATGAAATAAGCTTCAGTGGCAGAGAGATTCCAAAAGGAGCCGAGAGGTCACTCTGGTGGGCACTCTTATGCACACTTTAGACAACCCTTTTTAGGTTCTAAAGAATTGGGGTAGCTGGTGGTGGATACCTGAAACTATCAAACTACAACCCAGAACCCATGAATCTCGAAGACAGTTGTATAAAAATGTAGCTTATGAGGGGTGACAATGGGATTGGGAAAGCCATAAGGACCAAACACCACTTTGTCTAGTTTAGGGATGGATGTGTAGAAAAGTAGGGGAAGGAAACAAACAGACAAAGGTACCCAGTGTTCTTTTTTACTTCAATTGCTCTTTTTCACTCTAATTATTATTCTTGTTATTTTTGTGTGTGTGCTAATGAAGGTGTCAGGGATTGATTTAGGTGATGAATGTACAACTATGTAATGGTACTGTAAACAATCGAAAGTACAATTTGTTTTGTATGACTGCGTGGTATGTGAATATATCTCAATAAAATGATGATTAAAAAAAAAAAAAAAAAAAAAAAAAAACTACAACCCAGAACCCATGAATCTCGAAGACAGTTGTATAAAAATGTAGCTTATGAGGGGTGACAGTGGGATTGGGAATGCCATAAGGACCAAACTCCACTTTGTCTAGTTTATGGATGGATGTGTAGAAAAGTAGGGGAAGCAAACAAACAGACAAAGGTACCTAGTGTTCTTTTTTACTTCAATTGCTCTTTTTCACTCTAATTATTATTCTTGTTATTTTTGTGTGTATGCTAATGAAGGTGTCAGGGATTGATTTAGGTGATGAATGTACAACTATGTAATGGTACTGTAAACAATCGAAAGTACAATTTGTTTTGTATGACTGCGTGGTATGTGAATAAATCTCAATAAAATGATGATTAAAAAAAAAAAAAAAAAAAGAAACAGGTGAAATTAATTTTAATAATATTTAATTTAACCCAAAATATCCAAATTATTATCATTACAACACATATCCAAAATAAAAATTATTGATGAGGAAAAAAAAAAAAAAAAAAAAAATCCATGAGCTATTGAAAAGGTATAATTTAGAAAGAACTTATGAATGTGCAGTACTTGAGTCGGTAACTTTCTTTGTCATAATAGCTACAGATTTTATTACAAAGGAGATTGTGAGACGTGTTTTCAAGTCAGAGTGGTTAATGAAGAGATGGTGGTAACAAGTTTGAATATAAGCTTTGAAGAAATCTGTATTTGTGGTAGGGAAACAAGTTTGTATTTCCTTGATCCGATGCAGGGAAATTTAATTTTCTAAGAACTAGACTGAAAACTTTATACTGCAAGGTTTCTGAATTTAGCATTCTGCACTGAGTTATAAAAGATTTTTACAAGGTGTATTTAAGCAGCTCTGATATAGCTAAAAATGATTCATATGTAGTTTTCAAATCTTTTTATCTCTACCTCTGAATTTTCCATTTGTTTGTGTACATGTGTGTATATATATGTATATATATTTTTATAAAACCACATGAAGTATTTGAATATACATGCTTATTTATGTATATATATTCAATAAAGTATTTACTAAAAAAAAAAAAAAAAAAAAAAAAAAAACCCTATGTGGTAGATACTGTTATTACCCTTATTTTACAGTTGAGGAAATTAAGGCATGTAGAGGTTAAGTAAGTTGTCAAGTTAGGAAATGGTTGGGCCGACATTTGAACTCGGACAGTCTGACCCCAGAGTCAGTGCTTGTCATCACTACCTTTCATTGTTTGCTTGTGCCAGTCTGTGTTATATTTAAAAAGAAGTATGATAGAAAAATTGGGAAATGTTATATAAATATTCAGATTTCCACCTTCTTTTGAAAAAAGTCAGAAATCTGGCAGCCCTGAGTCCACTGTTTTCCAGGACACAACTTGTCTGGTATTGAGGACCCTGCTTCCTTCAGGCTGGTGCTCACTCTCCAGTGCTCCAACCAGACACTGCTCATTTGGCCTAGGGCAGGTGGACACAAGAGTTTGTACCCTGAGGCAACACCACACTGGCCCACTGGCCACAAGGCAGAACCTCTAAAAGTCTGGAACACAGCAGGTTCAAACCCAGAAGGCAGTAAGCCCCAACTCAAACTAGGACTTTTTTAATCTCCATCACCTGGATGCTTTAAAAGCTTTTGGAATCTTATCCCAAGCCTAATCTCTGAAATAGAGAGCCAGAAATCTTCATTTTAATAAGCTCTCCAGGTGATTCTTACATACACTTATGTATGAAAAGTATACCTTCCAAAGGTATGCAAAAAATGAATATATATTGACTTCTAGAGAATGCAGGGTCAATCTTTTGATCTTGCTGAGTTTTAAATGTACTTTGTTATTGATTAGTGATGTCAAAATGTTCCTCTCCTCTATGTTGGCTTACTTACCTTTTGTTTCCTTCAAACCTGTAATTTTTTTGTTTTGTTTTGTTTTTTTTAATTAATCGGGACATCTGGATGCAAGCTGTAAAACTAACTGAAATTGGTTTAAGCAGGAAAGGGGATTTGGGGGATCCAGCATCTGAACAGACCAGGAGTAAACTTGAGTTCAGGGAAGAAATCAGAGGCTCAGTCAGGGATGTTAAGCAACTTTCTCTGTCTTTTGGCTCTGCTTTCCTGTGTGCGTGCTAATTCCCAGGTAGGTCTTGCCAAGTTGTGTCAAGATGGCCACCAGCAGTCTCCATTTAATAACCCATCTTGCTTGCTGGTAATAGCAAAACTTTCATCATTGACGTTCACTGACTTGCCTTGATGCAGCTGCCTATTTCTGGACAGTCACAAAGGCTAGTGATAGAGTGACTCCTCATTGGCAAGGAGTATAGCATGGGCCCACCCCAGGAGGTAGAGCTGGGTTTGAGCCAGTTCCCACCTCGGTCATGTGGACCTGGGGTGAAGGGAGTCATTCCCCAAAGGAGATCTGAGTGGTGGTACCAGAAGAAGAGAGAATGGATATGGGGCAGAGAAGGCCACAGGTATCCTCTTCAAAGATGGTGGGTTTTTGGTGAAGTTTATTTAGTAGGCTCTGCATATCCTCCAATAACTTTTGGATTACCTTTGGTTTTATGTGTCTCTCGTCTGTAGCTACTTATCAGAGAAAGAATTGAAAACAGCCTTTTATTATTTTTCAGTCTGCTTTGAATAAGTCAGAAATATCTACAACGGAATTACTCTGGGAGATAGAAAATAACTACATCCCAGATTATTGTCTTAAAGCCCCATAGAGACTGACATTTAATATCATTGGCATCTATAAAAACTCAACCAGAATGTCAGCAATGCCATTTGTGGATACTTTGATGACGTCACTTCTAGTTTCTAGTTGCTAAGAAGGCAACTTGAAGACCTTCTCATTGACACTCAAGTCATATTGGTCCACCCACATGACACTGTTCTGGGGCTGTCTTGATATTCACTTATCCAAAAGAGGCTCAAATCTGACTCACTGGTGTAGCTGTCTTCTGATCTAACCTTGTGTGTACTTTCCAGATTTGTTAGTCTTTGATCTTTGCCAGTGTCTGCCAAAAATGTTTTAAATAACTTATATAAAATTAGACAAAGACGCCACTTTATCTGAGTTTTTGGCATATACTTTATTCTTACCCCCGAAAGTCTTCTGAATGATGAAACAAAATGATGCCTTTGGAATGAGAGTGCAATTCATATGTGTGTTTTGAGGACCTGCTGAGTTTGAAACTTTAGGGTTTGAGTCATGAGTTTTTGAGCAATGCATTATGTTTTTCTCCTCTTTCGTTGCAGGTAAAGTAAATTTGGTGGATCTTTGTGATGCTTTCTGTCAAAGGAACATCCATGTAAATAAAACAAAAGTCATAGTCAGTGGCCAGCAATTAGAAAATAATAAGGGCTTTTGAGAATATGGGCACATGACTGTACTTCCCCAGCTTTGGGGTGTGGTTGATGAATAGTTTTTCTCTCTCTTTCTCTCTCCTATATGATTAAATAGCCGATTCTGGTGACCAAGACGAGCGCCCTCTCCAAGAGCCAACACTGCCGCCTGCAAGTGCTAGCATCCCTGCTGCTCCCATCACGGACCCTTCTCAGAAGTTCCCTCAGTACCTACCTCTTTCTGCAGAGGATAATCTAGGTCCTCTACCTGAAAACTGGGAGATGGCCTATACCGAAAATGGAGAAGTCTATTTTATAGAGTAAAGTATAATATTATTTCTACATGATTCTTTCCTTCTCTTTCCCCTTCCCTCCCTCCCTCCAGTGGCTACTGATGTCAATTAAATCTGAAAGGATTGATGGCATCCTGATGATATTCTCTTACATGGTTTAACAAGATTTGCACAAAAATGGTAATTAGCCACATCATCCTAATTGTTGATTCTGAAGAGCTTAAGATAAAGTTAATAATTTCTATAAAAGATTAGACAATTAACTTATGGTATATATAATTTATGGTATGATATGTAGAGAATGTATTGAGTCATTAAAAATAAGTAAATCCTTTGCTATTTTATTTTTTTTAAATTGAGTCGCAGTTTCTTATTGTTGACATTTAACAGTTCTTCGTATATTCTGGTCACAGATTATTCCTTCATCAGATTTGTGATTTGCAAGCATTTTCTCCAAGTCTGGCTCTTCTTGTCATTGTTTTAACTGTGTGTTTCAAAGAGCAAAAGTTCTTAATTTTGATGAAGTCTAGTTTATCACTTAGACCTTTGGTGTAGTAGCTGAGAAAACCACCTAACCCAAGGTCATAAAGATTTTCTGCTTTTTTTTTTTTTTTTTTTTTTTTTTAGAAGTTTTATAGTTTTGCAATCTATCTTTAGGTCTTGGTCCATTTTAATTTACTTTTTGTAATGGTGCAAGGTGTGCAGGTTAAAGTGTGAGAATATATAAATGTGAAAAGCCTTTCAAAAATTAAATGCCATATAATTAAACATTTAAAGAATAACCTTTACTGAAATGGTATAGATATATAATTGAAACCATTCTGGAAAATCTATAATGTGTGAGTTTTCTAACCAAGAATACTCAATTTTTAAAATTCTGTTCTTTAATACTGTTATCTCATCATTTAGATTAACCATTATTTTATGTACCACTGAAATAGAAAAATAAAATGGCCAATTAAAATCATAGGTAATCTGTTATACTGACATAAATTGAAGTTGAAGATGCACTAAGTGAACAATAAAAAAGGCGGGGCACTGTAGAAGAATACATTTACTATATCATTTTTGTAAAATATATGGATATAGACACATGTGGTATGTGTATTATATGTGTGCATTTGTTTCTGTGAATATGTAGATATAGTTAAATATATATAAAAATATAGATGTGTATCTTAACAGGTAGATTTGAGTTCAGTAAGGAATTTAGTTGGGTTTGAGTTAAACAAGAAATTTATTTTCTAACTACATTCTACATTTCTGTTGCATTTGAATTCTTTACACTGAGCTTATATTTTGTTAGTAGAAAAGACAGTGAAGATAAGAAAGTATAATTTTCCTAAAGACATGGAGAGAGAGAGAAAAGACTTGGGTCTTGAAACACCTTCAAGAACCTTAGGAAGAATAGGATAAATGAACTAGATCCTCCCTGTTTTTCTCCATGTTTCTGTCTTCGTGTTGATGACAAATGTTTATTAAGGACAGGAATGGAAGGTGTCTTCTTTTCATGGTGAGTGGAGACAGATAATGGCTAAGAGCTCACCTCTAGAGTCATGTTGTTTCCACTCCTTAGTAGTTGTGTGACCTTAGGAACTTGAGTTTAACTCTTTGCCTCTCATGTTCCCTATCTATAAAATGCAGACGTGAATATTATGAAAGGTACCTATCTTGTCAGATTGTCATGAGAATCAGATTAGATAATGGATATAAAGCACTTGTGCTAGTACTAATTAGTGATCACTGTCATTATCATTATCATCTTCATAATCTTTGGCTTATTGCAGAGGAGTTTATTGTTGTAAAAATGGATGTCACTTACAAGCTCAGGATGTTGTCCTTACCTTTTACCGTAAATTGCCTTTGAAATTATGTTAATTAATAAGAAAGAATCAAGTCGAGAAAAGGAAGGTGTAACAGAGCCCTTCCTGATACAGAATAATGTTTGAAACTCCAGAATGTGGAAAAGAATGTAACAGTAATTTTGCTCAAGACTGACTTGATGAATTTGAAAAGATAAAGTTGGATGTTTTGATGGTCAGTGAAACACTAAGCCCCAAAATGATGACTGGTTTACAGGAGGGTGCAGTGATTTGCCCAGCTTTCATAACTTAAGTTAGCTTTTGGCTGATGGGAGGAAATATTTCATTGGCATAATGTTTGAAAGAAAATTATATAAAATGTGGCTGATTTTGACAGCTATGGGATTTGGTCTGCAACTATTCAATTCCATAGACATTAAGTGATTAGATACACCCCATTTATATTTTAGCCTAAATTATGTATACTGGTTAATGAGTTTTCAGATGCCCTTCATTCCAAAAACTTTGTCTCAGAACATCTTACATTGAATAGCAAATTAAGTTTCAGCAGACCAGATCTACAGGATGATAATTTGTTTTATATATATATATATGTATGTATATATGTATATACAATGCACACACACATGCTCTGTCTCTTTCTCTCTCACACACACATACACACATATAAAATTCAGTTTTACCATTTGTGGAAAATCTAGGAAAAACTGGAAAAGAAAAATAACATTTAAAAAGTCATTTGAGTGCTTGCTTCAATGGCACATATGCTAAAATTGGAACTATACAGAGAAGATTAGCATGGTTCCTGCGCAAGGATGACATGCAAATTTGTGAAGTGTTACATATTTTTTTTAAAAAAAGAAGAAAAATAAAAAGTCATTTGAAAAACCAAGCATGGACTGCCACTACCAAGGATCTTGAGGAAACATACCTTTCTCTATTCCTCCCACTAAGTAAAATTACAAACCTAGATGTTGTCTAGAAAATAAGCTGTGCTGGTTTGAAGCTGTTATGGACACCAGAAGAGCCATGATCTTTTAATCCAGTCTTGTTGGGAGGGACCTTTTGATTGAGTGTTTCCACGGAGATCTGACCCACCAAACTGTGGGTCAGACCTTTGATTAAATTATTTCCATGGAGGTGTGGACCCCACCCATTCAGGGTAGGTCTGGAGTACTTAAGAGAGCCCAAGAGCCTACAAAGACAATGACTCTTGGAGATGCAGACAGAAGGATGTTTGGAGATGCTAAGCTAAGAGCTGAAGCCCAGAGTTTGCCCCAGGGAAGCTAAGAGAGGACACCTTGATGCTTAGAGAAAAACACCCCAGGAGAACCAGGCAGAGAGCTGAGAGAAGCTAAGAGAGACAGAGCCCAGAGACATTTTGGAGAAAGCCATTTTGAAATACAACCCAAGAGCAAAGGACCAGCAGATGCCAACCATGTGCCTTCCCAGCTGACAGGTGTTCCAGATGCCATTGACCCTTCTATGGTGAAGGTATCCTCTGCTGATGCCTTAGTTAGGACATGTTTATGGCCTTAGAACTGTGAATTTGTAACCCAATAAATCCCCTTTATAAAAGCCAGTCCATTTCTGGTATTTGGCATAATGGCAGCTTTAGCAAACCAAAACACAAGCATAAGAAGATCCTGAAAGGAGGAGAGAAGAAAGCAAACTGGCTAGGGACCTTGGGATCAAAGGAATGACCTTTTGCTGAATTTGCTGAGTTTTCTTTTTACCTCATATGTCCCAGACTTGGCTGTGAAGAAGCCAGCAACCCGGAAACAACAGGCACGGATGGGGAAGAAAAGAAAAAGCCCTAACAAAAATCTGCTCTCTCTAACTACAAGACTAGGTGAGAAGAAGCCAAGAAGATAGAAAAGGTTTAGACAATAATCACTCTACTTCCACTAAGCAGCACAGTAAAAACAGTGGCCATCGACCCCTTTCCATGCCAGCAGAGGTCAAGAGGTGAGCCTAGACCTTTACCCTCTCCTCACTATAGCTAACTCCACCCCTTCCCTTACTGGGATGGTATCAGAAAAGGCCCATAGGGAGCTTGGGCTTTCATTGCCATCAGGCTTTAACAGGCAACTCCCACCACCCCAACCCTCTCCTGAGGTTCCACCCCAAACTGTCTGTAAGGAAGCACCCCTGCACCTCCACATTGGGGTGGTGTCAGAGGACGACTGCTGGAGAATAGGACATCCACCCCCACCAGTGGGGTCAGTGGAGACCGTGGGGAGCAGCACCCCTGTGATACCAACAGAGGCCTAGTGGGGAGCCAAAATGATGCCTTGGGAAATAATTCAAAAGACAGTAGGTTTCTCATCAAAAACCATAGAAGCCAAAAGGAAGAGGCACAGCATTTCCCAGGTGCTGCAAGTAAAGTATCAACCCAAGATTCTGTATTCAACGTTAATATCCTTTGGGAATGAAGAAGTCAAGACAGCCTCAGATGAAAGAAAACCAAGAGAATTTGTCATCAGTATCCCTATCCTACAAGAATGACTAAGGGATGTTCTGTAAACCAAAAGAAAATTATAAAAGAAGAAATCCTGGACTATCAGGAAGGAAGAAAGAAAAATGAAAACAGTAAAAATATGGGTAAATAAAATACATTTTAATTCTCTTGAGTTTTCTAAATTAGGCTTAATAGTTAAAGCAAAAATCAGAAAGCTTAAGTGTTTCTAAATGCATGTAGAGAAGATATTTAAGACATTTATATTATAAATGGGGGATGATGAGTGTAAAAGGAGATAATTGTTCTTTACTTCACTCAAACTGGTAAAATGATGACACCAGTAGATTGTGATAAGTTATTTATATGAATTTAATATAATACCTAAAACAGCTACCCAAAAAGCTATACATAGAAATACACTCAAAAGAACAAAAGAAAAATCAAAATACAATTGTAAAAAAAATGTTCAGGAAACCCACAGTGGCAGGAAAAAGAAGCCAGAGGGCAAAAACAGACAGAACAAACAGAAAACAAGAAAATCAGAAAACTTAAGCTCTAACATGTCATCATTAAATTACATTAAATGATCTAAATATAGCAGTTAAAAGATAGAGAATTGAAAAACATGACTGTATTATATTGTGTCTACAAAAACTTCAAATATAACAACATAGGTAAGTTGAAAGTAAGAGAATGGAAAAAATATATCTTGCCAGCGTTAGTCAAAAGAAATTGAGTGACTATAACAATATCATATAAGGTAAGAAACTGTCGAAACTTACTAACTAAACAACATACTTCTAAATAACCTATAGCGTAAAGAGGAAGTCTCAAGGGCAATGAAAAAATACATTGAACGGAATGAAAATAAAAATACAGCATATCAAAATAATATGGGACACAGCCAAAGCCATGATGAGAGATAAAATTATAGCACAGACACACACACACACACACACACACAGAAAATACCTTAGAAAAGAGGAATAATCTCAAATCAATAATTTTAACTCCTAACTCAAGACCCTTATAAAAGAACATGTTAAGCTACAAAAAGCAGAAGGAAGGAAATAATAAAATAACAAAAATCAGTTAAATTGAAAAGAAAATGGAGAAAGGCAATAAAATAAAAAGCTCGTTCTTCAAAATAATCAATAAAATTGAAAAACCTCAAGCAAGGCTGACAAACTAAAAACGGATACAAATTGCTAAAGGCAGGAATTAAACCAGGACTTCACTACAGCTACTGAAGACATCAAAAGGATAATAAGAGAATGCTACAAACAACTCTACACACATAAATTTTGCAACTTAGATGAAATGGACCAATTCTTCAAGAAGCACAAACCACCACATATGAAATAGATAATTTAAATGGCCCTAACATCATTAAGAAAATTGAATTTGTAACTCAAAAACCTCCTGGAAAAGAAATCCCTGGATCCAGATGGTTTTACTGGAGAATTCTGCCAACTGCTTTTCTACATAATCTCTTCTAGAAAATAGAAGAGGAAGGAACATTTCCCAATTCATTTTATAAATCTGGTATTATCCTAACACCAAAACCAGGCAAAGGCCATTCAAAAACAAAAACTATAAGCCAATATCTCTCATAAATATAGTTGTAAAAATCCTTAACAAAATACCAGCAAAGAGAATTCAGCAATATAAAAAAAGGAATTCCCCACCATGGCCAAGTGGGGTTTATTCCAGAGATATAAGTCTGGTTCAGTATCCAAAAAAATCAATCAGTGTAGTCCACCATACTAACAGGCTACAGAAGAGAAGTCTTACAATCATATATATCAGTTTCATGCAAAAAGAACAAAAAAAAAAATTTGACAAAATGCAGCACTAATTTATGATTAAAATGTCAGAAAAATCAGAATAGAGGGAAATTTCCTCCACTTGATAAAGAGTATCTTTAAAAACCCTGCCATTAACATTATACAGGTACTTAATGATGAAAAACTGATTGTTTTCCCCTCATAGACTGGGAACAATGTAAGGATGGCTACTCTCACGACTCTTACTTAACAGTTCAGTGCTAGAAGTTCTAGCCAGGCTAATACAGCCAGAAAAGGAAATAAAAGCTATGCAGATTAGAAAGGAAAAAGTAAAACTATCCCTATTTATGGATTACATGATTATCTATTAGAAAATCCCAAGGAATCTACACACAAAAAACCCAAAACTCTTAGAACTAATAAGTGAGTTCAGCAAAGTTGCAGGATAAAAGATAAACTTAAAATATCAACTATTTATCTATATACTAGCAATAAACATATGGACACTGAAATTAAAAATAAAATACAATTTACAGTTAATAAAGAAAAAGAAATACTTAAGCCTAAGTCTAAAAAATCAAGTACAGGATTGTGATGAAAATTACAAATTTAAAGAAGATATAAATAAGTGAAGCAACATACCATTGGAAGATTCAACATGGTAAGGATGCTGATTCTTCCCAAATTGATAAGCAGCTTAATGCAATTCCTGTGAAAATCTCAGTGAGTTGTTGTTTTTGTTTTTTGTAGATGCAGGCAAATTACTATAAATTTGCCTGTAAATTCCTATAAATTTTATATAAGAATTCCTGTAAATTCCTATAAAATTTATATAGGAAGCAATTGTGAGATTTTCACAATTCCTGTGAAAATCTCAGAGAGTTTTTGTTTTTGTTTTTGTTTTTTGTAGGTATAGGCAAATTTCTATAAATTTGCCTGTAAATTCCTATAAAATTTATATAGGAATTCCTGTAAATTCCTGTAAAATTTATATAGGAAGCAAAGGAACTAGTATAGCTAAAACAATTTTGAAAAAGATTACATTTGGAGTAATAAGTCTACCTGATATTAAGATTTATTATATAGTCACAGTAATCGAGATTGTGATACTGGTGCAAGAATAGACACATAGATCAACAGAAAAGAATAGAGAACCTAGAAATAAAAGCACAAATGTGCCATCTGATTTTTGACAAAGGTGCAGAAGCAATTCAATGGAGGAGGAAAGCCTTTTTAATAAATAATGTCAGAGCCAGAGGCAAAAAGAAAATGAACCATAACAAACCTCTCATCTTTCATAAAAAATAACGCAAAATGGGCTATGGAGTTAAATGTAAAACATGGAGCTATAAAATCTTTAGAATAAAAGAAAATTTGGGGGATCTGGAGCTAGGCAAAGAGTTCTTAGACTTAACATCTAAAACATGATCGATAAAAGGGAAAATTGATAAATTCATTGACATAATATGGTAAAACTTTTGCTCTGGAAGGACCCTGGTAAGAGATTGAAAAGACAAGCTACAGGTGGGAGAAAATATTTGCAAACCATATGTCTGACAAAGGACCTGTATGTACAGTATATAAAGAAATCTCAAAACTCAGCAGGAAAAACCTAAACCATCCAAGTAGAAAATGAGCCAAAGACATGAATAGACATTTTACTGAAGAGATTATACAGATGGCAAATAAGCACATCAAAATTTGCTCAACATCATTAGCCTTTAGGGAAGTGCAAATTTAATCCACATCAGAGAACTCACTATGTAGATATCAGAATGTCTTAAATAAAAAGTTGTTAGAACACCAACTGATGGTGAGGGTGTGAACAAACTGGATCATTCATACATTGCTGGTGAGAATGTAAAATAGGCCACCCACTGTCGCAAACAATTTGACAGTTTCCTGAAGAACTAAACATGCAACTACCATATGATCTAGCATTTTCACATTTGGTCATTTATCCCAGAGAAATGAACCCTTGTGATCACAGAAGAAGCTGTACATAAATGTTTACAGCAGATTTATTTGCAAAAACCAAAATCTAGGGACAGCCCAGTCATGTGAATTCTTACGTATATAGTGAGTGAAATAGCTGCCTTCTTTGTGAATTCCAGCATCCAGGATTTAAGTCATAGACAAATTTAAAATAAATTAGAGTTCAGTCTCTGGCAAATGTGAAGACCCTTATTTTCCACAGTATGGGCAAGGTTATCATCTGGAATTCATTGTACAAAAACAAAACTGGTATTGGTACTTTTGTTAATTAAATGACTATATCTTAGGTAGTTAAAAAGCATACCTAAGGTCCTCCCCAAGTCGTTTTATTATTCTGAACTCAAGCTATCTTCTGCTTTGGGTTTACTGTTGGAAAGTGTGTTTGCTTTGGTTGAACAAATGTGGATCAGTATGTAATCCTTCTGTCATTAAACTTTTTCCTTTTCAAACAAATTTCTTTTTTTTTTTTTTTTCCTGGTTTGCAGCCATAACACTAAAACAACATCTTGGTTAGACCCTCGGTGCCTGAACAAGCAGCAGAAACCTCTGGAAGAGTGTGAAGATGATGGTAAGGGACTAGGCGTGTCCTGGGTTTAATAAATTGGGGCCTGTTCACATGTGCATGTTTTAAGACATTTGTGTCAAGGTTAACCAGGTTTTAGCACTGATTTTTTTTTAATGCAATCCAATTTCTAATAAATACAGTGTGGCTTACAAAAGCAAGAGGAAAGTCAGGTATGGATGAGTGGAGGAATGGGGATAAAAACTAAAGGACAAATGGGGTAGGATGGGGGGATGATTTGGGTGTTCTTTTTTCACTTTTATTTTTTATTCTTGTTCTGGTTCTTTCTGATGTAAGGAAAATGTTCAGAGATAGATTGTGGTGGTGAACGCATAACTATGTTATCATACTGTGGACAGTGGATTGTATATCATGGATGATTGTATAGTGTGTGAATGTATTTCAATAAAACTGAATTTAATTAAAAAAAAGTGAAAGAAAAAAAAGGAAAGTCAGTAGAATTGTCTTAAAAGAACAGTTTGTTTATACATAAAGGCAGATGCATATAAGCGTAAATGTATCTCTATTAGAAACATAACCTTTAGCACAGTCAAAAACTGTACAAATGAAGACACAACCTCGGCCTTCAGGAATTTGGAATTTGAAGATGACTTTAGAAAGTGCCTAAGAATATAGAAACCAAAGATGCTCTGGTCACGTACACCTACTATACCCTAACCCTATGTTATGAAAGTTTTAAGAAAAAAATCAGGAGCATTTCTGGAACTCTACATGTTTTGTAACTATTATTTCCCCAGTGTGCGTGTAGGGAAAGCAGATCTTTACTTGTTTGGGAATGACTGTAAACTTAGAATGCATGCTAAATACCTGAAAAGTGTATTGTTCCAAGAAAGAGGTTGAGGTGCTGCCCACAGCCCTGCTTGCCTAGTTAATTTCAGAAAAGAATTAATTGGCTGTAAGAGTCACTGTTGCAAAGGTTTATTTCAAGGCTTTGGGATTTCTAATTATTTCTCCCAAATGAAAAAACTGAAGACAGAACAAGTGTGTTTCTTCTCAACACACTGAAGTCTACTCCAAATTCTACAGAAATTACTTTTTGACATGGACGAATTAAAAAAGAAATGGTTTGCTTTGCTGCTCATTATTCAATTCTGGCATTTGAATTAGTAGTATAATTATTGAATACATATTTTATGGCAAGATAAAGCTATTAATTTGTCCTATGGAGCAGAATTGTTGTATATATAAGTTTGATATTTGTTTGAAAATAACAAGTCACTATTTTATTTTAAAGTATAATATAATATATTTGAAAGTGTAATTTAACATAATACTTTAAAGTATAATATTATTGAAACTTTGTACTCCAAGATCCTTCCATTATACATGGTTTGCAGATTATATTAAATGAACATAGAATTGCTTGTTCATATTTATCTGAGTGACTTCAAGTGGAAATACAAATCCTGCTGAGTTAGGAGGCATGACTGAGAAGCTCATTTTATTTTGATTGATCGGACCTATTCCTGAAGAAGGGTGGAATAGGTATGGTCAACTTGATTATTTTGCATACTTAGGGGATAATAGACTGACCTGATTATTGAAATATTCTATTTCATATGTAATACTTAGGTGACCAATTTTTTAAATGATCAGAACATGCTAAAATACATTCAAAAAACTTCTTTTTTTTTTTTTTTTTTTTTTTTTTTTTTTTTTTGGGTGAGCATTCATTTATTCATACAAGAAACATTTCTGGCACAGAGCTAACTACTATATATATAAAAAAGACCACCAAAGACACAAAGACCAGATGAAACTAAGAACTTACAGAAAATATATAGAAAATAATTCGATAAACACGATAAAATGTTTATTTAGTGTATAACGAACATGGCATGCCTGATTCCTCTCCTTGCTCAATTGCCTTATTCTTGTCTCAACATCAGCTTCAACAAAACTATTTTCAATATAACTTAAAATTTCAAAATCACAGGTTTATGAAATTGTATAATTTTCTATTGCTGTCATAACAAATTAACACACTCAGTGGAATTGCTGTCATTACAAACTGTCACACACTTAGTGGATCAAAATAAAGCAAGTTTATTATCTTACAGTTCTGGAGGTCAGAAGTCTGAAATGGACCTCAGTAGGCTAAAACCAAGGTGCTGGCAGGGCTGTGTCCCTTTCCAGAGGGTCTGTGGGAAAATCTGATTCCTCGCCTTCTAGGAGCCGCCTGCGTTCCTTGGCTTGTGTCCCCTTCCTCCACCTGCAAAGCCAGCAACATCAGGCCAAGTCCTTCTCTTGCTGCTCTCTTGCTAGTTCTCTCTTTTCTACCAACCTCTTCCACTAAGGACTCTTGTGATTACATCAGGCCCATCTGGGTAATCTAGCTGGTTGGCAACTTCAATTCCATTTGTATCTTTAATTCCCCTTTGCTGTATAACATAAATATTTCCATGTTCCAGAGATTGGGACATTATTATCATTATATTATCTGTCTACAACATATATTACCTGAAAGATTCCCTAAAAGAAATTTTAGAGTAAAAATATTAATTTGTATTGTAATGTCAACTATGGACTATAAAAATATTGTTTCATTAAAATATATATTAATATCTGGGCTCAGTACTATAAATTGAAAGAAAATTTAAGAAGTCCTTGAGATTACTGGAAAACCCTTGCAATAAAATGAATACTTATCATACAAGAGTGTTCTTCCATGAATTATAACCAAAACTTACAGTATAGTTAAAAGACACTAACTTATTGTATTATTTAAGAAAAAATACAATAGTCACACTTGTATATTTTGACTGATTGTTGATGCTCCTTGGTCTTCTTCAACATCACAAATTTTGTCATTAGATGGAACAGAGTTGTTCCCCAAATCATCATTTAAGTCATCAGATTTCTGAGTGCTTGTCCCTTCTCCTTCTCCCGACTTATCAGCATCCTTAGAGGAACATGAAACCTCTTCTCTTTTTTCTTCATCACTGGATGTAGTGAGTTTTTCTAGGGATTCTATTACTTCATCTCTCAACTCATCTCCAGATTCTTCAAAATTTGTGTCATCATCATCTGATCTAGGTTCTAGTTGCTCCTCTTCCATATCAATATCAGAAACCCCTTCCACCTTCCCCTCATTGTCTTCTTTAGGAGGCCATTGTTTCAATGTTCCCACTAATTCTCCTTCATTTGCAGAGAATGAGCTTCCTGTGAGCTGTGCTGCTGCCAAGCACCTCAATAGGGTCCCTGGTGCTTCCTGCTGCCACCGTTTCCTACTTTCTGGGACGCTTTCAATCACAATAGCTTGGCCATCATCGGGCACTGTAGAGCAGGTGGAGGTGAGTTCAGCTGCCGCCATCTTTCGCAGCAGGGTCTGGGGAGCCCTGGCCTCCCACTGCCTCCTATTTCCTGTAGCAGCAGCCTCCTGGGTTAATGGCTCTGCTTCCAGGCAAGAGAGCTTCTCAAATGCTCTGTCGGTGTAGTCTTCGTGCTCCTTCACAAATCTGTGTTCCTGAAACTTCGTGCTGTCCTCAAAGGTCAAAGTTTCATTTAGCACCTGTTCCTCTTGAGGGGTGTTTTCATCGAAAATACATTTGTCTAAATTAATTTCAAACTTTACCCCTCTCTTAGCTTTATATTTCTGTTCTGGAATTTTACTTTCCTTCAGGTTCTGAAGCCTAATTTCTTTCAAATTTCTTTCAATATCCTGCACAGGTGGCTCTTCCTCAGGTGCATCTCGGTGGATGGGCAGGACACTCTTCTTCACCAAATAGGTTTTGTGACCTATCTTTGAGTCCTCCTCCAGTTCTCTCCCCATCTTCTTCCTAATTTCCTTCATGTCATCGTGGTACTGCTGGCGAATTTCCTCTAACTGCCTCCAATATTCCTGTTCCTTCATTAAGTTTCTCCGAATCTGAAGCTCCTGAAGTTTAGGTTCTTTTCCCTTATTTCTCAGCTCTTGTCCTTGGTTACAATTTGGCTCAACAGAAGATGGACGAAGACCCAATTGCTTTTCCACTTTCAGTTTATATTGTTGAGCTTCAAATCTCCTCTGAAGGTACTCAGCAGCCCATTGGGGTAGTGGTGGACTGTGGCTTTCTTCATCATTACAATTCTCCTCAACTCCGGTGTTTTTTTGAGGAGCGCAATGATAATGTGACTCATGGGCCCGCTTCCTCAACAAGTCAAGTCGAGCATAATAATAATCATAATGTCCACACACTGCAGCAAGTTTGGGCATTTCCACCATTTTTATAGATACAGGCTTTCGGTCTCCAGCTGGGGGCTTCTCTTCATTTCTGTGTGATATATCCTTCCTTTTAATTGGCACTGATATCCTCGATCTCGGTGCATTCTTTCCCTGGAATCTCACTTTATGGACTTTAGAATCTGGTCATGAATCACGACTCGAACCACACGGCAGTTGTGAAAGCAAGCCCTTTACTACAGCTAGATGAACATTCTGTGTTACTGGTTCCCACACGGGGCACGGCGCCTCGTGGGAGAGCAGCCTCGATGTGGCCGTCAGGCACGGCTCCTTGTGGGCTGTCTCCTCAAAAAACTTCTTAAAGCTTCACAGAACAAAATTTAATGTTTATTTAATGCCTGGTGAATTTTAAGACAGTTTAGGCACTCATTACCATAGGGCCTTCAGTGTCAATTAACCATTGTAATTTTACTGGGAATGTTTGAAAATGCCCATTAATATAATTTTATAGGTGATAGAAGACAACAATAGCTTTCATTGAGAAAAACTGTTAATGGAGTGAAAATATTTGAATAGAATTATTGAATGCCTTTGTTACCAAATGTAGTAATTTTTAATTCTTAGAATTGTCATTTGCGTTAATATTACTTTGGAGCAAGTATATATTCACACCAAATGCAGTTTGTTTAGTAAATATAACTTCAATATTACAATTTATATATTCTAGTTCTAGTTGAAATTATATGTATGTGTCTCTATATACAAACAAGGTAAATATGTAATCAGTTTGTATGCCTGCATTTCCTTTTGCCAGTTAATATGAAGCTGTCTTGTGTTTGTTTTTTTTTTATGTCATGACCCAAAGCAGAAGAGCATTATCAGCCACAATATTGTTCTTGTATTTCTGTCTGTTTGCTGTAGGTCATATGCACATGTAATTTAATAAAACCACCATACTTAAATATTATAAAGATTTTATATTTTCTATATCCTGTCTCAAAAAAGTAAGGAAATAGTTTGGGTCTTTGATCTTCAGTTCATAGCTCCTTTTGTCATTGCCCGTGTCTAGATTGATTAGAAGTCTTTCACCTCACCTTTGAGCTCCAGACCAATATTTTAATCTGCCTGGTTGATAATGCCAACTAGTTGTCTCAAGGCACTTCAAACTCAGTCTGATTGGAAGCAAACTAATGCCCCCCTATCCCCCTATCCCCCACCCCCAACAAAAAGAGTCCAATCCTCTTCAAGTATTCACTGAGTTAAGGATTATAAATCATACATACTAAGAGACTCCTTGATCTGTCAATTTTCTTTGCACCCCTTTCGAACCTAAAAACAGAGTTCACTTTACCTCCTATGTATCTCTAGATTCTATTCACTCATTTCCTCACCACAATTACCATCCTAGTCCAGGTCACACTCACCTCCTACCTGGACTCTTGCCCACTTTCATTATTACATTGCAGCCAGAACAGTCTTTTAAAATGTGAACATTATTATGTTGTCACCAGCCAGCCCCTTGAATCCTATTCAGTGGCTTTCCCCCTGCTTGGACTGAGTTTCAAGTCCTTAAAGTGCGTCTCCAAGCTCTTTCTCTTATTCTTTTTCCTCCTCCTCTCTGCTCTTCAACCCCACTGGTCCTCATTGAGTTTATACTTCATGACTGTCAGATGTGCCATTCCCTCTTCCTAGAACATCTTACATTTCACAAGTAGTTACTGAAGGACTTCTGTATGCCAAGTGTCTTCAAGGTACTAGTAGGTCTCAGTAAATAAATATTGAGGAAATGAGTGAATGTCCCAAAGATATTAGATAATATTCAAGCGGACATTTTCATGAAAGATTTTATGTGAATCTGATTACCTTTTTAAGTAACAGCACCAGTTTTAAATCTTATTGTTTGTGCTTATTGTTGCACATAAAATCAAGAATTTACAGGGTGTGTAGGGACATGTTGGTTACTGAGGTCAACATTTGATTGTTTTACTCATTCCTTCATTTGAGAAAAATTTGGTGAGTACCTACCATGTACCAGAAGCTGCACTGGTCACTGGGTATACTGCAGTTGTGAAAACAGGCTTGATCTTTGTGTTTGTGGAGCTTACTGTGGATGTGACAACCACCTGCTCTGTAGCTGGGGAGACTATTGTGTTCTGTCCTTTGTTCTCTTCTAATACTAAAATGTTTTACTGACAACGAGAGGACGTCACAAATGGAAAGGGTCTTGTATTGTTTTGTTCACCAAAATATTTTAGAACATTTTTTATTCTAGTATTTCTGAGCTGTTGAGCTTAGAATTCTTATACACTAGAACAAAATCTATAAACATTGCCTCCCAGTTCTCCTTCAGGGCAGCCTTTAGTGAGTTTCATTTACTTCTTTAAAATACATCATCATGACATAATTCATCTTTCTAGCTCCTTTGGAAAGACATTGAATTGCAACTCATTTTACAATCTGCATTCTCAATTTGACCTTACCTTTCGTTATACAGGCAGCAGTATTATTTATAAAATAAATGATGCTTTAATTGTGAGTGTAATTGCCTCACTGATTAGAAGATTATTGAAGGATTAGGAGGACTAATATTGAAAGACCTAACAGCTTTCTTTGTTAGAAATAAGGTCTGAAATAAGTGACTTCCCATTTATGAAAATTGAAACCACCAAAGTGTTTGCCAACTTTTACAGCCTGTCAAACCCTATTTTGACATGCAAGGAAATGAACCATATAATTGTCTTGCCAATATAAGCTCTTACCATTTGGTGATTTACACTGAGGTCGAGAGTTTATTAGCCAAGCCAATGAAATAAGCCAGAACACAGGTAAGGACAATATAAAGTGATGTGTTTGCTGCTATTTTATGGTGGGGAGTCTCTTTCTTGGTGCTGGTGTCTGAATTTTTCTTTCTTTTCTGTCTCCTTCCTGCTCTTCCTTTGGAGAAGAAGGGGTACACACCGAGGAGCTGGACAGTGAACTAGGTAAACTTTCCCTGGCCTGCTGCTGCTGCATGACTTTCCCTGCATGGCTTCACTCCAGTAAATTGCTTATCCCTTCATCCTTTAGTTTGTACTTCTCCAGTTTTGATTTTCATTGCAGCTTATCCATGAAAGGTCACTCTTACAAGCCATGTGTCTGACTGCAGGCATCACACAGAGTTGTATATAATAAATTGCATCTACAAAGAAAAAAGTCTGTGTGCTTTGAGGCTAGAATGAAAGTTAGCAAATCAGTAACAGGTACTCTTGTAAATTGAGGATTGGATGATAGCTGAAATGTTTGCAGTGCCCCTTGAACTTTCATGGAACATGACTGAGCCTCATTTATTTGTTTAGTGTAGATGGCTATAGACATGGTTGATAGAGAAAAGCAAAGGAAAACAAACAAAAACCCCACAAGACTAAATTAAGGATTGTTGGAGGAGTAGCAGGATTAAAATAATTCCACTGATTAATTGAATAATTGATAATTGTTAGTATTGTTTTATTGTTAAGTCACAGGTCACATGTTGACCTTGTTGCTTTTGTGAATGGTGGGAGCCTCAGATGCTGTGTTAGTGTGTACCATTTTCTTAGAGTGTACATATCAAAATAAATCAAATTTTAACTACTTTAGCTACTGTAGATTAGAAATCATTTATATCAGCAGATAATGCTAAACTCTTTTATCTTTCCTGTTGGACTGTATTGAATTATGTTCCCTGCTAAGTTAAATATTTTATGTTCACCTTTGAACAATCTTAAAATTAGTTTGTATTCCATCTGCTGCATTCACAAAGGGTTAAATGAGGAAACACAAATTCCAGCTGAACTGGAGACGAAAACCTGGCTAATTGAAAATTGACCTTAGTATTTCTTTTTAAATAGAAGATTGCTTAACATCAATATGAGTAAAACTGTCCTAAGATGATTGAATCTGCACAGCATTTTTGAGATTGCTTTAAGAACTAAAAATATATTTAATACTGATTACTGCTTTTATTCAGCTTTATTTATTTTCTGTTATATAGATAAAGATAATTAATCATGGTTGATTGGAGTTATGATATAATAGAATTTAGCCCTGTTTTTCTCAATGCTCAAAGCATATGCTTTTGTATTGATGGCTGTACCAGCATAATGAGGGGTAACTATTGATTGCTCTATTTTTAAAGATATTTAATAAGTTGTCCTTGTGGCTGTTGTGGTAGGAATGACTTGAGGTAAATGCTATGTAATAGAACCGTTTGAACTAGTTTTTTTAAAAAGAATGTATTAATCCAGTGATATTAGGTAAAGTAATGGAAAAAGACAGATCCGGGTTTCCCAGACTCAAAATGTGTGCCTTAATCATTTATTGAAGCAAGTTAAACCACGTCTGCAATGGAATAGTATGGGTGGGCACCCTGTGTGGTTGGTAGGCGGCCAGTGCAGATGACAGCTTTGCTTGGGAGCACAGCCCTGTTCATGTCTGTGGAAGCTGAATGTGGAGAATTTAAGGAAAGAAGCTTCTTTTTTTTCCCATTTAACTGTTACATTGTGGGAACTTTCCTATGCTGTTAAAGACTCTTAAAAAATCAGTTTTTTTAAAAGAGTTGAATATTCGTATATTATTTATTAAGTAAGGTTTACATATAGTTAAATGTACAAATCTTAAGTATACTATTTGATGAGTTTTGACAAATTTATATACTTGTGTAGCCCAAATCCCCATGACTATATACAGTTTTACTGTCACTCCAAAGTTCCTTCATGCCTCTTCTTTGTCAATCCCTGTCCTCAAATTGACCCCCTCCCCATCTCCCAAAAAGTTTTTCCACCTTATAAGTTTTGCCTGTCCTAGATTTTCATATAAATGAATCAGTATATACTCTTTGTTTCTGACCTTTGGTCACACAATATGATGTTTTTGAGCTTTATCCATTTTGTTGTGTGTATCGGTGGTCATTCCTTATGATTCCAGTATGGTATAAATGCATCATAGTTTGTTTATTCTACTGTCGATGGGCACCTGGACTATTTCCAGTTTGGGGCAAATATAAATAAAACTATTAGGAACCTCCTTTTACAAGTCTTTTTATGGACGTGTGCCTCTGTGTGTGTGTCTGCACACATATATATACATAGATATATTTATTTAAATTTTATTGTGGTAACATGCAATTTGGCATATTAATAATTTTTATTTGTACAGTTCACTGTCATTAATTACATTTACAAGGTTTTGCTACTGTTACCACCATTCATTACCAAAACTTTTTCATCACTCCAAACAGAAATTCTGTACCCATTAAGCAACAGAAAATGAATTTTAATATCTGCATGGTTTCCTATCTCATGGCTGTAGCTGTAATCCTAGGAGACAGTTTGGTGCAAGGGTGGAGCTGTCTCTGAGCCAGATCAGTCTGCTTGGCTTCCCACCCAGCTCCCCAGTTTACTAACTATGTGAACTTGGGCAGGTTATTCAACTTCTTTTAACTTCCCTTTTATTATCTGTAAAGAGAGGCCCAAAGAGTAGATCACATGGTCCTTATGAGGAGATTTAATGAGAGTGTGTCTTAAAATTTGTCCCTGTGATCAGCACATATTGTTGCTATTACCAGTTTTATGATTTATTAATTCCCTTTTTTTTGGACTTCTCAATGCTTCCTTTTTTCCTTTATTATGGGTTAAGGGAAGAATGTGCTCTACACTATAGAAATGGCCCAAATGTCCTTGTAGGTAGGGTATAAATATGACCCTTGATTTTTGCCTACACATATCCATTTTGTAAAGAGTGGCTCCCACAGATAAACTCGCCATTTTCTGTTGCATTCACTCCAGATACTATTGACAAGCTCACGGCCAATTTTCTTAACAAGCGGGTCCTAATTTCACACAATAGCAGCTGTCAGGTTTTTCATGAACAATGCGATTCCAGATGTGACAATGAAACCCTCTCTATAATCTGCCTCTGAGAGGCTTGGGTGGTTGGCTTGGGTGTTGGACACAGATCATTTGATTATGGAGTCATCGTTTCTGAATTCTGTTGTTTGAGCTGGGTCAATAGCTCCATTATGCACTTCTGGTTTGCAGAATTTATCATGTTGTCTTCAGACATCTCCCCAGAATGAAAAAGCACTTGCAGAACCTTCTTTTGGAATTATATGATGTTTATGTAGTAAAACCAACTAGGAGACGTAGAGACAACCAAGCCAAACCTCCCAACCAAGCGGTCTGGAAATTGGTCTCTGATTTTGAACATGCCTTTCAATCTGTGTGCTGACAAATGGTTTTGAAAAGAACTTATAACACTGGACTGCTCAATATTTGCCCCCTTGGTGACAACATAATGCAGCTTACGATTTTCAGAGGCAGGAATAGCAAGTATGCAGGCCATGCAGACCCGTTCTGTTCCCTTGCCTCTTTCTAGAACAGTCATCATTGAGCACTTCGTATGTGCCTGAGACTGTGCTAAGTGTTTTATAAGCATCCTCATTTCATCCCAGCCAGCCTTTGAAGTAAATCCAGGAGAAAGATATGGTTCAGAAATGTTAAGTAACTTGCCCAGGGCCACAGAGATAAGGAGGTAGAATTATGGCTGAATCAGATATGGGCAACCCCCAAAAGCATCCTAGCTGCCTCCAGTCTCTGACAGGTGGTCCAGTTTCATCTCCTACCTGACAGTCTTTGGACATAGGGGATGACTCTTTGTTAAACTTCAGAGTGTTTGTTAAAAAAAAAATTTAACATAATCCTTTTCTGGGCTTAAGTATTTTCTGCCATTATCAGTTTTTTTAGAATCCAATGGCAAATTCTAGGACAAACGTCTTTCTTTTTAAAATTGATGACCCCTTTCGATTTTAAGCATTAGGAGACTAATTCCTATTATTAAGATAATCACCACATTGGAAGTGAGAAATCCATCTTTTCAATTTAAAATGTTTTAACTTGAAAAACGGGAGTACTAATCTCTTTCAGAAGATGTGTTTAAATTTACAAATGTCTTCAGAAATACAAGCTGACTGACCCCATTTCTCAGTTCCAGAAGCCTAAGATGCTTGAGGCAGGAACAGGACAACAGTTAGGGGTGGCTTCTTTTCTTGTACCCTCACACCTCTATCAAAACTCTTGCCATGCACTGTTTAAAGTGTCAGCTAGACTGCACTTTTAGTTATCTTTATGTAGTCCAATGCCTCACACAACCTCAGGCAAACAATAGGCACTCAATAAATGTATGTCAAAATAATAATTGCATGAATTGAGTTCTTAGTATTTTCCCTATGTTATCTAATGATAATCAGGCCAAATATTTAGGTTGCAGATTTTGAAAAGAGGTTTGGTTCAATTCTACGTGATGTTGTCCACTCACGGTCACCCGTGCTTCTGCCCCATACCAGAACAAATGTATGACTCTGCACCAGTTTGCACTTTTTAATCTTCTGTTTCTGAACTCTTTGGAAATATTTTCCTGGTTCATTTTCATTTAAATGGTAATTTCCAGCTTTCTAAGGGGAAATCATTTCCCCGACGTCCCATTTGCATCAGTCCCCAAGACTCAGCATATAAAAATGCCAAGTTGTATCAACATCTGCAGATTGGACCTGTCTGCAGAATTCTTATGTCTCCCAGAATTCCGAGTTCTTTAAAACCTTCTAAGTGTTTTTTTTTTTTTTTTTTTTTTTAATTTGGAAGAAAAGGGGGAAAACCTGTCTCTTTGTTTGCAAACAAGTAACATGTGGAGCAAAACCCATGAAATTAATGTCTCTTGACATGCAGCCAAATCTGAACAAAGCATAAACTGAGTAATTAGTCTGCGTGTGTTTGTGTACACACACATGCCTCCATTTCAGTCTGGAACTGTCTGTGGCACATGTAAGTCCAATGCCCTGATGAAATGTTACAATTTGAATTTTAAAATACCTAGTGTTTCAAAATAAGTGGTATCTTAAGTGTTTTTGGTATTCTGGTCAAATTGGTCTTAATAGCTACTTCTAGGAATAACGATTCGTTTTGGAGAGTGGAATTCTATAAGTTTGGCTTAACTACATATTTGCCAGGGTGGCTTTGAAATTTAGTTGAGTAATTGCTTCTATTCCTGAAAGGATTGCTTAATGACACAAAACACAGCCTATTTGTTTCTTTCACCAAGTAAAATAATCTAGTGCAGTGGACTTTCCCATAATAGATTCTTGTTGTAACAGAACTTACTGTTATTGTGTTATAAAGGTACAATCTGTGATATGAAACTTTACGAAGTCTAATAGAGCACAGTTGAGTTTTCAGAAAGGCGCACACATGCCCCAATGCCAACCTTACCATCACATTTAAAGGACTAAAATCTTCCCCATCATGTGGTGAGTTCTCGGAGAGAAGGGCCTGTATTATTGCTCTTATTCTTAAAGAACTGGAGTAGAATTTGTCCAAATATGGACTGAGTGATAGATAACGTGCAATTCAAAAATCTGCCTCTCTGTGGGCATTTTTATTTACTAGGAACAAGGAGCAAAGTAGATGTAAATTTAATTTTATTCCAGGGAGAGCAAAACAGCACAGCTGTATTGAAAATGAAAAAGAAATATTAATTTTCACCCGTTTTTGCTTGCTTGGCAAGGTAGTCAAGAAACAAAAGAAGAAACTAAATATTTAAAAGGAAGTAGGCATTCAAGGCAAGTTTTAATTATATTTTCATTAAAACCTAACTTAATAGGTGATTTAGAATGAAGGCATCTGGGACTGCCATTTATTTTTATTTTCTTGTGTAAACATTTGTCGATAAAGAATTGTTCTTCATGTAGAAAAAGACACTGATAAAATAAAAATGCACACTTTTGGAAGTTAGGATACATGTTTTTAATTGTATTTAAGGCTTTTTTAAAGATTCTTTCTCTTTATGTGTGATTCAGTTGTTGAAAGTAAACAGACCCTTCAACAATATGCTCTTCTTGCTCTAAGTGTTCTTATATTTTTCAGAACTGCCTGCCGGTTGGGAAAAGATTGAAGACCCTGTCTATGGTATCTACTATGTAGAGTAAGTGCCTATTAACAATCCACAGTTCAGTTTGTACCCCTCTGTGATTGTGTACATTTATGCCAAGCAATCTGCCATCCTCATAAGGCAAGAACAGCAAATAAGAACATAATATTAATTTTATAATGAAAATATGTATGTATATTTCAATGCATAAGAGAATATTCAGCAAATCTGAAGTTGGTAAATTATACTTTAAAATTCATAAGGGCAAGATCCATGTCTGTTTTGTTTCCCAAGGCTCAGCATATTCCTGGCATATGGCAGATACTTAATAAGTGCTAGTTAAATGAATGAATGAGAGAAGCGGGAATTCAATAGACCAGGTAAACGGGGGAGTTTGCCTGGAGGAGGACCTGTTTTGCCTAATTTTTGCTCTTCCCACTTCTGAACTTTTAAATGAGTACTTATTTATTCATTGAGACCTTCTAAAGGAGTTAGACAAGTCTTAGTAATTTCTGAAATGTTGCCAAGATTAAGAAGGAATTTGTGAACTGGCCTAAGTTGCAAGACCTTTTGTGTCCCCTTGTCTCTCCCTTGACTGAGGAACATAATTTCCGTTTTCTGTTTTCTATTTTTTAAAGTCTCACATCCTCATTATCACATCGTTGCTGTGTGCCTTGTTCTAGAATAGGGCATGCATTTTGTTGTCTCATCAAAACTGTCTATTGATAGGATATATAAAAGAAATCCAACAGATAAAACATGAAAATATGCTTTATATCATTACCTCTGATAAAGATGGGAAATAACTAATAAAAGGCCCTTTGAAAGAAAGAAATGCTGTATAAATGTTCTAGAATCATAATCATATCTGCCACAATGAATTAACTGGCCTGCTTTCTCTCCCTCATGCTGCTGGCAAGGAAAAGTCATTTGTGAAATAACCTGGTGATGTGAACATATGATGTGAAAATGGTCATCCATAAAATGCTCGGCATCTTATTGTAAAAAATTATGAGTTCAGTATAGCATGGGTTCTTGGCCAATACCAACATTGCCTCCTCTTTACCTAACAAGAGGGATTGATGATTTGGGGCATCAGGGAGGCAAGCTCAGTTGTTTCTCTGACTCTCATAAAACAATTTCCGTATATGCCCTGCAGATCAGCTTTCTCAAAGTGTGTGCAGTGGTGGTTGCCCAATTGGGGCTCAGTTTGAGTTCTCCCTCAAACTAGTTTGTGCACTGAGAGAGAAAAGGAATAGGTGATGAAAGTGTTGATGTGTGGAGACAAATAAAGGGCAAGTTGTTCTTACCAAACTGTTCTCCCTCCTGTGTCTTTTCAGATCCACATGTTAGACTGCTTCTTAGAATTAAATTACACACAAGAAAATTGGAAATAAAAAAGTGGGGCTATGATAATAAGTCAATCCACCTATTATACAAGCCTGCTTTAATCCTTTCATGTGGCTTTAAAAATATAGTTGTAAATAATTGCATAATTGATATGTCCCCAAACTGCTAAGCAAGTATACTTTTTGTTTTAAAAGATATATTTTTTTGTTTTAAAACATGTGTTTTGCAAAATGTTTGTATATATAAGCATATGCATATATACATATGTAAACACATACAGACTCTCACCAAATAAGGGCATGGTAAAAATATGTTGTGTATGTATTCATATGGAGGGGTGAGTTTATGTATTTTTTGCCATGACCTTAGTTTTGGGGACATTTGAAACTGTGTCTGGCTTTTTGTCACTTTATACCTATCACATCTGCTTAGGTTAGCTTTATTTGGGGTCTTTTGCCTAAGGCCTATACTTTTAATTCTGCCTCTGTGTCTATTGATCAGAATAGCTGACAGATTTTAGTGGAGTTCTTCTTTTAACTTAATTGTTTGGGTGAAAGCTTATGCCTCTGTGAAACAGATTGTAGGAAAGTTATGTTCTGGTATTGTTTGGTACAGACAGTGTCACTGCTCAGCTTTACTCTCATTTTTTTCAACTATCCCTTAGTCTACTTGTTAATTAAAGCAACTTCCACTGTCAGGTGATATTTTGGACATTGGAGGAGATTCAGTATTAAAATCCAGGGATTTGAAAGCATACAGACTTGAGCTTGCCTGTTTTACCACTTACTAGCTATGTTACGTTATGTGAGTTACTTACTTTATTGTTTAGAAATGTACTTTCCTTACCCGTGACATATAAATAACAATAGAACCTATATCATGGCATTTATTGAAGATTTTAAGGTATCGTGCATGCAGCACAGGTAATGCGGTACCTGGGACAGAGAAGCAGTCAGTATTAAAGTAACTTACTTTTTATTTCCTCTCCCTAACTCTGGGTTCTGACACAAGACTGCAACCATCTCAGAACACTTGCTTTGTTTAGTTCTAATTAAGGGACTTGGCGTGGCTGGCATTTTGCTTGTGGGATGAATGTTTCCCAACTGAATTCTATTTGCCTTCCTCCCCAGCCACATCAACAGGAAGACACAATATGAGAACCCAGTTCTGGAAGCCAAGCGGAAGAAGCAGGTCGAGCAGCAGCAGCCACCGCAGCAGCAGCAGCCGCCGCCAGAAGGTTAGCTTCCCTGCCTGGCTTTCTCTTGAGACAGAGGAGCAGGGCAAAGTGTGGGCGCTGACACCCCCATGTGGTCAGAACCTGCCTCGATGATCAAGGGGATCTCCCGGCATGCTGCAAGCCTGGGAGTCCAGTTGGTGTCCTGTGCGGAGGAATGCAGAGCTTCTGCGAGGGCTCTCGGGAAACCCAGAGCAGCTCACACGGGGGATCCCAAGTCCAAGGCCCCCACATCTCCACTTTAATTAGAAAGGAGTGTTGGTCCCTGTCATTAGATTGGAGAAACGTTCTCAAGGTGAAAGAATCTTTTTGTCCCAGCAGCATTTGCCCGGCAACTGGTATCTAACTCCAAACCACCTTTAGTACTTTTATATTAAGCAGAATTACTGTGCATGAAATATATATTTAAATTTAGAAACATTACTTTCAAGAGCTTTTTAAAAATTACAAATGAATTCATTCAAGCTCTTCATAAAAAATTCAGCAATGTAAAATGTTAAATTTTCCCCTGCTCACTTCAATCCCCTTCTCAATGATAAACACTGTAAAGAAATTTTCTAAGGTTATACAAATAGCACATTTCAATAAAAATTAGATCATGTGATATATATATCATACTCTCTATATGTATCATGATCTCTATATACTTATCATACTAATATATATTAGTTTTGTAACCTTTTCTTGAATTTATTTCATGCACATTTTCAATGTTGATTAATATAGATTTACCTTATAATTTTTAATGGCTGCATAATATTCTGTTTTATGCATGTCTCACTTTATTTGACCATTTATTAATGGATGCTTAGATTCATCCCAGTTTTTCATAGTAAGCTTTTAAAATACCGGCTTATTACCAAAATAAGCAGATTTAATATATGAATATCAAATGAAACACTACTCCTTATTATAGTGTTGTATTATTAAATAAAGACCTTAGACCAGGGTTGTTAAACTTTTTTCTGTAAAGGGCCAGATTGTGAATATTTTAGGCTTGTCAGACTATGGGGTCTCTGTCACAACTACTCAACTTAGCATCTTAATATGAAAGCAGCCAGAAATAATATTTATGTAAAATGAATGGACATGACCATGTGCCAATAAAACTTTTTATGGAGACTTAAATTTGAATTTCATTTAATTTTCTTGTGCCACAAAATGTTATTCTTTTTTGGAGACTTAAATTTGAATTTTACTTAATTTTCATGTGCCACAAAATGTTATTCATTTTTTTTATTTATTTCCACCATTTAAAAAAATGTAAAAGCCATTCTTGGCTCCCGGACTATATAAAAACAGGCTGTGGGGTAGGTTTGGCTCATAGGCCATAGTTCACCAACCACCACCATAGACTATATTTTAGAATGTTTGTGCATGCAAGTGTGTGTGTCTTTGCCCAATAGTTTGAAAAGTTTTCCTCTCTACTTAAATGTTTCTGCTTAAAAAAATTATTTTATATTTTTCCTGAACTGGTGGAACTTGGTTATATCAGGAAATACAGTTTGAGGAATGGGAATGTAAAATTGAATATAGTTAGCTGGGATGGAAACTGACTCTAGTAAACTCAAGGGTCACTCTGTGAGTGATTTCTGGGTCTCCAAGATGAATAAGGCTACACTTAGGACCTAGGGTATTGATAATGGTGCATATGAATTTAACTTGAGATGATAGAAGACAGCACTTAGCAAAGCTACTGATACCCACTTTCACTCCCCAAGGCAAGTAGGCACCAGCAGCTCAGTCCATCTCCCAGTTGGATCAGAGAAGTTTCTCCCCTATAGGGCTGGCCTTAGTTGACTTCATACCTTTCCTGATATTTCTTACGTGGTTTCACATTGGAGTCTCCAGCCAGAGAGAACTGCAGTTTTCATTGTCTTTGTAACAATATTTCTTTCCCCAAAGGTCTTGGACCAGAAAAAGGAGAGAGATCTTGATATCCTTAACACAGAATAGATCAGATTCCAGTTTCCTTTTAATCTAACCTATTTGCCCCTAGTTTTATTGGTTTGGGTGGTTTTATTATTAGGAAATAGGTGGTTGTGAGTAAGTCGACCAGCCATTTGAAGGAAAACTTGAAACTGTTTCTTCTCCCTTATAGAATGGACAGAAGATCACTCATCCCTTGTACCTCCTGTTATTCCAAACCACCCCCCAAGCAACCCGGAGCCGGCCAGAGAGGCTCCACTTCAGGGTAAAGTGTTTTCATAATTGCATCATGGTCTTAGCTCAAACATCTGAAATTTTTAAAGGTACTTTAAAAAGTGGAATCATATAACTCATAAATCATTCCTTTGTTGGTGAAGACCATAAATAATGAAAAAATTCCAAGTATATTGTTAATCATGCTTGTCCAAAAAAAGAGCAACTTTTCTGAATACATTTTCTCAACGATCTGGAACTTTCTAAAAATAATGACTGCTTAGCGGAAATTATTCAAACCAATGTTTCTCAACCATGGGACTGTTGATATTTTAGGTAGGATAATTCTTTATTGTGGGGGGCTGTGTAGCAGCTTCCCCGGCCTCTACCCTCCCACCCCCAATTATGACAACCAAAAATGTCTCCAGACATTGTCAAATGTCCCCTGGGAGTCAAAATCATCCCGGGTGAGAATCACTCATTTGGAGACTGAAAATATTGAATATTACGTTATATAAGATCAATTTAAAACTCAGCATTAGGTATTTCAAGATTCCAGTCAACATAATTGCTTTTGACTAGATTTTCCTGTGAATGTAAATTATTTGATATTATATTTTAAGTTCTCATCCTCTATTCTCTATGCCACAGTTTTGGCCTTCATGCATGTTTTAAGATGTTTCGGTGGGTCTCACTCATTTGCATTTACAAATAGTCCTATGGAGAGGCTCATTTTTGAAAATGGGAAGCTCCAGAATCTTGCTACTTTCAGGTCTCATTACTCTTAAACGATAAGAAAGGTTTTTTGTTTTTGTTTTGTTTTGTTTTTATTTTTTCTTTTAAATAAGTGTAGAGCTAGCATCCTGTTTAGTAAGAGTCAGGAAATGTTTGAGATACAGGACCATTGAAAAACACTGTAAAATTTGTCTCCTTTTGCTCTTCTTTTTTTTTTTTTCTTTTGTTCTACATTTTTTTAAGGTATACAATTGTGTTAGACATAAAAAGATAAGTAGAATAATTCTTTTCAGTTTTTGATTTCTCCAATATAACTTTCATAAGAAAAAAAAATTTGTCACTGCTAGCTGTTATTGTCATGAGTATTGATACTGATTTATATAAAATAATTTCCTCTGGCTTCATGTAGCTTTTTATGGTGATAATGGTTGAATAGAGATAGAAAATAGTAGATAATTATGTCCTAATTATTATCAACATGATTGTGGCCTCCTCAAGATTCTTTACATATGTAATTCCCTCTGCAGCCTCCTCTCACCTTACTTCCCCCTCACTCAGCATAAGTTAATTATACCAGCTTTTTCAGTTTCTTGAACCAGCAAAGCGTGGACCACATCACCTTTATATGCGCTGTTCCCTCTGTCTTCAGCTGTCTTTTCCCTTCACTCCTTAATCTGCTAACTCCTACTCTTCTTGGGTCTCAGCGTAAATATCAGAGTGCTTTCTCCTTATCCCCCAGTCTTTCCTAGATTCCCCTATCATTAACTCCTAAAATCCTACACTTCTTGTTTATAGAAATTTAACACAATTTATAATTAGTGTTTTTTTAATGCATTCATTTAACTACAATTTCCTCATCAGACTTTATATTCGTTAGAGGCAGGAAACTATGTACTTTTCACTGTGGACACCTCAAACCAGGCATAATCCTTTGATATCTATTTTCTGCTAAAATAATTGTTAGTAGAATGAGATATATACGTGTATGTATGCATGCATACATGATAGCCAGCCAAGCTTCCTTGAAGAGTTTGCTTAGAGATTAAATTAATTAAAGCTTTAAAGGGTCATGCTCCAGGTGCCAAATGCTTAGTGCACAGGTGAGTTGAGGCTTCATATGATATCTATCTGTATTAGGAACTTCACCTCTTGATTCTTACTTTTCTTTCTCCTAGGTCTTGTTTTGTACTTTTGTTTTCCATTTTGTGTGTGTGTGTGTGTTTTACCCCTCTTGGAAATGATGGCAGTGTGGGAAAATTCAGGCTTACTGAACTCTCCCTGATTCTTCTCACTTATTCTCACAACCCCTCTGCTGTGCAGTTTCCATGTTGATTCTCATCTTTCAAACATAATCTTTGGAATGTAATTTGCACTCAAATAGTCAGTTAATGTCTACACCCTTTGACTCTAAGTTACTATTGTTAATATCACCTTGAACTTGAGTCTCATTGGTGACAACTCATGGTTATTTGCCTGCTGGATGTGTGTCTTGTTCTAGATTCTTAATAGTACTGTCAAGAAAAAGAGCTATAGAGCTAACTTGGGTAGATTCTTGGTATTAATTCTGCTAAATTCACAGCTTTAACCAAACTCTCCTCTGATCAAGAGCACACTAATTCCAGCAATGATAGTTTTTAAAGAGGTGTGCTTTTAAAGAGATGTGCATGTATGAAAACTCTCCAGCTTCAAGCTTATGCTTGGAGAGAGATTTTTGCAGCCAGTGTTCCGCAGCATCTCTTCTACCACCACCATCGTGAAAGTAATGTTAATACATTTACTGAGCTCTTATTACGTGCCAGACACCTCTCTAAGCACTTTACCTATATTAGCTGTCATGATTATGCCTCACAACGGTAGTGTGAGGTTGGTATCCTCATTACCTCTGTTTTACGCACAGCGTTAGTGATGTTCAGTGACTTGCCAAAGGCCACAGTTAGGAAGTAATAGAACACAGATTTGAACTCCACTTGTCATTAGGAATAGTTCAACTTTGGCTAAAACTGCTTTATGGTTTTTTGTTTTGTTTTGTTTTATCTGTCTGTCTTTTCTTTTTCTTTCTTTCTTTCCTTATTTCCATCTTTCCTTTTTTCCTTCTTATTCCTTCTTATTTCTTTTGATACCTCTTGGTATAGTCTGTGATGTTTAATTTGGAAGCCATTGGCTATCTGTGGCAATGAAAATGAAAATTAAATTAAATTAAATTAAAAATTCATCTCTTCAGTCTTACTAGCTCCATTTCAAGGGCTCTACAGCCATCTGCAAGTAGGGGCTGCCATCTTGGGTAGCACAGAGATAAAGCATTGCCAAACCATCATCACAGTAAGTGCTATTGGGCAGCACTGGCTTAGAGTATTCAAATACTAGTGTCAAGATGGTCCTGGCCTTGTAGGTTAAGTGCAGACTTTTGGGCCATGACCCAGAAGATCCTGATTCAGTAAATCTAAGGTAAACCCTCAAAATGAGTACATTTTTAAAAGCTACTCAGGTGATTTTCATAATCAACCAGATCTTAAAACTGGTGACTACTCAACAGAGGTTAGGATCTCTTTAAAAATATCACATACCACTGGGTTGCAGCAGAGAACTCCAAATTCTGCTTTGAGGGAGACAAAACATTTCTTTCCAAAAACTATATGGACTAATGACCCACCCATACATGAAAAATAATAAAATGTGCATAAATGTGAAAGTCTCCGATCTTCCCTCCTTAGTTAAGCACTGGAAAAGGAAAACTGGTAGGATTTCAGAGCTCTGCTCATGTCTCTATTAAGCCCAAAATATGCTAAGGCTTCAAAAAATCATTCCGATAAATTGCCAGGAACATTTTATCATTTTCTGACTTTGCTTCTAGTAAGGATAAAAAGCTTAAACATTCAATCATTTATTTTCAGCCATCTCAAAGACATGTTAAATTTCATTTCTTTGTGCATTCATTCATTTACTCATTCAACAAAAATTTTGTTAGCACACATAAAATGTACCTGGCAATATTCTAGGACCTAGAGATACAAACGAAATTCCCTGGCCTCATGGAGCTTTCATTCCTGAGGTGTGTAGGTGTGTGCAGGTGCATGCCCCTCAGGCCTGGGGGCGGGGGGACAGGCAGACAAAACTAACCAAGGAGTAAGCTCTATAGACTGTGTTCCGTAGTGATAAAAGCTCAGGAGAAAAGTAAAGCAGGAAATGGGTACTGGGAATGTTGGCGGAAGTATTGCAGTTTTTAATAAGGTCAGAGAAGAACTCACTGCGAAAAGATAATGAGGGAAGATCTCACTGAGACAGTGACAGCCAGTTATTTTGTCTCTCAATAACTGAAAGGTATTTCCCTTCAAGCTCTGTGAACTGCATAGCTGCCTCTGCATCAAGAGTGTAGGCTAATCATGCCCCACCCACCCCCAAAGTAAAATTTGGAGTCCTCAATTTTCCATGTGACAATTGCCTTGGCTACTACCTCCCCTCAAGCCCCCACTGCAGTTGGTATCACCTCTCTGGTGCCTTGACTGATGACCTTCCACGGTGACTCCTTCTCAGTCTTGCCTTTCTTCAGCCACCCTGACAGGGCTGCAGTTTGTCAGGTTTCCAACCAGCCTCGGGTCTGCTCTAGAGAGGAGGTTAGTGAGCGGACCTATGACTATAGGCAATTTAAAAGAGCCTTTTTAAAAGCCAGAAATTTTTAAAATATGCAATTAAAGCTTGTATGTGTGCCCAGAGACCTTTTAAGGCCTTTTAGATAGAGCTAACCAAAAATAACTCTCCTTCCTGGGTGCCAGGCTCATAGTGCAGGGTGTGTGGGGACTTTTTCTCCTTTTTTTGTTTTTTTCTTCTTTTTAACATTTTTGATAAGAAGGAAACTGGGCAAATGGGGAAGCTGTGGCACAGGCAGGAGCTAGGAAATGATATTAGGGGAGATGAAACTTCGAGTCTGACTATGAAATTATGTCTGCTATTTGTGATAATCAGAAATTCCATTGAGTTTCTTAATTACAGAGACATGTCCAACTAATAAAACCCAAAATAAAACTTTCTGGTTTGTATCCAAAAAGTTATTTGTAAATATATCCAAAAAACTAAATAAAACCTCAGGTTGGATGGTTTGGAAGTTAGTTAGCAATCTGTTAATTTATTTTAAATAACACAGCTGAATTTGAAACTGTTGACTCTTGCCAGTAACTAATTAGTTTATTTAGTTGCTTGTTTTTTTAAATATCCTAAGCCACAGGTCCTAAGCTTTTTTTAAACAGTGAGTTTTAGCAATGGACATACCTGGACTATTTCATAAATTGTTAAAAGGAGCAAATTAACAGTAAAATCAGTTGAATCTGGAATTCAATTCAAAGTAAAGTTACATTTCAATTTTGAAAGTAGAGATTCTACATTTTTATCAGATTATTCTTTGAGACCATAATATGTTTCCTGCTTTTATCTCTGCATCTTCAGAATGAGTTTTCTGTTTGATTAAAAAATAAAGTTTTTGCTCCGATTGGTTTCACAAATGGTAGTCGAGTCTGAGGCAACACATCAGAAGCCATCTTGTGAAATATATAACAAAACAAACCCAGAAAACCACTCCATTTCCTGGAAAGAATCCTTGGCAGCTTAATTGTTGTCAAGCTACGTGAACTGAAACCAAGGAAGTTTGTCAGACATTTGCTACCTCTGTCATCCTTGTGTTGAGTCTTCTATTGGTCCTTCAAGCCAACATGCTATATGTACAGTATCCCTCTCCTTCAGTAACGGGGCCTGGGAACACCTCATTACTGACTCGAGAGAAGAGTTGCTCAAGAAATGTGTGCACCAGTGCCCCAGCACGTGAGCTTGGAGAGTTATCTGTGTTACATACTATTTCTTTTTTAATTCACTTTTTCACTCTGTCATTCCTTGTGTTTTTTTGTTTGTTTGTTTAATCCAGGCAAACCCTTTTTTACACGAAACCCTTCTGAGTTGAAAGGCAAGTTCATTCACACAAAACTGCGGAAAAGCAGTCGTGGCTTTGGTTTCACAGTCGTTGGAGGGGACGAACCTGATGAGTTTCTCCAGATCAAGAGCTTGGTCCTAGATGGGCCCGCTGCATTGGATGGCAAGATGGAAACAGGTAGAGCAACCACACAGGCCCAGGCTTGTCCTGGGTGGTGAGACTTACCCCCAGCACCCAAACAAGACCAAACAGCATCATCATTTCACGGGTTTGTGAATATCCATGAAAACTCTTGAGAATGAGCCAGATTCCTCCATTACATAAATTTATCTCTAGCTGTAGAGTAAAACCTCTGAAGTTATTTTAATTGTGGGAGACCCATCAGGTGACATTAGGTACAGTAAAGTAGTAATTTACTAAAAATATAGATATATTTGAATAAATGAATTCTAAACTTGGATTTCTGCAGTAAGAATTATTTTTTAGAAGAAAGCCTAGTGTTCTCTCAATGATTATTAAATCTCATTATCATAGAAAACACTAAATGCTCAAAGAATGCCTTATTAGCTTTTTATTAGAGCAGCCTTTGCGTCCTACTGTCCAACCTCCAAATCTAGTTTCTGTTCGGATTCAAATGGGTAGAACTTTATATCATAATATTGATGTAATATTTCTACATGCAAGTTTTAACACCAAACTCTTACCTTTTGCAGGGGATGTTATCGTCAGTGTGAATGACACCTGTGTTTTGGGACACACACATGCTCAAGTTGTGAAAATCTTCCAGTCCATTCCCATTGGTGCCAGCGTGGACCTTGAACTCTGCCGAGGTTATCCATTGCCTTTTGACCCAGATGATCCCAATACTAGTTTGGTGACCTCGGTGGCCATTTTGGATAAAGAACCGATCATTGTGAATGGGCAAGAGACTTACGATTCGCCAGCCAGCCACAGTAGTAAAACAGGCAAAGTCAACAGCATGAAGGATGCCAGGCCCAGCAGCCCTGCCAATGCGGCTTCAAATGGTTCCCATGGTTACCCCAATGACACGGTCTCATTGGCTTCCTCCATAGCCACTCAGCCAGAACTCATAACTGTTCATATCGTCAAAGGGCCCATGGGCTTTGGTTTTACCATTGCAGACAGTCCTGGTGGTGGTGGCCAAAGAGTGAAACAGATTGTTGACAGTCCAAGGTGCCGAGGCCTGAAAGAAGGGGATCTTATAGTGGAAGTTAATAAAAAGAATGTGCAAGCTCTAACTCACAACCAAGTAGTGGATATGCTGATCGAATGTCCCAAGGGAAGTGAGGTCACACTGTTGGTGCAGCGAGGAGGTAAGTAGGTTTGTTTTGTTCTTTGTTTTTTAACCCAGAATCCATTGCCTACCTTCCTGGTCTTCAGATTGCAATTCGGGGCTTTACTTATGTCTACTTCTTTGATACAGTTTTATGTAAACATCTGGAAACACATTCAGGATGTCTTCTGATTTCTCTAAATGCTAGCCTCTTGAGAATAAAGGATGCGGGTTACACATTATGTTGCACATATGCAGCCAGAGTGATATTTTAGAATGTAAGTCAGACTGTGCCTTTTAGAAATTTTTAAGGTTTTATGATCTTTAACTTTTAAGTCTCCTGAACCTGGACTGCATAGCCTGTAAAACATGGCTCAGCCATTTCTCCAGCCTCATCTCACGAGCCTCTTCCCCTCCTTATTGTGCTCTAGCCACACTGGCCTGTCCTCTGTCCCTTCAGTGCTCCAAGGCCTTTCCTGTCTCAGGGCCTTTGTATTTCCTGGTCCTTCTGCCTGGAAAGCTCTTTCCCCAGTTCTTATCTCAGCTGGCTCAGTTCCATTCATTTCTCCCCTGAGAGGGGCTGCTCTGATCGCTTTATCTAAGGTCAGCCCCCAACATCTCCATTTACTCTCTCCCACATCCCCCCATTTCTTCATAGCCCTTATCACGGTCGTTATCATCACAAGTCATTATTTTGTATGCTTATATCTTTATCCCTCTCTCCTCAACCCTTCCTGAGAGAGTTAGTTATAAAAGTCATTATACAGATTTTATGTCTTTAAAATGTTATTTCCACCAGTTAAATCTTGAAGTCGCTTATACGTAGTCACTTGACTATACAGATAATATTTGTTGAATAGGGACTGAGATGCAGTAGGAAGTGAACTGAGCATAAAAATGAGGATGATGGTGTTCTGGTTTGCTAATGCTGCTGGAATTCAAAGCACCAGGAATGGATTGGCTTTTATAAAGGAGGTTTATTTGGTTATACAGTTATGGTCTTAAGGCCATAAAGTGTCCATCAACAAAGGGTACCTTCACTGAAGGATGGCCAGTGGTGTCCCGAAAACCTCCGTTAGCTGGGAAGGCATGTGGCTGGCGTCTGCTCCAGAGTTCTGGGTTCAAAATGGCTTTCTCCCAGGACGTTCCTCTCTAGGCTGCAGTTCCTCAAAAATATCACTTTTAGTTGCTCTTTGGGCGTTTGTCCTTTCTTAGCTTCTCCAGAGCAAAAGTCTGCTTTCAAAGGCTGTCTCCAAAATGTCCGTGTAAGCTGCAGCTTCTCTCTCAGCTCCTGTGCTTTCTTCAGTGTTCCTCTTTGAGCCTGTAGCAGGCTTGCCCCTTCTGTCTGAGCTTATATGGTGCTTTAGTAAACTAATCAAGGCCCACGCTGAATGGGCAGGACCACACCTTCATGGAAATTATCTAATCAGAGCTATCATCTACAGTTGGGTGGGTCGAATCTCCATGGAAATTTCGCTCAAAGATTTACAATCTGATCAACACTAATATGTCTGCCTACACAAGACTGCATCAAAGATAATGGCATTTTGGGGGACATAATACATCCAAACCAGCACAGATGGTGATACCTGGCACTTACACACAAGTCAGCCATGTTCAAAGCACTTCACAACTGCACACACCTCCTGTCTGATCTTTACCACCTCCCATTAAGGTAGGAAGGCCCCAGCCCACAATAAGACTGAAAAGTTCACTTTTTCTGGTGCCCTGCCCTACTTAACTCTGAGTAACCATGAGTTTTGTAAAATTGCCAATATCTATGGCCGACAGCTTGGTAACGTTTAAATAGTTCTTGATATAACAAGTGCATCTCTGATTCATCCACTGCTCATTTGACAGTCACAAGCCACTCTGCCTTCCTAGCTCATTTTGTTGCTCCTTGATTTCTGTTACCAACATGTTGAGTTTTTCTGTTCCATTAAAATCAGTTTTAAGGGGACCAAAAATTAAAGTCTTGTTACATTCTTACTTACAGCATTTACTGGAACCAGAGTAACAAGCAACTGATTATAGACACATATTCCATGGTTTTAAATGTTTGCATTCTCTTTTCTTAATTCCTAAGACTTTCTTATTGTTAATGTCATTACGTTTTATAACATTAAATTCGAATGGAAAGATCCAAAATATATCGCCACATTAGTCAACATCTGCATAGTTTATTCCAGAACCCAAGTAATTTAAAATCACTCTAACGTCAGCAGTCTTTAAAATACACCATATGTCTTGTGTTTGATTTATGTATAGGGTAGAAGATTTGTATATCTGCACTTCGCAAGCTAGCACCAGCTACTATTAATCTTTCATGAAAGCATATAAATATATTTGTTTCTGCCATATATTAGTTATTTGAATTGGGGCTGACATTTAATTTATCCTTCCTAGTGGTGGTGGTACAATGAGAAGGTCTGATGAAGGACAAAGATAGCAGCTAGGTTAAATGAGAAAGCAAATGCTACTCCCATGGTTCTTTTTAATGAATCTCACTGCTGTCATAACTCCTAGTAAGCAAATTGAGAAACTCATTAAATCTATACCATCCATGAGTCTCAGTAATTCAGATCTCTAGGATGAGGTTTGCTATGTTTTAAACAACAGGACTTTTTTAATTGGGGCAGAACTGTCTAGGTGTGTAGCATGTATTTTAATTCTTACTATCCTAAACTCATTGTTTTTTAAATTCAGTTTTATTGAGATATATTCACATACCATACAGTCATCCACAGTGTACAATCAACTGTTCATCACCACAATCAATTTTTGAACATTTTCCTTATTCCAAAAAGAATGAAAATAAGAATACAAATAACAGTAAAAAGAACCCCCAAATCATTCCATCCCTCCCCCCCATCCCACCCTATTATTCATTTAGTTTTTGTCCCCATTTTTCTACTCATCTTTCCATACACTGGATGAAGGGAGTGCGATCCACTGGGTTTTCACAATCACACAGTCACACCATGTAAGCTACATAGTTATACAGTCGTCTTCAAGAATCAAGGCTACCAGGTTGTAGTTCAACAGTTTCAGGTACTTTCTTCTAGCTATTCCAATACACTAAAGACTAAAAAGGGATATCTATATAACAACATTTGAAATCTCTTAGTCACTGAAACTTTATTTTATTTAATTTCTCTTCCCTACTTTGGTCAGGAAGGCTTTCTCATTCCCACAGTGCCAGGTCCAGGCTCATCCCCGGAAGTCCTGTTCAGCGTTTTCAGGGAGATTTCCATCCCTGGGAGTCAGGTCCCACATAGTGGGGAGGGCAGTGCCAAACTCATTTTTGACATTTGTTCTTATCAAGGTCTGGTACATTTCATCTTAAGTACTTTTAGTTGGTCTCTCATTTCTGGAAATCAAGCAGAAGTTGAAATAGCCTTTGTACCTTTCTGGGGACAGAACCGTTCTTGGGTCAGGCTCGGAAGTTGCTGGGAGTGTCTGTAGCCAGGCAGCTGTGACCGGCTTCACCGATTGGTTTACAAGCCTGCCCTATGTACACGTCTCTCTGCCATCACTCCTAGTTCCTAAAAGGCAGCCTTCTTCCTGTGCCTGGCTTGCAGTGCATCCACCGTGTATTTCAACTGTGTATTCTTTCCTCCTTCTCCCTCTACTGTCCAGTCGGGAGAGTGCTTTTTATTTTTTTATTTTTAGATGGCATTTGCATTCAGAAAGCTTTTCACTTGATGCCGATGGAAGTCTGGAGACTTCTTTGAAGTGTTTGAAAAACATCACTCTACAAAGTGATTATTTAATAAACAGTTTTTTTCAATATGCAAAAGATACATAATGTGTCACATGGAGGGTTTTCTTTTTACTTTTCAAAGAAGGGATTTTGTTATTTCTAATATGATCATCTGCACCATCTATAGAAAATATTGTGAATATTTACACCTATGAGTAGATGTGACCCTCTTTAAGATGTGAGTTTGTGTTTAATCAGAATACTCTGTTTCAAGAGGTTTGGTACCACTATGAAAGTGGAGAACATGTGTTTTAATTTTGTAACAAAAAGAAAGCTGAATCTGTAGGTGTCAGTAGCTGGCCTATAATTCAAAATCTGCCTTCAACTGATGTGTAACTTGGAGCTTGTTATTCCTACTCCAGCTTTGAGGCTGATTTCTTTATCAAAATTATGGATGTTTTGAATTAGATAATCTATAGGGCCCCTTTTATGCAAAAATAACCTCACTGTTGTGTAGAAGAAAGATCACAAGATTTGGAGCCAAACTGAAGCAAGTTTGAATCCTGGCTTCTTTACTCATATGTGACCCTGGGCAAGTCACTTTTACCTTCTCTGAGCTTAGTTTACCCTTCGAAAGCAATGGAAATAATAATGCTCCCTTGCATGTGCATGTATGTAAATGACAATTAAATAAGTAGCAGTATGCTAATTCCTTACATAGAAGTAGTCTTACAATAAATCAGGGCCTTTTAAGCCTGCCAAACATCAGCAACAACTGGGCGGGGAAGGCTTTTTATTTAAAAACAAAAAAAGAACATGCAGGGCTCTACCCCAGACCTACAAAATCTTATTCTCAGTGAATAGTGTCCAGGCATCTGTATTTTCTACAGGAACTCCACTGTGGAACCAAAGTTGTAACCATTTTTAGGCTCCTGCCCCACGGTCCTTCTAGTGTTGATGCTGTGATTTATAAATTGGGGAAAAGTAGGTTTATGAAACTAAAAATCACTTTCAGTTGAGAATAATGTTCTTCTTTGTAAAGTCCACTGTATAAGCCACAAATTTTTCAGTTTCACTAAGGTCCATTTTAGCTCCTCTATTTTATATTTTTCTCCCTCAGAGGAAGAGGATAGAAGGGAGGACTGGATTTTGGAGGTGCTCATTGCACAGTCTCCCAGTGGCTTTTGCAGGTCGCATCAACAGAATGAGAAGTGCTGTTTTGCTTTCCAGTTGGCATACACTGTATACACAGTGCTTAGGATGTGTCGCCAGGTAATCTCAGGGTCTCATTATAAAGTAATGAACCGTTAGTGTTCCTGGAGGCAGCACTGTGCCCACCTTTCACTCCTGCATCCCTGGCACCTCACAAGCTGCCCGGCATGTCATAAGCCCTCATACATACTAGCTGAATAAGTAAAACACGAGCCATAAGTCACAATAGAAATGAATCATATAGCTTTATAATCACATTCATAACTGGAAAGATGATAAAGAGGTAAAAAATGAGATATGAAAAGGGTGGTGATGGTGATGATGTTAACGATAATGTTATGTTACTAATGTCATATACTGAGTAATTATTTAGGTGTCAACATGTTACTATGACACCAAGCAATATACACAGACACACGCGCATGTGTGCACATGCACACATTTGCACATACATGGATAAATAAAACCTCACAACACCCCACTGTAGTGGTCTCATTGGAAATGCCATCAGTTTGCAATGTGATTCCAAGTTGGATCCTCTGAAATGCAGGCAGTGATTGTTGACTCCTTTGCTAGGGAAAAAAAAAAAGTGGAGGAATTGTTCATGTTTTGTTGTTGAAACTCCGTAGTTAAATTTGGTTAGTACGAAGTAAAAGGAATATTTCTGGTTTGTTTAGGAGAGCATGTATATAAAACTTCTCCTTGCTTAAACCACCAGTAATAAAACCAACTAACACTTGCATAATGAGTCAGGCATGGTTCTAAATGTTTTACATATATAATTCTTAAGAATTAGAATGAATTGTTGACCCTCCAAGTCAGGTACTTTTTATTAGCTCAATTTTGGGGAAGAAGAAGCTAGGGCACAGAGAGGTTCAGTGATTTAACCAAAATCACACAGCTGGTTAGTGGCAAAGCTAGGATTTGAATCTAGGTATTCTGGCTCCTGAGATTACTCTTAACCACTATCCTACACAGCCTCTTAGATGGTAGACAAGAAACTGCTCCAACCTCATAACTGTTGAGGAGTATATCTTATACATAAAGGAATGAATTAAGTCTTAAGTACGTGGGCAAATTGATGCCACTTAATTCTCATCAAAATTTACTGATGATATTTAGTTCATTATATAGTCATTGATCCAGAGAAGAAGAGCAATATCTAATCTCATCATCTAAGCATGTAATTAGTGTTAGCTCCTCGTGTGTGTGTATGTGTGTTTCCTTCTGAAATGATTCAAAACCATTATAATTAGAACCACAGTGAGCTGTGCACCGGAGACTTAAACGTGAATGATCAGGCACCTCTCTTCTCTTTGCCCTCTGGTCTTGGACTGGAGAATGAGTTGCAAATTGCACCACTTAAGTGTTTGACTGTCAGAATGTCCCAAATTGAGCTGCAGGGACTCCAACAGAGGAATTCAGGTGGCTTGCAGTGATAGCCTAATAGCAATGACATCATCTACATTTATATCAGCAAATACTGTCAACGCTACCTTCAAAGTACAGGTAGAATCAGACTACATCCATGGCCTCTGTCATTCAGCATCTGGCCCCTAGGTATGCAATGGCCACACAGCAGGTCTCGCTGCCTCCTACAGTCCATTCTCCACTGGGTAGCTGGAATGATTTAAAGTAAGTTGGATCCAGCCACTCTTCACTTCAAAATGGCTTCCATCATTCAGAGTAAACTCTTAGCCCTGCGTTGCCTCTAGTATGAGCTTTTCTCTGTGTCTGCATTTTTCTTCCCCCAGATAGCTCCATGGTGCTCTCCCTCCCTTCAGGCCTCTGCTAGAATGTCCCTTCATTGGAGAAGCCTGCCCTGACCATGCCATACGAAATGTGATTGTATCCCCAACTTTCTCCTCCACTGCTCTTCCTCATGGAATACCTCTACTTGCTTACGATCTACATGTGAGCAGAGACTTGGTCTCATTCACTACTTATCCCCTTCACCTAAAACAGTGCCCAGTACCTGGTAGGTGTTCAGCTCTCCTAGATGTTGAATGAAAGAATTAGCTAATAGCAGACCCATTGTTTTCATAAGTGCTAACCCTACAGGACACTTTCTGAGGTGAGCATTAACACTGTTGCTGAGAAAGCACAGGGAGTGGGAGATTGCTCCAACGTCACATAGCTAAAAAGTGGCAGAGCCTGATATTCCAACCCAGAATTCTCTAAATAAGCACGAGTGCTGACGAATGTCACTTGGCCAAGATACAGGAGAATCAGTGAATCTAGTGTGTTCTCCAATGTCCAGTCCAGTAGCCACTGGCCTAGGGTGGCTCTTTAAATTTAAATTAACTCAAATTAAATAAAATGTAAAATTCAGTTCCTTAGTCCCATTGAGCACATTTCAAGGGCATAGAAGCCGCACATGGCAAATGGCCACCATACTGGATGGTGCAGTAATAGAACATTTCTGTCGTCACAGGAAGTGCTTTTGGACAGTGCTGCTGTAGAGACTTAGATTATTTTCCCCTCAGAAATGAGACACTAAATATCCTTTATTTTACCTTTTATCTTTTTACTTTTGAATGGAAGAAAAATACAGAATTGAAGGCAACTTCAGGGTTAATTGATTTCTTTTTATACAGTTAATTAAAGGTCCTGTTTATTAAATTATTTCCATGTGTAAGCACTGTTCTAAGCCCTTTACATGTGTTAACTAGATGTTAAGGGGTCACAAAGAATTGAGAGTCAGAGAGTTTAAAAGACTTGTGAAGTACAAAACCCTCCCGTTGGTCTGCACTCGTATCCTGGGATGGTCTCAAAGAGTTAGAGGGGATTACAGGGCCCCATCCAACCAGGAAGCAGCTCGTCCTTTACACTGGACTGATGTTGTTTAGGGAACTTAATGTAAATTATTTTATTGGTGTAATATACTTTGAACCCAAAGATGGAAAGAAACTTTAAAACATGAGGAAAGCTCAACTTAAATTCTTATACAAAGTGTGTGTAATCTGCTACTCGCACTATTAGCAGTTTACAGTTTGTCAGAACGCTCTTTAACAGGGAAGATGTTGAAGTCTCCTTGATGCCTTTATCTATCTCAGACTGATCCACCTCAGCGCTATGGTGCTTAGTTTTCCTAATCGTTTTGGAAGTTGAGCCTTCTCTCCAGATCCATCGTGTTGCCCAGTATCTTCCTAGCTGTTGAAGGTTGTTCAAGTTAAAATTAGCAAATTGCTTAGCATTTCCATGATGCTAAATAGGATGGTGTTTGCATTTGCTATTAAAGAGCCTTCTGGTCTTTATTACTAATCAGTTTTAAGTTGCTATTTTGGTTTATTGCCATGGTTTGAAGTTACCAAGGATTTTTTTTTTTTTTTTTTTTTTTGAAAATTCTTTATAGAAAGTTAGGTCACATTTATATTTGAGATAACTTACAGCAAGAGATGTGAAAACTATAAAAATGTCTCTCTATTTTGGTTCTGTCTTTCATTATGTAATGCATATAAATTATCCCTTACTTTCATCATCTTTAGAAACTCTGGTCTTTTTAAGGATTTTGGTCCTATAATGTTTAAGCCTAAGCAGGCTTCACTTATATGTTCTAATGTTTATATGCAGTTTAGACTTGATTGGAGGACTTGAGTTTTATTCCTAAGTTTAATTCATAATGCAAAGTGGTCCTCATACCTAAAACTTCTACTTTATTTCTGTAGAATAATGTCTCATCCTCCTTGAAGGTAGACTTAATGCACCAAGTCACTTGCTTTTCTGTATTATTTATTATAAATGTGTGTGTGATTTATAAGTCTCATTAAGAAGTAGTGATATCCCCTCCATTTTTCTGGAAGAGTATAGGTCTTTCAAATTAGAATTCTGGGCATGCCTAGCAGGCTGCAGAATTATCACCTTGTGCTTCCACGGGGCTGAACTTAAATGCAAAGAAGTGCTTTGTTTTCCCTTTTCTGGTAACAAATTCATTCATTAACTACGTGTGCCTGGCATTGTCCAGGCACTGAAAACAGAGCAGAAAACTTTGTAAACAAAACAGAGCAGGATCCTGATCTCATGAAGCTTTTATTCTAAGGGAAAGGTAGAAAGGGCAGAAATAAACAGAAGAACACAAAAATATCAACCAGAGAAAAGCACCAGGGAGAAAATAAAATGGGCGATGTGCGGGGGCATGATGGGGAGGAGGGGAGAGGGCTGCCTTAGTTAGATGATGAGACTTGAGTGATGGCAGGGAAGGGGACTGCAGTGTGAAGGCAGCTGTATTCCATGATGAGGGAACAGTTTGTACAAAGGCCCCAAGAAAGAAACAGAAGGGAGACCCTGCTGACTGAAGAATTATGAAAAGTGTGAGTGGTGGCGGAGTTCAGAGACAGGGGACCAGGATCAGGGCTTGGGATTTCATTTCGAGCATGACGTCCACCTTCAAGCAGTGAAGGGACAAGGTCTCAGTAATATTTTTAGACAATCCCTCTGGCATATATGTAAAGAATATATTTTAGGGGAGCAGGTATAGAAGGAACAGACCTATTAGGAACTCGCAGTGGTTCTATTGAGGATGTTGGCAGTTTGGACCAGGGTGATAGCAGTGGAGATGAGAATAGTGATGGATTTGCGATGTGTTTAGAAGCGTCAGCAGAACTTGATAGGGTGACTGGAGATCAGGGCTCAGCAAACTTTTTCTGTAAAGGGCCAGGTAGTAAATATTTTAGGCTGTGTAAGCCATGCAGTTTCTGTCATCACTATTCCATCTGCCCTTGTAGCAGACAATATGCATGCAAATAGGTATGGTCATATGCAAGAAATCTTTATTTGGCCCTTGGCCTGTAATTTGCTGACCCCCTGCTAAAGAAGGAAAGGAAAAGGTAAGAACCAAAGCTGATACCTGGGATTTTGGCCTAGGCAGTTGGGTAGACACAGGGGCCATTTGCTAAGATTTGAGAACCGGGGTAGGAGTGGATGGGGCTTGGGCTGTGAAGTGAGGGTTCCTTCTCAGACGTGTTCAAGGTGAAACACCCATTTCACATGCAAGTGGAGCAGAAATGCAGGCAGATGTCTGGAGTCTGGTGTTCGGTAATGAGGTTAGGGCATTAGATACGTATTTATGAGTCATTATCATATCAATCATTGGTTCCGAAACTGTGGGCTATGACCCATTACTAGGGTGTGAAATCAACGTATTGGGATATATCATGTATTCTTCTTGAAAGTGAAATAGAATAGAAAATTTCAGAGTACATAACATCCTGTGAAGACAGGTACTTTAAAAAATTGTTTTATTGTGGTAATATATATACAACTTAAAATTTCCCATTTCAGTCACTTTCAAGTATACAACTCAGTGGTGTTAATTATGTTCACAATGTTGTGCTACCATCACCACCATCCATGACCAAAACTTTTCCATCGCCCCAAACAGAAGGTATACCCGTTAAGTATTAATACCCCATTCCCCACCCCTGACCCTGGTAACCTGTAATATACTTTCTGTCTCTAGGAGTTTGCAAATTCTAGTTATTTCATGTGTGAAGTTATATAATATCTGCTCTTTTGTGTCTGCTTTATAAGCATTTTTTCTTGAAACATTTTCTTGTGTGTATGTGTATATATCCATTCCATACGTATATACATTTATGTAGGTATGTGTGTATACATGTATTATAAAACATTGTTTTACTGTGGACCATATTCACAGAAGTCTGTAAAACACAGAGGAAGATGGTAGTTAGAGCCACAGGGCTGAGTGAGATCGCGTAGTGGAAGAGCAGAAAAGAGAAAAGAAGGGGTCAAGATAGAACCTGAGGGTACATCACCATTCAGGGCTCAGACCGAGAGGGAACAGCTAGTGTGAATAGGGGAAAGAACTGGAAGACGTGTTATCATGGAATCTAAAAGAAGAGAAGGTTTCAAGGAGGTCGTAGCTGGACTGCTGCTGCCAAGAGGTGGAGTCACAGGAGGATAGAAACGCTGCGTGTGGCACCCCCAGGACAACAGGTGCACCAGCTGCTGAGAATGCCGTCTGCCTGGAGTGGACAGTGATGAGGTGGGACACGGATTTGTACAAGTTGTTCAGACCTGTGAATGGGACTAGCTGGAGAGCCATGTGGAGTTAAAGAAGTTTTGGTTTAGGTTTTGAGTTTAAATTGGGAGACGCTGCGGCATTCTTGTGTGCTGATGGGAATGACTGAGAAGAGAGGGAGAAAGTGGTGATGCACAGGAGACAGAGGCATCATTATGTGTTGAGGTCTTAAAGAAGGCGAGAGGAGATGGGATCCAACATAAGAGAGGAGGCAGTATAGGTAAAATGTACAGAAAGTGGGACTGGATTTGATCATTCTTTTTTCTCCTAAAACTAAACTTCTGAAATTTCTGTATATTTGAGGTTTCTAGTCAGTTGAATCAATTGAAGGTTATACCATAGTGGGGTTTTTTGTTTTTTGTTTTTTGTTTTTGCATTTGAAAAATGTCTGTTTAAAATGTCTGAATCTGTGCAATACAGATTTGGGCAAGAGGTGAATGAGGGAGGAGGAGTGGTGGCATGGGAGCCTTTTTTGAATGATAGGAGATGTGACTGACATTTGGGCCAGTACGTTGTAGGATGTTTAGCAGCATCTCTGCCCTCTGCCCACATTCCAGTAGCAACTCACCACCAGCTGTGAAATCCACAGAAGTCTCCAGTCATTGCCCAGTGTCCCCTGGCTGGGTGGGGTGGGGCAAAATTGCCCCAGTTAAGAACCACAGGCCTAGAGCTAGACTTTGAAGTATAGTAATGATTCAGAGTTGCAAATTGGTGGTCCATAGGGGCAGTATCTGGCATGGCCAGCTCATGTCTTTTTTTTAGTAGTCTCTTTAAAAATTATTTTAAAATTGGAATGAATTTAGCTCGAGTCAGCCATTCCAATTTGCCGAGGCCTGCCATTTCCTTATATCTCACCTCTGGCCCTGTGCACTGTTGTACATTACCTACCATTGTCCCACAGGCAGCTGAGTTTGAGAGCTCAAAACTGTATATGTGAAGGCACTTAAGAGATTGCAATAGAATACATTGATGTGGATAGAACACACACTTTTTGCAAAAGCATAAAGATGTCTTCAGACATTGTCTTTCTCTGGAATTTATTGTCCTTTGGTTCCATATGAAAATTAATTTACTAGTTATCAGCTCCTTTGAATGGTGTCTCCCATGTCAAAGGTTTCTGCAGTGAAGAATGTAATCACCATAGATTCTCCCTTCTCCTGCATTCACTTTGAGATCTTACTCCACTGAGTTTCTATTTATTGCTAGAGGTAACTTCCTACCCTCTAGTCTAAGCATTTTTCAGTTGTGAACATTTTCAAAACTGTTATCTGAGGCAGAGTATTGACCCTGTCTATTATTTTTCCACCTTCTTGCATTCCCTTCCAGTTAAATCACACATTCTTTACCACCATCTGGAGTTAAGTAATTTCCCATGATGTTTAGTGAGTCTGTCTTTGCATTGTCACCTGCAGATTTTAAAATGTTCCTCAATTTATACCTTGTCTGTTGTTTCATCTGTTTGTAATTCTGCTCATATATTAATCATGCCTCCTATCTGTGAATGTAATCCTTGTTGGTTCAGAAATGTTGTTGGTAGAATCTTACTGTCTTTGAATATAGCATTGGGTCTTTCAGAATATTGTGCTTCTATTGGCAACATGGAATATACCTTTTCGTGCCGGTTGTCACGAGTTCATCTCACACTCCTTGGTAGTGCTCCTTTTTGTGTTTCTGATGTTCTCAACCTTAAAATTTTTTTTTTTTTTTGCTGTATGTAGTAGTAAATCTTGTTCATTCTTTCTTTGATTTAGAGAACTTCAGCCCTTTGCTAATGTTGCGTGAAAGATGAGTGACATGCAAGTAAACATCTAAAATACAATGGATCACATCTTCCCCATTTTCCTGTGCTTAAATCTTTTCTAGAAATCTCTTCTGGTATATTATTTTTTGCCATGAAAAGTTCTAATATACCATTTTCATGATTTTAATATTTGACGCAAAGTTGTTCAAAAGATCCTTTTGCTCTGTATCATACAGTAGCAATCATGACAGCTAGGAAGCTGCAATGCCAGGCCAGTTAAAAGACCGTATAATTGAGGGAATCCCTTTTTTTCCCTGGTGTGGGCTATCACCTCCCCTTATTCAGCAACCTGAGTTTTTATTAGGTTTGTATTTTGGCATTTTCTATGTTCAGGGGCCCTAGCATAATGAACTTGTATAAAAAAGTATACTTGAAAAAGTTTTTCTGCAGTTGCATAAATATGAGTTGGTCTTTTTTAATCATCTGGAGATGGAATTATGTCTATGCTCTATTAGATATTTTCATTGTTTCTAAATATAAAAATGACTTCTGTTATCTCTTCTTCCCTTTGTCATATATACCACTCACCAAAGTGGCAAATGAGTGCATTTAAAAAATACGAGCACTGCTGACCATGAATTCATGGGATTCTGTGGTTATGTAGTTTATGTCCCCCTGTGAAGCCAACTCAGCAACTTTCACTTGACTGGCCATTGGAGGCGGAAAGGAAGTTTGCTTTTAAACTCAGAGTTTCTCAGCCTTGGCAATACCGATATTATAGGCCGGATAGTTCTTTGCTTGGGGTGGGGTGGGGATGGGGAGCTGTCCTGGGCTTTGCATTGGCGTCCCTGTGTTCTCTCTGCCCTTGTCCATAGCCACCCTCCCTCCCCCAGAAGCTGTAACAATTCGGACACCTTCAGACAATGCCAAATGTCCACTGCAGAGCAAAAATCAACCCTGATTGATAACCACTGCTTTCAACCGTTTGACACTCATCTTATTTTTACTTACTGGAAATGCTTTGTTCTATTTTTTTTAATGCATAAATGAAATCAGAATATGGATTCTTTTCTGTTGAATTTGGATGGAAGAAATTGAATGTGAGAATTTCCCGTTTCTTCTTAGTTGTTGCTTCTGCAAATGCTTAGCATTTATTGGTCAGACCCCTTCATGAAATTCTTTTGTTCTGTATAACTTATTGGGGTAACCTGGAGAATATTAAACCCAAAAACAAGAGAAAAACTGGGTGAACTCTGACATTCACTGGGCAAAGGGCACCCCAAAATATCCATGACTGATTCCTTAGATATTAAAAGCAGTTTCAGAAACTTTATGACAGCTTAAAAAATTCATTTTCAATTAAATTTAAAAAATTGCTTGCTTGCATTAGGATGTCTATCTGCTTTAACTCTAAGTCTGATTAAAGTTTTGGAAACAGCCACAGTCAGACAGCAGAGGAAGCAAAAAGGATCCTGGCACTTGATCTCTACAGTGAGAAGCTGGTTGAGTGTCTTCTTCACATTAAATGCTTACTGGGTCAGCATGTGTTTCATTTCCAATGTGAATTTCTGCTACTCCCTCTCCCTTGCCATAATAGCAGTGTACCTCCTTCAAGGCAGTGAGCATCCTGTCATACATCTTGTTCCCAGCTAAAATGTTTCATTACGTGGTTGCACAGTCCTTGGATTTTCTCTGCACCTTAAATGTACTTGACCTATAAGTTATTTCTCATGGAGATTTGTCCCAAGTGAGATAGCATATGTGTCAGAGACAGGGGAGGGGTGGGAACTGAATCCTGTACTCCCTTTAAGAAAATCCAGTTGTCAAAATGAGTATTGACTCACTGAAACCTGAAATCTAATAGTTGAGCAAAGCATAAGTTTCACCTGTGTCCCATCGCTATCTGGAGCAGCAATTCATTAGAAATCAACAAAGTCAAGGAAACAGCTTTCTTTCCTCTCTAATTCACATAATCACTTAGACCAGCTCAGATATTGTTTCAGCAAGAGGATTTTGAAGACATTTAATATCTCCATGGGAGATAAATGCGGCTGTTCATCATATGTCCTTTGCTCTTTGGAAAAACCTGACCCTTCTGTAAATGGCTCTTTAGGTCTGACTTCTAGACACTCTGAATAATGCAGTGCTGCAGGGGTCAGAAGTAGGGTTGCCTTGCCATAGTCAACCATGACCTGTGCTTCTTAAAGCTAATATGATTTCCAAAATTTAAGCTACTGGGGTAAAGTTTGATATGGTGCCAGGGGTGGCCTCAGTTGCAATTAAGCAGTTCAGTAATAAAGTTAATTGAAATGGCCAAATGATAATTGCCCTTACAGAGCAAGCTGGAAATTTCCACTCCTATTTTGAAAAAGTACATTGTGACAGGAAAGTATTTGTCACACCAGTGAGGCTGTTAAGACTGCTCAAAAGATTCATGAATTTGCCTGAAGAAAATTACCAGAAATACTCCTTTTCATCAGGGTTTGTTTGCTTTTTGTGGGGAAGGGTGAGGTATTTGGAGCCATTTTATTTGATATTGTAACAAAGTCACTTTTATAAGGTAAGACATGAAGGTATCCTTAACTGAAGTGTGATTTGTACTCTCCAGTAGTCCCTGAGAACATATCCATTTGCTATGGCTGAGGGTTTTCGGCTTCCTTTTGAGCCCAGCCCTTGTGATGGGAAGCAGAGACACAAGGTGGCATAGCAGAACCTTGTTCTCAGCGCTGAGGGAGGGAGCTGGGCGTTGAGCCGGCAGCTCACCAATAAATCAAGGAGCAGACCCAGGATCAAGAGCTGTTAAATAATCCCTGCAAAGATGATGGTGATAAAAAGAAAGGCCAAGCAGCCCTTCCCCTTTGCCTCATCAGCTCTTCCTGCACTCTAAAGATACAAACTCACTTCGGAGGCTCTGCACATTCATGCATTCATTCAGAACATATTTCTTAAACCAGGGACCAGATACTATTCTGGAGCTGGGGATAGACTAGTAGATAGAATAGTGTCTGAAATAGAGACAACAAACAACTAAACAAATAAGGTAATTTTGGAGAATGCAGGGGGCCATGAAAACAGAGAAACGGGGCAATGTGAATAAAGTGTGACTAAAAAGGGTCTCTTCAGATCTGCTGGTCAAGGATGGCATCCCTGAAAAGGTGACTTTTGAGGAGTGTTTTTGAGGGACAAGAAGCAGCCAGTCACTCAGAGATGCACAGTTGCAGTATTCAGACAGAGGAGATAGCCAATGAAAATGCCCAGAAGGAGGACAAGAAGTGGTCTGGAACTGAAGAAAGCCAGCCTGGCCAGAGCGTATGGACCAGGGGAAAAGTATTGGGAGCTGAGAGTAAAGAGTTACGCAGGGTCAGATCAAGGAGGGCCTTGTGAGACGCGAAAGAGTTTGGGTTTCATTGTAACTGTGTTGGGAAGCCACAGGGGCATTTAGTCAGGAAATGATATAATCTGATTTGTGCAATAGAAATATGTCTCTGGCTTCTCTGTGAACAATGGATGGAGAGTAAAGCAGGGAGACCAGTTTTTAGTTTCTTGCAGTCATCTAGACAAGAGACTATAGTGGCTTTGGAGATGGGCAGATGTGGATGGATTCAGGATACAATTTTGAGATATATGTGGTGGGAGAGATAAAGAAGCCTCAAGAAAGGCCCTAGGTTGCAGGGGTTTGATGTCCTGCCCTATAAGGATCAAATTCATGATATTCCTCTGGTTCTGTTTGTTGGTCCTGTGCCTAACTTCCATTGCTTTAAAAAAAAAAAAAAAAAAAGGCAGCCAGAATAAAAATTGATCTAAAAATCAGCAATCCTGAAGGAAAGGGTCCTGGCATGCATTTTTTAACCTGGAAGCTTCTTGGCACCGATTACAGGGATAGGGATAGGTTTCCCTTTGGGACTAGTGACCTTAAAGTAAGGAGTGGGGTTGGAAGGGTCCACACATCCTATTTTTCAAATCCAAAAGAGGAATCCTTATCAGTTTTTTTTTCCCCCTTGCAAGTTATTGTTTCACTTATGCACGCACACACAACAGTACATTCTATGCAATTAGAAGTCGAACTTGAAACTCTGGAAGTTCCAGGCCACAAGGAGTCTCTCCTATTCCAGGGGAATCTTGGTGAAAGTTGGTTAAAAGGAGTGGGTGACAGGGCCAACCCTTAAGCATTTGCACAGAAAGCAATTCAGACTTGAAATACAGGTGGTAGAAGAGTCAAGCTGTTAAGGCTGGCAGTGAAGGCATCTTCCTCGGAGGTAGAGGCATTTATAGACTGAAACAGGACCCTGCGCCTACACACCAAAACTGCAAGTGTTTCAACCCACATGCAGGGACCCTTGTAAGAAACCGGCTTAACTCCACCCTTAAAAATTAGATCTTGGTTGGAATACTCCCTGGTCTCCTGGTATATCATGACAAATTGATGGTCTTTTTTAAGTTGACATTTTCTTCCCCCAGCAAACCTTCTCTCACACACACTCTGGAGAGGAGACACTGGAACTAACTCTCCTCTGACTCGCTCCATCTTTTCCCTACCTCCAATTAAAAAAAAAAAAAAAACCTTATCAGGTAGTATCAGAATACGTTTGCAACTTAGCAAAGGCTCCTGCCCACTTTCTGAGACTCTGCTTCATGGGGCTTGGTAGCCAGCCGACCTGTTAGTTGTGTAGCTTTAAGGATTTATTTCAAATAAATACAAATCAGAGACTATTCTTATGTTTCTAGCATGTGTAGCCTTGATTGGATAATGATTTAGGTACTGTGACTTGGAGTAAAATATCAGGGACATGTTAAGAAATTGACTATGGATATTTCCCATCCTATCCATGGAAAGGAAACTTTTCCTAAAATTACATCTCAATTATGGGTCTAAGAAGCCTGGTCCCACTGGCCTTTTCGTATTTGATGGTGGACCTGTGTCCTCCCTGCAGCTGTATGCACATTCTTCTGACTGCATTTTCTATGTAAAAACCATTGAAGTTTTCATTACTTCATAGTGGGCCATGATCCAAAACTGATTACATACCTTAGAGTGAAAATGTACAGTTTATTGTTTAGAAGCACAGTTTTGGCTTCCAATCAAGCCCCGTCTCAGCTGCTCGCCTGACTGTGTGACTTTGGTCATAGTATTCAACCACCAAGTGCCTCAGTTTTGTCATCTGTAAAATATGGATGATATTAGTACTTAAGTTGGAGAACAGTTATGAGAAATAAATATGTATCAATGGCAAGCTCCTACTATTTGTTATTTTTGCTTTTAGCCGTTACTTTTTTTAATTCAATTTTATTGAGATATATTCACATACCATGCAGTCATACAAAGCATACAATCAGTTGTTCATAGTACCATTAGATAGTTGTGCATTCATCACCAAAATTATTTTTTGAACGTTTCATTACCACACACACAAAAATAATAAGAAAAATTAAAGTGAAAAAGAACAATTAAAGTAAAAACGAACACTGGGTGCCTTTTTTTTTTTTTTTTTGCCCTCTGTTTTTCTACTCATCCATCCATACACTGGACAAAGGGGAGTGTGGTCCATGTGGCTTTCCCAATCCCATTGTCACCCCTCATAAGCTACATTTTTATACAATTGTCTTCAAGATTCAAGGGTTCTGGGTTGTAGTTTGATAGTTTCAGGTATTTACTGCTAGCTATTCCAATTCATTAGAATTGGACCAGGCTTCTTAGACCCATAATTGAGATGTAATTTTAGGAAAAGTTTCCTTTCCATGGATAGGATGGGAAATATCCATAGTCAATTTCTTAACATGTCCCTGATATTTTACTCCAAGTCACAGTACCTAAATCATTGTCCATAAGAGTGCCCATCAGAGTGACCTTTTGGCTCCTTTTGGAATATCTCAGCCACTGAAGCTTATTTCATTTCCTTTCACATCCCCCTTTTGGTCAAGAAGATGTTCTCCATCCCACGATGCCGGGTCTAGATTCCTCCCTGGGAGTCATATTCCACGTTGATAGGGAGATTCACTCCCCTGGGTGTCAGATCCCACGTAGGGGAAAGGGCAGTGATTTCACCTGCCAAGTTGGCTTAGGTAGAGAGAGAGGGCCACATCTGAGCAACAAAGAGGCATTCAGGAAGAGACACTTAGGCACAATTATAGGGAGGCCTAGCCTCTCCTTTGCAGCAACAGTCTTCCCAAGTTCAGTCCTTACTTTTGAAGACCATTGTTTTGTTGTAGTTTTGTTCTGTTTTGTTTTGTTTTAGAAATGAGAAGGGAAGCCAAGTCTTCCACCCTGGAAGGTGTACTCTACCTACATGTTTTTGAAAGTCAGTAAAAATAGGACTGTCCATGTCATTTCAGTGACACCTTTTCTGAAGTGAACATTTATCTTTTGGGAGTTGGATGAAGACAATCCATCCTTCTTACCCAGGACTGTGCCAATTCAAGGCTTGTGACTTTGAGGTGAAAGGTTCTGTAAACCATTAGCAATCTCCAGCCTTGTAAGCCATCTATTCCTGCTCAGGACATATTTATTAGGTTATCTGTACTGTGTAATTGAAGCAAACTTCTCCATCTGTAAAACCTGTACAATTATATTCTTAATCTTCTTAACAAAATGCCAGCAGATATAGCATTGGGAGCTACTTATTCCAAGGCATATGAAGTCCAAGCATCCCTCTAAATTACAATGGCCACAATATTTCACAATGACCATTATTAGGTCCCCTAAGGAAAGAGTGCCTTCGTCTTTGTGGAAATATTGAGTCTGATGCTCCTGCTCTTGGCAGCTAGTATTATATTTGCATTGAAAGATGACAATGCAGAGTTGGTGATAGTATTTGGCCAGAGGAAGGAGAAAAAAAATCAAATATGTCCAAAGTAGAACCATTTTTCACCTTGTTTTATGGATTCAAATTTGTGATAGATAGTGTTTGTAAGGTCCTTCAGTGAAAATGTACTCTGATTTAAACTTGGCCTTGAGTTTATGGTAGCACACTGATTTAGCTTAAAAAAAAAAAAAAAAAGCCTTAAAAAAATCATCATCACTATTTAATCAAGCATCAGTCATCACATATTGTTTCCAGATCCCCATCCTCATGATTAAATGTTGGATGTCCTTCAGTGTTCAACTGAACCCTCTGCCCTCTTCTTTATGTTGCATTAGATTTCTTTACTTCCTACTCCTAAGATCAGTAGTGCTTCCTTCTCTTGTGGCTCTTAACACTGACCACACTGAATTATAACTGTTGATTTGCTTCTTTCTCTTTTAAGACAGACTATGAACTCCTCCAGAACAGGGTCCATGTCTTATTTACCCTTATCTCTTCAGTAATGCTTTGCTAGACATAAGGCAGAGCTTAGTGAATCTTGCATGAATGAATAGCCACACGACCTTCTCATGTTTTAGGTCTCAGCTCAAATACCTTCTCCTCAAGAAATACTTTCTTGACTACCTGTATAAAGTAACTGTGTGTCCCAGGACCAGCCAGTTCCATTATCCTGCTTTGTTTTTGTCACAAAAGTTATCATTCTCTGAAATTGTTTTTCTGTTGTTGTTGTTTATTATCTGTTTCACCAAAGACAATGTAGGCACAATGAAAGCAGGCATTGCTTTGTTGCATGCCAGCTCCCAGCCTGTCATGGATCCTCAGCACAGTGTGGTTTAATGAGGTAGTGAATTTTCCCCCCTTTTCCTTCCTGCCCTCAGCAGAACAAGTTAGGGCAGCTGTACTTTCTTTTTTTCTGTTCTTTGGACTGTTCTTAGCATTTTATTGGTAGGAAGAGGGCAATATAAATTTATTTCATGGTTTATATATTATGTATTAAACAAAACAAACAAAAATCTACTTCACAAGCAATGATGCAGATGGCTTTTTTTTTTCCCAGAAGGGTTACTAGCCATGAATATTAATTGTTTAGAGCCATTGGTGTGTCAAAGCTAGCCTATCACTTCTGCCTGGCTGGGGAAATCACAGATTAGAATCATTTCTTCTTTCCTACAGTTCTCCACATCTCTGTCTCACTGATCTCAAACTGTTTTGTTTCAGCATCATACTGCTCCACTTAACAAAAATAAAAAATAAAAAACATTACCTATTAGTACTGTTATTTTTTCATGCAGCAGCATTTTTGCTGATACATATCAGTGTGCTAGTGTATTCCTTAATACTGTTTCTCTCCCCATAATTTTTTTTTTTTTTTGCATGTGTGCTTTAGCTCTTTTCAACAAAGAAGAGAGAGAAGCAAGCAATGAACCTTTTCCTTTTCTGATCTTCTGCTTGATTCTTCTTATTGACCCCTCTGTATTGGCAGACAGTATTTTATATGCTGCTCTTATGGTGATAAAAATTTAGCTGAAGTGAATGTCATATGAGGAATTCCTCTAACACCATAGCAGTATGCTCAGATAAGGATAACTTAACCTAAGGACAAAAGGCCCCAGTAGAATGGGCTGCTCCAAGTCTCTTTTCAAGTGTCCAGAGACTCCCTGAAATTATATGCAAAACTGTGTGCTTCTGCTATTAGAGAGAGGCCATAACAGCTTTTTACCCCATTTTCAATCAAAGCCATGACCCAGTAATTTAGTGGCACAGACGCTGGAGTAGTACTGGCAGTCACTGAGCCAAGAAATAGCTAGAGCAAACTCTAGTTGTTCTTTGATACAACAGCACACTAAGGCCAGTAAGTAAATATTGGTTGCGATATTTAGTAATGCTCAGCTATTTATGATTATAACTGCATTATATGTAAATCCAGGCAACTTGAAAAATACTGAATATAAGAATATGAATCAAAATCTCAAACAATATTTTAATACCTTTCCTTCTAGCGTTTGGTTGTATAATGTGTTTTGTGTCTGTCTGTCTGTCTGTGTGTGTATTGTTTTTTTAACGAGTTTATATTCTATGTGCAGTTTTCACCCTGCTGTTCATGTATTATAACATTACCACTTTCCCACATCACTAAATATTCTTCAGTATACTCATTTTTAATAGCTTCATAATTTTTCATCTTATTCATATAATTATTTGCTCAGTCCTCTTTTTGGAAGTTTATTTTGTTTCCCATTTTTAGCCTCTTTAAATAATGCTGTGCTGAACATCTTTTTATATAAATCTTTGTAAGAGTCTCTGATTATTTCCTTAGTACAAACTTGTAATGATGAGATTACCAAGTCAAAGTTAGCTGTAATTTTAGGGTAGTAATAGAGTAGTCGTATCGTCTTTGGTATCTAAGACTTAACCCCTCACCAAGTTTTTCTCCTTTCAGTGGTCTCTGTGAAGAAAACATTCCCGACCGCCATCCATCCATCCATCCGTCCTCCTCTCAAATCATATTACCTAATCCTGCTTGGTATTGTTTTTAATGCCACATTTTGCTTTGCAAAACTCTGAAGAATCTCATGTGTTCCTTGATTTGACATGTGGATTGGTGACTTAGCATTTGGTAGGATGCTAAGGAGGAAACTCAAATGTTCCGATTAAAATGCTCAAATCTAGAGACCAAGTGCAAAGGAGCATCAATATGTAATGGGAGAGAGGGGATTGGGAGGAGAGAGATCACACTTTCTTATTTATAAATATGACAGAGACTTTAGGATTCACTTTTTCCATGTTCTTTGCACAATTTTTCCTCATTCTTTCAGTGGGGTTGGTTGGGTTATTACTTCTCTTAAACCTGGAGGAAATAAGGTCCAGAGAAGTCCAGTTGCTTTCTTAGCAACTCAGGTTTTGTTAATCTCAGTGCTAAAATAACAGCACTTTGCTTCTGTTTGGCTTCTTCTGATAGCCCATCTGAGCTCTCCTATTTCTTCCTATTCCCATTCACTCTGTAGGACAAGCACAGTCTTAATTTTAACAGGGTGCTTAGAAGAACTCTATGTATATATTCAATCTGGGAAAAAATAAGCTACTCTTGGAAGATGTAGAAGTTGCTGAGGGCACTGGAGATTTAAAAGTGAAATTTGCTACATTCATCTTACTTTAAAAGGCAGTATAGGTTTTGTTTTGTATTATCTGTGTGTAATAAATAAAGCTTTTCTTGTTGTAGAATATACCAAAATAGGTAATTAAATCACCCAAGATCTCACTAAAGAAAACACTGTTTTGGTGTATAACCTTCTAGGCTCCCTTTCCAAACGCATGTGTGTTCTATTTTTACTTTTCCCATATAAATTATTTGTGTACAACTGCTAGAAAATTTCACCAAGAATAACATCCTACCATTTAGTTCTGTGAGAACATGTTCCTTAGGATAGTTTATGGCCTTGATATTAAAGGGAAAAAGATTCTTCTCCCTCATGTTAATGGCCAGGTCCCAGTTACTAGCAGAGAAGTTGCCATTTGTTTTTTCCAAGGGGATACCTTATTCATAGGGAACTTGAGAGATTCTGTTTCCAAACTTTTTCTCACCCCTGTAGATCGCGCTTAGGTTGACTCCTCCAACATACACTTCCGAGCAAAAGTTTTCTGTGATCTCTTTGAAGTGGCATTTGCTGCCTTCTAGCCTTTGAGAGCAGATGGTGCCATCTCTGAACTCTCTTGCTTCTTCTGAAAACTCCCCTTCCTTGCTTGAGAGGAGCCCATAGGACAGGTGCTATTTCTGTCCATATGCCTCGTAGGTAAGAGGTACTGCAGTTTATACAACACAAACTTCCTGCTGCCACAGGCTACACAAAACATACGCTTGTCATATGGAAAGCCAGTGACATGCCTTGAACTGTGGGATAGTGCTGATTCTTATAACACATCAAGGATGGAATGGCCTATAGTTAACTCTAGCTGGACAGTAGTTATATCCCAGGATTTCTACATCTTGGAGGATTCTGCCAACCAGTGACCTTTTGAATGTTTTCCCTTAGGTCTCCCAGCTGTTTTCAATCCATCTGAGTGGTTTTGGCTAAAATAAATTATAAATTTCAATAAGGAGGTTTGTTCTAGCATTCATATTTATTCGATTTTAAGATTTAATGACCACATGGACCTAAAGCAAACCTTTGATTTCTTTTTTAAAAAGCAATCAAGTGGAGTCTCTTGATTTTGACTATTTAAAAATTAATTTGTGGTCATAACCCATTTTTTGGCTCCTGTTAAAGGTATGGCTTTTTGAAAGTATGGTTTTCTTTAACTAGCTAACAAAGATGAATAAATCCCTCTTTGCTTTAAAAAAATATTTTCTTCTTTGCTGTAAATACAACTTACTGTGGCAATTGAGCTGGGACCTTTGGGAATGTTCCATGGACTCCCTCAGAAGAAACAGACTTTAATTGGTTACCTATATATCCTTCTGACTGGTTGGTTTTGTGCATTTAATAGTAGAAGAGTCATTAATTAATGCTTGTTTCTAAATTAATATTTTATTACCTCAGTAAAATGTGAATATGGTCTTCTTTAAAAAGAATTCTAGATAAGGGTAAAGTCTCCTTAAACTAGCCACTCCAATCCCTGCCCCTCCCCAGCATTCCCACCTCACCCCCTCAAAATAACTATCAGTTGAGTATATATATGTACCACAGGAAGGAAAAACCTGGGTGTTTGAGTGTGTTTAACGCCTATGTCTGTTATGCCTGCCATTTTGTAGTATGCTGTTTACACGCAACATTACGTTTCGGGGACCATAAAGGATAGCTCATTCCTTTTAACCTCTGCAGACTGCTCTGTAGGTTTTCTGTCCCACAGTTGATTTAGAACTTCTAGTGCTTTCCAGTTTTCCTTTATACAGACAACGCTGCAGTGACCATCCTTGTACATGCACCTTTGAATGTATGTGTGAGTATTTCCCTTTGACAGAGACTGAAAAGTGCCCTTTATTTTATATATGACAATTCTAACGACAGGGAATGTAAGACTGGCCTAGAGTCGTATAAATGATTAGTAGCAAAATGTGAATTGGCACCATTTTCCCTGCCTCCCACCTGGTTGAACATTCTTTGCAAGTTTTTGTAGAGGTCATTGGGATCCCGGGCAGAGTCAACTCCAGTAAAAACTAAATGCTAAATGGAGTTAAACCTTGCTTATTACAGTTAACTAAGAAGGTCAATCTCAATTAGAAAAAAATCCGAATTTAAAAATGTAGTATATCATTTTCAAGTGTATAGTGACCCACAATAACATAATTTGATAAAATGCCTTAAGGGAATTGTATTAATAAACAAATAAAACCACCTAATAATTATTTCCACGAATTATGAAATATCCAGATTGCTCAAGACACTTATTCATAGGTAAAATATTTCCCCAAGAATCTTTTTTTAATATATTTTAATATACATGGTAAATTAGTTTAGTTCAAGGTAACCATAACTGCATCTTTTCTGAATGATTTACATTACCAAAGGAAAGTGAAAGGGGTGGACATTTTGAGTGCCTACTCTGTGCCAGGTACAAGGCTTTCAAACATTTTGTCTCATTTAATTATCATTAAATCTTGTGAAGTGAGTCTTATAATCTCCATTTCATAAATGGAGGAACTGAGGCATAGAGGGCTCTCACATGGATTGCTAATAGTTGCCTGAGTTTGCCCGACTCGAAAAAAAGAGGACTGCTCTTTGTACTCTGAGTTTCGCTAATTGTGATCCTCAAAGCCCTGCATCAGAATCTCCTGGAATATTTGTTAATACTGCAGATTCCTGGGCCACTGAGGGTCAAGCCTGGGATTCTGCATTTTACCATGTTCCTTTGCCAGAGAAGTGAGAGAGGTATTCCGCTCTGGGGACATTCTGGTGATGTGATGAGCAGTGGCAGAAGAGTATCCCCAAATGCCTTTCAGGACGAGTCCTTCTTGTCATGCCTCATTTGCAGTGGGCGCATTAGCCGGGCTCATTTGGGCACCTCCCTCCTTACTCACCCACTTCCGCTGCCTTGTATTACTTAGCTGAACTTAGCAGGGCTCGTGGTTTGACAAGTCATTTCCAAAAGAGTTGAAGTCATCACGCTACATAGGAATCATCTTCTATAAAAGGTTGAAATTTCCATTGCAAAATAATCAGATCTGAACTACATCTTTTGCACTTTATACAGATGGACTCTGCATTTTGCATTCTAACCCCTGCTCGTACCAAAAAAAAAAAAAGAGGGTAGGGCAGCTGGCAGAAACTTTTGAAATACCGATCCAGTTTGTGTTTTATTTTCCTTTCTAGCCTCCCTCTCCTACACTCCCCTTGTGGAAGAGTTCCCTTAAGTCTGCTCCTAATAGCTGCTGAGTCTCCCAGAAGTGAGGGGTCAAGGGTCCCTTCCAGATCGAGTCCTCCTGCCCAGTTCAGGCTTTGTGAAGAGCCTGCTAGGTTCTGGGACCACCTTTGTTTCTTCTACCTTTCTCTTTCTCCATTATTATCTGTTCTTTTCAGTGCCGTGATATTTCTCTTCTTCACTCCCAAAGTACGTGCTTTCCCCTTGAGGGGCTAGTCCAAGCTCCAGTCCTTTCCAACAGGCTGAATAGAGATTGTTTGGCTGACTGACAGGCATGGGGAGGTGCACCAGTGATCCAGGGGGTGTCTAAGACCAACTTGGATTTGTGCTCATATTTTATCCTTTGGTGCTGGCAAGAGAGCATCCTCTTTATTTTGGTGTTCAGCTCATCCAAATAAAGAAGACATTTCTTCTCGTGAAAGGCAAATTTAAAAAAAAAAAGGCAAGAAAAGGAAGGTAAAAAATTAATTTTAACCATGTACTCCTTTGAAACTAAATATATACCCCTTCCACTGTCCTAATTGGTCCGCTTCAATTGACAAGTGGATCCTGTGGAAAGGAGAATATCCTGGATTCAATTGTAAGTTAAGTCTCTCTTAATCCAGAAGAACATTTGAGATTCTGTCCAAGTGTTCAATTTCCCAGGCCGCTGAGGTCTGTGAATTTCTTTTCCCAGCCTCCAGGCTGCTGCAGTACAAGTCAGCATAGCTAATGCAGATAGATCTCCTGCCTCTCGCTCTCCTCCTCCCTCTGCTTTGATTCGATATGAACAGCCTGGTAACTCCGATGCTGGGGAGAAATCTGACATAACTCTGCAGATGGCTAGGTTGCCATGAAACACCTGGGGATTGTTCTTTAAGGAAAAGGTAACATTTATATGCTAATGATTTCTTCCCCCCTCCCTCCCCTCCTTGTTGCATTTTTTCCAGGGCTGCCAGTTCCAAAGAAGAGCCCAAAGTCGGTAAGGACTTGTCAGTTACTTGGTGCTTGTTTTGGGGGTTGGGGTTTGGGGGGTTGGAGTGGGAGGGGATGCTGTCTAGCTTGACTTCACTAAATGTGTTTTAGTGTAAATGGGGAGACAGGAGCTAAGGCTCATGTTGTTAAGTTCTGGGGATCTATTTGGTATAGAAGGTATTTGGGCTTGTCTTTAACTGTAGAGTGATTTGTGGGCAGGCTGCAGGAGCCAGGATAAAGAATGCTTATTTGAAATCTCTGTGTAAATGTAATACTGCTCTCTTTCTAATGGAGAGTTTTAGGTGTTTTAACTTGATACAAATGCTATTGTGTCCTTTGGGAGAAGGGAAAAAAAAAAGCTCCACCTTCTTCTTGGGTAGCGTTGCTCTCAACTGGTGTTCCCAGCCATTCACATGGGTAAATTCTCTCCCTGAGCTTTTTCTTATGCACGGAATAACAAAGTATTTACAAAATAAAAAGCCAGTGGGTTTAAGAAAGAATTTCTCTTGCTAATGTATATATACATTCTCAGATGCAACAATGTTCACTGCCCAAGCACTGAGAATGAAACAATTCCTTACCGTAGAAATGTCCTTTGTTGTTTTGCCAGCTTTAGCAGCATTATGCTGCAGGTATAGGATTCTTTAAAAAAAAAAAAAAAATCAATGTTTTGCTGTCCTCTGTAATCTGGTTTCCCTGAAGATGCATTACCTAGTTGACATGTTAGCTAATAGCTTAGAGGCTATAGGGCTTTTACTTGGTGGTGTGGGTTTCTGCTCCTGGGGCACTGACAGCAAATTGAAATGCTACTTAAAAACTGGAAAACTGGAACTCAGATGCCCATGAAATTGATCTGCATGGAAGGAACTTCCCAATTTATTATCATTAGGATAAAAAAGGGTGATTCCATGTGGCTTAAATTTGGGGGAGGAAAAAATTACAGCTTTCTGCCATCTGGGAAATAGAAACCTATAAAACTTTGCAGCTTACGGTGCTGCAGCTGCTTTCCTTCCACCTGTCTCCAAGCCTGACAGCAAGAGACAGAAGTTTATTAAGGAGATGAGAGAGGGAGCTGCCTGCATTCTTAAGCCGGGCTCCTAAATTCTCCCAAGAAAAAAACCTGCAATAATTGATGTGATTCCAGTGGCATATCACTGTGGTGATTGGAACATGTTATTTCAGGGCTGCCTCTGTTGTCAGGTTGTGTTAATGTACAAGCAGAAAAGTGCTGGTTGGTGCCCACATTGGGATCACAGAGATGCCAGGATGGTGTGTGTGTGTCTATCACTGGGTCATAGTCAGAAGCCCATTCAGCCTTCAGAAAAGTAGAAGCAAATCTGGAAGATGTGTCTCATAAGTTTGAATTAACATGAGCCCTCCCTTTTTTTCCCACCCCCAAGCATGCTCTGTGGTTGCATGGATTTATTTTACACATCCCAAATGGATTGGAGTCTAGACAGATAGCATATTGAGGGAGAAATAGGAGTTTACATGGTAACATGACATTAGGTAGCAAGGTGCTTTTTGTTTTGCTTCCTATTTAAACTTACTATGCAAAAGGATATTTGTAGATCATTCACATCTCTTCTTGCCTAAAAGTGTTTCAGAATTACCTGCTGAACTCAAAGTGTATCAAACAGGGATAGAGCCTGCATTCACCAAGTCATTTAAGAGAATTCCCTATGACAGTTTATTTTTGCAGAAGCTGTGTCATTAGTAAGCAACAAGCCAATTATTTGGGCTGCATTCCTAGGAAAAAAGCTCTTGACTGCTTTGTCTACAGTCTGCTGGCTCTTAATTACCACAAGCTAAAAGAGTGGTGTATTGCTCGGTTAGGAAAGTATGAGCCCCCAGCTTGGGGCTTGTCCTCCCCTGTTTTCTGTGCCAGGACAGGGGTGATGGTTTTCTCAGTATTGCTGCACACCTTGGCAGCCGCTGTACAAAATTTGGGGGCTATTAGCCAAAGCCTGCTATTGCCAGTAAAGCATCCCTAACATCTGTGATCAGTGGTAGTTCTTTACAGGTAGGTTGAAAGCTGTTTCCTTTTCCCAGTTTGAATTGTGGTGATGTCCTGCTAGAGAGACAGATGATTATGGGATTTTTCTTGTGGAGTCAGAGAGAATCCATGGAGAAGCTGGATGTCCTGGTTCCAAAAAGCCATTCATGTAATGACAGCCGGGGTCAGTTACACACACTGTGTAATTAAATGCACTCAGATTGTGCCTGGGTTGTGGTACACTTAGATTTACTGATATTTCTGTAAATATATTATCCTAACCCAGAAACCATGCTCCTTTTTTTCTTAGAGGCTCCTGACAATGTTGACTTGCTCACATGACTGACAATTTCCTTTTGCCACCTCCCCCACCTTTTTTTTTTTTTTAATGTTTTCAATAATTAAGTAGTTGGGTCTTTATTAGAACAGAAGGACTTGTCTTTTTTATCTGATTTTCCCTTCTGATAGTCCCTAGAGCTTCTCTTAATAAGCAATTTCACCTACTAGATGTAGTTTAAATATTGAATTTATGGTTTATATACTCATTGTGGACAATGGCAGTATCTTAATAAAATTTTATTAATTTAATACTTGGACTTCCATAACATCAGGGATTTTTTCTGCCAAATGGCAGAGACAAAAGTAAGACATATTTGCTGTCAGATTTTAGACCTCTTTGGGAAACAGATTTCCTTGGCATGACTTAATTATCCTGCCTGGAAACTTATTTAACTGAGACTCACAGTCTAAATCACACATAAGGATATTGTGTGTGAGAATTTTAAACTCTAAATATCACACCAAACCTTTAGTTTTAAGTCATCATCTTCCTACTCTTTTTTTTTCCGCACTAGTTCATTTCCCACGTCTTCTTTCCCTTTTTCCCTTCCTTTATCTGTCCATCTATCCATCTATTCATCTGTCTGCCCTTCTATCTGATCAACTGTCCATCCATCCATTTATTCATCCATCCATCAGTTCATCAATCAATTCAGCAAATAGTATACAAAACCTAATAAGCGTCGTGTTTGGTGCTGGCAGTATTCTAATAAGATGGTCTTGGTGCCTTTTTTCTTGGAGCTTACGAACAGTTTGTTAATTGCTCCTTTCGAAAAAAATGTTCATTGTCACAAATCACCAAAATTATTTTTTGCATTCATTACATCAGCAAGTATTTTTCGAGTGCCTTCTGTGTGTCAGACCCAGTGTCAGTGTACAACAGGAACTAAAACAGAAAACATTCCTGCCCTCATGAGAGGGACAAACTGAAACCAAATAAATAGACAAAATATGCAGTTCCTACCTCATAGGGCTTAAAATCCAATAAACATATGCTTTTAAGAGTTAATAAAGCAGAAATATAATATAGAACCAAGTGCAGACATAATGAAAATCATTCAGCTCTTAATTACAATAACCTAAGTTAAGTAATCACAAGGCTTCATAAAAAAGACCCAAGATTGAGTTAGATGCTGCGACTGAGCTATTGAATTCCTTGAGAGTTCTCCCAACAGTCTGGGCAATATAGGAAAGCACATTATTTACTTAGTATCGTTGCCAGATCAAAAAAAAGCATGCCGTTTTCACTAAGGAGACAAAATTTCCCCATTTACTAAAAATCTTCTCACATGGAGTTTTCATGTAGGGACATTGGTGTGCAAGGCAATCTCTTCAACAGCCTCTTTGTGGCAAATGCAGCAAGCCAAAAGGTAGCAATAGTGGCAGTTTCCATTCCATTGTCCTCTGTCTCTCTCACTCCTGAAAGATGCTAGGGAGATTGCCTAAAACTAATCAAGAGCTGTGGAGGAAACATATAAACACCTGGGTAATGTGCACAGTGAGTGAGCCTGGCTTGAATCACTCAGTTTTATGTACCCTGCCTCTCTCTCACACTTAACAGGTTGTCTCCACAACCCTCTTCCTTCTTTTCCCAGTGCTGCCTATTTGACAACCAGGATAATAATAGAACCAATCAAAGCTCCTATAGGCTACAAGGAGAAGCGGTGAGAAAGTAGATGGGAGAGGATTCGGGTTACTTAAGCAAGTCTCCTTGCCTCTTGCCTCCCACAGCAACTGATATTCTCAACCTTTGGAGCTGTAGAAAGTAGATTTTGCCATTGTATGAGATTTCTCTAAAACATTTAGTGTGAACTAAAATTTATTTTCCTATCCAATCAATGCTTTGTTTTCTTCTCCAATAACCCCTCTTGCATGCCTTTTGGGAAGAAATCACTTGACTTAGACCCATAAATGATGAAAGACAGAGACAAAAAGGACCATCCTCTGCTTTGGCTTGGATTTTAGTCTCTGATTTTCATACAGCCTTTAATGACATTGGCCCAATACCTCATCAGAGCTTGGAATTTTTCCTGTTGTCCATGCAAATCGCTGCACTGGCCTTCGGTCTTGGCAGATAAGTGAACTGTAAATAATTTTGCTTTAAAATGGATCGATTTGTCATTTTTAAGCCACATGAATTATTTTCATCATTTAAGCTCCTAAGTGCTGCTTGTATTCATTTGCTCTTCTGAGCAAATATTTTCAGTTCACTTTATAAGTATCTCTCCATTGTGAAATCATTCTGTGAAATACTGATGAGTTGATTTTTCCCCCCATTTTCATTTATAGATACCATTGTATCTTCCCTATTCCCTGGTCTGACTGTAGTAAGGGAATCGTTCATTCTAGGGAGGTTCGTACCTTTTTTATTTTAAAGAGATCTTGTGACACACATTCATGGCTAGCGTGTGACCAAGGACCTTTATGGGGTTTTCAAATTGAGCCCATTTATTTCTTCCTGGTTGGCCCTGATTTGAGATTCAGAAATAACTCTCTTGCTCCAAAAATATCAGTGTAGTGACAACAGTTAGCACTGGAAATATTCATTTCAGTATATGGCACTCCTATACATCCAGTTGCTGAAGGTGGAGACCTGGGAGGTGGATATCCTTTTTTCTAAGATGTCCTTATCCTCTTCCCTCTCCCCCATTCAGTCCATCAGCAGGGCCCAGTGAATTGATATCAAAATGTATTTTGATTTTACTTCTTCCTCTCCAAAGTCAATATTATTCCCCTAGTATAAAGCACCTCATGTCTCTCTCCTAGACTTCAGCAGTAGCCTCCCATCTGGCCTCCCTGCTTTCACTCCTATCCTCTCCATCCATTCGCAACCCAGTAGCCAAATCGAACTTTCTAGCAGTAAGTTGTATCATGGCTCATCTTTACTTTAAATCCACTAATGGATTCCGCCTTGAACTCAGAATGAAACCCAAACTCCTTGCAGGGGCCCACAAGGCCCCTGCATTATCTGGTCTCCAGGTTCATTTCAAGCTACCCCTCTCCCTTGCTGTAACACACTAACCTTTTTTGTTCTTCAAACCTTCTAAGCTCATTTTGACCTTGGGGACTTTGCACATGCTATTTCCATCAACAGAATATTATTTTTCCAGAGGTCTTTCCTTACCCTGACCTAAAGGACATTGCAGTATGTTACCAATCCATAGTGACTATATGATTAATATCCATCCACACACACACACACACACACACACACACACAAACACCTAGATAGACACTTAAGTATAAATTCCTAGAGTTTAGATGACACACCTTTCTCACTCACCCATTGTATTCCTCAGCATGTGGCACAAAGTAGGTGATCAATATGTATTTATTGGATGAGTGATCAAGTTTAGTGCAGGTATTCAGTCAGGAGGACCTAGTCTGTATGTTCTGTCAGAGGTGTATTAGGTGCTTCACCACCTATTTGTGTTCTTGGTATGCATAGGGTTACTTTAACACACTTCAATGTGTATCTTCTCCTACAGATACTTGTCTTTGGGCCATTTTCTTACCTAGAAAAATGAGGTGAAAGAAAATCACATTAAATACAAATCTGATCCTGTGCTGTAACGAGGTGAAAAGTTAATCTATTCCCATACCCAAGTCTTCTGGGAAGTAATCCAAACTGATGAAGAGGCAAACAAATTGACTTTAATTTGAGAGATATGTAAACACAGCCTTTTTCCTGGACAATTCTGGGCTCCAACCAGATAAAGGACAACATCATAGCTAATTAGCATGCTTATGGAAAATAAAAGGCATATTTTGAACTTTATTCTAGACACAGCATAGCTTCAAAAAACCCAGCATGTCAATAAGATATTAGACATAGAATGCAAATTCAAATTAAGTAGTTTTCATCATTAACTTGGAGAAGAAACATAAAGTGAGGTTAACTATTATTAGGGGGAACATTCAACAAGCTTCTAGAGTATTGTGTATTTAGCCCATTAGCAGGGGTTTGAATATGCCACTTAGTGATACTTTAATGGTAGTGCAGTTTTGAGAGCACATTCTCAGTATGCTGTTTACTTTTATTTTTCACAATTCATGGACAAAATTTAGATTGCATTTAAAGGGGGACACAGAGGTACATTTTGAATGAGACAGTTTTTTCAAGCTCATTCCAGAATGTATCTGTCACTTTGTGGTAAATTGGACCTAAATGAGTCATTTGTTGGAGAGGTGAGAAAGGGTGTTATAATTTGAAAAATGCCCCAAGTATTTCTAGTAGACTTCGTTTGCACACTCTGTCTATGGCAGAGCCTTCTCTTAGGTTAAACTTAAGGAATCCAGATCTTCCACGTCAGAGTTTGTTACACTGGGACTGACATACAGAGGTCTTAGAAACCCATGATGTAACATGCAGAATCCGTGTGCATGTGTATGCACAAAAGCACATGTGCATTTTCTGCAGGAAAAAGGTCCAGCACTTTTATCAGATTTTCTCAGTGGGGAGGTTTGCCAGAAAAGTATTTTTTTTCTCCAGTTCAGGAAGAGAGATTCAGTGAAAAAGGTTCAAGTTAGGCTTCAAGGGGCAATAGTCCAAGAAGAGGTATATGCATACTCCTTCCCCACTCTGGGGACAGTGAGACAAGAACTGCTAAATCACCCCACAAAAGGGAGAAGAGTGGGAATGTTCCTTCTGTGCCCCTGCAGCCCGCTCGCTCTGCATTCCCCAGTGAGTCTCCATGAACTGTAGTGTCAGCACAAAGGGGACTTGGTTAGACTTTACTCTAAGTAGGAAATGAATTCAGTGCTGACAGACCGACCCCACAATCTGGCATCTGCTACTATTTGAGGAACCAGGAGAGTATGGGCATTTGAAGGAAGGCCTGCAGCTTTTAAGGATAAACTCTGAGGTCCTTTATTTAGTGGGTTATTTGCTTTTACATTAACTTGTGTTTTACCCCCTGAGAGTTGAACAAAAATAAAACACTACTAAAATGTAAAAAATGGAAAGCCACAGTCTCCAGTTCTCTTAACCAAGAGTCATTTCAAAATGAAAACAGCTTTAAATTTTGTCATGATTATAGAAAGCATTCTATGTGTATTATAAAAATATAGGCAAAACAGGAAGGTATAAAAATAGGGTTTTTTTAAAAAAAAAAACTTCCATATCCCACTTTTCTCTGTTTATATTTGTGTGCACACCAAAAATAGGCTGCTGCTATACCTACTCTTTTATAACTGAGATCCTTTTAAAGACCATATTGAAGAGAAAAATTCCCATGCACAAACAAAAGAGAATAAGGATTGTGTCTATCATTAACATTTTTTGACTCTGAAAATCTTCAGCATGTCTCCAGGGGAAGCAAGAAGGCAGATGTTGCCCTTCTGGGGACAGTAATGGTACATCTTGCCCTGAGAGCTGAACCCAGGTCCTGTGGGGAAGACGTTGGAAGTTGGCAGAGCCAGGTTCTGTCCCAATTTGGAGTGCTAATCCATCCAGGTCTATGCTGAGCGCTTTATCCTTAAAAGACAATTATCCCAAAACAATGGGGACCTGGGGTTATGGATGTTATTTGTGCCCTACTCAAACATCAAAGTGTTTTCCTGCATCTTCACCAGAGTGTGTTGACTCTTTGAATCTGAGTGACTTTAAACCTCTCATGCAGTTTTACCACAACTTCTATGCTAACTTCTGTGGTCTCCAATTGCTGGTCTCCAGTTACCTCCACTGGCACACAAAGTATAATTTCAAATGATCTACCATCACCTAAGCACTTGCCAAATTTTTCTCAACTTCAAGTCCTTGCCAAAACCTATATTCACATTTGTAATCTGTAATGCTCAAGGGCAAGTGAAGTTTTTGTCCTCCTTGGACTTTCTTCAAATACTTGTTTAAGAGCAAAGACTGCAAGGGGAGAAAGGGAAATTTCTAGCAAGATGGAGAAAGAAAGATGGAGGATACCTGGGGAGAAAGTGAGGAAGACTTGTCTAGATAGGCTTGATTGTAGGATCTGGTGAAAGATTTTGATACTATAAAAAACTATAGGGAGCCCTCTACCACAGGTTTTACCCTTGGGAAGACGGTTGCTGCAAAGGAGAGGCTAGGCCTCCCTATGGTTGTGCCTAAGAGCCTCCTCCCGAATGCCTCTTTGTTGCTCAGATGTGGCCCTGTCTCTCTAGCTAAGCCAACTTGAAAGGTGAAATCACTGCCCTCCCCCCTACGTGGGATCAGACACCCAGGGGAGTGAATCTCCCTGGCAACGTGGAATATGACTCCCGGGGAGGAATGTAGACCTGGCATTGTGGGACGGAGAACATCTTCTTGACCAAAAGGGGGATGTGAAAGGAAATGAAATAAGCTTCAGTGGCAGAGAGAATCCAAAAGGAGCCGAGAGGTCACTCTGGTGGGCACTCTTACGCACACTTTAGACAACCCTTTTTAGGTTCTAAAGAATTGGGGTAGCTGGTGGTGGATACCTGAAACTATCAAACTACAACCCAGAACCCATGAATCTCGAAGACAGTTGTATAAAAATGTAGCTTATGAGGGGTGACAATGGGATTGGGAAAGCCATAAGGACCACACTCCACTTTGTCTAGTTTATGGATGGATGAGTAGAAAAATAGGGGAAGGAAACAAACAGACAAAGGTACCCAGTGTTCTTTTTTACTTCAATTGCTCTTTTTCACTCTAATTATTATTCTTATTATTTTTGTGTGTGTGCTAATGAAGGTGTCAGGGATTGATTTAGGTGATGAATATACAACTATGTAATGGTACTGTGAACAATCGAAAGTACGATTTGTTTTGTATGACTGCGTGGTATATGAATATATCTCAATAAAATGAAGATTAAAAAAAAAAAAAAAAAAAGACATAATGCTGAGCAAAATAAGCCAGGCACAAAAAGAGAGATATTGTATGTTACCACTAATGTGAATTCTGTGAAAAATGTACAATGTTTTATACTGTAGAATGTAGGGGACCTAGAGATACCAATTAGTGGAGGGGGAATGATAATCTAATAAGAACAGATAAACTATGGAGGGTAATCTCAATGTTATGGGAATGCTCAGGAATGAGTATGGTTTGTAAACTTTCTTGGATATAGTAAGATCATGTTGGAAGCAATAGAGTTATTTTAGGTTTCTTTTTTCTCTTATTCCTTTGTTTTCTTAGGGGTTGTTAATTTTCTTGGGGTATGGTAGGAACATGTTGGAAGCAATGTAGTTATTTTAGATTATTTGTTTTTCTTACTCCTCTGTTTGGACATGGTTTATTAATTTTCTTGGGGTATGGTAGGAACATATTGGAAGCAAAGTAGTTATTTTAGGTTATTTGTTTTCCTTAATCCATTGCTTTGTTTGAAATGTTGTGGGGTTTTTTTGGTTGTTGTTTGCCAGTTTGTTTTTAATTTTTTGATAAACAAAGTTAAAAAATTGAAAAAAAATCAGTAGAAAAATGGGAGTAAAAACTAAATGACAAATAGGGTGAGATGGGGGGATGGTTTGGGTATTCTCTTTTCACTTTTATTTTTTATTCTTATTCTGATTCTTTCTGATGTAAGGAAAATGTTCAGAAATAGATTGTGGTGATGAATGCATAACTATATGATCATACTGTGAACAGTTGATTGTATACCACGGATGACTGTATGGTTTGTGAATATATTTCAATAAAACTGAATTAAAAAAAAAAAAAAACAACAACAACAAAAAAAACTATAGGGAAATGGAAGCTCGAGGTTAAAGATGTTACAGGCCAGTATAGTAACATGGTGTCTCTTATGTGGGAGATGGATTCCAGGATTGAGTAACATGTCCCCCTCCCCTCTTTTTTTTGAATGGGAGAAACCAAACACCTGGGATTGCATGGTCTTTTATTGGGGAAAATGAGAACTAAGGTGATTTTTATTGCCTGCCAGTTTTTTACATCCCTCTAGGGTTTGCTTCCCATTTAATCCCCAGTCACACAAAGAGCATTACATAAAATGGAAGGGGTCTTTGATAAGCAGGTTTTAATGAACATAAACTTGCTTTCTCTATTGAACTTTAAATGAAACTCTTTCCATTTGAATACTACTTGGACTTTGGACGAGATGTGTGTGTCAGAAGGTTGATTCCTAAGGTCAACCCATATATGACGTTTGATCTTGAGTTTCAACCAAAAGTAGCATCAAGAGTTGAAGAGGCGAAATTTTATGCCTGCAAGATTGATTAAGAAGTATGAATGCTATCCACATAATAGCTATTTATATTTTAAGTACCAGTCAACCTAGAATGCTAGGCATGATTTTTTTAAAGATCTGATCCCTATCCTTGAGTTTCTTATAGTCTAGAAAACCTGATAGCAAACCCATAAAGAGGAGTTGGATGTTTTATTTTTAAAAGATTCAAGATGTGGAGGCCAAAGGAGCGTTTTGAGCTCTGATTGTATTCTGTCTGGATATTATTGCCTTACGTTTAAACCACTCATGGTATTTTGTGTCAGATATTTCTGTCAAGCAAATGACGGTGTTAGAATGGATGCATCTTGTAATAAATGAGCCTAGTGTCTTAGCCAACAACCTATGATGAAAATTGGATTTGTTTCCTGCCCCAGCCTAGAGAGCAGTGTGGTTTGTGATTATGTCTTTCCATCTGGCCCACCCATCTGTCTGTGTGCCAATCACCTGGGGATTTATCTGCATTCAGCATTAGCTGGAAGAAGGTGGAAGCCAAAATGTTGTTGATATATTTACGTTTGTGACTTCAGAAGTGCTGAATAAAGACAAGCTGATGGAAAACACCCACTCAGAGAACCAATAACAATCTTTTCTTCTTGCCCCTTTCACTTGCTTACTTTCAGCAACCACTGGAAAGGAAGGACAGCCAGAATAGTTCTCAGCACAGTGTTTCCAGCCACCGAAGCCTACATACGGCATCCCCAAGCCACAGCACGCAGGTGCTTCCCGAGTACCCACCTGCAGAGGGCTCGGCTCCAGATCAGACCGACAGTTCTGGGCAGAAAAAACCAGATCCTTTTAAAATCTGGGCCCAGTCCAGGAGCATGTATGAAAACCGACGTGAGTAGCACTCTGACTAATGTCGTCCCCAGACCCCTCCCCAGGGTTCCAACTTTCTCTTGCAGCTTACTGAAAATACAAGATTTTCAGTTTGTAAACTGGACATATGTATATTAGAGTAAGAGGCAGAAACTCCTTAGAGCAGTGAGTAGAATCTACTGGATACGCATGGAGACACCATTATGTCTTCAGTTTGGAGTGGAGGTAGAGATGGAAGGTCATCAAATAAATGACCTGGATAAAAATGGATTTATTTTTTCCTTCCCTTTAAAGAATTGGCAGTTAAGAGGTGCTGTTTCATTAATTATTCCCTGAAGGGAGATTGTGGCATGCTCTGAGCTCATGCTTTGTGAAAGAGCTCTGATATACAATAGAACATAAATATGATTGGTTTGGATTGCAGGGGCAATGAGAAGAAATTAAATGCTTTCTTAGTGGTGTCTTGATTTTTTAGAAATACTGGTAATTTTTTTTACTATTATCAGTCTTTCTTAACAGTCTCTCTGAAAAGAAAAGAAAAAAACAGTAAAAGTTTTGTGCTTTATTATTTACACAGTTGTGAAGTATGTTTTTCTGGCTTTACCTTTTCCATAAATATGAAGTAGTGAAAGCATATTGTATAATGTCTTGGCTTTTATAAACACAGTATTTTCCCATATTTAATTTCCTACTTTTTGCTATGAAAGGATTCCAAAAGATAGTCAATTTAAAAAGTATTCATTTATCTCACCAACGAAAGTTCCCCAAATGCTTGAATTTTAGGTGATGCCAATTGACCTCTTTTGGCTTTTGCGGTTACTGGCGTTTTTCTGTGAGTACACATTTGATCAGGAAAAAGTGACTAGGAAGCACACACACCTCATTTTCCCTTTTTGGCCTGGGGTAGGAGGGAATGTAGAATGAGGGAGGAGGCCAGGTGTGGCGAAGGGTCTGAGAGACACGAATCGTTTAGCCCGTCCTCTTTGTCCCCGGCCTCCCCTCAGCACAGGTGCTGCTCGTAGTCATTGCAGTGGGTACTTCCAGGCAGAGCCTCCTTGGAGAGCTGCAGCTCACAGGTTGTGCGGGGGCTTCAGCCTCTCACCCACCCACTTGGGCTTGACATTTCCTTTACTGGCTGCAGCATGTGTTGGAAGGAGGCTTCAACTCCTCTGGTATCCAAACCACACAGGGAATGAGGTCAACATCCCTGACTGAGAAGGAAAGCTGGCCACACTACTAGGTCACACTCAGCAGTCAGGGGCCACAAAGCAAGCCTCTTTGCTGATTACCAATAATTAAAAGTCTGTCAGAGGTCCCACTACCCTTTTCTCTGAGGGAAGAAACACCATTGCCTTCTTTCTATTACAGTGCGTGGAATTAAATAGACTGTTAAGGGTTCACTATGCTGACCAAAGCCAGATGACATGAGAAAGAATTATGTAGTCCCTGGATTGGTAGGGCACGTCTAGTGTAACCCTGAGGTCTGACCGAGGGAAATAAAGTTCCACTTGGAACATCTCTCGTAAGCAGTAGATGCTAATGTGAACCTGGCATCTGTCCCCACTTGATCCCCTCACTAATTGTAGCAATTTCATTGACGAAAACCACTGAAGAAGTGTTGTCCAAAGAGGAACATTTCCACATTCACTTCACGTTTTTCTCTAATTGTGCAGCGCCTCCAGTCAATGGCCCAACTTCAGTTGATGTTGAGCTATTGATTTATTGACTGTGCCCCTGCTTCTCTCAATAGAGTACACATCTGTGGCTGAGTTTTCCATGTATGAATCTTTTTGTGATAAAATATATCATGTTCTGAAGTGCAGGCGGGAGCAAAGTGGACTGACTGACAGTTCTAACGTACCTGCTCAATAGGAGGCTCCAGCTCAAATGCCATTTTCATCCTGATGGAAGAAAATTGCTTAAGAAGTGGGGATTTAATCCAGTTTTGACAAAAAGTTTTCGTGTATGTGTGTGTATGAGTGATCTTGCCACAGCCAGCTGCTTTAAGCATTGAAATTGCTGAGATGGTGGCCACACTAAATACTTGGAATGGTGCCAGTTTTGTTCCTTCACTTTCTTTACCATCTAAGGCATAGGAATAAGAATCAATTTCTTTTTCAGTGTTTGGAGGCTCTGTAATTGAGTGATAGTAGCAACCTAATTGACATTAAGATTCACATAGATTTCTTCCTCACTATAAATGAGGATAATGATAAGACTTTTCCCCCATGGTAATTATTCTGTATCTGTCAGATTTTCTTCTTTACTCAGTACCTACAAATGAACTTACTTTAATCTTGTTTTTTAATCTCTATTTTGTTCTATACACAGATCAGTTTCTGCCATTCCCATAGGTTGTTTTACATCTTGTCTTTCAAGAAAAAAAAATTAGCATGTCTACCCTTCCTTGTTAGGTTTCAGTCTACGCCCCCCTCCCTTAAGAGATATATTCAATTGAGTAAAGTATTCTAGGGAAAAAAGGAAAATTGAAGTCAGCAATAGCACATTCACTGTACCATATTATCCCCTTTTGGTTGAAAATATATTTTCCTTGTATTTTATTGTATTGTTAAAGGCACTGTGAAGAATAATACAATCTCTGATCAAATTCCTTCACGAGGTCTAAATGTGTTGCAGAATACCATAGTCTTGTTATGGCCATCTGTTAAAACAGCAGTGATAAAATGAATCAATCTGAATTGAAGATTGTGTTAATGAATCCCTTTGGAAGGTTTAAATGTTTAATTAAAAACAAAGGCAAGCATTGAAGACCTTTAAAAGCCATATTGCTTATTTTCTGTTTTCTCTAGATATCGTAACAATTGTACATGTCTTTAAAAATGACACTGATAAATTCTTATTAGTGAATGTTCGGAAAAAAGAGCTAGTATCCAATAATGTTTACTTCAAAACAACTATAAAGCTTGCAGTTGAAACTTTACCTGTTCACAAAATAGTTTAGAAAGAAAAACTCAAAGCTCTTTTATAAACCAATATTATAAACCTGTCATACTTGGGAGAGACAGGCTTACAAGTTTGGAAGTGGTGAATGGGCTTCTTCATTAGATTGAGTTTACATAGCTTGGGTGTGCATCCAGATTTTAAGAGCTTTTATGACAGTTCCTGTTTGTGTGTGTGTTCAGACTTTGGACAGATCTGATGATTTTTATCTCTAAATATAAGATTATTCTGCTTTGGACTACCTAGAATTCACCTGAATGGTAGTAGTATAAGTATAAATTCCATCAAGAACTTGATACTCTTAAATAAATGGTATAGTATAGTGGTTACGTGAGTATATTTTAAATCTTTTACGAGGAAATAAGAGTTTAGACTAACCTCCTAAAGTTTATGATGTGATTAAAACAAGGTAATACTAGAATGTGTTCTTTGGGATATGAGGAAATATGAAGTCTAAGATGGTAGTTTTAGGAAATTCTCATTGGTACAATTATAAATTTTAGCTTTTTGACACAAAAAACACCATGATAAAAGAAAGAAAAAAAAGAACAATCAAACCATAGTCTTAGCAGCCATGACCTTTACTGTGGAAGCTGAACTATACATTCCTTATCAATCAAAACTAAATTAAAATGAACTAAGAGAAAGCACATACATTAAGCTTTGCAAATTGTGAAATTAATATTCCAGCTATGTCACCTTCGCCTGCATCAGGATTGAGCAAGGGTGAAAGAGAGAGAGAAATCAATTCCACGAATTTTGGAGAATGTCAGAGTAAGAATCCACTGCAAACTTTTATTTCTCCATTATTATTCATCCTGTTAAATGTTCCACTGGGGGCTGAGGAGAAGCTCAGAAAAGGAGAGAAGAAAGATAAATGCCACAAAGGAAGGTGCTTTGGTCCTTTTGTTGACCAAATGTAGACCAAAGACAAGATGAAATTAAAAGACACATGCGTGTCTTTGCCAAGTTTGGAAATTTGTTGTTCATCTGTAGAAATGGAGTCAGCAGAAAGTTTCTCTTCAAACCTAGGAATTCCATTCCTTCCAATTATCAAAGGAAGTCTTTTGATTGCTTTATTGAACTGTCGCTGGCATTACCAAAAGGAGATTAACTGCTCACACTTTTTCCTATACAAGGGATTAAAAATATAGAAAATTGGGCAAGACTTTCTTAGCTCTGTTTGATTGAACCTCACTCAAGAAAAAAGTAATATTAATATCAGAAAGATAGCTCTAACCTGCTGCCTCCTCAAAACTTAATTCTAATAAAATCTGCCTAAAATAAAGTCAAGTTTGAGGGAGGTAGTTAAGAAACCTCAGTAGCTCTGTGAAAAGGGGGCACCAGAGAAAACAGAAAAGAGAAATTCTATAATCCCAAAATCTGTTTTAGTATTGATTTATCACCAAAATTATTTATTTGGGTAAATGGCATTTAGTTAGTGGAAGAGCATAATTGTTCATATGCCAAAGTTAAGTTGCCAAAAGACTTTCTTGGTAATGTCTGTGTGTGGGCATGTTGTGTTTGTGTCTGTGTATCCTGACTTGTCGCTGGTGTCTTCACTATCCTTCATGTCATTAGGCAGCTTCCTTTTCTACAGAGAGCTCTTTAAAAAAGTTGCCATTTTCCCATTGATTCTCAAATAGAAACAAGTCTTTTTTTTTTTTTTTTTTTTTTCCTATGGACTAAATAAACTGTGTGATAAGCCAAAATAAGTCTGCCCACAACCTCCCATACCATGATGGTTTGCCCCAAAATGAGCAACATAAGGCAGGAACTTGCTACATTTGGCGCCACTGTAGGATGGGCAAATGTTCCTGTGTTAAATGATGCTTGGGAAAATGTGTCTGAGCTGGAAGTCTCTGCAGAGGCTACTTCTTTGTTCACAGAAAGGCCTCACATTCTGAAGACTTAGGGAAGATATTGCCAGGAGCCTAGTGATGTTTGGAAGGCACAGTGGTCTATTTTGGCAATAATCCTCCTGCTTGAGTGAACCAAAGACGGAGGCCTAACTTGATTTAATTTGTTGTTCCAGTGAGGCTATTACAGCAAATACCCTTTAGCTAGCTACTCGAACAGAAAGAAAATAGTTACCTTAGTGTGCACAAGAAAATATTATCCTCCAATTGTATTTATGGGACCTCAATGATGTAGCTTAGCTCCATGTTGCATGGAGCTATGCAGTTTAGCCTCAGCAATTATAATAAGAAAGCATTAGATAAAATGAACCCGTTTAAAGCCATGGTATGAAGATAGCTCAAGCAAAAATATCAGATTCAAGCACCTCTGACTTTTAGTTACCTGCTCATTTAGATTCTTCTCTCCAGTCATATTCATTCGCTATACAATTTAAGCCTGAGGGTGAGTCACTGAAAAGGGACATCTCTCAGCAACTTGAAGTCTAAGCAACCGCCTTCTTCCTTATTCCACTGTACAAAACTGGAGAAGATGAGAATGAAATTCTTGGGCCTACACACTCCTTCAGTCCAAAATCCAATTAATTTAATAAACCAGAAAGTGTGCAGGAAACTATCTAAAAATCTCCTTTAGAATTCACTGCAACTAAATTTTATTTTTTTTTCCTCTTTAAATAAAAGATATGCCTTTTCATAGGCCACAAAACACAGCGTGTACACATGAAAAGACTGAAATAATAATTAAATAGAAATAAGCCTTTCTTATTACCTTAATTAATTAATGTAATGGTATATAGAACAATTTTGTGTGCATTAAGCATTTTCCTATGGAAATTACTTTTCTTTTTAGCAATGCAATAGTCATTTTTAAAACCCCTGGTCCATTGCTTGAGATTTAAAAGTGAGATATCAAGGTGTTGGGTAATAAATAAATACTTGGAATGTTGAAAAGTTGTAGGTAAATTCTGGAGTGAAGCAGTTAGTCATTTTAAGATGAGATAAGGTTTATTATTATAGAACTTTTTTGTCACTGTTGGTCTTAAAAAAAGGAAGGCTACTTTTTGGTAATAGTGCTGAAATTATACTAAACTTTGTAAATTTGAAAATATTAGGATATTAGAGAATAATTTTATTGGCAAAAACAATCTAACATATCAGATTAGTAGCATTACTGGCCTTGATTACTTTAAATGACTTAAAAAAAATAATTTGACATTCTTTTTAACCCAAACTGATTTCTTTCCTCCTCTAGTTGATAAAGCATTAGATAATTTGACAGGAATTCTAAATCTTCAGTACTAGCCTTTGCGTTAGAGGTTACTCTGACTTAGCATGAGCTCTCTTCTTGGACAAGGTAATACTTTTAATTGAGTTAAGATTACTGTGGAGAGCAGTCAAAACTGACTTCTAGTTAAGTCAGAGGAAATGACTTGGGCTTGATTATCAAACAGTGATTAGTCCTTTGAAAAAAATTAGTGCTCAGTGACTGTTCCCACTGCTTCCTTTCTCACCTGTTGCCCTCCATTATTTCACCCCTCCATATTATTTTATTTTCTTGCCTGTGTTGGGAAGCTTGGATCTGCCCAGGCACCACCATATTGGTCCTGTCATTGTGTTAATTTTCTGGGTATGATTCCTTTTAGCAGAGAAATAATCTCTCTCTTCCTTTCCCCCTCTCTGCAGTTCCAGATTATCAAGAACAGGACATCTTCCTATGGAGAAAAGAGACTGGATTTGGATTTAGGATTCTGGGTGGCAATGAACCAGGGGAACCTGTGAGTCTTTTGTCTACCTTTCTCCCAGTGCTGTTTTCTAAGCCTTCAAAGCAAATTGGCAGCAGTGACAAATCACCAAGATTTGAGTCCAGCTAGGTGCAACACTGACTCTTTCATCTCAGGCAGTGTGGGTTATTGTAGTCTGTGGAGCTCATTTTGTCCTGAGGAAGAAAGGACAAAGTCCTTTCTCCAAAGTTTGTATTAGTGTTTGTGAAAAGCAGCAGCTTCAACAGCTGCAGCTCCCATTATGGAAACAAAGTAGGAATAGGCATCAACTAATAAAACAATGGTCTAGTCCTTCTGGCCAGTTCTCTCAAAGCTGCCATCCATCAGGTGGCTTTGTATATTGAGTAGCTAGTACTAGAGAGCACTATTAGACATTGTGAGAGATTGGAGAAAGTAGGATCACTATCTTTATGAAAACAAAGAAAGAATCCTGAACAAGGGTGGAGACAGGCATTTTCATCCCAGACATTTAACCTCCCTGCACCTCATTTCCTCAGCTGTAGAATAACATAGTATAACGTCACAGGGTTCTTTTCAAAGGAAAAAAGAGAACTGAAGATAAGTATCGCTTAATACCCTCACAAAAATAATAGCTGTTATTTATTAGTGCTTACTATGTGCTAGATGCCACTAATTGCATGAATTTATCTCCATTTTTCAAATGAGAAAATAAAGACCCAAAAGGCTAATTTACTTGCCCAGGATCACAGACCTAGTAAATGGAGCGTCTGGAAAGCTGTATGACTACAGAGTCCATGTTCTTTACCACTATTTTGTTGAAGGTTTTTCTAAACTATAAGTGTCATGTAAAAGTGGCTGGATCATTATTGTCTATGGGGAAGGCAAGGAAGGCACAAATATTTTAGCCAAAAGTCAATGAACAGTGAGTATAACAGCAAAACACTAAAATCGGCCCTGCATGCTTATAGACTACAAAATGGGGAAATCAAACCAGACTTTCCTTAGTTCATTCATTCATTCATTCATTCAACAGCATTTATTGTGCATTCCGTATTGCTAGGCACAGTGCTAGACCTTAAAGAAAAGTAATGTTTCTATTATAGTTAGTAGAGTTTTATGAAAGGAGAATTCTTACACAAATAGGCAAGGAAAAAGTGTTTTGCAAATGAGGGTGGTAAAGTGATTTTTTGCAAAGGGGCAAAAGAAAGTAAGCCATCCAGCAGACCACAGATACATTTTAAGGAACCAAGAAGTAGTTATTCTTTCCACAATTTAAGAGCTGTTGTGCCACTAGCATAATATCTCACACACAGTCGGCGCTCAGTAGATGTTTATGGCATGCATGCAGGCATTAATAAATAAATTGAACTGTTCTCAGAGATGGGAAGGCCATCGTGTAATAGTAAACCAAAAGGGCAATGTTTTATCCATTGTCCAATTACTCAACAGATTTATATCGGTCACATAGTACCACTGGGTGCTGCTGATACGGATGGCCGCCTGAGGTCTGGAGATGAATTAATCTGTGTGGATGGGACACCAGTAATTGGAAAATCACACCAGCTTGTGGTCCAGCTTATGCAGCAAGCCGCCAAACAAGGCCACGTCAATCTCACAGTGCGGCGTAAAGCGGTGTTTGCAGGTATGTTTTTCATTCATTCCTTCAGATAGCGCTTTGTCACTTTATGCACAGACAAGGCCCTCTTCCTCTGTCTTCCTCCTCAAGCATCTGTTTTAGCAAATGTTTGCAAATGTGATCAAGCTCAGAATTTCCAGATGGTTTGCTTCTCTCAAACCCTGAAAAATTCCTGTCATTCAATGAATAAGAACTTTAAGGTGTCACTCGTGCGTGTTCAGCAAAGGCCTCTAGAAGAAGGCTAGTTGAACGTATATTACCACTCCCAACCCTCATGCCAACCAGAACTTAGTCATCCTCTGGTTTGATAATAATTCTCAACAAAAGAGTTCACAAAGTCACAAGAGCTATAGCCTCAAATTACAAGAATATTCATGTTCATGCTGTGATTTCTTACTCTGTTTTGACTGTCCTTTGTGTTTAAATGAGATTTTCTTTTCTCTTCAAGAAAGTTGTAGAGCTGGCCAGATTTAGGTTATCTTTGATTCCTTCCTCCTCCCTGCAATCCATAGAGTTCTCTAGCTCTCAAAATACTACACATATCCTTTAAGGCCCAGCTCAAAATAATTTCTGAGAAACCTCTGAAATTCCCTCCTTTCTCCTACCACCCTCAGACTTTAGCATTCCCTCTTTGCCTGTCTTATGGCTCATGGCTTACTTGTGTATCAGAATCTGCCATTTTGAGACAGCTAATTGTGTGTCTGCTCCTTCCATTGACTTACCAACTTCTTGAAAGCACACACCTTGATTGTTCATCTTTGTTTGCAGCCTCCATCTCAAAGCATCCAAGCCAGAGCCTAGGAAATGCAGAATAGACATTAAATGCTGTATCATTTGAATTAGTAAAGAAGTATGGCATGAAATATTATGAATTCTCTATAGCATTAATGTTAATTAAATACTTAGATAAAATTAATTGGCAACCTTGTCAAAAAAAAAAACTAGTATAACTCTGAATCATATTAATTAATTTCAGAATTACAATATCAGATTGAGTGTAAGAGTCCTCCCTTTTGCACTAATACAGAACGTTCATCACCATGGATTATGTCTGTAGAGCTCATTTTTGGCCACAGAATCCTTCTTAACATAGTAGCCAAAAATAATTAATTTGAATTGACTTTTGAGGAAAAAAAAAAAAAGCTATTTGACTTCCCTAGCCCTAATGAAAATAGTAGGGCAATGCGATTTTTGTTTGTCTCATATTTATTTTTAAAATCTTAAATATTTTGGGTTCTTGGCTGTGTGTCAAAGGCATGTTAAATCTATGAAGGAAGAAGCTCTCAGGAATAAATACAATCTTACTAAAAACCCGGGCACACATTTTGCTTTTGACATGAAACCATAAGTTAATTCCACCTGTTATTGTGATTATTTGGGAGTGCTCACTGTCACCTAACAAGACAATAAAACTGGAACGATGACTAAATTCTGAAGAAGGCTTATGTATGCAGGTGTGTGATCAGAGTAGAAATTGACATCTGGGAGTTAGGAAGAGAAACCAAGTAAACCTCTGACCAGTGGTAGTGTAATGAATCCTATAATACTGCAGCCTGTGTAGTACAAGCCACTTAAAGCATTTTCCTTGATGGAAAAAGCAAAAGCAAAGCTGTTTGGAAATCCAAGCAAAAATGTGACAGGAGGGTAATGAGACTATGACTGTCCAAGCAAAGGAACGGTCGCCTTTGTTGTAGCCCACACCTCACTTAAAGCTTCTCTTTGATTTGTGCAAATAGGAAGTACTTCAGAGTGGGCTGATTCAGTGGCAACTTGGAATCCAAGGGTGGATATTGACAGTATGCTGTAAATGATACATGATTTGAGAGTCCTTTTTATGATTACATTGGATCCATGTCAGTGGATATTGAATAGTAGATACTTACCAAATAAAGTGGTTTGAGATGCCTGTACCCAGTTGTGTGGGGCCAGATGCCCTGTCATGTCAGTTCATCTTTTGATTTCTTGTATGTTCAGGAGGTGAAGGAAGGAAGAAGGGGTGGAAGGGCACGTTTTTTGTGTGTATGTGAAGTCAGGTAACTTAGACATGAATCCCTCTGTTACAGTCCCCAAAACAGAGAATGAGGTGCCCTCGCCAGCCTCATCTCATCACAGTAGCACCCAGCCAGCTTCCCTGACTGAAGAGAAACGCACGCCGCAGGGCAGCCAAAACTCTTTGAACACCGTGAGCTCGGGCAGCGGCAGCACCAGCGGCATTGGCAGCGGCGGGGGCGGGGGCAGCGGCGTGGTGAGCGCCGTGCTGCAGCCCTCCGACGTGGAGATCCGGCGCGGGGAGAACGAGGGCTTTGGCTTCGTCATCGTGTCTTCAGTGAGCAGGCCCGAGGCGGGCACGACTTTTGGTAAGGGCTGGGAATTATTTTCCCCAGTGTTGCACATACCAGGGGAGTGTTCCATTGCAAGTGAAAGATGGCCAAAATCTTATTAACAGAAATGCTTTAATGCTTTTTGCTTCATAATTAAAATCTTAATTGGGGATGGAGTTTATCTGGTAGTATTTTTTCCCTCTTGAAGGGTTTTTGTGGGGGTTTTTTAACCCTTTAGCTTCCATTCTGAATATGTTTACACACACACAACTTCATGCATACATGGAATTTGTGTGAAATTTGCACAGTAACCCCTTGACAGTGAAAAGTGTCAGAAATTTTTGCCAGAGAATGACTTTTGAAAGTGCTGAGTAGGGTGTCATTGATAGCAGTTGCCTCATAAGGTTGAAGAGTTTTTTAAAGGAGCAGATGGTTGTAAAAATGTCTAGGAAAAGTGGAGGTGTAAGGAGTAAAAATATTACATGAAATGCCCTTCCCACCTCATCTGTATCATTTCTCTATTTTATCCCCTGCTGAGGTTGCCCCCCCCTTCCATTTTAAATAATGTTTTTAACTGTTGCCTGATTAAGAATCTAGTTAAAATCCGAGTTAAGAACCATTTCTTGCTGCCCTTGATTTCTAGTAAGGGTGATTTTCCTTTCTCATCCAAGTGCTGGTCTTTCAACAGATAATAGGGAAGCACAATTATCACCCACTCAGAAGGTTAACTAAGAAGAAGACAAATAAGAACCCAGGTGATTCCAGGAACTAGCAATCTATGAATTTATTTCCCATTAGAATGGATTATAGATGGGTACCCCAAAAATGATCCACCTTCCCAATTAGGTAAAAAGTCATTTATCTCCCAAGTACTTCTGTTAGTTAATGTGGAATATGATGGAGAGAGGAAGGGCTGCACAGACTTTGAAATTTACCTCAGCTCTACCCCAAATTACTTATCCACATGGAGTCTGATGACCAGTGAGTGGACCAGGTTGAAAAGCTAGGGTCAGTGACGCCCTGCACCCCTTTAGCATTCTGATCCAGTAGAACTCACTTAACCTCTATTTAGTCCCCATATGTTGCTTCCTGCTAAAGCTGTTTACCCCTGAGGTTTGTTGATTAGAAGACAGTCAGGTCTATGCATGTATGGCTGCAGTAACAAATGCCCATTACTAACAGTGCTTTGTGAGCTACATTAATAAAGTTATCAAAGCATGTCATGGATGGATGACCTGACATCAAGGCAAGGGATGTAAATTAATTTGTCAGACTTTTCTGCTTAATTTAAAAACAAAAAGAAAGTGTGGGGAAAAAGAAATCCCAAGTTACCTTTTTCAGATCTATAATTTAACAGGTCCCATGAATCCTCTGAAACTCTCAGGATTTCAGAATTCTCAGTTTCACTTTCTAGGAAGAAGTAGCTGCTATGTCAAGTGGCAGACTATGAGTTGTATAATGGATATTGAATGTCTTCACTCATAATTTGGTCTTTGGTTTTTCTTTCCTTTGGCTCTTATAATGAACAAATTAAACTTTTCCTAATGCTTTGCATGAGACTTCTGTTCTGAGCTATGCAGAGCTTCATACCTGCTGTTTTATACCTTTCTCATGTAACATGACATGTCATTGGAGACGGGCTAAACTTAATCAAGACCTTGAATTTGAGTATGGAAGCTGTTCACTGCACCTACCTGTTGGATTCCAATAGACTGTTTATGTCCTTTTTTTCTTCTTTGACCTTGACATTTTATGCAAGACACCAACTTTTAGACAAACTTGCTGAAATTCAACGGAATTATAGTGCATTTTCCCACAGATTTTAGCCTCATGGTCCAAATTATAATAGAAGAGCCCACACAATTAGTTTCAATGTCTCCCACATCAATGTTGTCATCCTTTCCAAAAGGTGACTCAACTGCATAACTGTCTTCAGAGTCTCCAGAAAGACTTCTCAAAAATAGGTGAACGTGCATAAGAAACCTGAAACTCAATATACAAATTAGCTAGAAACCCCATGTCAGGCTTTAGAACCAGTTTCCCTCCTCTCTAGAAGTAAGCAATGCTCTTGGGTCTGACGTGGAGCATCTCAAAGTGCATGATAAACCATGCTCTTCAACTGGACTTTTCCTGGTTTTTAATATTGTAGATGTGTAGTAACTGAGAATAAGGAAGGAAAAGGGTTAAGGAATAATTTGAACCTAGCTTTTGATCAGTGTACTAAGCTTTTCATATTCCTTTCAGGGGATTTTTGTGAGGAAAAAGGATGCTTTCAGAACTAATGAACCAGTTGGGCCCTACCCTGAAAGCACATGAGAGAGGCTGATTGAGCAAAGGTTATAAAAGGAAACAGAGATATGATGGTTGGGTGCTTTCTTGGCTCATCTCTTATAATTACACCTTCTTTTCTAAAACTTTCATCATTCTGGAGGGAAAGCAGAAAGCCTAAGTGTCCATTAGGTGTTTTCAGATAGAATTTTTGATGCTAGCAAACTTTTGTGCCTCACCAGACGCCCAGTGATTATTTGTCTAAATGGAGAAAGAACAAAACATTGGCAGAAACTTGAACAACAGCTGGCAAAAATGAAGTGACATGAGCAGAGAATTAGTAAGAGCATCTGTCTGGGCTCTTAGTTTCACATTTGCAGTCCCAAAATAAGCCAATAGCAAGTTATTTTTGGACTCTTGAGTCTGAAGTTTCTGAATATTCTGAATTTTCTAACTGATTTAAGGAGGGAAGCTAGGGTTTTCCCCTAATTTTGAATTAGGAAAGGACTGCAGTAGTGAACCTTAATTTCAGGGCCATACCTTCTTACACAGACACCCTGAATATTGCCAATGTTTTGACCCTTGGTGCAGAGCTTTCCTTTAATAACATTTGCTTAATGCTTTAATTAATTAACACTTAACCTTCTCTTTCCCTTTTCAACCCTTTTTCTCCTCCCTGCACTATATTCCCACGTAACTTAAAAAAAATTTAAACTCACTACCAAAGCAGGCAATGCATGTGTGGCTATGCCTCACAAAATAGGTCGGATTATTGAGGGGAGCCCTGCTGACCGCTGTGGCAAGCTGAAAGTAGGAGACCGGATCTTGGCAGTAAATGGATGTTCCATCACCAACAAATCCCATTCAGACATTGTCAACCTAATCAAGGAAGCAGGAAACACAGTTACCCTCCGCATCATTCCTGGGGATGGTAAAGTATACCTATTATCTATCTATCTATCTATCTATCTATCTATCTATCTATCTATCATCCATCTCTCTCTCTCTCTCTCTCTCTCTCTCTCTCTCTCTCTCTCTCTCTCTCTCTCTCTCGTTAGTATTCGTATAATTGAATATTGCTGATTTAGAGGTAGGCTTATCCATCCCTAACTGAAGGAACCCATCAAACATGAGCAGTTGTTACTAAACCACACCTCACCCTTTTACTTAATCCTCTGTGTGACCCTGTCTTGCTGCAGGTATAAAGTTTCATAAAATCTTCAACTTTCCTCAATTTTTTTTGTTTCTGAAACTTTGTCTTTAAAATCATATAATAGTTTTAATACAGGCAGTAAAGATTCCCTGATGTTCTATCTGTAACTCATTCCTGATTTTTTTAGAACAGTCACTGAAATTTAACTATAATATGGTGATATTTACAAAACCTACATAATGACAAGGCAAAGCCAATGCTGTGTTTGTTTCAGAATAAGTAAATGTGTCTAAAGTTTTCAATTTAATGGGAGAGTCTTAGGGTTCGTGCCTAATTGATTTGTCCCTAATTTTTGGATGTAGATGAAGAAAGAATTAAATCTCCATATTTTTTATAGACTATATTTACATTAAGCTAAGTCTATTCTATTGCTTGGTTGCTTGCTTGTTTGGTTGGTTGGTTGAGGTCAAATCTTTAGTTCCTTTATAACAGTTCCTCTCAACTGGGGGTCTGATTCTGTCCCACTGGGGATTTTTGGCAATATTTGGAAATGGGTGCTATTGCGGTCTAGGGGTAGAGGCTAGGGACACTTCTAAACATCCTACAGTCCACATGACAGTCCCCTGCCACACAAAATTACCTGGCACAAAATATCAACATTCATTTTATTTATATTTAATAAAAATTAAGTTGATACACTAATATCAAAAAGGGTTGATTCTTCAGAAAAGTTAGTCCTGAATATTGACTAAGTAGACTTTGCTGTTAGAAAGAAAGTGATACTTGTTCCAAAATGTTTTAGTGCCTTTTTAAAAAATTCTTGCCATAATATTATAAAATAAAATATATCTTCTGAAAGTCAATGAGTATTTCTCAGGGGAAGAGGATGGTTTATGGAGATAATGTGAAAAGAATTCTATGCTGTAGATCTGTAGAATAAGAAAATCAGAGATTTTACCTAAAAGTAATACACCTAATATATTTTTAAAATATATTTATTGTTAGAAATAATTGTTGAAAATTTGTGTGATATAGTTCACATCCTTCTGAACAAATAAATCCAAAACTGAACAATAAATATTTGCAAATTGTTGGTTCTAAGTATGGAGAACTTTCTCTGAACCAAAAATACCCCATACCAAATGTGGAGGAAAAAATAGCTCCTTGAATGATGGTCTACTTCACTCTGCTTCAAATGCATGCTTAGTAATTTACCATCTGGGCTGGAGTCCATTCCACCAATTCACTTCTCTGAAATGCTATTACAATTTAGAAGAGTGACCACAAGATGATAGAACTTCGGTTCCTAATGGAAAGGATAAAGGAAGCCAGAGAAGTAAAGTGAGAAATAGTTGAGAGAGCCAAACGTAGTTTGTAAATTTAGACACATTTATCTACATGCCATGGGGAGATTGCAAAAGACTAATCCAAAACAACTGGGCATAGGGATTCATTTGCTGGGTTTGGTCAGTCTTAATGCATGAATGAGAATATCCAAAACAAAAGGAAGGAAGGAAAGAAAGCATTCCTTATGGGAAGAGCTTAGAGAATGGGTTTGAAATCAAGTAAGATGTAAATACAAAGGAGCAATTTACAGTCTAGTGCACATAGATTTTCATTTAATTTAATAAAGTACAATCAAAACAATCTTTGGATAACCTGAACACCAAGGAATATAATGCAAGGTGTTATCCAGAACAGTTGGAAAAAAAGGAGGGGGGGGGCATTTTTTAAAACTTCACTTTTTTAAAAAAAATACAATTCAGATAGACAAGTCGTGTTTTAGCTTGGTCAAAAGAAAACGGTTAAGGATTGGTTTTTTTTGTAACTTTTATTTACTGAAAAATTAAAACAAACAAACCAACAACGACAACAGCAACAAAAAACCACAACATTTCATACAAAACAAAGGATTAAGAAAAACAAATAATCTAAAATAACTGCATTGCTTCCAACATGTTCCTACCATACCCCAAGAAAATTAATAAACCATATCAAAACAAAGAAATAAGAAAAAAAAAATCTAAAATAACTGCATTGCTTCCAACATGTTCCTAACATACCCCCCAAAAATTAGCAAACCATAATCAAAGGCATAAGAAAAACCAAATAACCTAAAATGACTACATTGAAGCTAATTTTTTAATGCAATAGCTTTTTTCACTTTATCAAAAAATTTAAAAAAAAACAAAACAAAGGAATAAGAAAAACTAATAACCTAAAATAACTACATTGCTTTCAACATGATCCCACCATACCCACAAAAGTTTGCAAACCGTAATCATTCCTGAGCATTCCCATAACATTGAGATTACCCTCAATAGCTTAGCTATTGATAGTTTTTAAAGGCAGCATATTTGTTCTGCTGAGGATGTGCTTTCATCCCAGGATATTTCAGGAGATGTTAGGCTATGATAATAAAACTCATCACCAGTTACTTGTAAGACTCAGAGGCCCAGGAAAGGGAATCAGGTCTAGCAAAGGATGAAGATGTGATGTTCATCTTTTAAAAGGGGCCAAAAATTGCCATCTTGGAAATTAGCATTGTGGAAGAGGTGACAGATTTCCAAAGATATGTTGAAGCAGTCCAAATAGGGAGTGGCCTTTGTAGTGTGACAGTGAAAATCATGCTGGATCCACTTTCTCTTGGTGAAAGGCAATGTTGGTTGTGAGTGCTCTGCCCTTGTTAAAAGACCTTTGGTCTCCTTCACATCTTTCACTCTAATACTTAACTCACCAACTATCTCAAAACACACTTTGTTTCGTGATGCTAATGAAGAGGCTGAACTCAGAGGGGTTTCTGAGCTCTTAGAAGTCCGTCTTGTCCAGGGTACTGTTCTCAGAAACCCTGGGAGATGCGTTAGGAAGATGCACACTTGTTTGGGTTGTGCTCAGAACCTGCTCTGATTTCACGTCTTCCTCTAGCTCATGCTGCCTAATTCTTTTTCCTTGTTGCACATCACCTCATTCTTTTTCCAACTTCACTTCACACAGCCTATAGTTTCCCTTCCTCCATTTCCCCCATTCTTCTCTCACCTCTATCTCTGCCATCCCCCTCCAGCAAACACTCCAAAACAGGACTCACTTTTATTTGGCATTAGTGTGTTGTTAGAAGACCTGCCTTCAGATCCTGGGCAGGCCAAGATCAGGACCATCCTGACCTTCTCTGTTTTCACCATCTTTGGGACAAGGGGGAGGGGGAAGCAAAACCTTCTCTCCTTTGAGACATGGACAAGCGTTACTACATATGTAATGGCAGCCTAGAAAGGCCCAGACAGCAGGTGAATATCCTGAATATGCGCTTGAAATTTGACAAGTCAAACCACGCAGGCCTCCTGCACCTGCTGTTGTTGAAAGCCCTATGAAGTCTGGTTGAGGGTGAGACTTTCATCAGACAGAGTAGACCCTGACCAAGCCAGGCTAACATGGAAGCATCAAGTAGAATCAAATTAAGATAACGAAAATATTTATGAGCTTAAAAATATATTACTTAAATTATGACCTTAAATTTGTACTTCAGAGCATTCCGATTTAAAGTATTTGCTTATATAGGAGAGAAGGCTTGGCAATACAGATATTGTTATTTCCACAGCAAAGGCCTAGAATAGTGTAAGTTTAAATCCATTAGTAGGAGGCACGGTGGCTACAATAGCTAGCTTACACTCGGACACGAGGAACAGGGTTACAACCAGACATGTTTTAAAAGGCTCCCAAAATTTTTCACATATTCCTTCCTTCAAATATTTCTTACATATGTATTTACACTAAAACATTTATGAAAGGAATGATTGTATCTTTTGCTGATTTGCTTGGCTTTGTACTATGGATTCTACAAGGGAGGCTAAGGATGTTAAGATGAGAACAAGTTTAGAAAATTGTAATTGCTTGTCACGGAACTATATTGAAACCAGGATAATCACTCCTGATTTAGAACAGGACCATGATCCTGTCTTGAGAGCTAGGATATGATCTTCTTCATACATGATTGCTATGGAAGGTGTAGTAATAACCATTTTGATTCTCTGAGAGAGCTAAAATAGGTCTAAACACTTTTTAGAAAAGTGTGTATGGTAGTTTCTGTAATTACAGTAAAAATATCTAATGTATCCATTTTTCTTGGGGTTTTAAAAGTCAAGTACATTGAAACCCCTTTTAATATTGCTGCTGGAAGGCCAGGGCACTTGTACTCTTGTTTCATTTCAGGCCCTCCTTTTGTAGTTTTTCTATTATATGGGGCAAATTTTGCTTCAGGATAGAGCTGTAAATTTGTGATAATGGGCTTCATCTCTACGTTTTGAAAGGCTAGAGAGCATTGCAGCAGATACAATCTTGGTTTATTCCAAGTGAAGACCAAAAAGTTCATTAAAATAAGTATAACTTTATTGCTAATATAAAAGCCTCCTGAAAATCTAGGATGTGCTAAAAATTATTTTGCTGCTCTGAAAATGACCCAGGAAATCTAGAAGTCGAGCAGGGTATTTTGCATTTTAATTAATCTATGATACTGTGCTTAATGAAGTTGATACTTTTATACAGTATGATAAAACATTGCTTACTTTTATATACCAGTTAGATTCTGACACATAATTCTCCTGTAAACAGAATAAGACTAAAAGTTAATTGTGGAGGCTATGAAGTCTGGCTCTGGGTTTAATTCCCTGTTCCTCTACCTGTTCTCTGGGCAACCTTGGTCATATTACTTACCTTTTCTAAGCCTCAGTGTTCCAATCTGTAAAATGGGGATAATAATTGCACCTATTTCATTAAGTTGTAAGAATTATGTGAAGAACATGTGGTCATGCACTTAGCAGAGTGTTTGGCATATTATGAGTGATCAAAAGTGGTGGTGGTTCATAAACTGTGGAAGACAATGAAGGAGAAAAATTCAGAGAGCTCAAGTAGACATGTACATATTAAATGTTAATAAATTCTTGAAGTTAAGCTTCAACCCAAAAAAAAGATTTGCATAGAAATCTAAGTGGAAAAAATAACAAATAAAGGAAAATTAATAAAGGAATTATATTTCTACATGTATTGAGTATATCTCATCAAATCATGTAAGCAGCAGAAATATAAAAATTGTTAAAGAATAGGCATCTCATCTGCCTAGAAAACTCTGGCTACCAACAGTGCCCAGGAACTCTAAAGGGAAACTTCTATACAATTCAATAATTATAATCACTTTTAATTACAAGGGAATGTTCTTTCTGGTATCTGGATTATGATTTCCCCATGGCCCAAACAATCTTGTGATTTCCTAGAGAGTCTCCATAAAATTAATTATAACAAACAATATGAAGTTCATTAAAGGACCCATATATGTGTTTGTGAAAGTTTTGGCAAACCATATTGACAGGCTGTGCAGCCTATTTTTATAATGGAGCGCATTTTATGAAATACCATTTGTATTTATTACCTTGATTTTGCAGTTAACTGCCCTTGAATGGGAGGGATATGAAGGAGTTAGTGTCTGTCCAAAGGCTCTGAAAAAACGATTTTGTTGTTTCAACATTATAATGGCAATCATAAAAAACGCACTAATAATATGCTTTTAATATTGCAATAACTAATAAATTTATGCAACCAATAAAAATATGCTAATCATTTTTTGAGCCATTTTTATGTGCTGGGCACTATCCCAAATATTTTCTTCTCAGGAAATTTTTGTACCCATTCTCTTAGATACTTCTGTTATCAGCAGTGTGCAGATGAAGAAACTGAAGCCCAGAAAGTTTAACTTTGCTTAATTCTCTGCCAGAAACTCTCAGAGCCTCAGATCTAAAGCTAGATGGCCAGATAGCCAGACTCCAGAATCTGACCATTAAGCTAAACTGTTTTTCAAAAAGCTTGAGAAACACTGTGTCCTCCATTTGGAGGGTCTCAGGACATATTGTCGTATTAACACTCTGGGTTTTTATGGCTGTAATATAAAATCTTAAGTCATATTTCAACCTTCTCATTTTGCAGAGAGTTTAAATAACTTATACAAGTTCCCACAGTAATAAATAAAAAGCATAAGTAGCAAGGTTGTAGTAACAGTAAATCTGTATTGGGTGCTCACTTTTTGTCAGGCACTGTACTAAACATTTCATGTACACTTACCTATGAGAGGGGAATTATCATCATCATCCCTTTTTATCAAATCAGGAATATAATGTACACAGTTATAAGTGGGGAGAGGGGGATTTTGAACCTGGGTTTGAATCTCCAGGTCAGGTGTTTAACTACTATGTGTAATGAAAATAAGATAGCAGGAAGCCACACCCAAGCTGAATAATGTCCTTAGGAAATTAAAATGTAAGATAGGCCACAAATAGTTGGATTTGAGGCCCGTCTTTTGTCCCAGGACTCCAGTGGGGAGAGATGTATTCCAGGCATCCCAGTTCAGAACACTGAATGTTCATTTTCCCATTGGAACCTTGTTATACATGATGAGTAGATAAAGGTATTCAACAAATTTTGAGGGGCCTGATTTGAGCCATAAGACTCCCGGAAACTTCAAGACTTCATGGTATGCTCTGAATTAAATGGGCATTTACAGGCTACTCTGAGAACCTAATCATCACATTTAGCATTTTCTCGATTAGAAAATTTATATCAAGTCCAAAAATATTCAAAGTGCTACTTGCGCATAGTTTGTTGCCACCTGCCTTAATCTTAATATAGAGATAATTAATAAAAGAACACATAACAGTTCTATATATGTGATTAAATTTTAATATATGCATCTTGGTGTGCAGTTTATAGGCACACACATGAGTGTTTTCAGATTCTGGATCTCCAAATTTCTGGAGATTAATGAAGTTGCTTATGAATGTGGTTAGTGGAGAAGAAACTCAATTTACATAAGAATATAATCATATTCATTACATTAGGGTGGCTTCATGATTTATTGAACTTATATTTACAAACTCTGGTTCTAGCTAATGCAAGTTATAAAATTAATCTTTCATGAGCAACACTAGATGAGATCTGTCAAGAATTTCACATTTTCAGTTGTGCTTCGTTAATAGTGATGGGGAAGAAAGTGGATATTGTGTGTGTGTTTAACAAGATGTTAGCACACTTCGTATTGTAATATTCCCATGGGGAAATCAAGTAGACTCACTAAGTTTTCTCATAAATTACAGGAAATGTTCGCAGTGACATTTTTTATCATCTTGTAAAATTCTGGAAAATAATTCTGGTGGGGTGCAGTGTTTTGACGGGACTGCCATTTTGAAGTGGCAGGGGAGACATGAGAGACACCTGTCTTGTAGCATTTTCTTTCACAAACTCATCATTTCATTTGCAGGGATGTCTGGTTGGGAGGAGGATAATGGAGGTATCTGTGGCCCACATCAGAGAAGATCTTAGAATGGTTCTTTCAATTCCTAATTGCTAGAAATTCGAGTCAGAACAGCTTGAAATACTTATGGAGGTGCCACATCTGTCATTCAGTTTTGACAGTGTGCTCTCCAGGGCCTTCATTTCTTTGTGCTCTGTCTCACTCTGCAGAGTCCTCAAATGCTACCTTGCTAACGAATGCCGAGAAGATCGCCACCATCACCACTACGCACGCCCCCACTCAGCAAGGGGCCCAGGAGACAAGGTCAGACAAGACTGGGGTTTCTTTTGTTAGTTTAAAGGGGAGATAAGTTCCTCCTGGTATGACAAAGCCCATCCTTGATTCCTTCTCCATTTCTCCATGGATTGCTCTTTACGTTTCTTTCTCTCACTTTGGCAGGAATACCACCAAACCAAAGCAGGAATCGCAGTTTGAGTTCAGAGCACCCCAGGCCACACAGGTGAGGGCTGCTTCTCTTTTTTTCTCTGTGTACTTTGCACATTTCATTCCAAGTTTCTAAAGTTGTTTTTAGAAGATTTTTTTCTTTATTTTTTTAATCTTATTTGTTATTGTAGAATATAACATGTATACATAGAAGTGATAACTTTCTGAGTGCAATCTAACAAATTAGCAAATTTCAAATAATATTATAGGCTACAGTTCCACGTTTCAGTTATTTCCTTATTATGAAATATAACATATATACAAAAGTAATATCTTTCAAAGTATAATTTAACAAGTAGATATATAGGAAATTTCCAAAGTAATTATGAGTTATAGTACCATAGTTTCAGTTATTTCCTTACTGTGAAATCTAACATATATACAAAAAGCTATAGCTTTCAAATTACAATTTAGCAAGTAGCTGTAGAACAAATTTCAAAGGCTGCTATGGGTTACAGTTCCACCATTTCTATTCCTTCCAACTGTTCTAATACCCTAGCAACTAAGAAAAAGAAAATTATATATATTCAGTATTTATAATCCTTTGTTAAATTCCATCCTCTCTGTTGCTATCCCCTCCTCTAGTTTAATCACTTTCCCGATCTTCAGGGATATATAAGCAGTGACCACCCTAACCTGTTCATGTTGAAAAGGGGTGTCAACTTTTTGAGCAAAGGGGACACATCTACTTGATATTCTTGAAGAGGCTGTTGCTTCTGGGTTTGGGGACTTAGCTGGCATAGGAGCACTCTGAAGAATTTAAGTAAGAAGATATTTTTGGAAAGATGCCCTTGATTAAAATAAATACCCTTTGAAAGGTAATTTACCAAATATGTACTCACATTTGGTTGCTTACATTTGGTTGTCTAGGAAAGTATTCCTAAATACCTTTTTCCGGGGTAGGGGGGTGGAGGGGATGTGGAGGCAAGGGGGAAAGCAAAAGAAAAAGCTGTAGTTGTCACAAGGATTAGCTATCGGAGAAAGAGCAAAGCAGCTAGTATTTACTCATAGTGTTCGTAAACTTTTGCATGCCAAGAAAATGTCTTTTTGATAAGGAAAGGCTCAGACTTGTGAATTTCAGGTGAGACCCATAGATCTAAATGCATATCTCTCAGGATTGCAGTCGTTTGCAGTGGAGAATATTCAAGAAAAACAGGTGAAACAAATTTGGGAAACATTGGGTGATGCAAAGTATAAGTAGGTTACTTTTTACTGCCTTCTCAAAGCTTTTAAGGTCCCTTAGTGATTCTGGAGGGGAACTGCTCCCTGCTGTGTGGAGGAGGTTTGTTGGTGTCATGATAATGGACACCACACTGACATTTATCAGGCATGAGGCATGGGGGCTGAGCATCCAGCAGTGCGTGGGACAGTAGCACAAAGTGAAGAATTTTCCTGCCTCAAATGTCAATTGCCTCTCTACTGAGAAGCCATTGAGAATCACCAAGAGGCGGGTAGGGACTGCCATTTTGCCAAATCAGCATAGCAGGGAACGTTTGGAGGAAATGGAGAGAAATGTGGGGGGAAATAATTTCTCCCAGAATGACTGCATGTAATTTCTTTCAATAGGAGCAAGATTTTTACACTGTGGAACTGGAAAGAGGAGCCAAGGGATTTGGCTTTAGTCTTCGAGGGGGCCGAGAGTACAACATGGACCTCTATGTTCTGCGCTTAGCAGAGGACGGTCCTGCAGAAAGGTGTGGAAAGATGAGGGTAAGTAGAAAGAGGCATCTGGAGTAGGGTAAATAAATCATCTGCAGTGACTTTTTGGTTTTGATAGTGGTAACATATAATGCAAAATGTGCCATTTTAACCATTTTTTTAAAAATGTGCATTTTCAGCTTAATTCCATTACCAAGAATTTTTCATGACCTCAAACATACGCTCTGTACCCATTAAGCAGTAACTCCCCATTCCTCCCTCCACCTGGTCCTGGTAGCCTCTAACCTACTTTCTGTCTCTATGAATTTGAATATTGTAGTTGTTTCGTATTAAGTGGTATCCTACAATATTTATTCTTTGATGTCTGGCTTATTTCTCTCAGCATAATGATTTCTAGACTCATCCAGATTATAGTATGTATCATACTTTGTTTCTTTTTATGGCTGAATAATATTCTACTGTATGTTTATACCACATTTTGTTTATCCATTCATCAGTTGGTGGACACTTGGGTTGTTTCCATCTTTTGGCAATTGTGAATAATGCTGCTATGAACATTGGATACCAGTATCTGTTTGAGTCTCTGTTTTCAATTATTTTGGATATATAGAAGTAGAATTGCTAGGTAATTCTATGTTTAACTTTTGGAGGAACCACAGCACTCTTTTCCACAGTGGTGGCACCATTTTACATTCCCACCAGCAGTACATGAAGGTTCCAGTTTCTCCACATCCTCACCAGCCCTTATTATTTATTATTTTCTGTTTGTTTTTTTTTTTAATTATAGCCATCCTAATACAAATGAGGTGGTAGCTCATTGTGATTTTGATTTGCATTCCCCTGATGATGTTGAGCATCTTTTCATATACTTACTGGCCATTAGTATATGTTTTTTGGAGAAATGTCTAAATCCTTTGCCTGCTTTTAATGGAGTTGTCTTTTTGTTGTTGAGTTTGCAGTGACTTCTTAATATGTATGGTTAGAGTCTTCATGTTGACAAGAATTACATTTTCTACATCTTTCCAGATAGTTTAAATGCATGACTCCTGTCCTCACATAATTTAGTTGTAGCTGCTACAGTTGGGTGAGCTCTTCCAATACTTTGAGGTTCAATAAAGGATTAAAAACACTTACAAACTTAACATGGATGTATTCTGAATCCCATTTTCCCTGGTTTTTCTGTTGACTCCCATGAGGAAGCACATCACTTCACAGGAATTCCTGTGTTCCCCAGTATGCTCAGAAAGCCAGAAAGCCACATGGCCCTGTAGATGCTGGGTGGGGAGCTCCATTCCTTCTCTGGCCAGTCACCAGCTCTCTTACCCTTACCCCAAAGATAGTGACTGTGCCTCAGCAGAGTCATATATGGAGCATGAATAGCCAAGATTGCTCTATAGTAGTCAATGCTGAAAAATGTAAATGCACAAATACCAAAAGTCCACTCTACTGCCAAGTTCAGATATCTGATATCTGTTACTGTGTATGAATGTTTCTCTCTCCTGGGAAAATTAGATGATTAAGGGGGGGAAATCATCTACTCATAATAGACAGGTCACATAAATTGAGACAGAAGCAATAGTTTGCAAATAATTAAAAGAAATCAAGGCAGTCAGATTGGGAAAGGAAAAAGGGAAAGAAATTGGGCCTGAGAATAAAGAAAGAAAAAGTAACCAACAGGGTGGGGAACTAAAGCTCTTGTGCTTAAGGTGCAATCATGATCTTTTAAGTTTCTTCAGAATGAATTTTGTAACTAGATTGTTTTAATTGAGAAAACAGACTATGAATATAGTTTTTAAAAAAATAAACAGTAAAAAGTGAAATATAATAAAAATATAGTTTCCAGGTTCAGACAGTGTAGTGTACTGGTTTCTTATATACCCTTCCTCAAATAATTTGTGTATATACAAGTGAAGATATATTCAAGCATACATTCCTTTTGCTTAAATTTCAAACATGAGATATGCTTCCTTTTGCTTTGCCTTGCAATCCCTTGCATTCTTGATGGGATGAAATATTATTATCATAATATTTTGTATAATGCTATATAGTTTCCAAGACATATTGACTTGTATTATGTGATTTGATCCCCACAAGTTGGTAGATGCAAGTGTTATCATCCCTTTATTCAGATGAGGAGGTACACACCAAGAGGTCAAGGGACTTAAGCAAGATCACTTGGCTGACGAGTGATAGGAGTCAGATTCAAGGCTTTATATGCCAGTGCCCGTGCCTTTCCTTTTTTACCTTTTAGAATATAAGCTTCATGGGAGCAGGGATCTGGCCCTGTTTAATGCTTTATCTCCAGTGCCTAGAATGGTGGCTGATACACAGTAAATATTGCAGTCAGTGTGTCGGCTGGGGCCACAGGCTCATCTGAGGTCTCAACCCTGGAAGGTGTCTTCAAAGCTTACTCACATGGTTGTTTTAGGATTCAGTTTCTTTTGGCTGTTGGGCTGAGGTCTTCAGTTCCTCCCTGAGTATTGGCTGGAGGTTACACTTCACTCCTTACCATGGGCCTCCAGAGGGCAGCTCACAGCATAGCATCTGGATTCCGTCAGAACAAACAATGAGAGAGAAGAGGCTAAGCAAGACAGAAACCAGTATCGTTTGTAACCTGACCTCTTGACTGACATCCCATCATGTTTTCCGTATTCTTTTTGTTAGAAGCTGGTCACAGGTTCAGCCCACATTCAAAGTGAGGGGACTGCACAAGAGCATGAATACAAGAAAGTGGGGATCATTGGAGGTCATCTTAGAAGTTTCCTACCACATCTTCATTCCCTCAACAGTTAATATTCCCTTTTACTGCTTTAATTTTTCTCCTTAGCATTTATCACTATCTAACATACATGTATTTTTCTTATTTTGTTTATTGTCTTTCCCCATTAATATGTAATCTCCACAATGGCAAGGATTTTTTTCCCCTTCCCTGTCCTTAGCAATAGAAGAATTTCTGCAGTATAACAGATGCTCAATAAACATTTGGCACATCAATAAATGAAAGAATTTTAAATTGTAAAGGACTTCAATAACTGCTGGAAACCCTTCGTGACCTGCTCACTTTGTTTTTTCTTGCTTCGGTAGATTGGCGATGAAATTTTAGAAATCAATGGCGAGACCACCAAAAACATGAAGCATTCTCGGGCTATAGAGCTGATTAAAAATGGTGGTCGCAGAGTGCGTCTGTTTCTGAAGCGAGGAGACGGCTCCGTACCAGAATATGGTGGGTCAAACTATGAAAACATTCCTTCCTTCCCTGGCATGACTCCATGAATTTGTCTCCAGAACTGCAACAGGAAATTCTTTTTGTTTCCCCTGTTCACCAGTGTCTTACCAGCCTTCCCACCATGTGATTATTTGCCTCGCTTGTTCTGAAATCGCTACACATTTCATCCTTTTGCTTGCTTACGTGGACTGGGGCATGGCCTAAGACAAGATCTTTATAGCCCCCTTTCTGATAATCAGAGAGAACATTTTGTCTAGTCCGACCAAGAGCGAAGGAATGTTTGTTTGAACTGTGCCAAACTGTTTCTCAGATACAATTGTTAGCACAAAATGACTATACTCCTTTTTAAGAAGCAGGAAAGCAGGTTTCCTGAGTGATATATTGAGGCACAATTTTTTTTTTTTCCTTTTTGGTTACTTGATGTCTTTATTTAAGAGGCATGAAATCTTGACATGATTTTGTGGCTTTGCTTACCTCCTTTATGTTCTGTGTACAGCTCTTCTCTGTCCCCTCCGACTGGTCCCTTTACCCCAGATCAGACCACATGAGCCCTCTACTATGGATAAAAAAAAACTGTTGATATATTAGCCATATGTTTTTAAATGATAAAGGGTGAAATAGATTCCCAGTGCTCATCATGAGGGAAACATGCTTCTATACCTTTCCTTTGAGGAAAGCCAGGTTATACATAGAGTTCCTTTGTCATATCTGTAGACATGATTTGAATAGATGGCAATGATCTTTACATAGCTTAGTGTTCTGGTGGAAAAATATTGTATATTATAAGAATTATGTCCTATTTATTTGAGATTCTTGTTTAAAATTAAGGAGAAAAAAAAAAGCTATGCCCTAGATGTAGGGCTTTTTTTCCCCAACCAAAGGTCTACAAAAGTTTCTATAGAAACTGTGATTGAATGGTCCCCATATACGTTGGTCCCCTTTATTAGGGATTTATCTGTTATCACCCTGTTCTCTGAAAGTGACTGCATAATTCCCAGTTGCATTTTTGGACTTGATGAGATGCTTCATTCAGAAGCAACTCAAGGAGTTGTTGAGCTCCTTTGAAGGGCAGCTTTCCCAGGTGTTGGACATGCATACAGGTGCAAAATGCAGGGCATCTAAGGTGAGGGGCTGGGATCAAGTGAGGCCCCTTTACACATGGCCAACCACGCTGGAAGTATTTTGTCAACAATAAGATGCACTGACTTTGCACTGTACTAAATTTCTGACCAGTAGGTGTATAGATGCCACTGAAACTGTGTAACATTGTCTCCCTTTTTTTGTCTTTCCTATGCTTCTGTTGGATGTAATATTTCATTTGCGAGTCATCGTCAGTAACCTGTGTACCTTCTCAAAAACCTATGTCTGTTGCACCGAGGATGAAAATCCAACACTAAACAAATGTTCTTTGGGCTAAAAAATAAAGATCATTTAAATGCATGGTTGTCCAAGAAGGGTTGAACATGCCAGGGTTGTGCTGCTGTAAAGTTCCCATGTATCATTTGGACTAAATCTCTCTAATTCTGTTGATTAGAGTTACATATGGGTTATAATATGTTAAGTTCCAATATTTTTCTGACTTAATTGGAACCTGCTTCTCTGTGAGGCTATTTTTGTAATGAGTTTTTGTACTTAATTTAACTGCCGCGGTCTTTGGGGAGGGAGGGAACTTTGTTCTTTTGTTGTTTACTGTTAATGCTCTCTTACGCCAGCCTGTCATTGTTCCAGGTGTTTGAAAAAAAAAGAGGATGCATCCATTGTCTGGGTTCTCGAGTCACTTTATGGCTGTCTAAACGTCACTGTTCTGACTGCAGTCTCTGCAGCCTTATTTGAGTGTTGCCTTAGACTGTCTGACTGGACAAATAAACTTTCTTTGCCCTATGTTAACAAATGCAGATTATTTTTTCTTTCCTCTTTGTTATAGGGAATCTAAATGTTCAACTTTTTCTCTTTCTCTCTTTCTCTTTCTCTCTGACTGTTCTTGGTGCTGGGCCCTCCCTTCCACAGCGATGATCCCTCCTAATATCGCTGCATGTATGAGAAATGAAAAGCTCGGGGAGGCTTGCTTCTACCTTATGGGCCATAATCAAACTACGGTTTGTAGCTCAATCAATACTAGGTGTTTCTGTGCTGTGGCCTAATTTCCTCATTGTTTCTGCTTAGCTCTATTTTGATATGTTTGGCAATTCATTCTGAGCACCCTGCGTTCTTTGAATTGTAAGTACACCGCTGACCCTGTCAAAGTCTTGCTCTCCCTTGTCTTAAAAGTAGGGGTAAGAAACTCCAAGGTTAGGTTGAAGGACCTTCCCGCACCCAAATCTTAAAATGGCTTTAATTCTAGGAGCCCACTCAACATGTAGAAAGAACCTTACATCACAGAGCTCTTATCCACTAAGGTTAATAAGCCTTTGCTAGACAGGATGATGAGGTTTCCTGGATGATGATTTATCTGTCAGCAAACTGCAGCCCATGGGACAAATCCTGTCCCAGATTGGTTTTGTAAATAAAGTTTTATTGGCACTCAGCCACACTCATGTCTTTCAAGTATTGTCCACAGCTGGTTTCACACAACAGCAGAGTTGAATAGCTGTGACAGAGACCCCATGGCCCACAAGGACAAAAATATTTTCTATCTGGCCCTTTACAGAAAAAGTTTGCCAACCCCTGCTCTAGAGTATATTCCAAGTTTTGTTAAGCCCACCCTAGGTGTTGGGAGAACATTCATGAAACATGTTAATTGTTTAATGTTGACCTTGTTGCCTCATGAAAGATCCTTAAAGGACACCCACAATTCCCTCGTCCCTGTGACTTCACACTGGCCAGCCCTCCACACTTGCAGCATATCATTTCTGGGTACCTTCCCTGGAATGGAATGAATGGAATGATGTGTACGACTTGGGTGTAGGTGCAACAATCCATTCCTGCTTTGAACAGAGCCCTCATAGATTCAGGTGCCACCTGTAATATTTGCAGTGTCATTTCAAATAGCTTGATAGCAATAAATGAGAACCCTCATGGGCTGCCCTGTTTTTAATTGTACAGGCATCTTGCTGTTATTAGATGCTGTTAAGTGGCTCTATAGCTTGTAAATGCAATTATGGCTGCTTTGCATATCATGAAGAAAAGTGCCTCTAAACTTAAAGATGTGAACATGTGTGCCCAACACCCTCTCTTCCTCTCTGTTTTAGCTATCAGAAGACTCCACATTTTAAGAAACAGTTCCATATTTTTAAACTTACACAGAAGTAGAGAAAATAATTCAGTAACATACACAAAAGTAGAGTGGTTTAATGGATCGTCATGTACATTGCACTCACATTTGCCAGGCACCGACATCTGGCCAACATTTTGCCTCTCTAGTTCCCTTTCCTTGCCACCCTGGGTAGATTTCTTAATTGACGTATACTTTGCATACAGTGAAATGCATAAATCCTGAGTGTGCAACACAATGAATTTTTACCTCTATGTACATTCATTTAATCACCACCCAGATCAAGACAGTCTATTTCCATACCTCCAGAAAGTTCCTTTAAGTCCCTCCAGATCAGTACCCCAGATTACCTTTAGGTAAATCAAGACAGATGTTCTGGAAAGACTGTTTTCTTTCATTGGGTGGGGGAGGAGTGAGCGGGGGAGGAGGTTGGTGGGTAGAGAAAGAACAACAGTAGTTAAGGTGGGGAGGTCTTGATACTTCTAGACAGGCTATTTGGGTTATGCCTTTAAAGACTAAAATTATGATTGATTTTTTAAGTTCTTTAATGATCTATGCCTTGAGTGTGGAGAATAGGCTCAATGCTGAAAGCCTAGTTTATACTAGTTGGTAACCCTAACTAGTTGCAGTTACACTTAAATTAACCAAGATTCAGTTGGCTTCAATTCTGACTGCTTTAACAGCTCTTTGTTTATTGTGACTAATGGGATCTCAAGTGTGGGTACGGTGACAGGAGCCAAAATCCCTTTGTACCAAACTGTTGTTCTCGTTCGTTTTCCTTGCAGACCCCAGCGGCGACCGGAACGGCCCCTCCACCGGTCCACAAGGTGTTCCGGAAATGAGAGCCGGGCAGGCCGACCGCCGACAGCATTCATCATTGGAGTCCAGTTACCCACCCGATCTTCACAAATCATCACAGCATGGGGAAAAGCGGGCACACGTGAAAGACCCAAAAGGCAGCAGAGAGCACAGCAGACAACCCAATGAACACCACACATGGAATGGAACTTCTAAAAAACCCGACAGTGCAACATGTCGGCCCAAGGACCGGGCCCCAGAAGGACGAAGAGAAACACAACCTGAGCAGATGGTCACCAACGGGCCCAAGAGGAGATCTCCAGAGAAGCGGAAGGAAGGCACCCGGAGCGCTGACAATACTTTGGAAAGGCGAGAGAAGCATGAGAAGAGAAGAGAGGTTTCTCCTGAGAGGAGACGAGAACGGTCACCTACCCGCAGAAGAGACGGCTCCCCCAGCCGGCGGAGGAGGTCTCTCGAAAGACTCTTGGATCAGAGAAGATCTCCAGAGCAAAGGAGAGGGAACTCGCCTGAAAGGAGAGCGAAATCGACAGACCGGAGGCGGACAAGGTCCCCTGAGAGAAGGAGAGAGCGGTCACTTGAGAAAAGGAACAGAGAGGACAAAGTCAGCCACCGCGAAAGGGAAGAGAGTCTGAAACAGGGTGCCGGCCGAAGTCCCAGACTTCCCCCGGAACAGAGGAGGCGACCTTACAAAGAATGTAGCACCGACCTCAGTATCTGAGACTCGGAACCACATTCCAACCTTTACCGTGTCAAAGGTTCTAAGAGGAAGGTCACAAACCTGAAATAATTTAGTTTTCTTACTCAATGAAGCATCTGACACCTAATGATCCTATGAATAGCAACAAACATTTTATGCATTTGAAATCTTATAAGAAAAAAATATATATGAAAGTGTTGTGCCTGATGTATAATATTAAAGAAAGTATTTTTAAATGCATATTATTTTGCAAATTATTTGCCAAATGCTGGCCCAAAGGGATATAAATTTTGTTTCTACATGAACTGTAGAGTTGTCAAGAATTGTTCCCTTTTTTGGGCAGTCTTTTTCTCTCCTGGTTAAATGGGGCTGTCGTTAATGTTCTCTTAAGTAAGGGAAATTATTGATTAAGTTTAATTAATTCAATAAGACTGTTATGTAGTGAGTTAGTGCTATACTGTAGTTAGGAACTTTTCTTAAAAGAACAAAAAGGCAAAGTTATATCAGTAACAGCTGAGGTCCCTTTGAGATGCATTAGGATTGCCGATGACCCTAAAGTTAAGCAAGCTGTTTGAAGACACTGCTATTGCAAATGAAGGATATTTATAGCAAAACCACACAGCACAAAGAAATCCTATGTTCTCGATTTTTTTAGTTGGCTCAGAAAACAGTTTGTACTCAGCCTCGCCCTAGAAAGGCACAGAGCCAAGGTTGGCCGCCATTACCCAAACCTAGCCCAAGCACAAATGGTCAGGTCCGTTAGCATCACCAACATCTAGTAAGATCTGATGAAAGCAGTCCCCCACAGCTCACCTAAAGAAGAAATGGACAAAAAGCGCCTTCTTTGTTGCCTTGTCTGATCTGATGCCGAATAGTAGAGGAAACGGGGGTCACCATTGCCCAGTTTCAGGGCATAAAAATCTCCAATACAGAACGTACATTCCTTCTGTTTAGCACAAGCCAGTGGTTGGCCTTTACCAAACTGGGGCTGAGAGAATGAGCCTTGGTGGGAGGAACCTTTCTGTTGGTATTTAAAGAAGTGACGATCACAGGGGTGCTCATTCTTAAACATACTAATTTCACTTTGAACAAAAATAAAAGTCTCCAGCATGATTGACGGGGAAGAAAGGCAATGGGTCTCAAAAGTTCTAGATCTGGTTGGGAAACCCGCGCCCTCATGACCCTGTCTTTGGACAGCAGAACAAAAACATAAGGAGTTTTCTTTTTAAAAGGACCCATTCTTTTGCTATCCGCAGGAGGTGTGGTTGGGTCTGCTGTAGCCCTGGGGTGTGGTTTAAATGGATTACTGCCTAGCTGAGCCAAAATGTTTGCTTGTACCTGTTGGACCACTACAGCAAACTGCTGCTTACAGTGCATTTTGTATTTCCATAGTACTGTTTGGCATTTTCCGTACAGACACAAAGCTTCACGAGTCAATCACTGTTGTTCCCATGGTACTGTAAAAAATGAAAAAAAAAAAAAAAAGGACAGAGAAAACCAGCCAATTGTGTGTACAGTTTAAAATTGTAATTAATAGAGCCTGTTGAAAAAAAATATCTTGCCTTTTCTTCTTGTATAAAAGAGAATTTATGACAAAAATTTAGGTGTGAGGAATGTGATGTGTTTATATTTCTGAATATGGAGCAAATTGATTCATGGGAATATATTTTAATGTAATCTAAATCAGGTATGTAAAGCTGTTTTAAAATGGGTGACTATATAAGTAATTATCTAAAGCTTTAGTTGGTTTGAATATCATCATTCCCTCCAGGGTGAGCTTGCTTGTGAATTATTAAGCAATTGTTTGCATTCTCTGTTTTTCACTCATTATATCTTACAGTGTGCTAAGGACTTAATGCTGTTTCTGTGTTGATGAAAAGCAGTATGTGGGCCAATTTTTTTATAAGACACTATGCACATATAAATATTACATTGTTCATAGCTTTATTTGACTTATGGTTTTATACATCACATTAGAATGAGTAGCTGTAGCCATGTGGACATTCACAAAACAAGTTCCTTTCCTGGAACAGACACAATGTACATTCTATAGCTAAAAAGGAGGGAAAAAGTCTGTGAATGTGATTTTTATTATCAAATAAAAGTTTTCCATACAAAGCATACATTGAGCTGTAGCAGTAAGGTTGAGGAAGAATACAATTGAACAATGTTCAGTTTCCTGCAAGCCAACTTGGAGATTTTATTCTGAAAGCTCCACTGCTAGGATTTGTCTATTTCTTGCAAAATCTGTGATGTTAAATGATTTATGCTCTAATTGTGGTCCAGATTTTTATATAAATGAAATCAAGGTGGATTTTTGGAGTACATCCTGAGGTTAACATCTTAATGTTTTACTTGTTGTCAGAGATGATGTTTGACATTTAAAATTCTATGTGCTACCCACCCGGGCTTTTCTCAGTCCTTGAAGACTTTTGGCGTGGTGATTTCATCTGAATTGCATACTTCAGATTTGCTTTGCAATTATTGTACTGTACAGGGACTATGCATTAAGCAGAAAGATATAGTTTTCTCTGAACTACTGTAACCTTAAATTGGAGACTGATTCTTGTGAGCCTACTTTCCCTAACCCCCACTTCATGTAATTGTCTTGATGAGAGATGATGGATGAGTATTTTGTATGATTAAATCAAATCATTTAGGAATTCCCCTCCACCTATTACACAGTTGATGCCTGAGAGAATGTCGGGGGTATGGGGGAGAACTCAACACCCTACTTGTATTTTTTAAGTTTCTTTTGTGAAAGATTTTTTAATGCATTTTTACTGTAAAAATACATGGAAATGTATGCATTCCACAACCACTGTTGCTTCTGGATTTATATCTTTCTTGTCTCCATATTGTCTCAAGCGTACCAGGGTCAAGTAATCATTTGAGGGTGCCTGACTCTAACTGGATGAAATATTACACCATTCTGTTGACAGAGAAGGGCTTTGCCCTGGTATAGAGCCTGGGTACTCAAAATGTGGTCACTGGACCAGCTGCCTCATCATCACCAGGGAGTCTGTTAGAAATGCAGAATCTCAAGCCCCACCCCAGACCTGAATCAGAAAGTGCACATATTAAGATCCCCAGGTAATTCATATGCACATGAAACTTTGAGAAGCGTTGTACAGTTTAGAACCCTGGTACTGAAAAACAATCCTGGCCAACCAAGAGTGTCATCACTTCCTCACTGTGTGATCTTGGGCAAATTACTTGACCTCTACTTAAGCCTCCGTTTCCTCATCTGTAAAGGGTCATCCCCTACAGAGTTAATGAAAATTGATGCAAAGTGCTTAGCACACCTCTGGCAGTCAAAATTGTGTTTGAAAGAGGATTTTCTGCATGTCAGTGGGCATTCTATTCCTTTTATTGACCTGGTAAAATTACCATTATTATTGGCAATTTTATTTGGCAGTCCAAATGAAGAAAATAAATATTTTCTCACTCTGTTAAAATGAGGAAGAAGACCTTCTGTTTTAATTATAAAATTAACAATGTGGTTCATGCTACCTCACAAGTATAATTCCACTTGCCAGTGTTTCAAAACGTGAAACCAAAATGCTCTGCTTTGAAAGTTGAGAAAAAAATAGCCTGAGAGCATAACTTTTGCAGCTAGATAGGTATATGGAGTTAGGCATACTCCTAAGTCACAACAGATGGAAAGGTTAACCAATTAGCAAGTTCGTATGTGTCCATGTTGATCATGTACTTTCTAACGATGTTCAGGTTTCCTTCACGTCATTAGCAATTTTTTTAGTTGTTCCTTTAATATGGCTTAGTGGTTGGGATTTTCCTACAGAACCTGGGCTCCCAGACGTTCAAAAGGGTATTGTGTTTAATGGAGGCTTCCCTCCAATCCACCTCTTTTGCTATATGTTGCTTTATTTTGTCACTGGCATGGTAATTATGGATACTGCTCACTTCCCTATTATCTCTTTTGTTAAAGAAGGAATGGAGAAATGGTCCCTGGCTCAACAATTGAAGCTGTGTATAAAGCCCTGATGTCGCACAAGTTCTTTGCCTGCCATAAATAGCCCACCAAAAAGAATGTGCTAAGACTCAATTATAGCTGTCAGGATTTTTCCTGCTGGTGGGCGATCTGAGACCACCTTTTGTCCACATTTAGCCAGGAAAGAAAGAGCCCTTGCAAGTCCTTCCAGGCGATTTTCCTGATCTACCATTGTAGGTGTCCATTACAATAGGATCTTAGTGCTTTGTCGTTACGGGCTTGCAAAAAGGGAGACAAAATGGAGTTCTTTCCAATGCAGGTATTTGGGGTGTTTTTTTTTGTTTGTTTGTTTTTTTTAAAACAGGTGTGGGCCTTCTGTGAAGAAGTTTTGGCCAGCTCCACATTGGCTGTCTGGTAGAGCGATGTCTTTATGCATTGCAGTCCCTGTCAGGGGCAGGAGTAGTGTGGTTTCAATTCAGTAGTGCAAGTGTTAGGTGTTTTATGGATCCAAAGCACAAAATTTCTTTAAAAGTAAGTGGATTTTATCAAGGTTGTATTAACCAGAGCATTAACCAGGTAAATGTGTTAACATTTACCACCTTTCCATCTGTCTGAAAAGGCTTCATTATCACCGTCCCTCAAGGAAATAGCAAGGACTTGGTCTACACGGCCTGGAACTCTAAACAACACTGGTAAGCTCTGTCATTTCAAGTACATTTATCCCTCAGGGAATAAATTCTCTGATCCCTTAGGGTCATAGAGTTGAAGGAAAAATAGCCCAGGAAATTTGCTAATTCCTACATGTATAATGAGGCAAGGCTTGATACTTGGTTTATTTATTAATTCTCCTAACGCCTATTTATTGAAGACTGACATTGTGCTAAGTACATGGCTGGGCTAGAAATGCCAGATTCCCTGATGCAAGACCTTATAGTTTGGTGAGGTGGGGTAGAGGCGTCAAATACCTGTAAGTCCCAGATGCCAAGCAGGGACATGGAGCCCTGCAATAGTAATTCCTAGGGGATTCAGCCTGGTTGATGAACGTCATGACTAGGCTGAGATCAGAAAGAAGAGAGAGAGAGAATAAAGGTGGGCTGGGGCCACCACGAAGGCAAAGTCCGGGATATGTGGGAGCACGATGCAAATTGGAAGGAGTCCCATCAGGTGGAGCCAAGCCAGCCTTGTTCAGGGTTCACAGTAGCAGGAGGCTACCGAGGAGTTTCAACAAGGCCCCTAGTTTGCTGTGTGTGTGTGTTGGGGGACCTATGACCAGTTCAGATTTAAGCTTGAAAAAGCAACAGGAGCGGACTGCAGGAGAGTAGGAGCCAGTTCACTTGGGCAACTAGTGCTAGACTAGTCAGCGGCCATTATTATGAAAAATTTTCCTCAGTAAAGAAAGATTACTCCTAGTTGAAAAGTTCCCAAGCCCATGTTCACCATCCTTTTACACAATGATTCATTTTCATTCCAATCCAGATCATTCTACTTCCTCTTTGCTGTACCTTTTATCATATATGCAGAACACCTTGTCACACCATTTCTGGGGTTTAGATGAGGTTTCCTCCAGGTATACAAATTCCCCCTTCACTTTTTCCCCCCTATAAATCCTAGTTTCAAACTTTGCAATCTTCTTTTCATTTACCTTTTTTGACGTTAACCAAGTGGACTTTCTCAAAATAAGAAAGCCCAATCAAATATTGTCATCTTTGTCATAATTCCTCATTTCTGAGTGTTGAGAGAAACCACTCCTATGATACCCCATTTTAAAAGCAGTTTCTTTTTTTAATTTACAAAATTATAGCATACTTGAATTAAAATATTCAAGAATTTCAGGCGAGTATAAAGTATAGACTATAGTTTGGGGGGTGTTTAATGCAAAATAAGTGGGCTGTAAGGATATACACTTTAATGGACTGTTCCTTTGTCTCATATATTCTGGACATTTTTTTCATGTTAGGAGAAATCTATTTATATAGCAACATGTATCCAACTCATGTACCTTGTTTCTTCTCAGTGTCTCCATCTGTCTTCTGTCTCCCTCCCTCTTGCATTACTGCAGTGGTTTCCTCAGTGTTCTTCCTGCTTTCACCCTTACCCACCCACAGACTGTTTTCTCGGCAGCTGGAGCCATCCTTTTAAAAACCCAAGTTAAAGGTCACAGTCTTTGCAGCGGGCAGTAGGGCCCTATGTGCTCAGCCCCGATCTCCCCTGGCCACCTCCCTCTCTTCAACCAAGTCTTTGTCCAAATCTCACCCTTCCAATGAAACCTCTCCTGGCCAGCCTATTTAAAATGCAACCTGGTTTTCCTTCCTGGCGCTACTGACTTGCCCCCTCCATAGCACTTGCCACTCTCTAACATGCTGTGTAATTTACATGTTCATCTATTCATTATCTTGGTTGTTTATAGACTGTCTCCCTCCTCTAGAATCAGAGCCCAGCTTCAAGGGCATGGGGCCTGGGGTCACACAGGGTCCCACCCTTAGAAGGGCCCACACTTAATGCTCTGCTGTCATCATCTTAACATTTTAATAATTTTTGAACAAGGGGCCCCACACTTTCATTTCTCAATGATATCATGAGACTCGCAAATTATGTGGCTGGCTTGTATAGAATATAAGCTCCATGAAGGCAGGGGTGTTTGTTCTGAACTCATGAGTTCCAAGTCCCCGGAACAGGAACATTTCATAGTAGATGGTCAATACACGTACGTGTTCTGCAGCCCTTAGGTGCACATTCTGAGGGTGACCACAATTTACCTAACTAAATTAATTTATTTCTCTATAAACACAGTTTCTATTACAAAAAACATGCTGCAACAACCTTATACACAAAACTTGGTGCTGTTGAGTGGTTTGGTTTAAATACTTTTGAAGGGATAAATTGTGTTACTTGTGACTCCTGGTACTTTTTTATTTCTGATGACGCTGATGTGACTGAGAATCAGCCCTCATTGGGGACAGCTGTGTTTAGCAAAGTGCCTGCAGGCTATAGAACTTACTTCCCATCAGATGAAATTTTCCAAGCACAGTGTCACAATTAAGCCAGTGGTTCATATCCTTGGCTGCACACTGGAATCACCCTGGGGGTGGGGGTGGGGTGGGTTAAAAAATGCCGCTGCTGGGGACCCACCCCCAGAGAGTCTGGTGTAATTGGTCTGGGGTGTGACCTGGGTTTTGAAAAGGTCCCAGATGATTCTAAATGTCAGCCATTACCTGCTTCATCTACTTTAAACTCAGCCTGAGTGCGATTGAATGAGTCTGCTCTGCCCCTTTCTCTCTTCTTCATGGGATGACTGCTGTTGCTTTTTTTTTTAGTTTGCAATTTAGCAACAGCTCAAAGGAAAGATAGTTTGACATTATTTTTCCAAAGTCACCTAAAAAGTTTTCCTACTTCCAGGAAGTTATTAGCCAAATATAAACACAAGCTTATATGTATCAATTGTGAATTCTATTTTATATTGCTGTCACCAGTGAACTATTCATTAATAAGGAAAATTGAGAGACCCCTGCATTCTCAATAAGAGATTAGAGCACTATTACTTAAACCAAGATTTAGCCAGAGTACTTTCACTTAAAATTGTTTGGAAAAATCTGTTAATGCACTTTTTAAATGGAGCATATGGTATGTTAAAACTTAACCAGAGAAATATTAAGAGTATTGAATATTTAACAATTAGCAGTAATGAGGAAGAAGGATTGTTTTCTAGCATGTTCTCAGTTTCCAAAGTATTTATGACTTTTTTTTTGCACAACTGCTTTAGCAGCCAACTTTGGGGGCTGAGAAAGGTAAGCGGGTCCTGGCAAAATAAATGGAGTGTGACATTACTGTGACCAAAATGACATATAAGCCTTAAAATGTTTACATAGAAGCTCTGGTATTAAAATGAGAGGCTGACATTCATCCCAGCCAGTGGTGCAGAGTCCACCGTTGATATGACTACGCCTGACTCAGGACCAGAGAGGGAACTCAAGGATGCTATTGAAATAGTCATGAAATCCAAAACTCAGGGGTGTCCTTCTTTCTTTGGTTGCTGAATTTGGCAAGGCTGGTGAAAATTCCATCCGTCGTTCCAACCCATTGATTTCACAGCCTTCCCTATAGCAATCCCTTCATTGTGGAATTTTATTAGACAGGTTCTTCATTTATTCCTCAGAAATTATACATTAATTGACTTTAAGTCTTTCCATTATTCCTGAAAATGAGCTCAGTACCAAGCAGTTTATTAGCAAATATGTATTGAGAATCTACTATTTTCCAGGTACCATGCTAGATACTCAATGTCAAATAAAAGCAACTACCTGAAGTTTAGAGTTTGGCAGGAAAGATAAAACATTAAATAGTTGAGTTAATTTGTGGAAAGAGCTATAGAGATGTAACTGATACTCATGAGTGTCTCAAAGAGGGGGACATGGTCTGGCCTGGATGGTACAAAGAAAAAAGGCAAGAAAAAAGAAGGGGTTTACAAGGAGAAAGCAAAAACCTTGACAAAGACCTCATGACAAAGGGAGTGTGGCTTATTCCAGGAATGGAGGGAAGGCTCATGGGACAAAAGATCTCGCATAGCCTGGAAGGAAAAGAGAGAAGCAAATACATCCATGGCCAACTGATTTTTTAAAAAGGGTACCAAGTCCACTCAGTGGGGAAATAATAGTCTCTTCTATAAATGGAGCTGAGAAAACTGGATATCCATGTAAAAGAATGAAAGTGGACCCCTAACTCATACCATATAAAAAAATTAACTCAAAATGGACCAACAATCTAAATACAGGAGTTAAAGCTACAAAACTTTCAGGGAAATAGCTTCAGAACATTGCATTAGAAAATGGATTTTTAGACTTTATAACAAAAGCATGAGCAATGACAGGAAAAAATAGAGAAATAGGATTTCATCAAAATTTAAGAATTTCATGCATCAAAAGACATGTTCAAGTGAAAAGACAACAATAGAATGGGAGAAAGTATTTTGAAACCATATGCCTGCTTAATATCTGTTTAGTATCCAGAATATATAAAGAATTCCTACAACTGAACAACAAAGAGACAACCCGATTTAAAAATGGACAAAGGACTTGAATAGACATTCTTCCAAAGATCTACAAATGACCAATAAGCAGTAGAACAGATGAGCAACATCATTAGCCATTAGAGAAATGCAAATCAAAATCACAATGAGATACTGCTTCACACCCACTAGAATGGCTATTATTTTAAAATAATAATGAAATAACAAGTGCTGACAAGAATACAGAGAAATAGGAGTCTTAGTACATTGTTGGTGATAATGTAAAATCATGCAGCTGCTGTGAAAAAGTTTGGTATTTCCTCAGAAAGTTAAGTATGGAATTTTATAACCCAGCAATCCCACTTCTAGATATATACCAAAAAGATTTGAAATACTCAGATATTTGTCCCCCAATGTTCATAGCAGTATTATTCACCAAAGCTGAAAGGTAGGAACAACCCAAATGTCTATCAACCAATGAATGAATAAACAAAATGTGATATACACATACAATGGACTATTATTCAGCCTCAAAAAAAGGAATAAAGTTCTGACAGATGACAACTTGGATGAACCTTGAAGACATCATGTTGACTCAAATAAACCAGACACAGAGAGACAGTTACTTCATGATTATACTTAACATGAAATAATAATATGTAAACTCACAATCAGAAAGTGCAGTACAGGTTACTAGGAGCAGGCTGGAGGGGGAGGAGGAAGTAATGCATAATGGTACAGGGTTTCTGTTTGGGGTGAAGGGAAGGTTCTAGTACTGGATGGTGGTGAGGGTAGTACAACATCAATGATCAATCCCACTGAATTGTATGCTTGGGGTAGTCGGGATGGGAAATTTTACATTGTATATGTGTTCACAGGTAAAAAGGAGAGAGAAAAGCGTGACCTGGAATGGGTCTGTGAGCCTTAGGGAGAGAACCCCACTGCTTATTCCCACAGGGGGACGTATTCGTTTCCTGCGGTTGCCATAAAAAACAACCACACACTTGGTGGCTCCAAACAACAGAAAGTTATTCCCTCACTTCTGGAAGCCAGAAATCTGAAATCAAGGTGTCAGCAGGGTCATGCTCCCTCAGACGAGCTCTCTCCCCGGCTTCCAGGGTGGCCGGCAACCGTTCACGTTTCCCAGCTGTGGCTGCAACACCTCCGTCTCCGCCTCCTTCTTTACACAGCCGCCTCCCCCGGTGTGTCTGACTTCACAGGGTGCTCTCCTCCGTCTCCAGTTTTCCTTTGTCTTATAAGGACACCAGTTAAATTGGATGATGACCCAACCTACTCCAGTATGAACTTATCTGAACTTAACTATTCACATCTGTAAAGACCCTTTTTCCAAATAAATTCACATTCTCAGGTTCCAGGGGACATAACCTGGGAGGTGGGTGGGGGCATATTCAACCCAGTACAGAGGAGAAAAGGGGGATATAAGGAATTTACATGGGGTGGGTGACCCACATTGCTAAAGTAACTCCCACAATAAAAAGCAGTGACAATGTCCTGCATTCAACACCTCAAAATCCTAAGATCCATTAGAATCACCACAAATAAGTGAAGGGAATATCAAAATTGGCCTGGTTTCACAAAGGAGCTAAAGTTCTAGAACTCTTGGGTTATAGAAAGCACACTTAGGCTGGGGGTAGATTTGCTGTCAGTCATTTTCCTTTAACCAGTCTTACTGAAAACTTGTAACACAGGAAAACACTTCCTGTGGATGGATGGGCAGGAATATTGAGCAATGTCTCGAACCCCATGAAATCACCCAGTCTGGCTTATGGTGTTCTGTTCCCTCAACCTATTTTGGGTTTATTTTTAAAATCTATTTTATGAGGCTTTATTTTTATTACTTTGGTGTGTTTTGTTTGGACTGTTTTTTGTTTCACTCTTCGTTTTTTTATTAATAATTGATTTCTTCTCTTTTCAGGGGTTCCACTGAAAAGAATCAAATAAGAAATCCCAAAGGCACTTGCCCAGAGAATGAAAACATCTTTATTTTTCCTTCCTATTAATGAAACTTTGATTTGGATTTTAAGGAAGGTGTGGCTCTTTTGTGCCCTTTTCCCACTATATCATGGATGGTTATCCTTCAATGTCAGGAAATGGCCTGGTCCTTTATAGAATTTAGACCAAAAAGAATTGCATATTCTCTATGATTTGATGTCTTTTTGGGAGAGGCCCAATATAGATATCCCGGAGAAAAGGATTCAGGCTTTGAGAAGATTGGGAAAAGCAGGTGAGACAAAAACCTTTATTTTATTTTTTTTAATTTATTTTTTATTTTTTATTTTATTTTATTAATTTGTTTTTCTTATGCAATTAATACATGCTACATTAGGTCTGTTACCAAATTCAAATGGTATAAGGCAAAATCTTCTCTTGATTCCCCCTTCCCCACCAAGTCTTCTCCCAGAACAACAGTGGCTCATTCTCCCAGACACATGTGCATTTACATGTGCTAATACATAAAAGCATAAATACATACATCTTGTCTGTGGGCTTCTAAAATGACAAGTGCATAAAAAGGTATTTATTGTTTGGCAATGTTATTTATATTCTGTTACTTAATACACCTTTGGAGATTCTAACCAGGTGTGCTGGCTTGGATGTATTACGTCCCCCAAAGCTCCATGTTCCTTAATGCAAGGACGTCTTAGTCTGGAGGCAGATGTATTAGTGTTGCTTAGGTTGGAATCTTTGGATTAGGTTGTTTCCAAGGAGATGTGACCCACCCAACTGTGGGTAATACATATATTGGATTATTTCTATGGAGGTGTGGCCCCGCCCATTCAGCGTGGGTTTTGATTGGTTCCTGGCTACTTTAAAAAGAGCCACACAGACCCAGACGCTTGCTGACGTTGATGCTTGGAGTTGCGGACCCACGACGTTGGCTGTAGCTGAGAGAGACATTTTGGAGATGGCTGTTGAAAGTAGACTTTTGCTAGTCCAGAGTTTTCCTGGGAGAAACTAAGAGAATTCCCCCAGACGCCTAGAGAGAAACATCCTGGGAGAACGCCATTTTGGAATGCAACTTAGGAGCAAGCAGACGCCATCCACGTTCCTTTCCAGCTGACAGAAGTTTTCTGGACGCCAATGGCCTTTCTTCAGTGAAGGTATACTCATGTTTATGCCTTGGTTTGGACACGTTTATGGCTGTAGAATTCTCACTTGGTAACCAAATAAACCCCCTTTATAAAGCCAATCCATTTCTGGTATTTTACATAACAGCAGAAATAGCAAACTGGAACAAGTACTCCTGTATTTTTTTTTTTTTTACTGCCCAATTGTATTCTACAGTATGCATGTACTACACTTAACACTTTAACTTTGTCTGCCATGGGATAAATTCCTTACATTTCTTGGTTTCCTTTGTCATTATGTTTTTTAGGCGTTTCCTTTTGTTTGTTTTTTTTAGCTTCTCTAGACCATAACATGATTTTTCTTGGGGCCCCCAGAGGTGAAAGGGGAGTAGGGAGAGAAGATATCAAGTTAGAGGGAATGGAAATGGAGAGGGATGGGGGAGTGAGAAATTGATTTTTTAAAGGCTGGTATCCAATTCCACATTCTCACTAGCCCACAGTTTTCAGCTTCTTCTCTCCCTGCTGAGCTAGAAAGTGGGAGAATCTGGCATTTGAGGATATAAAGTTGGAGGAGGCAGGCAAGGCCAGAAATGTCCGCTGTGGGCTGCAAGCCTTCAGAGAAAATTAGCATTGCCAGTGGGAAATCTGGGGAGATTTAAAAACGTTCCAGGCCACAGGCAGACAACCGCAGGCGCCACCCCCCCCACCCCCACCCACCCCCCGCCACCCCACCGCCACAAGCTCAGTTTGCAGCCACTACCCAGACAGAGTTGTCCAGGGGGATTTGCATGCAGTTACCAAAATGCAAAGTTCACCATTCTGTACGTTTTTAAAGAACCCTCTGTATGCCTACACACCTAAGACCCTTTATGCCATGGGAAAATCTGGAATACTTTTTTTCATTTGGATGAAAGAGTAAATGACCCAGGGAAGACAACAAAACAAATGATTTTTCCTGATAAATCTACAAGCGCCATCTGGATATGTGCAATTCTGTAGCAAAATACTTTGACCTCTTGTTTAAGCCAATGGTTCTCACTCCGGGCAATTTTGCTCCCCAGGGAACATTTAGCAATGTCTGGAGACGTTTTGATTATCACAATTGGGGGTGGCAGGGTGGGTTGGCTACTGGCATCAAGTGGGGGTAGCTAAACATCCTGCAATTCACAGGACAGCTTCCTACAGAAAAGAATTATCTGACCCAAAATGTCAGTTGTAGAGAGGTTGAGAAACCCTGTTCTAAGCCAAATGGCAGAGATTGCTGGGGTCTTGCAGTTAAGCAAATTATTGCAAAGAATATGGATGCCTTAATTTTGCAGAAGCTGTACTTTTAGATAAGCCTTCATTCCCTTCCAAAAATGCTGATTTGAATGTTTCTTTGAAACAGTGGGTATCTCAGTGGATGATTTCCTTTCTTTTTTTTTTTTTTTTTTTTCTGATGGCTACTGAAACAATCTGTTAAATTACTTAGTCATAACACACAGGGTTCTTGGAGGACAACTTGTGACATCTACAGCCATCCTAAGTTTGGTTACATATTCAGTTGAGTTACTCCTCACTATTAAGTGGCCTTGATTTAAATTTCAACCAACAACTGAAATTTCACCATGAGTTAAATAGTAATGCATGGTTCACAAGGTGTTATGAGGATTAATTACTTAACTTTCGTAAGGATCTTTCAAGATAAAAAGTCCACTTTGAGTTCTAACTATTATAATTAGGCAAATTAGGTCCTTTTTAGCTATTACTAGTGGCTTTGATCCTTCCTGTCTTCTCACTTGTCTGCAGTACACCAGGAGGAAGCATAATGTAACAATAGTGGCCAGTGGAAAAAATGCAAGCCTCATTTGTAATGGCTATTTTCAGATTCTCTTTAATGGTGAGATAGAAGAAAAACATCCCCAAGGGAAATTAAAAATCCCTCAGTAGTGATGGAAGGCTTCAAGGTACTACCTCCGAAACACCCAAAATAGTAAATTAGAGAAATGGTATATTCTTTCATTCATGCTCTCTCTCGCTCTTGCCCTTCTGCAAAGAGGAAAGCATGGTTATGGAACTGTACTAATATCTCTCAAGTAAAGCATAGCCAACACCAGGGAAATCTTTATTTTCTGTGTAGACTGTATCTTTTAGTGCCTTTGGAGTTTTGCTTCCTTCTCCCTTCTTAACCATCACCCTTGTTACTGTGATTAACCAACTTGTATGCACAGCCCTTTGTAATTTGGGAAAAAAATGAAAAAGAATTAACACAAAAAATAAAGGAAGGAAAGAGGGGAAGGAAGGAAGGAGGAAAGAAAGAAGGAAAGGAAGGAAGAAGGAAGAAAGGGAGGAAGGAAGGAAGGACACCTGCTAAGTGCCAGGCAGTCTCCTCAGGGTCTCCATTCACATCTAATCCTCACAACATCTATTGACATAGGTACAAATAGCTCCAGTTGACAGATGAGGTAACTGAGGCTCACAAAAGCTACTTACCATGACCACAGTCACAGAGCTGGGGAGTGATGGTGCTGGGACTATTTCAAAGTCAATTCTTTCCAGAATCGCAAGCTAAAAAGAAAGTTCACATCATTTTTTTTTCCCCCACCTGTGTTTAGTCACCTGAAGAGGCTAGAAGGAAGAGCAACATTTTCTCCATTTGTCATATGAAAGGAGACAGAATATAAAGGATTTGCCTAGATACCAACAGACAGTTTAGTGAATTCACCGTTGTCCACCTCTCACACTCTGCTCATCAGCCCCTGCAATTGAACATCTACACTGAACCCCCTCTGATCCTGCAAACGCTACCTGTCCTACTTAACAGATACAGTGTTGCTTTTTTTCCTTTCTGCAGCACTGGGCACGGGTGACCATTCCCTCCTTGACTCCTTTTGGCTTTATTATTGCCTTCTGACCCCTCTGACAGGTCCTTTCCACCTTCCCTTGGTTGTTCCCATGCCCCATCTGCCTTTTGAACCCTAGCAGTTCCCCAGGAAGCCACCTCAGCGTTCTTTTCCACTTTGATGATTTCATCTATTTCACAGCTTAGATCAGTGGTTCCTAAATTTTGGTGTATCTTAGAATCACCTGGAGGAGTTTTTAAAATTCCCAGTGCCCAGACAACACCATAGATCAATTAGATCAGAATGTCTGGACATAAGCATTTTTTAAAGCTCCTTAAGTGATTCCAAAGGACAACAAGTATGAGAACTAGTGGTGTGGATCATCTTCTACATGTGATTCTCTTCCCTCAAATAGCTGGCCTGTATCTCTATCTGCTCGCTGTGTCCCACAGAGATTTCACATTCAGCATGTCCAAAGAGAAGGGAGGGGTTGTTGGATTTAGCAAATCAAAATGCAGAAGGTCCAGTTACATTTGAATTTCAAATAAACTATGAATCGTTTTTTAGTATAAGCATGTCCCAAATATTGCATAGGACATACTTATACTAAAAATTTTTCGTTCTTTATCTGAAACCCAAAAGTAACTGTGACTCCTGCATCTTATCTGGCATCCGTATTGGAGAGAAGACGATCACTCTTCAAATTGCCTCTCTGCCCATGCCTCTTGGTTCAGGAAAGAGCTTCCTTTGTATCAATCCAGTGGTAAATCTCAGAGCCTTCTTTGATCCATTTCTTTCCCTTCTATCCCACATTCAGTCATTCACGGGCTACATTGACTCCATGTTTGCAATCCTGAAATGCTTCTCAAAACTCTCCTCCTCACTCCTTGGCTGATGCCTTTTCCCTAAGCCTGATAAGTACTTATCATCTCACTCTTGAAGGATTATATTAGCTTTGTAACTGGACACCCTGGTCTCTATAGTCTTGCCTCAGACAATCCAGTTTCCATGAGTTGCCAAAATAACCTTATAAAATACAGATCTGATCATGGTCCTCTTTCATGTAACAGCCTCTGATGGCCACACATTGCTAGAAGAAGGCATTGTGTGCCCCTCCCAATCAGATCCCAACCTAACCTTCCGGCAGGTCCCATCGCCACAAACCCCAGGCATCCTGTCTCACAATACAGCTTATTATGGCCCTCCACTAAACCATGGCTTTTGTTGTTTCATTGGCCTGGAGTATCTTACCCTTCCTAACAAATTTTTACCCCCTCAAGACAAAACAAAACAAAATAAAACAAAGCAACAAGCAAGAGCAGACTCACCTGGAGCTATCCTTGTCCCTTCTTTCTTTCAAGCTTAATCCTTCAGTAATTCCTGTAGACTCTTCTTTATGTTTCTTTCCAGCAGCCAGCCACTTTTCCCTATCTCCACAACTAATGGTCTTTCAAGACATCAGCATCTTGTGCCAGGACTACTACTACAGTTGCTTTCTAATTGGTCTCACTGCTTCTAAGCTTGACCCCCTCCAGGAGGGAGTCTTTTGGAATGTAGATCAGGTCATCTGCCTATGAGCCCCCTCCCTACTTCATCACACCCACTCCCTTTGATGATTATTGCAGACAGGTTTCAGTGCACACTAGCTGGACTTCCAACTGCCAGAACCTGAGTTTCAATGCCCATGAACTTCCTCTGGTTGGCAGAGCCTGCCCTTCTCACCTAAGCAGCAGGCTGTCAGTGCCCAGGAATTAAACACTCCCAACCCCAGCAGCCCTCAACCAATGATTGATAAGTCTTGGCACCTTCTGGGGATATGATCTACAGTGTTTCTCAGAGTTCCCCAACAGGATTAAGCCTCAGTTGCCCACAGTTGTGCTTTGTTAACTCATCATTCATGGGCTCCTTCTGTCTTTTAACTTACTCAATCCTACACTGCAGTTAAATTCAAATAAGCTTTTTGCCCTCAAATCCTTGGCTCAGAATCTGCTGCTGGGGGCCCCAAACTTTTCTCAGTGTGCTAGATCAGTAACAGCCATTTGTGCATGATGGATAGGAAACCAGCCAGAATTGAAGGATGTGCAGAATCAAGAGAATTTGGAATACCTTATCATATCACAAGATTGACCTTCTCTTTTTCTTCTTATTTAAACCCAATCCTAAAACTGGGGAGACTTCAATCATACACATTTTGGAGGGATGCCTGTATAACTCTGAACAGCCCCTTAAGAGCCCCTCTTCACCCACAGAGAAGGGTCCCTGGGAGCCTTACTGATATTCTGTACCATTGGCTATGGATGATTGGACCAGGAGTGGCCATCTGATCCAGACTGCACCAATGAAATAGACTCTCTCAGGAATACAGAATTAGGAGGTAAATATTCTAGTTTGGTTTGAGCTGAGAAAAATAAAACATATAAACAATGAGGCAGCCATTTCCCACCACATGGTCAAAGTAATAGAAAAAGCTAATCTGCAAACAGTGAAATTAAGGAAGGCAGAGATGAGAGAAAGAGAGTACCGGCTTGATTTCTGGCAGATTTCCTGCCCTTTCTAAAGCTTAGCTGCATCCATGCCCACAGGTTCTAAGAGACAACCTATATCCTTATAATTTTTTTGTTTAATGTTAGTTCAAGTTCGTCTCTGTTACTTGCAACCAAAGGGCTTTAATGAATACAGTTTCCATGGAGCCTGCTAAAAAGGAACTGAAACATCTTTGATGTGCTTTTTTGGCGGAAGACTTTTGTCCACACCACTCAGATGGCCAAACTATAAGCATCATGTGCCCATGGGGGGCTGTCTGGATGAATGTGGGGAGCACAGTTCTCTCTGTTTGTTTCCTCTAGGCTAAATTATTGTCAAAAACTCTTTGTCCATCCAACTGTAGTATTTTGGGCCATCTTTCTTCTTAAGAATTCTTGTCTATGTTAAGTCCTGACTTCTGGGGAAAAATATATCCTATGGCTATCACCCATGAAATTATAAAGCACTTCTCTTATACATAGTTAAATAGAACAAAATAAGTAATTCCAGCTTTTCAGCTGCTTTACAAACTTTGATACATTGGAACACATACTTTCAAAGAATCTGAGTCAGTCAGTTCTTCCCTTACTTCCATACCTCTCTACCCTCTCCCCCCCGCTTTCCTTCTAGCTGGATGATACCTTGAGGTTTCTCCAATCCTGAGAAAATGAGCCAGTAATGAGTTCATACTGGAGCAGCTACAGTGTTTGACTACATTGGTGATCCCAATTAATAACCTCCCTGTATTCATTCCTTTTATCCTGTAATTTTGTAGTTCCATATCACTTTGACTCTGGGCCAGCCTTGTGACTTGCTTTAGTCAATAGAAAGCAGCAGAAGTGATGTCCTGACAGTTGCAAGCCAAACCTCAAGTGGTCTTGAACACACTCTTGCTCTCTTGCACAACTGGCCTTGCTTACCCAATTGTACCCCAGGCATGCCTTGAGAACCAGCCCTGGTTGCTGTGCTGGGGGATGAGAGAGCATGTAGGGCAGGACCAAGCTAGCAGAGTCAAGGCCATCTGAGACAAGCAAGCTCCCAGCCACTCTGCCTGCTGATTGCCAGACAGATGAGCAGGTCCAGCCAAGATCGGCAAACCAGGCCCAGATCAGCAGAACCATCCGGGTAATCCATAGACTTGGGAGAAATGATAAATGACTGTTGTTTTAAGCTCCTCAGTCTTGAGGCGATGTGCTGTGGCATTTCACTGTACTAATAAGTGGATATAGTTGATACCAGTACCAAATCTTTCTTCCATTGGAATTATAAATGCTTAAGTTCCTAATATGAAACATGAAAGGAAAAGGTGTTACCGTTCTGTCCTTATGTGATTATAGATTTTTTCCAGGTTAGGGGACTATGTACTAGTCCCTTAATGACTGACTTAAAATGGGCAGTGCTGTGTATGTGAAAGTCACTCTACAGAGACATGGGTGGCATCTGAAAGAGATTAACTCTCCAAAGCAGGGGTTGGCAAACTATGGCCTATGGGCCAAATCTCACTCACGCCTAGTTTTTGAAAAGTAAGTTTTATTGGAACTCAGCCATACTCATTTGTTTATGTATTATCTATGGCTGCTTTTGCACTGCAAAGGCAGAGTTGTGTAATTGTTTGTGACAGAGATCATATGGCCTGAGAAGCCATATGGCCCGTTACAGAAAAAAGAATGCCAACCACTGCTCCAGAGAATCTAAAACTAAAGTTCACTGAGAAGTCCATGTTCCAATACTTGCAAGAGATTTGTCATATGTATTGAGACTGCAAGGGCAAAGAAAATGAGTTCAAGTAAGAAGTGAAGTTGGAAGGGCAGATGCTCCAAATGGCAGGCACGGATTGGGATGGAGGTGGTTTTCACATGCGTGCTGCAGGGAGAGAACCAGCAGGGATGTATTTAATTAACGACCAACAGCAATTCCTCTTCTCAACAACAGGGAGCCCAGCTTTTTCTAAATATAAATGTCACCCTTAAAGTCCTTGAAAATCACTTTTCTCTGTAGTCAACAGCTCAGAGTCTGTAATCCTTGGAATGTAAGAAATCATAGACAAAAATATTGTAAAGAGATCGGTTTCAATTAACTCTGCCACTGAATTACTGTCTAATAAATAAAGAGAGAAAGAGCCGTGAAGATTAGCCACATTTCTCGTAGATCCCAGATACTCAGAGCATTTCCTCTTTTCTCCTATCCTATTTTAGCCTGAAAATATTGGGGAAGAAGAGGTATGAGTGAATGGCATAGACAAAATTTACTTCCCAAATTGGTCTTAATTGGAACATATGAGTGAAATGCATAATTCAAATGAACACTTCGCAGACCTTTTTAAAGTGAATAATTTTTATGCTTTGTTTGTCCAGGGGTATCTGGTTTTCCTCCTCTTCTTCCTTCCCCCATTGACTGAGGCCTTGCCATGTGCTGAGCATTGTGCAAATCCGCCCCCACCCCGAAATGTTGGAAAAGCCTGTCAAAAAGTCAGCATCTCCAGGACAACACAACTGGTTCCTCCACCCAGACCTGCCTGCCCCATCTTCCCCTGCCCTGTGGAATTCCAGCAGCCCCACTCAGTTGTTTACGCTCTACACCGGCCACTTCCTTGGCTTCTCTTCCACTTATTTCTCCCAACAATGCCTCAGCACATTCTGTCCATTCTTCTATTCAAATCTGAAGTATAATTCATCTCCAGCTTAGCTTCCTGTGCATGCCTTTGTAACTGGTCTCACTGCTTCTGTGCAACCTCCCAGGGTCAGTTCTCCCCACAGCAGCCAGAGTGAACCTTTGAAGGTATAAATTGGGTCAAATCCCTTTCCTGCCCAAATCTGCCAATAGCTCCTCTTGCCACTTAGAATAAATTCCAAGCCTCTTACCGCCAACTAGAAGACCTTACTCAGTCTGGCCCCTTACTACTTCTTGACATCTGCAACCCCACTCTTCTTCTCTTCCTTCAGATGCCTCATCACTCCAGACTTCTTCCTGTTCCTCCGAATGACCCAACTTACTTCAATCTAAGTGCCTTTGCGCTTGCCCTCTACGTGGGTGACCCCTTCCTTAAGTAACGACGTTACTCCCTCTACTCCACTGGTTCTCAACCAACAGTGACTTTGACCCTGGGGACATTTGGCCATGCCTGGTAGCATCTAGTGGGTGGAGGCCAGGGATGCTAGTAAACACCCTGCAGTGCCCAGGTCAGCCCCCACAGGGAAGAACTGTCCAGCCCAAAATGTTAATAGTGTCGAGGTTGAGAAACCCGGATCTACTCAGCTTTCTGCTCAGATAATTTCTTCTCAGTGAGCACCTCTTTCCAAAACCACCTTTTCATTTTTCTTCTCCCATCACTCTTTATTCCCTTATCCAACTTACTACTACCTGCAATTAGAGTATACATTTATGTTTTTGTCTGTTTTCTCCATTTGAATGTAAGCTTCCTGAGGACAAGAGCTCGTTCTTCAGTGTCTAGAGCAATGCCTGGCACATAGTAGGACTTCAGTAAGAGTTGATAGATCCCTGAGGTTTGGAGAGGTTAAGTGACTTGCCCAAGGTCACACATGACTAGTAAGAAGCAAAGCTGCCCATTTGTCTATCAGCCTCTGCATGTAGCAATGCTTATAATGGAAGTAAAAAGCTATGTGCTGATTATGCAAACGTGGCTCTAAGACATTTTTCCTGGCTTTCCCCTTCCAATTTTCCACTCCCCTCCTACTAGCCCCCACACACTGAGATTCCTTCCTATGTAGAAATTCTAGATCCATTAAAACCCAGATCCTTTGACCCCTGGACAAATGCTTATTCCTTATACCTCTCTGACTTCTCTTCCTAAGCCCAAAATGGCTAACTTAAGGGAGATGGAAATGCGAGGCAGCCTGAGCTGTCAGTCTATCAGCAAACCCTACTGTCAATATTGGATTAATTGCTTGCTTAACCTCCTATTCTCTGTAGCTTTTCCCTTCCAGACAAAATTACCAGTCTCCTTCAGCACCAACTTGGCAATAACAGAGGAAGCCTTGAAATGATTATCCTAATTTAAAGACAGCATGAATTCCTGGCTCTTGTTTATGAACAGAAAATAGTGAGTGTCCTTTGTTCTTGCAAAAGCAATGAGCTTAAAAAAAAACAAAAAAAAGTCATTTATTTTCCCTTCTAGACTTTTCAGAACCTTAAAATGACTTCAAATTTTATGTTTCAGACTTGGCATTTTTATATTTTAACATTGGGCATCATTTAGCTTTGCCCATTTTCATAGATTTCCCTCTGTTCCACCCCTGCTCCCCAAGGCCTGCTACACACACACACACACACACACACACACATTGACTATTCATTTTTCATGCTGAGTAAATAGTCATTTTTATGAAGAAAATGACCTTCCCTGAGGAGGGCTGGTTAACAAAGAGAGCCCCCAGGTGGACACCCCCAAGATTGTAAAATAAAGGGGACTGCCCTCTCCTTGGAAGAAGGTTCCCAGACAGGTGGCTATGGCTTGGCTTTCTGCCCTGATCAAAAGTCACTTAGTTTTCACTGTGTGGAAGCCTGGTTCTTAATGAACTAATTTTTTTGGCAGCCCTCTTGGCATGCAGGTGAGCACTTCAGTTTTTCCTTCGGGATTTCCTGTTAACCTGGGCCCTGGCTGAGATAGTTGCCTTCAGACTAGCCTGACTCCAGCCTCGCCTAGTCTAAATTACCTTTTTTTTTAGGAAACAAGCTACATTTGTTCCACCTCCACAGTCCCTCTGAGGTCTTCTACTTGAGAGAAGCCCTGAAGCTCATTGAATCACATTTGAACAAAATTTAAATTATCCAAACCCAGGAGAAAGTTAACTAAGGCAGTGAAGGTTTCAAGGAGGTAGTAGATATTGAACATGAGGTAGGAGGTCACACAGTGGAAAGAATCTGAGCTTTAGAGTAAGACTTCCTTTCAAATTCTGTTCTGCTGCTCATAAGCTGTGTGACCCATGATAAATCACTGAGTCTCTCTGGGCCTCAATTTCCCCACAAAATGGGATTTATACTACCTACCATTTTAGAGTTTGGGGAGGGCATAAGAATAGAGTATCTTGTCCAACACAGTGAGCTCTATTGTAAACAATGGACTATAATTAATAGTACCATTATGAAAACATTCTTTCATGAATTGGAACAAATGCACTACTCTACTGTAGGGTGTTAATATTAGGGTGATATATGGGAACCCTACGTTTTTTATGAATGACTTCTCTATAAACCTATAATTTCTCTAATTAAACAAAATAATGTAAAGTGGCTAATGAAGTGACTGACACATAGTAGGGCTGTTTGTATTTTTACTGAAAACCCTAGCTATGGAATATTTGTTATCTGTGAAAACCCCAGCCCTGTGTTCCCATATACAGACAGTTCACAAGTGAGTTCTAATTAGGCTTCTGACACTACTTAACCTGTGTGACTTCAGGTCCCTCACTTCCTCTCCCCGGACCTCTGAAATGCCACTCTCTGAGAGATCTAAGATGTCTTGTTAGTGTGTGCACTGATAATGGATCCCATCAGCATTTTGGCCTTGTTGATGGTTAATTATTTGGGTGATAGATTGAGTTTGTAGCTTAATTCTGTGAGTACTCTGGTCCTGCATGTGGTTGAGTTGCATCAGCCCAGCCCAATCTCCCAGGCACTTGCTGAAGAGCAATTACAACAGACTTTGAAAACCAACAGCACCTACATTTGAACTGAGTTTTTTTATTCATTACTCATAAATAAATAAATAAATAAATACACCCAAAATATCCCATACCGCTTACCCCACTATCATTTATATATATTTTTTGTCTTTATATCATCTGCCTATACACTGAGTAAAAGAAGTACCAGTCAAAAGGTTTTCACAATCACAAAGTCCCACAATAAAAGCTATGTAGTTACACAGTCATCATCAAGAATCAAGTCTACTGGATTACAGTTCAATATATTTAGGTATTACTTTCTAGCTATTTTAATACACTAGCAACTAAAAAGGAATATGTATATAATGCATAAGAATAGCCTCCAGAATGACCCCTCAACTATTTGAAATCTCTCAGTCACTGAAACCTTATTTTGTTTCATTTCTTTTCCCCCTTTTGGTCAAGAAGGCATTGTCAATCCCATGATGCCAGGGCCAGGCTCATCCCTGGGCATCATGCCCCACACTGCCAGGGAGATTTACACCCCTGGGAGTCATGTCCCACACAGTGGGGAGGGTAGTGAGTTTATTTGCAGAGTTGGGTGAAAGAGAGAGGCCACATCTGAGCAACAAAAGAGGTTCTCTGGAGGTGACTCATATGCATAAATGTAAGTAGGCTTAGCTTCTCCTTTGCAGGAATAAGTTCCCTAAGGACAAAACCCAAGAAGAGAAAAAAAAAAAAGAATAAATAAAAAAGGAGAAACAACAACAAGAATATCATACCCCTCCCTTATATCCTCCTCTACTGGCATTTAGCTTTGGTATATTGCCTTTGTTATAATTAATGGAAGAATATAATAATGTTACTGTTAACTATATACCCTAGTTTGCATTGATTGTATTTTTTCCCATATACCATTCCATTTTCAACACTTTGTAATGTTGACATTCACTTGTTCTCCCTCCTGTAAACACTCTCTTATATTTCTACATTTAATTACCATCATTGACTGCTCTATGTTTAGCTAAGTTATTTAGTCCCAGTATTTATCCTCCACCTTTCCTTCTGGTGTCATACGTGCCCCGAGCCTTCCTCTTTCAACTATACTTACACTCAGCTTTGTTCATTATACTTACAATATTGTGCTACCATCACGTAGTATCATGCTATCCCTTTCTGGATCTTTACAGTCAACCTTGTTGAACATTCTGGACTTGTACTCCTTCAGCATCAAATGCTCAATCTCTACCCTCTTTCTACCTCTTGATAACCTGTGTTCTTAACTTTTAACTCTCACAGTTTGCTCATAATTAGTTCATATTAGTGAGACCATACAGTATCTGTCCTTTTGTTTCTGGCTGATTTCACTCAACATAATGTCCTCAAGGTTCATCCAGTTGTTGCATGCATCATTACTTTATTCTGTCTTACAGCTGCATAATATTCTGTCATATGTATATATCAGTTTGTTTATGTACTTATCTGTTGATGGACATTTAGGCTATTTCCATCTCTTAGCAATCGTGAATAATGCAGCTATAAAATCAGTGTACAAATGTCCATTTCTGTCCTAGCCTTCAGTTCCTCTGAGTATATACCTGATAATGGGATTGCTGGATCATATGGCAATTCTATACTTAGCTTACTGAGGAGCCACCAAACTGCCTTCCAGAGTGGTTACAACATTCTACATTCCCACCCAACAGTGAATAATTGTACCTCTTTCTCCACATCCTCTCCAGCACTTGTAGTTTCTGTTTTTGTGTGTGTGTGTGTGTTTTTTGTTGCTGTTTCTGTTGTTGTTATTATGACCATTCTAGTAGGCGTGAGATGATATCTCATTGTGGTATTGATTTGCATTTCCCTAGGCTAGTTAAGTTGAGCATCATCTCATATGTTTTTGAGCTATTCCTCTTTGGGAAAGTGTCTGTCCATGTCATTTGCCCATTTGTTTTAATTGGCTTGTTTGTCTTTTTGTGGTCAAGTTGTAGGATCTCTTTATATATCCTGAATATTAAACTCTTATCTGATACGTGGTTTCCAAATGTTGTCTCCCATTGTATAGGCTGCCTTTTTATTTCCTGACAAAGTCCTTTGATATGCAAAAGTTGAATTGAGTTATAAAGCTTTGCAAAGTGATATGACAATAAAATACATCATTTATAATTCCGCATAGCCCAGGGAGGTATATAAGGTAATGTTGTCCCCACTTTATAGATGAGAAAACTTTGAGGCCTAGAAAGAATTTGCCCAAGATTGGGCAGTTAGGGGATGAAAGCTAGACTTCCCAACCCCACCACCCTTCCCACCACAGTGTTTGGGTGGTTGTCTTCCTTTGCAGATTGAGGGATCCTCTCATCCTTGAGCCTCAAAACAGTCCAGCATTTTGCTGATAATCAGCCTCTGTTAAAGCCCCCCACCCCCTGCACAGCCCTTATCGGACAACGCCACAGGCCACATCCCTTGAAGTCTGGGTAATTTTATCTGTGTGTCTTACAACTTATAGTCAGTAATGTTTTTTCAACAGAGGACCTGAATACCTGTTGACAGAATATGAATGTATAATGATGATGATGTTGATGAGAATAATAGCAGCTAATATTTATTCAAGGCTTACAAAGGCACTGGGGTAGTGCTTAGAAGAGGTGACTATTTCGCTCTCATTTCACAAGCTTCACAGCAATCTGATGTGGGAGTTGGCATATCTATCCCCGTGTGATAAATGGGAAAAGAAACCTAGAGAAGCAGGGTGACTTGTCTGATATCACATAGCAAGTATGTCTAAAAGCCAGGATTGGAACTTGGCTCTTTCTGACTCTATAGATCATGCTCTTAAAGATTTTGTGCTCCTAGGTGTGAACAGCCTAAATGTTCAATGGACAAACTCATTCAGCAAAACTTTTGTTTGCCTGCCAGATGCTCTGGACTGTGCCCAGACGTCACTGGTGCCTAAGGAAGCTGTGGTGGAGAAGGCAGACAGAAAAGCAGCTCCTTCCACCTCTATAAACCAAGTGTTCCAAAGGAGGACTGTGGGAGCCTAGAGAAAAGGGAACGACAACTCTCCCTGATTTGTCAGGGACAATGTCATAAAGGGACATGAGAATGAGAATGAGTTTATTAGGAGGAGAAGCAAGAATATTTCAAGGAGGAAATTTTTGTTGTTGTTGTTGGTTGGCTGATGCATAAGAAATAGGGAAGGGAAAGGAAAGGAAAATAAAATGGAAAAAAATGTGAGACAAGACAGGGAATGACATTATACAGCAGTCTAAGAATTTGGACTGGCCACTAAAAGAAATAGGAAACAAACAAAGTTTTAAGCAGGGAAGGGCTAGGATGAGATTCAGATTTAGGGAGATCACTCCATTGACTGGAAGATGAACAGCAAAGGGGAGTGGTGGTAGAGCAACCCATTAGGAGAGCGTTGTCAAAGTCTAGCATAAAATGATGTGGGCAAGATCTAAGACTGTGAAAATTAGGATGAAAAGATAATTTTGAGCATACTAGACAGAATTCATTGACATGGAAGTTGGGTGAGGGAGATGAAGAAGCTGAGGTAATACTCCTGCTTTTAGCTTGGGGGAGAACGTGCACATGGATGATACTATTCATCAAGACAGCACAGACAAGAGAAGGAGCAGGTTTAAGATGAAATATTGCATTTGTTGTGGTTTTAAGATATCCTGATGGTGATGTTCAGAAGACATCTGAGTGTGAGAGTTTGACATTCAAGGGAGAACTATTTTTAGTAGACACAAACTACTAAGGCTGCCCATTTCACCCCACATCTCCCAGTTGCCATGGTAGCGCTATCTGACCTCAGGCAAAGCTGATGAGTCTAAGACAATGGCTCTCAACCAGGAATTACTTTGCCTACCAGGGAACATTTGACAATGTGTGGTGACATTTTTGATTGTTACAGCTGGGTGGGAGGCACTACTGGCATGTAGTGGATAGAGGCCAGGGATGTTGCTAATCATTCTACGACGGGTAAGGCGGACCCCTGCAACAAAGAAGTATCTGGCCTGAAATGTCAATAGTCTCAAGCTTGAGCAACCCTGCTGTAAGAGAAAGACATCTTACTCAACAGCATTTTTTTTCTTCAAGGGATTTGGAGCCTCAAACAGAGCTACTCCTAGCGGGAAGGCAGATAGAGCCAAGTCATCATTTAACAATATCCTGGAGGAAAGGAGAGTGAGTGCCTCACATTTCTGCTCCCAGGTTTCTCTGATTGCTTCATTCTTCCTTTGCTTCTTCACATTATCCTAAGACCCTTCCATTAAATTTATTTTATGTTCAAGTTATGCTTTTATTAGTCAAAGTTTGCTTGTAACCAAAGAATTTGTGTTAGTGCTCTTGTTTGCCAATGACAGACATCCAATTTAAGACAGTACAAGTAAAAAAAAATCTTTTGGTTTATAATACTGAGAGTCTAGATATTTGCTGCCTTTGGGCACAATTGAATCCAGTATCTTGAATAACATCATCGGGGTCTCTCTTGCACATGCATTCAGTGTTCGTCTCAGATCTTTGTGTTCTGTGACCAGAAGACAGAGGGGAGAGCATGCTGGTCAACCAAAGTCTCCAGCTTCCACTCTCCTCTGCAGAAATAAAAGCTCATTAGGGGAAACAACTGCTGCATTGTTTTTATATACATGACTATTAATAGTTGAATGTCAGAGATGGAGGCAACCTCAGAGATCAACTATTTTTGGCTTCTTTCCACCTCAGCACACCTCTGACACCACAGACTCCTATCAGGGTCAGAAGCCCAACTCCAGGGATTCTCAGCCAGCATCGCAAGCCTGTGTAGCCATACTGGAAGCTCCTTTGGTGAGTCAGGCCAGAGGGGCCAATGCAGTTTGAGAAATTGCCTCAGGAGACTTTTCATACGTTCCCTCTCCACGTTGAAAAACATTGTAAAAATAGTCCAAGCCTCTCTTTTTGACTCAGAGATGTTGTGTTGGTTTTTCAGAGCTAGTTGGTAGCTAGGTCTAGAAGTCATGCCTTGTAAATCAAAAGCTGGGTTTCTGTGGAAGAGACTGTCTGTTGCACACTATTTACATCTTCTTCCCTTCCAGTGATGTGAAACCATGAGGCAAAGTTCTGGTCAATGAATGTGGGCAGAAGCCATGTGCACCACTTTAGTATTGGCCCCAAATCTTCCACACATATTCTTCCAGGCTCTCTTCCCTTCCTGGTGGCTCACATGGAAACAACTCCCAAGCAACCTTGGGGGCCATGTGTTAAAAATGGTGGAGCCGGGGAGGCGGGGCAAGATGGAAGACTGGTGAGCTGTATGTTTTAGTTACTCCTCCAGGAAAGTAGGTAGAAAGCCAGGAACTGCGTGGACTGGACACCACAGAGCAATCTGTCTTTGGGCATACTTCATACAACACTCATGAAAATGTCGAACTGCTGAGATCAGCGAAATCTGTAAGTTTTTGCGGCCAGGGGACCCGCGCCCCTCCCTGCCAGGCTCAGTCCCGTGGGAGGAGGGGCTGTCAGCTCCGGGAAGGAGAAGGGAGAACTGCAGTGGCTGCTCTTATCAGAAACTCATTCTACTGATCCAGACTCCAACCATAGATAGACAGAGACCAGACACCAGAGAATCTGTGAGCAGCCAGCCCAGCAGAGAGGAGACAGGCATAGAAAAAAAAAACAACACGAAAAACTCCAAAATAAAAGCAGAGGATTTTTAGAGTTCTGGTGAACACAGAAAGGGGAAGGGCGGAGCTCAGGCCTGAGGTCAGGCCCTAAGGCGCATATGCAAATCCTGAAGAAAAGCTGATCTCTCTGCCCTGTGGACCTTTCCTTAATGGCCCTGGTTGCTTTGTCTCTTAGCATTTCAATAACCCATTAGATCTCTGAGGAGGACCCTTTTTTTTTTTTTTTTTTTTTTAATCCTTTTTTCTTTTTCTAAAACAATTACTCTAAGAAGCCCAATACAGAAAGCTTCAAAGACTTTCAATTTGGGCACATCAAGTCAAGAGCAGAACTAAGAGAGCTCTGAGACAAAAGGCAATAATTCAATGGCTGAGAAAATTCACTAAACACCACAACTTCCCAAGAAAACGGGGGTGTCCTCTCACAGCCACCATCCTGGTGGACAGGAAACACTCCTGCCCATCGCCAGCCCCATAGCCCAGAGCTGCCCCAGACAACCCAGTGTGACTGAAGGGCTTCAACTAACAGGCACACACCACAAAACTGGGCGTGGACATTAGCCTTCCCTGCAACCTCAGCTGATTGTCCCAGAGTTGGGAAGGTGGAGCAGTGTGAATTAACAAAGCCCCATTCAGCCATCATTTGAGCAGACTGGGAGCCTCCCTACACAGCCCAGCAGCCCAGAACTGCCCTGAGGGGACGGCACTCACCTGTGACATAGCACAGTCATCCCTCAACAGAGGACCCGGGGTGCACAGCCTGGAAGAGGGGCCCACTTGCAAGTCTCAGGAGCCATACGCCAATACCAAGGACTTGTGGGTCAGTGGCAGAGACAAACTGTGGCAGGACTGAACTGAAGGATTAGACTATTGCAGCAGCTTTAAAACTCTAGGATCACCAGGGAGATTTGATTGTTAGGGCCACCCCCCCTCCCCGACTGCCCAGAAACACGCCCCACATACAGGGCAGGCAACACCAACTACACACGCAAGCTTGGTACACCAATTGGACCCCACAAGACTCACTCCCCCACTCACCAAAAAGGCTAAGCAGGGGAGAACTGGCTTGTGGAGAACAGGTGGCTCATGGACGCCACCTGCTGGTTAGTTAGAGAAAGTGTACTCCACGAAGCTGTAGATCTGATAAATTAGAGATAAGGACTTCAATAGGTCTACAAACCTTAAAAGAACCCTATCAAGTTCAGCAAATGCCACGAGGCCAAAAACAACAGAAAATTATAAAGCATATGAAAAAACCAGACGATATGGATAACCCAAGCCCTAGCACCCAAATCAAAAGACCAGAAGAGACACAGCACCTAGAGCAGCTACTCAAAGAACTAAAGATGAACAATGAGACCATAGTACGGGATATGAAGGAAATCAAGAAGACTCTAGAAGAGCATAAAGAAGACATTGCAAGACTAAATAAAAAAATGGATGATCTTATGGAAATTAAAGAAACTGTTGACCAAATTAAAAAGATTCTGGACACTCATAGTACAAGACTAGAGGAAGTTGAACAACGAATCAGTGACCTGGAAGATGACAGAATGGAAAATGAAAGCATAAAAGAAAGAATGGGGAAAAAAATTGAAAAAATCGAAATGGACCTCAGGGATATGATAGATAATAAGAAACGTCCAAATATAAGACTCATTGGTGTCCCAGAAGGGGAAGAAAAGGGTAAAGGTCTAGGAAGAGTATTCAAAGAAATTGTTGGGGAAAACTTCCCAAATCTTCTAAACAACATAAATACACAAATCATAAATGCTCAGCGAACTCCAAATAGAATAAATCCAAATAAACCCACTCCAAGACATATACTGATCACACTGTCAAACACAGAAGAGAAGGAGAAAGTTCTGAAAGCAGCAAGAGAAAAGCAATTCACCACATACAAAGGAAACAGCATAAGACTAAGTAGTGACTACTCAGCAGCCACCATGGAGGCGAGAAGGCAGTGGCACGATATATTTAAAATTCTGAGTGAGAAAAATTTCCAGCCAAGAATACTTTATCCAGCAAAGCTCTCCTTCAAATTTGAGGGAGAGCTTAAATTTTTCACAGACAAACAAATGCTGAGAGAATTTGCTAACAAGAGACCTGCCCTACTAGAGATACTAAAGGGAGCCCTACAGACAGAGAAACAAAGACAGGACAGAGAGACTTGGAGAAAGGTTCAGTACTAAAGAGATTCGGTATGGGTACAATAAAGGATATTAATAGAGAGAGGGGAAAAATATGGCAAACATAAACCAAAGGATAAGATGGCTGATTCAAGAAATGCCTTCACGGTTATAACGTTGAATGTAAATGGATTAAACTCCCCAATTAAAAGATATAGATTCGCAGAATGGATCAAAAAAAATGAACCATCAATATGTTGCATACAAGAGACTCATCTTAGACATAGGGACACAAAGAAACTGAAAGTGAAAGGATGGAAAAAAATATTTCATGCAAGCTACAGCCAAAAGAAAGCAGGTGTAGCAATATTAATCTCAGATAAAATAGACTTCAAATGCAGGGATGTTTTGAGAGACAAAGAAGGCCACTACATACTAATAAAAGGGGCAATTCAGCAAGAAGAAATAACAATCGTAAATGTCTATGCACCCAATCAAGGTGCCACAAAATACATGAGAGAAACACTGGCAAAACTAAAGGAAGCAATTGATGTTTCCACAATAATTGTGGGAGACTTCAACACATCACTCTCTCCTATAGATAGATCAACCAGACAGAAGACCAATAAGGAAATTGAAAACCTAAACAATCTGATAAATGAATTAGATTTAACAGACATATACAGAACATTACATCCCAAATCACCAGGATACACATACTTTTCTAGTGCTCACGGAACTTTCTCCAGAATAGATCATATGCTGGGACATAAAACAAGCCTCAATAAATTTAAAAAGATTGAAATTATTCAAAGCACATTCTCTGACCACAATGGAATACAATTAGAAGTCAATAACCATCAGAGACTTAGAAAATTCACAAATACCTGGAGGTTAAACAACACACTCCTAAACAATCAGTGGGTTAAAGAAGAAATAGCAAGAGAAATTGCTAAATATATACAGACAAACGAAAATGAGAAGAACACAACATACCAAAACCTATGGGATGCAGCAAAAGCAGTGCTAAGGGGGAAATTTATAGCACTAAACGCATATATTAAAAAAGAAGAAAGAGCCAAAATCAAAGAACTAATGGATCAACTGAAGAAGCTAGAAAATGAACAGCAAACCAATCCTAAACCAAGTACAAGAAAAGAAATAACAAGGATTAAAGCAGAAATAAATGACATAGAGAACAAAAAAACAATAGAGAGGATAAATATCACCAAAAGTTGGTTCTTTGAGAAGATCAACAAGATTGACAAGCCCCTAGCTAGAATGACAAAATCAAAAAGAGAGAAGACCCATATAAACAAAATAATGAATGAAAAAGGTGACATAACTGCAGATCCTGAAGAAATTAAAAAAATTATAAGAGGATATTATGAACAACTGTATGGCAATAAACTGGACAATGTAGAAGAAATGGACAATTTCCTGGAAACATATGAACAACCTAGACTAACCAGAGAAGAAATAGAAGACCTCAACCAACCCATCACAAGCAAAGAGATCCAATCAGTCATCAAAAATCTTCCCACAAATAAATGCCCAGGGCCAGATGGCTTCACAGGGGAATTCTACCAAACTTTCCAGAAAGAACTGACACCAATCTTACTCAAACTCTTTCAAAACATTGAAGAAAATGGAACACTACCTAACTCATTTTATGAAGCTAACATCAATCTAATACCAAAACCAGGCAAAGATGCTACAAAAAAGGAAAACTACCGGCCAATCTCCCTAATGAATATAGATGCAAAAATCCTCAACAAAATACTTGCAATTCGAATCCAAAGACACATTAAAAAAATCATACACCATGACCAAGTGGGGTTCATTCCAGGCATGCAAGGATGGTTCAAGATAAGAAAAACAATCAATGTATTACAACACATTAAAAACTCGAAAGGGAAAAATCAATTGATCATCTCAGTAGATGCTGAAAAAGCATTTGACAAAATCCAACATCCGTTTTTGATAAAAACACTTCAAAAGGTAGGAATTGAAGGAAACTTCCTCAACATGATAAAGAGCATATATGAAAAACCCACAGCCAGCATAGTACTCAATGGTGAGAGACTGAAAGCCTTCCCTCTAAGATCAGGAACAAGACAAGGATGCCCGCTGTCACCACTGTTATTCAACATTGTGCTGGAAGTGCTAGCCAGGGCAATCCGGCAAGACAAAGAAATAAAAGGCATCCAAATTGGAAAAGAAGAAGTAAAACTGTCATTGTTTGCAGACGATATTATCTTATATCTAGAAAACCCTGAGAAATCGACGATACAGCTACTAGAGCTAATAAACAAATTTAGCAAAGTAGCGGGATACAAGATTAATGCACATAAGTCAGTAATGTTTCTATATGCTAGAAATGAACAAACTGAAGAGACACTCAAGAAAAAGATACCATTTTCAATAGCAACTAAAAAAATCAAGTACCTAGGAATCAACTTAACCAAAGATGTAAAAGACCTATACAAAGAAAGCTACATAACTCTACTAAAAGAAATAGAAGGGGACCTTAAAAGATGGAAAAATATTCCATGTTCATGGATAGGAAGGCTAAATGTCATTAAGATGTCAATTCTACCCAAACTCATCTACAGATTCAATGCAATCCCAATCAAAATTCCAACAACCTACTTTGCAGACTTGGAAAAGCTAGTTATCAAATTTATTTGGAAAGGGAAGATGCCTCGAATTGCTAAAGACACTCTAAAAAAGAAAAACAAAGTGGGAGGACTTACACTCCCTGACTTTGAAGCTTATTATGAAGCCACAGTTGCCAAAACAGCATGGTACTGGCACAAAGATAGACATATAGATCAATGGAATCAAACTGAGAATTCAGAGATAGACCCTCAGATCTATGGCTGACTGATCTTTGATAAGGCCCCCAAAGTCACTGAACTGAGCCATAATGGTCTTTTCAACAAATGGGGCTGGGAGAGTTGGATATCCATATCCAAAAGAATGAAAGAGGACCCCTACCTCACCCCCTACACAAAAATTAACTCAAAATGGACCAAAGATCTCAATATAAAAGAAAGTACCATAAAACTCCTAGAAGATAATGTAGGAAAACATCTTCAAGACCTTGTATTAGGCGGCCACTTCCTAGACTTTACACCCAAAGCACAAGCAACAAAAGAGAAAATAGATAAATGGGAACTCCTCAAGCTTAGAAGCTTCTGCACCTCAAAGGAATTTCTCAAAAAGGTAAAGAGGCAGCCAAATCAATGGGAAAAAAATTTTGGAAACCATGTATCTGACAAAAGACTGATATCTTGCATATACAAAGAAATCCTACAACTCAACGACAATAGTACAGACAGCCCAATTATAAAATGGGCAAAAGATATGAAAAGACAGTTCTCTGAAGAGGAAATACAAATGGCCAAGAAACACATGAAAAAATGTTCAGCTTCACTAGCTATTAGAGAGATGCAAATTAAGACCACAATGAGATACCATCTAACACCGGTTAGAATGGCTGCCATTAAACAAACAGGAGACTACAAATGCTGGAGGGGATGTGGAGAAATTGGAACTCTTATTCACTGTTGGTGGGACTGTATAATGGTTCAGCCACTCTGGAAGTCAGTCTGGCAGTTCCTTAGAAAACTAGATATAGAGCTACCATCCGATCCGGCGATTGCACTTCTCAGTATATATCCGGAAGATCGGAAAGCAGTGACACGAGCAGATATCTGCACGCCAATGTTCATAGCAGCATTATTCACAATTGCCAAGAGATGGAAACAACCCAAATGTCCTTCAACAGATGAGTGGATAAATAAAATGTGGTATATACACACGATGGAATACTACGCGTCAGTAAGAAGGAATGATCTTGTGAAACATATGACAACATGGATGAACCTTGAAAACATAATGCTGAGTGAAATAAGCCAGGCACAAAAAGAGAAATATTATATGCTACCACTAATGTGAACTTTCAAAAATGTAAAACAAATGGTTTATAATGTAGAATGTAGGGGAACTAGCAGTAGAGAGCAACTAAGGAAGGGGGAACAATAATCCAAGAAGAACAGATAAGCTTTTTAACGTTCTGGGGATGCCCAGAAATGACTATGGTCTGTTAATTTCTGATGGATATAGTAGGAACAAGTTCACAGAAAGGTTGCTATATTATGTAACTTTCTTGGGGTAAAGTAGGAATATGTTGGAAGTTAAGCAGTTATCTTAGGTTAGTTGTCTTTTTCTTACTCCCTTGTTATGGTCTCTTTGAAATGTTCTTTTATTGTATGTTTGTTTTCTTTTTAACTTTTTTTTTCATACAGTTGATTTAAAAAAGAAGGAAAAGTTAAAAAAAAAAAAAAAAAAGAAAGAAAAACAAGGAAAAAAAAATGATGTAGTGCCCCCTTGAGGAGCCTGTGGAGAATGCAGGGGTATTCGCCTACCCCACCTCCATGGTTGCTAACAAGACCACAGACATAGGGGACTGGTGGTTTGATGAGTTGAGCCCTCTACCATAAGTTTTACCCTTGGGAAGACGGTTGCTGCAAAGGAGAGGCTAGGCCTCCCTATATTTGTGCCTAAGAGTCTCCTCCTGAATGCCTCTTTGTTGCTCAGATGTGGCCCTCTCTCTCTGGCTAAGCCAACTTGAAAGGTGAAATCACTGCCCTCCCCCCTACGTGGGATCAGACACCCAGGGGAGTGAATCTCCCTGGCAACGTGGAATATGACTCCCGGGGAGGAATGTAGACCCGGCATCGTGGGACGGAGAACATCTTCTTGACCAAAAGGGGGATGTGAAAGGAAATGAAATAAGCTTCAGTGGCAGAGAGATTCCAAAACGAGCCGAGAGATCACTCTGGTGGGCACTCTTACGCACACTTTAGACAACCCTTTTTAGGTTCTAAAGAATTGGGGTAGCTGGTGGTGGATACCTGAAACTATCAAACTACAACCCAGAACCCATGAATCTCGAAGACAGATGTATAAAAATGTAGCTTATGAGGGGTGACAATGGGATTGGGAAAGCCATAAGGACCACACTCCACTTTGTCTAGTTTATGGATGGATGAGTAGAAAAATAGGGGAAGGAAACAAACAGACAAAGGTACCCAGTGTTCTTTTTTACTTCAATTCCTCTTTTTCATTCTAATTATTGTTCTTGTTATTTTTGTGTGTGTGCTAATGAAGGTGTCAGGGATTGATTTGGGTGATGAATGTACAACTATGTAATGGTACTGTAAACAATCGAAAGTACGATTTGTTTTGTATGACTGCGTGGTATGTGAATATATCTCAATAAAATGATTAAAAAAAAAAAGAAATGGTGGAGCCTCCATCGACCTGGGTTTCCAAATGACTGCATGGGAAGGAACCCCTGCCACCCTGTTTACCCACCCAGAACTGTTAAACAAGCAAGAAATAAACCTCTAATGTGTTTGCGCGATCATACATGTGAAGGTCTATTTGTTATGGCAGTTAATTTACCCTCATAGACAGAGGTTTTGCACCTGCTCTCCCTACCCCCATTATACCATGCCCATTCTTTTAGGTGGGCTTTTGTTAGATTACAAATAATACTTTGTTCTCCCAATGCAAAAGAGAGGAATTCAGACTCCATGGCAGTCATATTTTGAAAGAGAAATCATGCTGTTTATCACCCTATTGTATTTTCTGAGTTTGCCTTATCTTGATTACCAAGATAACTGAGCAGAAATGACATCATTTCTTCAAGGTCTTCAGCAAACCTCAGACAAACTTAAATGAGAAGCAGAAAAGCATACATCCTTTTTGAAGGAAGCTTTAAACTTTGTCACAATGGCTTTTTTCTTGAGACCCTTGGTTCTGTTCTGGCCCCTTCCGATAAAGTTCGTTAGCGTGCTGCCTCTATTTTTAGAGGACTCTATTTCCCTCCTCTTTCAGTGGCTGGAAGAAAGACTCCAAATGAGTCTTTCATGATGAAAGGAGAGGAAGGCTTGCTTCTGTAGTCCTTACCTGAGAGAGCTTGCAACCAAGGAGCAGTAGGAGGCCATGGATCGAGGGAGGCCGTCATGTAACAACAGCAGCAGCACGTCCACAGTTAAACTGTTATTGCTGCTGCTTGTTGAGCTCTTCCCATATGCCACTATGTGTATTAAAGACATTGTATTGTGTAATCATCACATGACTTGAGGCAGGTATTATTACCCCATTTTTCAGGTGAGAAAACTGAAGCCAAGAGAGGCAACATAGTTTATTCCCGTTAGTAGTGGCCCTGATTCCTGGAGTTGAAACCTGCCTGTCTGACTTGAAAGCTTGAGCTCTGAGTCGCTCTAACAGATTTCTCTCATCACTGGTGTGTGTTGGGGAAGGCAAATGGAGACTGAGTTTCCTGAGATTAGGAATTTCTATTTGGAGAAAACAGGGCAGGAAGGGAAATTTTTAGAGGAGAAGGGAAATGGGGAGGATATTTTATGAGATGACAGATGTGTGGGTACTTTTTGATAAGAGAGGAGCTGTGTTATGCTCCCGGACTTCCATGGGAGGATTACAGTGGCTTTGCCATCGGCTGAAGGTCTCACTCAGAGACATGTGAGAGTATTTGAACATGAAGTTACCTAGCCCAACAACCAGTTAGCACTTCCTGATTCAACTATCTTTGATGCACAAATTGTATCTATATACTCTTAGCAGAGTGTTTTATTTTGTAATGAACTTTTTCCCTGTTATTTTATTCCCCCATTTTTTTCCCTGTCCAGAACAGTCATCCTATTTATGAGTGTCTCAGGTTGTATTGCCCCAGAAGCAGACCATGAAGCAAGCAATCTAGTGCAGAGAGTTTATTTGGAAGGTGGTTCCAGGAAACACTGGGAAAGTAATAAGGAAGTGAGACAGGGAAAAGAAGGATGCCAATACAAAGTATGTTAGTGAGCAGGCTACCTCTGTGGGCAACTAGGGCTCAATCGCAGGGGGGACTCCTGGAAGACAATGTAGAACATATGTCAGTGGTGCTCCACCGGAAGAGTTTGTAGCAAGAAGCCATTAGCTGAGCAGCAAATTCTGAGAGGCAGTGGCTAGGGCACTGATACTGTCTGCTACAGTGGGATATGGTGCAGAAAAGTGTCTGAGAAAGAGGAGGGCTGTATTCTAGAAGGGCATCCATCCAGTGTTGATCAAAGAGCCCCAGAGCAGGAAAATGGATTTCTAATCCCAGTTCTCCCTCTACCCAGCTGTGTGATATTGGGCAATCACTTACCAGTTTTCTCATCTGTAAAGAAAGAAGCATGGGTTAAATGATCCTAGAGGCCCATTCCAGCTCTTAAAGTCTATAATTATTTGAATCAAAGTCATTTGATGGATACAGAAACAGACTGATGTTCCCATCAGCATTTTAACCAGGAGAATAAATTGTGATATTTATCTTCTATTGAACGCTTCCTCTGCAACAAAGACTAAAATGTTTACATAAAGCATTTTATTTCATCTTCATAGCCGCACTAAGAAAACAGGCACTGTTTTTCTGTCTGTTTTGTAGAAGACAAAACAGATTCAGTGAAGTTGACTAATTTGTCCACACTGTATAGATAATGAGTGATAAAGGCTCACACCACTCTGATTCATAAGCATTATATTCTTCTGCCTCTCACTTTTGGGCTAGTGACCCAGAACAACTGTGATATAGAATCTTCTCACCCATGGGGACATATGTGGAAATGCAGTGGAACCCCTTGATCTTTATTGCATAATAGGACACATGGATTATGAAAATCCAATGTGAGCAATAAACATCCATATTCTAGAATGGGAATCTGTAACAAAGGGATGGTTTATCCACATCATCATCATTTTCATTATCATTATCATCATAATATCAGTTACTTTTTGGTGGCTTATTTAGCACCAGGCACTATTCTCAGCGCTTTACATTATCAACTTGTGCACTCCTTCAACACCACAAGGTAGGTAACATTATCACCATTCTGCAAATGAGAAAACTGAAGCATGGAGGAGTTAGGTCACTTAGCCGAGCCACGTGGCTAGTACATGGCAGAGCCAGAGGCTGGCCTCAGAGACCATCCTCGTACCCCTGTCACCAGTCTGCTTTGCCAGAGTCTCCAATACTTGGCCACTTTGGCGTTTACGTTTGCACAGTGGCCTGCTAATAGAGCTCTGACTGCATTCCCCTCTGCTATCTAAAAACCAACAAAGAGGAGTGACTGAAAGCCATTTTTGGTCAAATTATCCAGGTGCCAATATGCGGCTCAAAAGGAAGCACCCCAGGTTTCTTTGTGCTCTGGTACATTCTATTTACTGCAAATGGTCTTTGCCTGAAAGAAATGGGTAAAGTCCAAGGAGACTTCTTTTTTTTTTTCTTTTTTTTACCTTTTCAGGGACATGCCATTTATCTGGGCCATTATTATAGGAAAGCTGTGTTGTATCCCAGTGTTCTCACAGTCCCAATCTTTCATCTGCCGCCAATTACTCCTAAGCGGAGGCAAGTTAGCTTACTCTGCACAATAACAAGTCCCGTTGATAAATGTGCTTCTGAATGCAGGATCTGAGAGTGTTCTTGAAGTTAAGACTTGCAGGCCAAGACTGCTTTTCTTCACCAAGTTACTGATATTCATTTATTCATTCATTTACGCACTCAAGAATTGCACAACAATTCACTGTCACATTCTGTATGAAGCACCAGGGGGATAACAAATAGATGAACCAGACTTATTGGCAACTCTAAAAGATCCACTGATCAGCCTTCTAAAATATAGAATTGGAGCATAGATAATGGAAGAACCAATTAATCATGGGATGAAATTTAGGAGATAAAAGTTCCTAGAGAAACAAACATTAAATAGTGAAAAGTCAACATATTAAATTTGGCCATCTGAAAACAATAGAAACATTTTGACTGTGAAATAACACAAGTATTCCTCAGACTGGAAAAACAAGGGGCAGGAAAAGTATGGTATGTTTCCAAAATAAATAGTAACGTAATTGTAAATTAAAAGACACCTTGAGTTTGTTTGTTGAGACAGTTGCTTAATTTTTTCCTTCGGTTATTTAGCAGGGTTAAAAGTAGATCAGATTGTACTGGTAGCTCATTCAAACTCAACCTCTGATGTTAGCCTTGAGCCATCTTAAGGCTTGTTGTCAATCAGGAAATATTTACAGTTTCTTAGATGGATCTGAAAGCCATTTGAAATTGAGTGAGAAGGAAAGAGACTGAGGTTGTTCCTGAAGGTGACAGTTACAAATGCTGAGTGTGAACTCCCTCAGCAGTGACAGATCAGTTTGTTCTAAAAAGGACAGATTTGAAGGCAGTCGGGGAAAAATACTTGCTTTCCAGGGGAGGGGGGATGCGGGTTGCCACCCTGATTCCTGCAGGTGACTTTGCTGGATTATTTAAAGGGCAGTGGGGACAATATATATGGGCCCCATAACATACTAAAATAAAAACTGGTTACTGACATTTAAATTGATGTGTTTTTTCTTCCTGAGCTGCTAAGAGTCCTCAAGCTGTAAAGTATCAAGTGTACACCATATTCCTCTTACTTGTTAATCCCACAGTATCAATGTCAACTACCTTTGAAGTTGTATTTCTGTTCTTCCATCTGTCTTCATAATTGGCCCACTTCCTGTCTTTTTACCCTTCTTCTGATCCCCAGTCACAAAGAGAACCTTATCTTATTCTAATCTCTACTTTTGAGCATTGCGCCACAAGTCCTTTGTTTTTGAAGAATGGCAAAACAGAGTTTCTGAATTGAGGGGGAGACTTTCATGTGGTAGAGGCAATGCTGTAGCACTTCACATAACTACAGGTCATCCACCCAACAAACTCAACACTTAGAACATCAGTGAAAAGCCAAAGCTAAGGAACGAAAAGTCCGAGCAAGCCAGAAAGCCCAGGCACAAAATCTCATGGGAGAATTCTTTGGGCCTTGATTGTTATTCTGTTTGTTCTTGTTGTGTATAATTTTAACACACTTGTTTAGTTAATCTGTCAAATCAGCATGTTAGATAAAGTAATTATTTTGGGGTAGTCACTCTAGACCTGTGCTGGCCTACAGAACTCTCTGCAGTGGTGGAAATGTCCTATACTCATGCTATCGGTACAGTAGCCACTAGCAGCATGTGGCTATTGAGCACCAGAAATGGGCTAGTGTGGCTAAGGAACTGAATTTCTGATTTTACTTCATTTGAATTAGTTTAAATTTAAATCTAAATAGCCACATGTGGTTAGTGGCTGCTATATTAAACAGTGCAGTTCTAGACAGACTCATTGGCTATGGTGATGTGACTGAAGCACTTTACTGTAGAGGTCATATAGGGATAAACAGGTTGCTAAGTCTCCAGCAGTCCCTGAGTATCACTGAAGTATAGCCCTGATAATTCATTTATTTATCCATTCTTTCATTTGATAAATATTTATTAAGCAACTCTCTGGTATCTGCACTGTTCTAGATGTTGGGGATAGAGCAGTGAACAAAATGGATAGAAACCCTTACCCTCATGCAGCTTATATTTTAGTAGAGGAATGTCTCAATAAACAAAATAGATAATAAAAATATATAAGATGTCAGTTGATGACAAGTCAATTGACACAAGCCAGAGAAAAAGAATAGGAAATGGGGTATGGAATTTACACTTTAAGTATGATTAGTTCATTGAAAAGAAGGAGGTGAGGGATCAAGTTGAAAGAGTATGCTAGTAGAGGAAACTATAAGTTAAAAAGTCTTAAATGTGGGAAGGTTCCTGGCAGAATCAGGGAACAGTAAATGGGTAAGTACAGTTGGAAAGGAGAGTAGTAGTAGATGAAAACAAATGATACTAACTTGCACCGAGGCAGAATCACTGGAGGGAGATATATTTTGACAGTAGAGACATTAGCATTTTCTGAGAATTTAGATGTGCTGCATAAAAGAGAAGTCTGGGGGTGATTCCAGGATTCTGGCCCAAGCAAGTAGAGTGATAGAGTTGTCTTTTACTGAGATAGTGAACCATATTTATAATGTAATCTTGATGTATCAAGAAGTTAAGTACAAGATGGTCAGTACCTAAAAGTAAGCTATAATATCCTCATGCTGGTCCATGGCAGATGTCACTAATTGAGCATGGACTTGAATGTGGCCTCAGAATCCTTCTTACCATAGTACCCTTGACAATAAATATGTATCAAAGTTTGCACTCAAGATGAAGCTATTAGTGCATTCAATTATGCATGCAATCCAGTTAGAAAGGTGGGAAAATATGGCATACATATTTCCCCACCTTGAAATAAGGTGGCCAGAATAACTATATCTCTATACAACATAGTGTCTCTCTATACAACAAAGTTGCTATATCAATAATAACATGATTCAATTCTTTGGAAGTACTTTACCCTGGAAATCAACACCAAGAGAAGACTGACAAAGTTATACAGAGTTATCCCTGGAAACTTCTGCCACCTGCTTATTTGTAACATTTTTCATTGTGTGGTAGAATCAGGGAATGATGTGAGGCTGACTTGTACCACTGTTGTGTAATTCTCTGAAGGACAGGGGCCATGTTCCTTTCATATGCATCTCTTCAGTGTAGATGGTCAATAAATGTTGGTTAATTTGACCATTTTTGAATTAACAGAGGAACTTATTTTAAGGTGACTTACCATATTGAATACTACATCTGAGTATTAAGTTCCAACTATGTGCTGGGCACATGAGATCCAGTAGGGCCAGTCATGAGAAGAATAGTATAGGTATTTAATTATAATGAAGTCAATATTTATTGAGAACCTGCTATGTTTCACACACTGGGCTAGACACTGGTACATAGAGCTGAATAAGATTCATTTCTTGCCTTTAGGTAGCTCAGAATTTAATAGCGATGCTCTCAATCTAATGTAATTGTTTCAGTTAGTATCACATATTCACATCAGCATCGATCTTGGACAGGGATCTTGGAGAATCATATCATTCAGCTTCCTGTCCTTCAGCATGTAGGGCAATGTCATACCTACTTTCCAGGTAAGTAACTGTGAGCCAAAGAGGATTAACTCCCCCGAAGGCACATACCTGAGCCTTTATGGCAGTTCTCAACTGGGACAGTTTTGATCTCCAAGGGACATTTGACAATGTCTAGAAATATTTTTGACCATCATAACCAGGAAGTCTACTGGTATCTAGCGAGTAGAGGCCAGGGTTCTGCTCAGCATCCTACAATGCACAGGACTAGCCACTACTACAAAGAATTATCCAGCCCCAAATGTCAATAGTCCTGTGGCTGAGAAATCCAGCTTTATGCTTACCCTGTAGAGCATCAGACTTCTGGATGTAATTATTTTGAATCTGAACGAGAGGATGAGGTAGAAAGTATAGTTCTAGAAACATACTGTTTTTGTTTCCTAGGCTGCTTAAGGCAAATACCAGGAAATGGACCTGGTTTTTTAAAAATGGGAATTTATTTGCTCAAAGTTGAGGCTGGAAAATGTCCAAATCAAGGCATCATCAAGGCAATGCTTTCTTCCCTAAGACAGGCTGCTGATGATCCTTGGCTCCTCTGCCACATGGCAAGGCACATGGTGGTATCTCCTGGGTTTCATTGCTTTCAGCTTCTTGCTTCTGTGTCTTCCTTTCCCCTCTCTGTATTCATTCTCTTTATAAAGTACTCCAGTAGTAGGATTAAGTCTCATCCTCAGTAAGGTGGGCCACACCTTAACTGAGGTAGCCTCATTAAAAGATCCCACTTAAAATGGGGTTACATCCTCAGGAACAGAATAAATCTAAAAACGTTTTTCTGGGGTACATCCAGCTTTAAACCACCACATATACATAGTGACTCTTTGCCTCTAAAATATAAGGAGCTTCCTGTGTGTGCATCCTCGACAGTGTGGAAATGTTTTGCTTACACAGGTGCTTTGACTGGCTTCATCTTTGTTTTTGTCTTACTGGGCTTTGGACTTCGTTTTGGCTAATGTTTGTGTGTTCTTAGTCAAACTGGATGGGATTTGTTCAGAAAAATAAACAAGGGTTTGCTTAGAAAAAGAAAGAAAAAAATTCAACAGCAACTTGCTGTTGATTTCATAAATGAATCCTGGCTAAGAAGAGAAAAGGAGCAATAGCTTTGTTGCAAGGGGACTAGGTTCATGATGGTGAACCCTGCTGTGTGTCAAGTGCTTTCAAGTTCTCCTTCCCTTTAAACAGATAAAAGAAAAGCTGTTAGAGTCAGGACAACCGTGAAGGTCAGAAAGAGGCTTACATAATACTTGACTTTTACTACATGTCTGGGGTTTGAAAAGAACCCTCCCACAGTTTCTCATCACACTTAAATAAAAAACGCAAACCCTTACGAAGGCCTGCAAGGCCTTGCAAACCAACTTGAACTTGTATTGCTCTTGCTCACTCCCCTCCCGCCTCACTGGCCTGCTTGTTGCTTGGGCATTTGCTGCTCCCTCTGCCTGGAGCTCCCTTCCCATACATCTGCATGTGGCTTGCTCCTTCATATCCTTCATGTTTCTTTCCAGAGAGACCTTCTTCCACGTCTTTTTTCTTACCCTGTTTTTATCACCTGACAGAATTTCTCTTTGTTGGTTTGTTTGCTGCCAGTTTCCCTCAACCAGTCTACTTTGTTTGCTGCTGTCCTTCATTGTAGGGCAGTGCCTGGCACACAGTGGGCAACCAAAACGTGTTTGTGAAATGAGTGTCTATGGCAAAGGAGAGAGCATTAGCCATGGACACAGGCAGATGAAAGGTGTTCTGTATAAGGGGAGAAATACTAGAAATGTTGTGCATCTCTGTTCTGTCCCTTAGCAGCAGTGCAAACCTCGTGCGGTGGGCAACTTCTAAAATGGCTCCTAAAGATCCCTGCTTCCTGATATTCACAGTTGTGTAATTTCCTACCCTTGAGTGAAAATTGGTCCTAGTGGCATTTTTAATGAGTGAAATATGGCAAAAGTGATGGGATGGCATTTCTGTAATCAGGTTTTAAAAGACAGTGAATTCTGTCTTGCTCACTCTCTACCTGGCTCTTTTGATTGCTCATTCTGATGGAGCAAGCTGCCAAGTTTTGGGTTTTCCTAAGGAGAGGACCATGTGGCAAGGAACTGACTGCAGTCCCCAGTTAATAGTCAGTGAAGAACCGAGGCCCTCAGTCCAACAGCTGTTAGTCTTGCCAGCAGCCACATGAGTGACCTAGGAGGGGGACCCTTCCCCAATCGAGCCTTGAGATGACGCTAGCCCTGGCCAACACATGGACTGTGCTGTGTGAGAGGCCCTGAACCAGAGGCTCCCAGCTCTAAGAAACCGCGACGTAATAAGTGTTGTTGTTTTAAGCTGCTAAGTTTTGAGGTAATTTGTTATACAGCAACAGATAACTAATTCACCTCAGAAAAGTTCTTTTTTTAATTAACTTGTTCTTATTAGAGAAGTTGTAGGTTTACAGAAAAAGCATGCAGAAAATATAGAGTTCCCATACACCCCACTCACATATGCAGTTTTTCCTAATATAAGCACTTTGCATTAATGTGGTAACTTAGTTAAAATTGATGAAAGAATATTATTATAACTATACTAGTAACTGTGGTACATAGTTCATATTAGGGTTCACTTTTGTACAGTTCTATGCTTTTTAAAAAATTTTATTCTAATAACATACATACAGCCTAAAATTTCCCCTTGTAAACACATCCAAAAATACAATTAGTGGTGTTAAATGCTTTCAAAATGTTGTGCTACCATCATCACATCACCATCTACTACCAAAACCTTTCCATCTAAAACCTTTGGTTTCCATCCAAAACCTTTCAGATATTATCTGTGGTTACCATGGGGCTTTCATTTAACACCCTAAATCTATAACAGTCACATTTGATTCGATCCCAGCTTAACATCAAAAGCATGTACAAACACTGTTCCTGTATCTCTCTTATCCCTTCAAATTGTGTTGTATTTGTTACAAACCATATCTTTATACATTGTATGTACCAAACCATAGACTTACTATTTTTTATGCATTTGCATTTTAGAACTTGTAAGAAGTAAAAAAGTTGAGTTATATACAAAAATTGCATTATAATAGTACTGGCATTTGTAACTACCACATGGTTGCCTTTACCAATGATCTCTATTTCTTTTTGCCACTTCAATCCAATGTCCTTTCAGTCTGGGGAACTTCTTTTAGCATTGCTTGTGGAGCAGATCTAGTGGTGATGAACTCCCTCAGCTTTTTATTTTTTTTTAAATCTGGGAATATTTTAATCTCTCCCTTGTTTTTGAAACACAGTCTCACTGGATATAAAATTCTTGGTTGGCAATTGTTTTCTTTTAGCACTTTAAATATTTCATCCCACTGCCTTCTTTCCTCCATGATTTCTGATGAGAAATAGGCACTTCATTGTTGAGATTCCCTTTGATAGAACACATTGCTTTTCTTTTGAAACTTTCAGAGATCTTTCCTTGTCCTCGGCATTCAACAGTTTAACTACCATGTGTCTGGCAGTGGTTCTCTTCAACTTGATCCTGTTTGGATTTCTTTGGTGTTCCAGTTTGCTACAGCTGCCATTATGCAAAATACCAGAAACAGATTGGCTTTTATAAAGGGGTTTTATTAGGTCAGAAATTTACAGTTCTGTGGCCCTAAAAGTATTCAAACTAAGGCATCAACAAGAGGATACCTTCACTGAAGAATGGCTGATGGCATCTGAACACCTCTGTCAGCTGGGAAGGCACGTGCCTGGTGTCTGTTGGTCCTTTTCTCCTGGGTTATGTTTCAAAATGGCTTTCTCCAAAATGTCTCCGGGCTTGTCTCTCTTGGCTTTTCCAGAGCAAACTCTGGGCTAGCATGTCCAAATGTCTCCAAGCATCTCCAAGTGTCAGCGTCAGTGTCAGCTCTTAGCTTTTCTCCAAAATGTCCCCCTCAGCTGCTCTGAGCTCCTTCTGTCTGTGGGCTTTCTTACAGGACTCCAGTGATTTAATTAACACCCATCCTGAATGGGCAGGGTCCACATCTCCATGGAAATAATTTAATCAAATATTTCCACCCTAATCAACAGACTAATAAATCTGCCCCCACAAGATTGTACCAAAGAACATGGCTTTTTGGGGTACATAATATATCCAAACCAGCACAGTTGGGATTCTTCAATGTATATATTCATGACTTTTGTTAAACTTGGGAAATTTTCTGCCATTGTTTCTTTGAATATTCCTTCTGCCTGCCAAGTTAATGAAAATTTTAAAGAATTTACAAGAAAGCCTTCTTTTTAGGTGTGATCATTTTTCTATTATGGTCAGAATATGGACTCAAACTAAGTCTCATTTTTTTGTGCATCTGAGCACTGAGTTGTTTAAAAGGTGGCCCAGTATCTATGAGGGGCTGGTTTCACAGCTGTTTGTTCCAGGGTACCACTGACGAGGGCCTTCTTGAATTGATTAGAGAGCTTTGCTAACTGATGGGAAGATTCATAATCAGGTATCACACCTTCTTTCAAGCTTGTGAGAGAGTGTTTGGTCAGCTGGGGAAATTAGCCTGGGTTCTGAGCCAAGAAGAAACCAGACTACAAGTCTAAAGTGGGAGTCCTACTAAAGTTCAGGGAGATGCTAGAGATTGCCTTTGTTATGGACAGAGGAGGGAAGTTGAATGATAGGCCCAGAGAAATAGGACCAAAAAGGTCATGAAGGATTTATGAGCCAGAGGGAGAGGCACATTTATTTTATTTCCACTGTGGCAATTCCTGTGGAAACATGCAGCAAAATCCCTGTGAGAAATCAAGGCCCAGAGCGACCCATGTGGAAAAGGGGCCTTGGGAAGTGCTGCAAAACAAACTGCTGTGGAGACCCTTGGTTATTTATCTGCTGTTAGGTGAGAAAAAGGCAAAGGGGAGATATGGGATCTGGTTCTTGACAAAAGGACAGGCTTTCAATAGGAGGAGTGTGTATATTCTAGAAAGACAACTCATTCCTGGCTGTATTAGTTTTCTTTGTTGTGTAACAAATTACCATAAACTTAGCTGCTTAAATCATCATATTTTTTTTTTATCTTCTTGTTTTGTGGGTCAGGAGTCCAGGCATGGCTTAACTGGGTTCTCTGCTCAGAACTCACAAAGTTTGACCAAGGAATGATCTGCTCCCAAGTTCTCTTAGGTTAACAGAATTCATTTCCTTGAAGCTGTGGGGTTCATGGCAACCTGCTTCTTCATAGCCAGCTATGAAGAGAGCGAGAGAGACTCCAGAGTGAATCTGTTAGCATTATGGAGGCTTATAAAGTATACAATCACAGGAGTGAGTACAGGATTCTATTGGTTAGAAGCAAGTCACAGTTTCCCCCCACACTTAAAGGGAGGAGATTACACAAAGATGTGAACATCAGGAGATAGGGACTATGCAACCCACTTTTTTTTTTTTGAACACTGGGTGCCTTTTTTTTTTTGCCCCCATTTTTCTACTCATTCATCCATACACTGGACAAAGGGGAGTGTGGTCCATATGGCTTTCCCAATCACATTGTCACTCCTCACAAGCTACATTATTATACAGTCGTTATCATCTTCAAGATTCAAGGGTTCTGGGTTGTAGTTTGACAGTTTCAAGTATTTAGTGCTAGCTATTCCAATTCATTAGAACCTAAAAAGCGTTGTCTATATTGTGCGTAAGAGTGCCCACCATAGTGACCTCTCAGCTTCTTTTGGAATCTCTCTGCCACTGAAGCTTATTTCATTTCCTTTCACATCCCCCTTTTGGTCAAGAAGATGTTCTCCATCCCATGATGCTGGGTCTACATTCCTCCCCAGGAGTCATATTCCACGTCATGCAAACCACTTTTAAGTCTGTCTGCCATAGTAGTAGCAAAGGCCTAGAAGGTTGTTAGAATATTTGGTTCTAGGGGAGAGGGAAAAGATAAACTGGCTGTTGAGGAATATTGGAGATAAGGATGGATATAAAGTTTGGGGCCACATTCTGGGGAGCCTTGAAGGGTACTTTGAGAGATTTACCCTTTTGGCTTTGGGGAAATTTAAGAACAATTCCATCCATGGCCTTGTGTTGGTTTCTGAAGCCAACAAACCCATTTTTGCTAACAAAACCCATTTTTTGCTAACAAACCCATTCTTGCATTCAACTCTCTGCTGAGACATGCATTTTCCAGGCAATCATTTGTTTTTCAAAATGTAGTAGAAATGAAATGGCAATTGCATTTAAAGTGAAGTATTTACTTTGAATTAACCTTGACCATTTTCTATAGTTTAGCTATTTTGGGGGTTGTTGAATCCAAACACACAAACTCATCCTGCATTGAGAAGCAAGACAATAGATAACCTCTTCAACCTTTTCTCTAACACAACTCCTCTGTGGGACTAATTGTGAAGAGTAAAACGAGCTACTTGCTAAATGCATCATGTCCTTACTCTTTCCTATGAGTATTTGTTTAAGAAGCTATATTAGAACAATAAAAGATTCTTGTGGAAATATTCAGGAAGCTGAAAATGCGTGGAGATGGAGCTCATTTGGATTATGTCAGCAATAGTCCTATTATAGAAAAGTTGGAAAAATAATAGCAGTGCAAAAAAAAAAAGTTGCCTTTAGGCAGAATTTGTAAGCCTTTAAAACTTTTAATTGTCATAATGTTTTGTGAACTTCTAATTGGTGAATGTGTGACTGTTAGCATCTCATTTTAATTTTTACATTTTTTATTAGAGAAGTTATGGATTTATAAAACAATCATGCATAAAATACAGGATCCCCATATACTACACCACCACCAACACCTTGCATTGGTGTGGAACATTTGCAACTGATGACAGCACTTTTTTTATAATTGTACTATTTTTTCTAACAATAGTTACCTTTGTTACAATTGATGAAAGATTTTTAAAATTGTAGTATTATCTATCATCCATAACATTAGGTGTATTTTCCCCATATACCACCCTATTATTAATACCTTGTATTAGTATCATATATTTGTTATAATCCATGAAAGAACATTCTTGTACTATGAACTATAGTTCATCATCTAAAATAGGGTTCACTGTGTTGTACAGTCCTATGTTTTATCTTTAATTTTTTATTCTAGTAATATATACATCCTATAGTTTCCCCTCTTAACCACATTGACCTCTGTAGTTCAATGCTGTTGATTACACTCGCAATAATGTGCTTTCTTCAAGACCATCCATTTACACACCTTTACCATCAACGTAAATAGAAATTTTGTGCAAATTAAGCATCAACTCCCCATTCTGTAACCCCAGTCTATCTGTTGGTAACCTATATTCTAGATTCTAACTCTCTGAGTTTGCTTATTATAATTAGTTCATGACAGTGAGATAATACAATATTTGTCCTTTTCTGTCTGGCTTATGTCACTCAACATAATGTCCTCATGGTTCATCCATGTTGTCACCTGCATCAGGACTTCATTCCTTTTTATGGCTTAATAATATTCCAACATATGTATTTACCACATTCTGTTTATCTATTCATCAGTTGATGGACACTTGGATTGCTTCTTTCTTTTGGCAGTTGTGCATAATGCTGCTATAAACATCGGTGTGCAAATGTCTGTCTGAGTCTCTGCTTTCAGTTCTTCTGGGTATATACCTGGCAACATGATTGCTGGATCATAAGGCCATTCTATACTTAGCTTCCTGTGGAACTGTCAAACTGTCTTCTGCAATGGCTGCACCATTTTCCATTCCTATTAGCAATTAATGAATGTTCCTAGTCTCCACAACTTCTCCAACAATTGTAGTTTTCTGTGTTTTTAATAGTGGCCATTCTAGTAGATGTGAAATGACACCTCATTGTAGTTTCTATTTCCATTTCACTAATAGCTAGTGATGTTGACAATCTTTTCGTGTGCTTTTTAGCCAGTTGTATTTCCTCTTTGGAGAAATGTCTATTCAAATCTTTTGCCCATTTTTTAATTGGGTTGTTTGTCTTTTTATTGTTGAGTTGCAAGATTTCTTTATATATTCTGGATATTAAACCCTCATCAGACGTGGTTTCCAAATATTTTCTCCCATTGAGTAGGTTTTAACTTTTGTGGCAAAGTCCTTTGATGACCCAAAGTTTTTACTTTTGAGGAGGTCCCATTTATTTATTTCTTGTTTCATTGCTTGTGCTTTGGTGTAAAGTCTAGGATACCATTGCCTAACACAAAATCTTGAAGATGTTTCCCTATGTTTTCTTCTAGAACTTTCATAGTCATAGTTCCCATATTTAGGTCTTTGACCCATTTTGAGTTAATTTTTGTATATGTTGTGAGATAGGGGTCCTCTATCATCCTTTTGCCTATGTATATCCAGTTCTCCCAACACCATTTGTTGAAGACACTGTTCTTTCCCACTTGACTTGACTTGGCAGCCATGTCAAAAACCAACTGGCAGGACTTGACAAGATGGTGGCATAGGGATATGTGGAGTTTAGTTAGTCCTCTGGAATGACTAGCATACAGCCAGCAACAGCTACTATATAGTCTGGAACAACTGTTGGGGGACATCTGTGAATGGGCACACATTGGACACCAATCTGGAATGGGTGGAACGGCTGAGAGTGCAGCATAAGAAGTGTATGTAAAGCTCCCCAAACCGTGGGGCTGGCACCCTTCCCCTACTGGCACAGCAGGCAGAGTTGGAAGCCCTCCTTGGGGGAAAAAGAAAGTCTACTAAGAGGAAGGGAAGGTAGCCCAACCAAGCTCCAATTGCATTTTAGTTAATGAATTTGTACTACTGAATACAAGCTAGAAGCACAGATAAACCCAGAGCAAGCAGGAAAGGAATTCAAAGATTTCTCCCAGAATACTGGGAAAGGGCTGTGTCCCAAGAAAAGGGGCACATGGAACTGGGCACCAACTTCAGTTCTTGACTGGTAACGGGGTGGGGTGGGGGGCTGGGGACTGGCTCTGGAAAGGGGATTTCTTTCTTTTTTCCTTTTTTTTCTCTCATTCTAAGTAGCTCATTAGAAAATGCCTTAGGCATTTTCAGTTGTCAGTGCAGACCCAGGCAAGGGTGGAGTTAAGATCTTGGGGATTGCCCTTATGAAGTTTGTTACTGCAAAGGAGAGGCTAAGCCTACCTATAATTGTGCCTAAGAGTCACCCCCAGAGAACCTCTTTCATTGCTCAGATGTGGCCTCTCTCTCTAAGCCAACTTTGCAGGTAAACTGACTGCCCTCCCCACTACTTGGGATATGATTCCCAGGGATGTAAATCTCCCTGGCAATGTGGGACATGACTTCCAGGGATAAGCCTGGACCCGGCATCATGGGATTGAGAAAGCATTCTTGACCAAAAGGGGGAAGAGGAATGAAACAAAATAAAGTTTCAGTGGCTGAGATATTTCAAATGGAGTTGAGAGGTCATTCTGGAGGTTATTCTTATGCATAATGTAGATATCCCTTTTTAGTTTTTAGTGTATAAGGATAGCTAGAAGGAAATACCTGAACTGCTATCCAGTATCCTTGATTCTTAAAGATGATCATATAACTATATAGCTTATAAGGGATGATTGTTTGATTGTGAAAATCTTGTGGCCCACACTCCTTTTATCTGGTGTATGGACAGATGAGTAGAAAAAGGTGGACAAATAATAAATGAATAATGGGAGAGAGGGAGTAGTATGAGATGTTTGGGGTGTTCTTTTTCACTTTAATTTTTATTTTTATTCTTATTTTTATTTTTATTTCTTGGAGTAATGAAAATGTTCAAAAAAATGATTGTGGTGAGTGCACAATTATATGATGATGCTGTGAACAACTGATTGCACACTTTGGATGATTTTATCGTGTGTGAATATATCTCAGTAAAATTGCATAAAAGATCAATTGGCCACAGATGTGAGGGTCTATTTCTGAGCTCTGAATTTGAGTCCATTGATCAACAATTTTTATGCAAGTACCATACTGTTTTTTTTTAATGCAATTTAAAATAAGATAACTTATGCTCTCAGATTCAGGTCTCAAAATTTGCATATTATAGTTAGTCCATATTAGTGAGGCTTTATAATGTTTGTCTTTTCACTTCTGGCTTATTTTACTCAACATACTGTCCTCAAGGTCCATTTGCCTAGTTTCGTCCTTCACAAACCATGCTGTTTTGACCATGGTAGCTTTGCAATATGCTTTTCAGTCAGGAAGTGTGAGTCCTCCCACTTCATTATTCTTTTTCAAGATGTTTTTGGCTATTCAGGATCCCTTACCTTTCCAAGTAAATTCAATAATTTAAATGGAAAGTTAGTTTTTCCATTTCTGTAAGATAGGCTGTTGGGATTTTGATTGGGATTGTGTTGAATCTCTAAATCAGTTAGGGTACAATTGATAACTTAATGATATTAAGTCTTCCAATCTATGAACATGGAATGTCCTTCCATTTACTGAGGTCTTCTTTGGTTTCCTTTAGCAATGCTTTGTAGTTCTCCCTGTGTTCAAGTCCTTTACAACCTGGGTTAAATTTATTCCTAGATATTTGATTCTTTTAGTTGCTGTTATAAATGGATTATTTTCTTGATTTCCTCCTCAGATTGCTTGTTACTTGTGTATAGAAACACTACTGATTTTTGCACGCTGGTCTTGTATCCTGCCACTTTGCCGAACTTGTTTATTAGCTCCGGTAGCTCTGTGGTAGATTTTTCAGCACTTTCTGTATATAGGATCATGTCGTCTGTAAATAGTGAAAGTATTACTTCTTCCTTTCCAATTTGGATGCCTTTTATTTATTTTTTTTCCTGACTGCTTTGTGTAGAACTTCCAGCACAATGTTTAATGGCAGTGGTGACAGTGGGCATCCTTGTCTACATCGAGATCTTAGAAGGAAAAGTTTCAATCTTTCACCACTGAGTACAGTGTAGCTGTGGGTTTTTCATGTATGCCCTTTATGACATTGAGGAAGTTTCTCTTTATTCTTATTTTTTGAAGTGTTTTCGTCGAGAAAGGATGCTGAATTTTGTCAAATGCCTTTTCTGCATCAGTCAAAATGATTAAGTGGCTTTCCCCTTTCATTTTGTTAACATGATATACTACATTGGTTTTCTTATGTTGAACCACTCTTGCATACCTGCGATAACACCCACTTGATTATGGTATATAATTGTTATAAGGTGCTGTTAGATTCAATTTGCAAGAATTTTGTTGAGGATTTTTGCGTCTATATTCATTAGAGAAATTGGTCTGAAAATTTTTTTTCTTGTAGTTTCTTTATCTGGCTTCGGTATGAGGATGATGCTGGCCCCATAGAACAAGTTAGGTAGTGTTACCTCCTCTTGAATTTTTTGGAAGAGTTTGAGAAGGATTGGTATTAATTCTTCTTTGAATGATTGGTAGAATTCAACTGTGAAGCCATCAGGTCTTGGGCTTCTCTTTGTTGGGAGGTTTTAATGACTGATTCAATCTCTTTACTTGTAATTTGTCTGTTAAGAGCTTCTGTTTCTTCTAGAGTCAGTGTAGGTTGTTCATGTTCATGTGTTTCTAGGAATTTATCCATTTAATCTAGGTTGACATTAAATTGTTCATAGTATCCTCTTATGATTCTTTTTATTTCTGTGGAGTCAGTATTTAATGCCCCCCCCCATTTCTGATTTTATTTATTTGCATCATCTCTCTTTTTTTCCTGTCAGTCTAGCTACTGGTTTGTCAATTTTATTGTTCTCAAAGAACCAACTTTTGGTTTTGTTAATTCTGTTTTTTTTTTTTAATTCTCAATTTCACTTATTTCTGCTTTAATGTTTTTAATTTTTTTCCTTCTGCTTGCTTTGGGATTATTTTGTTGTTCTTTTTCTAGTTCCTCCAGGTGTGCAGTTAGGGCTTTGATTTTAGCTCTTTCTTCTTTTTTTTAATGTAAGCATTTAGGGCTATAAATTTCCCTCCCAACACTGCCTTCACTGCATCCCATAAGTTTTGATATGTCATGTTCTTGTTTTCATTCATCTTGAGGTATTTTATTTCCCTTGCATTTTCTTCTTTGACCCACTGATTGTTTAAGAGTGTGTTATTTAACTAGCATATATTTGTGAATTTTCCAGTTGTCCTCCTATTATTGATTTCCACCTTCATTCTATTATGGTCACAGAAAATGCTTTGTATAATTTCAGTCTTTTAAAATTTATTGGGACTTGTTTTGTTACCCAACATTTGGTTTAAACTGGAGAATGATTCATGCACACTTGAGAAGAATGTCTATTTTACTGTTTTGGGGTGCAATGTACTGTATATGTCTGTTAAGTGTAGTTCATTTATCATATTATTCAGATTCTGTTTCCTTACTGATCCTGTGTCTAGATGTTCTATCTATCAATGGCAATGGTGTATTGAAGTCTCCAAGTATTATTTTGGAGACATCTATCTCTTCCTTCAGTTTTGTCGTTTGCGTCACGTGTTTTGGGGTGCCGTGGCTAGGTGCATAGATATTTAAGATTGTTATTTCTTCTTGGCAGATTGTACCTTTTGTGAATATAGATAGTGTCTTTTTAAACAGGCTTGCTTTTAAAGTCTGTTTTGTCTGATATTAGTATAGCTATCTCAGCTCTTTTTGTTGTTGTTACTTTTTTATGGTATATCTTTTTCCAGCCTCTCACTTTAAACCTATTTGTGTCTTTGTGTCTAAGGTGAGTCTCTTGTAAATAACATATAGTTGGATCATGCTTTTTTATCCATTCTGCCTATCTATGTCTTTTTATTGGGGAATTTAATTCATTAACATTTGGTTTTATTACTGTGAAGACAGTTCTTACTTCAGCCATTTTATTCTTCAGTTTTTATATGTCATATATATATTTTTTGTCTCTTTTTTACCCTTTTAGTTAACCTTACGGACAATATTCTTTTCTTCACCCTACTGCAAGCCAGTCTTTCCTGTCTTTTCCTTTATGTCTGCAGAACTGTCTTTAGTATTTTTTTAAAATTCAGTTTCATTTAGATATATTTACATACCATACATCATCCACAGTGTACAATCAACTGTTCATAATACCATCATATAGTTGTGCAATCATCACCCCGATCAATTTTTGAAAAATTTCCTTACTCCAAAAAGAATAAAAATAAGAATAAAAATAAAAGTAAAAAAGAATACCCAAAGCATTCCGTCCCCCATCCCACCCTATTTTTAATTTAGTTTTTGTCCCCATTTTTCTACTCATCTGTCTATACACTGGATAAAGGGAGTGTGATCCACGAGGTTTTCACATTCACACTGTCACCGCTTGTAAGCTACATTGCTATACAACTGTCTTCAAGAGTCAAGGCTACTGGGTTGGAGTTAGGTAGTTTCAGGTATTTACTTCTAGCTATTCCAATACACTAAAAACTAAAAGGGATTATCTATATAGCACATAAGAATAACCTCCAGAGTGACCTGTTGACTCCGTTTGAAATCTCTTAGCCACTGAAACTTTATTTTTGTTTCATTTTGCATCCTCCTTTTGGTCAAGAAGATGCCAGGTCCAGGCTTATCCCCAGGAGTTATGTCCCACATTGCCAGGGAGATTTACACCCCTGGGAGTCATTTCCCATGTAGGGGAAGGCAGTGAGTTCACCTGCTGAGTGGGCTTAGGGAGAAAGAGAGGGCCACATCTGAGCAGGTGCTGTCGGGGATGCAGAGTCTTAGGCACAATTATAAGTAGGCTTAGCCTCTCTGCAGTAACAATCTTCATAAGGGCAAGCCCCAAGATCGAGGGCTTGGCCTACTAAATTGTCCTCAATGTTTGTGAGAATATCAGTAATAACCCAGGTGGGGAAGTCCAACATTTCCACATTTTTCCCCAGTTCCTCGGGGGGCCCTGCAAATATATTTTTATTCTCTGCCCAAATTACTTTGGAATGTATTGGAATTTCACTCTAACCTGTACAAACCTACCAGATCCCTTTAGTATTTCTTGTAGGGCAGGTATCTCATGTTAACAAACTCTCTAAAGTTTCTGTTTGTGAATATTTTAAACTCTCTCTTATTTTTGAAGAATACTTTTGCCAGATAAAGAATTTTTAGCTGGCAGATTTTCTCTTTCAGCACCTTAAACATATACAACTGTTTTCTTGCCTCCATGGTTGCTGATGACAAATCAACACTTAATCTTACTGTGGATCCCTTATATATGACAAATCATTTTTTTCTTGCTACTTTCAGAATTCTCTTGTTATGTTTGGCATTTGACATTCTGGTTAGTATGCCTTGTGATAGGCCCGTTAGGATTTATTCTGTTTGGAGTAAGCTGTACTTCTTAGAAGTGTGTATTTGTATCTTTCAAAAGAGTTGGGAAGTTTTTGGCCATTATGTCCTAAAATAGAGTCTCTGCTCCTTTTCCATTCTTTTCTCCTTCTGGGACACTCATGATACATATGTTTGTGCACTTCATGCTGTCACTCAAATCTCTGGGACACTGCACAATGTTTTCTATTATTTTCTTTATCTTGTTTTCTACCTGTATGAATTGATTGTCCTGTCTTCTCACTTTTTGATTCTTTCTTCTGCCTGTTCAAATCTACTTTTTAATGCCTCTTGTGTCTTTTTAATCTCTTCTATTTTGCCTTTCATTCCCATATTTTCTGTTATTTTTCTATTTAAAGATATTCTTCCTTATGTTCACACATTGTCTTTGTAATATCCTTATAACTTTAGCCATATTTTCCTTCATCTCCTTGAATTGATCTAGGAGTTTTTGTGTCTCCTCTGAAGTTTAAATTTGTTCCCTTGACTGGAGCCATATCTTCCTGTTTCGTAGTATGGCTCGTAATTTTTTGCTGATGTCTAGGCATCTGATTATCTTGATGAGTTTGCTCTGATGGTTAGCTTCTCTCTTGCATAGGGTTTTATTGTTGATTGGCTTTTTATTAAGGCTCTTCTTTGATCCTTATTCCACCTTATTCTGTTTCACTGATCAAATTTTTTTTTAGCTCTTCTTCATCTGATTCTTGCCCTGGAGATGCAGTACAATTTTTGAGATTGCACTTTTAGTGCAATTGTTTCACCTCCAGGAGAATGATTCCCTTCCTTGCTGCTTTTCTAGGAATCTTGATCTGTTCTGTTTGTTTTTGTGCAGAGCTTTCTCCTCAGCTCCTGTTCTTTTCCGTTTTCTTCACTTCAGCATTTGTGGAATCCTTCTCCTGTCTGTACCATCCCCCAGAGTTTTAAACAAGTTGGATTTTTATTCACTTTTATTTGTTGAATCTCTGGGGAGGTTTTTTCAGGGGATGTTTTACATTGCCATGTTGAAGATGTTACCCACTATTAACATCTCTTGATTGATAAAGTGTATATTACCAAAAGTAAATGCTTTGCAATTAATTTATAATTTTTTGAAGATAACAACTGCATCAATGATTTTTAAACAAATTTGTGACAAGGACTACTTTGGGAATCTTGATGAAAGCCAGAGACTTTACTTCTGAAAAAAATGCTTATACCCATACACAGATAATATTTTACAGATAATTTCATGGAGTTCATGAAGCATCTGAAGCCATCAATATCCATGGAGTCTACCTTAAAAAACCTTGGCCAACATATATTTGGAAGTAATAGTAATTCATATCTCAAATATATAACTTATTTAGTCTCTACCCAATGATAGATGTGTCTGTGGATTTGAGGATCCCTCTAGGGACTCTGGACCACTGGTCTAAGTGATGAGAAGCAGCATTCATCACATGTTAAATCCTCAGTGCAGAGGATTCTGAAAACTGCCTTGTGCTTGTATTTGAAATTTGTTGTCTGATAATGTTTGAAATTTCTCTGTATGGAAATTTTTTTGTTATACAGAAGTTTCATTGTAATAGTGAGGGAGCGGGGCAAGATGGCAGACTGGTGAGCTGTAAGTTTTAGTTACTCCTCCAGGAAAGTAGGTAAAAAGCCAGGAACTGCATGGACTGGACACCACAGAGCAATCTGTCTTCGGGCATACTTCATACAACACTCATGAAAATGTCGAACTGCTGAGATCAGCGAAATCTGTAAGTTTTTGCGGCCAGGGGACCCGCGCCCCTCCCTGCCAGGCTCAGTCCCGTGGGAGGAGGGGCTGCCAGCTCCGGGAAGGAGAAGGGAGAACTGCAGTGGCTGCTCTTATCGGAAACTCATTCTACTGATCCAGACGCCAACCATAGATAGACTGAGACCAGACACCAGAGAATCTGAGAGCTGCCAGCCCAGCAGAGAGGAGACAGGCATAGAAAAAAAAAAAAATAACACGAAAAACTCCAAAATAAAAGCAGAGGATTTTTGGAGTTCTGGTGAACACAGAAAGGGGAAGGGCGGAGCTCAGGCCTTGAGGCGCATATGCAAATCCTGAAGAAAAGCTGATCTCTCTGCCCTGTGGACCTTTCCTTAATGGCCCTGGTTGCTTTGTCTATTAGCATTTCAATAACTTATCAGATCTCTGAGGAGGGCCCTTTTTTTTTTTTTTTTTTTTTTATCCTTTTTTCTTTTTCTAAAACAAGTACTCTAAGAAGCTCAATACAGAAAGCTTCAAAGAATTGCAATTTGGGCACGTCAAGTCAAGAGCAGAACTAAGAGAGCTCTGAGACAAAAGGCAATAATCCAGTGGCTGAGAAAATTCACTAAACACCACAACTTCCCAAGAAAAGGGGGGTGTCCACTCACAGCCACCATCCTGGTGGACAGGAAACACTCCTGCCCATTGCCAGCCCCATAGCCCAGAGCTTCCCCAGACAACCTAGTGTGACTGAAGGGCTTCAACTAACAGGCACACACCACAAAACTGGGCATGGACAATAGCCTTCCCTGCAACCTCAGCTGATTGTCCCAGAGTTGGGAAGGTAGAGCAGTGTGAATTAACAAAGCCCCATTCAGCCATCATTTCAGCAGACTGGGAGCCTCCCTACACAGCCCAGCAGCCCAGAACTGCCCTGGGGGGACGGCACTCACCTGTGACATACCACAGTCATCCCTCAACAGAGGACCCGGGGTGCACAGCCTGGAAGAGGGGCCCACTTGCAAGTCTCAGGAGCCATACGCCAATACCAAGGACTTGTGGGTCAGTGGCAGAGACAAACTGTGGCAGGACTGAACTGAAGGATTAGACTATTGCAGCAGCTTTAAAACTCTAGGATCATCAGGGAGATTTGATTGTTAGGGCCACCCCCCCTCCCCGACTGCCCAGACACACGCCCCACATACAGGGCAGGCAACACCAACTACACACGCAAGCTTGGTACACCAATTGGGCCCCACAAGACCCACTCCCCCACTCACCAAAAAGGCTAAGCAGGGGAGAACTGGCTTGTGGAGAACAGGTGGCTCGTGGTTAACCAGCCACCTGCTGGTTAGTTAGAGAAAGTGTACTACACGAAGCTGTAGATCTGATAAATTAGAGATAAGGACTTCAATAGGTCTACAAACCCTAAAAGAACCCTATCAAGTTCAGCAAATGCCACGAGGCCAAAAACAACAGAAAATTATAAAGCATATGAAAAAAACAGACGATATGGATAACCCAAGCCCAAGCACCCAAATCAAAAGATCAGAAGAGACACAGCACCTAGAGCAGCTACTCAAAGAACTAAAGATGAACAATGAGACCATAGTACGGGATATGAAGGAAATCAAGAAGACTCTAGAAGAGCATAAAGAAGACATTGCAAGACTAAATAAAAAAATGGATGATCTTATGGAAATTAAAGAAACTGTTGACCAAATTAAAAAGATTCTGGACACTCATAGTACAAGACTAGAGGAAGTTGAACAACGAATCAGTGACCTGGAAGATGACAGAATGGAAAATGAAAGCATAAAAGAAAGAATGGGGAAAAAAATTGAAAAAATCGAAATGGACCTCAGGGATATGCTAGATAATATGAAACGTCCAAATATAAGACTCATTGGTGTCCCAGAAGGGGAAGAAAAGGGTAAAGGTCTAGGAAGAGTATTCAAAGAAATTGTTGGGGAAAACTTCCCAAATCTTCTAAACAACATAAATACACAAATCATAAATGCTCAGCGAACTCCAAATAGAATAAATCCAAATAAACCCACTCCGAGACATATACTGATCACACTGTCAAACACAGAAGAGAAGGAGAAAGTTCTGAAAGCAGCAAGAGAAAAGCAATTTACCACATACAAAGGAAACAGCATAAGACTAAGTAGTGACTACTCAGCAGCCACCATGGAGGCGAGAAGGCAGTGGCACGATATATTTAAAATTCTGAGTGAGAAAAATTTCCAGCCAAGAATACTTTATCCAGCAAAGCTCTCCTTCAAATTTGAGGGAGAGCTTAAATTTTTCACAGACAAAGAAATGCTGAGAGAATTTGCTAACAAGAGACCTGCCCTACTGGAGATACTAAAGGGAGCCCTACAGACAGAGAAACAAAGACAGGACAGAGAGACTTGGAGAAAGGTTCAGTACTAAAGAGATTCGGTATGGGTCCAATAAAGTATATTAATAGAGAGAGGGAAAAATATGGCAAACATAATCCAAAGGATAAGATGGCCGATTCAAGAAATGCCTTCACGGTTTTAACATTGAATGTAAATGGATTAAACTCCCCAATTAAAAGATATAGATTCGCAGAATGGATCAAAAAAAATGAACCATCAATATGTTGCATACAAGAGACTCATCTTAGACACAGGGACACAAAGAAACTGAAAGTGAAAGGATGGAAAAAAATATTTCATGCAAGCTACAGCCAAAAGAAAGCAGGTGTAGCAATATTAATCTCAGATAAAATAGACTTCAAATGCAGGGATGTTTTGAGAGACAAAGAAGGCCACTACATACTAATAAAAGGGGCAATTCAGCAAGAAGAAATAACAATCGTAAATGTCTATGCACCCAATCAAGGTGCCACAAAATACATGAGAGAAACACTGGCAAAACTAAAGGAAGCAATTGATGTTTCCACAATAATTGTGGGAGACTTCAACACATCACTCTCTCCTATAGATAGATCAACCAGACAGAAGACCAATAAGGAAATTGAAAACCTAAACAATCTGATAAATGAATTAGATTTAACAGACATATACAGGACATTACATCCCAAATCACCAGGATACACATACTTTTCTAGTGCTCATGGAACTTTCTCCAGAATAGATCATATGCTGGGACATAAAACAAGCCTCAATAAATTTAAAAAGATTGAAATTATTCAAAGCACATTCTCTGACCACAATGGAATACAATTAGAAGTCAATAACCATAAGAGACTTAGAAAATTCACAAATACCTGGAGGTTAAACAACACACTCCTAAACAATCAGTGGGTTAAAGAAGAAATAGCAAGAGAAATTGCTAAATATACAGAGACGAATGAAAATGAGAACACAACATACCAAAACCTATGGGATGCAGCAAAAGCAGTGCTAAGGGGGAAATTTATAGCACTAAACGCATATATTAAAAAGGAAGAAAGAGCCAAAATCAAAGAACTAATGGATCAACTGAAGAAGCTAGAAAATGAACAGCAAACCAATCCTAAACCAAGTAGAAGAAAAGAAATAACAAGGATTAAAGCAGAAATAAATGACATAGAGAACAAAAAACCAATAGAGAGGATAAATATCACCAAAAGTTGGTTCTTTGAGAAGATCAACAAGATTGACAAGCCCCTAGCTAGACTGACAAAATCAAAAAGAGAGAAGACCCATATAAACAAAATAATGAATGAAAAAGGTGACATAACTGCAGATCCTGAAGAAATTAAAAAAATTATAAGAGGATACTATGAACAACTGTATGGCAACAAACTGGATAATGTAGAGGAAATGGACAATTTCCTGGAAACATATGAACAACCTAGACTGACCAGAGAAGAAATAGAAGACCTCAACCAACCCATCACAAGCAAAGAGATCCAATCAGTCATCAAAAATCTTCCCACAAATAAATGCCCAGGGCCAGATGGCTTCACAGGGGAATTCTACCAAACTTTCCAGAAAGAACTGACACCAATCTTACTCAAACTCTTTCAAAACATTGAAGAAAATGGAACACTACCTAACTCATTTTATGAAGCTAACATCAATCTAATACCAAAACCAGGCAAAGATGCTACAAAAAAGGAAAACTACCGGCCAATCTCCCTAATGAATATAGATGCAAAAATCCTCAACAAAATACTTGCAAATCGAATCCAAAGACACATTAAAAAAATCATACACCATGACCAAGTGGGGTTTATTCCAGGCATGCAAGGATGGTTCAACATAAGAAAATCAATCAATGTATTACAACACATTAACAAGTCAAAAGGGAAATATCAATTGATCATCTCAATAGATGCTGAAAAAGCATTTGACAAAATCCAACATCCGTTTTTGATAAAAACACTTCAAAAGGTAGGAATTGAAGGAAACTTCCTCAACATGATAAAGAGCATATATGAAAAACCCACAGCCAGCATAGTACTCAATGGTGAGAGACTGAAAGCCTTCCCTCTAAGATCAGGAACAAGACAAGGATGCCCGCTGTCACCACTGTTATTCAACATTGTGCTGGAAGTGCTAGCCAGGGCAATCCGGCAAGACAAAGAAATAAAAGGCATCCAAATTGGAAAAGAAGAAGTAAAACTGTCATTGTTTGCAGATGATATGATCTTATATCTAGAAAACCCTGGGAAATCAACGATACACCTACTAGAGCTAATAAACAAATTTAGCAAAGTAGCGGGATACAAGATTAATGCACATAAGTCAGTAATGTTTCTATATGCTAGAAATGAACAAACTGAAGAGACACTCAAGAAAAAGATACCATTTTCAATAGCAACTAAAAAATTCAAGTACCTAGAAATAAACTTAACCAAAGATGTAAAAGACCTATACAAAGAAAACTACATAACTCTACTAAAAGAAATAGAAGGGGACCTTAAAAGATGGAAAAATATTCCATGTTCATGGATAGGAAGGCTAAATGTCATTAAGATGTCAATCCTACCCAAACTCATCTATAGATTCAATGCAATCCCAATCAAAATTCCAACAACCTACTTTGCAGACTTGGAAAAGCTAGTTATCAAATTTATTTGGAAAGGGAAGATGCCTCGAATTGCTAAAGACACTCTAAAAAAGAAAAACGAAGTGGGAGGACTTACACTCCCTGACTTTGAAGCTTATTATAAAGCCACAGTTGCCAAAACAGCATGGTACTGGCACAAAGATAGACATATAGATCAGTGGAATCGAATTGAGAATTCGGAGATAGACCCTCAGATCTATGGCCGACTGATCTTTGATAAGGCCCCCAAAGTCACTGAACTGAGTCAGAATGGTCTTTTCAACAAATGGGGCTGGGAGAGTTGGATATCCATATCCAAAAGAATGAAAGAGGACCCCTACCTCACCCCCTACACAAAAATTAACTCAAAATGGACCAAAGATCTCAATATAAAAGAAAGTACCATAAAACTCCTAGAAGATAATGTAGGAAAACATCTTCAAGACCTTGTATTAGGCGGCCACTTCCTAGACTTTACACCCAAAGCACAAGCAACAAAAGAGAAAATAGATAAATGGGAACTCCTCAAGCTTAGAAGCTTCTGCACCTCAAAGGAATTTCTCAAAAAGGTAAAGAGGCAGCCAAATCAATGGGAAAAAATTTTTGGAAACCATGTATCTGACAAAAGACTGATATCTTGCATATACAAAGAAATCCTACAACTCAATGACAATAGTACAGACAGCCCAATTATAAAATGGGCAAAAGATATGAAAAGACAGTTCTCTGAAGAGGAAATACAAATGGCCAAGAAACACATGAAAAAATGTTCACCTTCACTAGCTATTAGAGAGATGCAAATTAAGACCACAATGAGATACCATCTAACACCGGTTAGAATGGCTGCCATTAAACAAACAGGAGACTACAAATGCTGGAGGGGATGTGGAGAAATTGGAACTCTTATTCATTGTTGGTGGGACTGTATAATGGTTCAGCCACTCTGGAAGTCAGTCTGGCAGTTCCTTAGAAAACTAGATATAGAGCTACCATTCGATCCAGCGATTGCACTTCTCGGTATATACCCGGAAGATCGGAAAGCAGTGACACGAACAGATATCTGCACGCCAATGTTCATAGCAGCATTATTCACAATTGCCAAGAGATGGAAACAACCCAAATGTCCTTCAACAGATGAGTGGATAAATAAAATGTGGTATATACACACGATGGAATACTACGCGGCAGTAAGAAGGAACGATCTATTGAAACATATGACAACATGGATGAACCTTGAAGACATAATGCTGAGCGAAATAAGCCAGGCACAAAAAGAGAAATATTATATGCTACCACTAATGTGAACTTTGAAAAATGTAAAACAAATGGTTTATAATGTAGAATGTAGGGGAACTAGCAGTAGAGAGCAACTAAGGAAGGGGGAACAATAATCCAAGAAGAACAGATAAGCTTTTTAACGTTCTGGGGATGCCCAGAAATGACTATGGTCTGTTAATTTCTGATGGATATAGTAGGAACAAGTTCACAGAAATGTTGCTATATTATGTAACTTTCCTGGGGTAAAGTAGGAATATGTTGGAAGTTAAGCAGTTATCTTAGGTTAGTTGTCTTTTTCTTATTCCCTTGTTATGGTCTCTTTGAAATGTTCTTTTATTGTATGTTTGTTTTCTTTTTAACTTTTTTTTTCATACAGTTGATTTAAAAAAGAAGGGAAAGTTAAAAAAAAAAAAAAAAGAAAAAGAAAAACAAGGAAAAAAAAAAAAGATGTAGTGCCCCCTTGAGGAGCCTGTGGAGAATGCAGGGATATTCGCCTAACCCACCTCCATGGTTGCTAACATGACCACAGACATAGGGGACTGGTGGTTTGATGGGTTGAGCCCTCTACCATAAGTTTTACCCTTGGGAAGACGGTTGCTGCAAAGGAGAGGCTAGGCCTCCCTATATTTGTGCCTAAGAGTCTCCTCCTGAATGCCTCTTTGTTGCTCAGATGTGGCCCTCTCTCTCTGGCTAAGCCAACTTGAAAGGTGAAATCACTGCCCTCCCCACTACGTGGGATCAGACACCCAGGGGAGTGAATCTCCCTGGCAACGTGGAATATGACTCCTGGGGAGGAATGTAGACCCGGCATCGTGGGACGGAGAACATCTTCTTGACCAAAAGGGGGATGTGAAAGGAAATGAAATAAGCTTCAGTGGCAGAGAGATTCCAAAACGAGCCGAGAGATCATTCTGGTGGGCACTCTTACGCACACTTTAGACAACCCTTTTTAGGTTCTAAAGAATTGGGGTAGCTGGTGGTGGATACCTGAAACTATCAAACTACAACCCAGAACCCATGAATCTCGAAGACAGTTGTATAAAAATGTAGCTTATGATGGGTGACAATGGGATTGGGAAAGCCATAAGGACCAAACTCCACTTTGTCTAGTTTATGGATGGATGTGTAGAAAAGTAGGGGAAGGAAACAAACAGACAAAGGTACCCAGTGTTCTTTTTTACTTCAATTGCTCTTTTTCACTCTAATTATTATTCTTGTTATTTTTGTGTGTGTGCTAATGAAGGTGTCAGGGATTGATTTAGGTGATGAATGTACAACTATGTAATGGTACTGTAAACAATCGAAAGTACAATTTGTTTTGTATGACTGCGTGGTATGTGAATATATCTCAATAAAATGATGATTAAAAAAAAAAATAAAAAAAAAAAATAAAAAGCCCTCCGAGGCTCACGCAAGTTTGAGGGAAAAAAAAAAAAAATAGTGAGGGAGACATGCAACATTCTGTTAGAATTAACAGCAAAGGTAAAGCAATGCCATGGACTGTTTGTGCATGCATGTGTATGCATGAGAGAGGAAGGGAGAGGGAGAAAAAGGAGACAGACATAGAGACACAGAGAGGCAGAGACAGAGGGACCCACAAAGTGACAGAGAGTCAGAGAAGGAGGAGGAAATAGAGATAGAGATGGAGATAGATGGAGATGGAGATGGGGATGATGGAGATGGAGATGGAGATGGAGATGATGGACAAATATTCAATCTGGCAGATTATTGAGGACACAGACAAATATAAGAGATAGCCGGAGTGAGAGGAATAGAATTTCCAAACAGCGAGCACCCAGGGACACCCTTACTGGCTGACGAGTAATGGGGGTGACAGTGATGAGCTTTATCATTATGGTAGGGCTGTGAATGGACTGGTGGGTAATTAAAGGGTAAATTACTTCCTGGATATATATTAGGCAGTTCCTTGGTGCTAGGCTGGAAGGAATTGATCTCTCTCCCAGAATCCTCACCTTTCCAGGAGTTTTGAAAGTGCGTTCATCTCATCTCTTCATGAATGAGAGGGCAAACATCTAAAACAAAACATATTTTGAGCTCTTACCAGAAATTTGTGAAGGTTTTTCTGAATAACGGTTCTTTGAATGTTACATAAGGAAAAAAAAACATTACATACAAAAGACTTTATACTAGTCTTTCAAGTGGAATCAGCCAAGGCCAGTGTTAACACTGAGAGAGAGCTCGAAAATTTGGTGGCAACATCTTTTGATGTGCAGAGAATTATCCACTGGTTTCCCATGCAGTAAACAGCTATAATTCATGTAGTGACTGTTCAGTGCCTTTAATGTCTTGTAACATGAAAGTACTTGGAATTTAAAATCTTGCTTGGAAAAATGATAGCTCACTTGTTAGTGCATAAGTTCTGGATAAACATGTGCTTTGTGTAGATATTCAATCTCTCCTACCTGCTGAGTTGATGAAAACTCTAAAGAATTTACAGAGAAGCTTCTTTTTCATGTGTCATCATCACATTTCACTAAGACTTTATTTGTGTCAGAGGAATGACTTATTGTTCAATCAATAAGCAGTTTCCCAACCACCAAAATTAAACATCAGTACTTCTGTCCATCTTGGGGCCCACTAATTTGGGATATGGTGGATTACAGAATAGAAGGGGTTCTTGAGGAATTGTAGTCTATAAATATAGGTGGGAGTTTAGTAGGTTCTTAAGTTATGGTCCATCTTTAAGGAATGAAATTTTCAATGGCTATGAAGATGCACAATATGAAAAGATCTGGGGAGTAATTTTGGACCTGGATGGAACAGCAGCCATGACTAAATTGCCTGGGATTGGGAACCATGTCTATGTTGGTGGTACTTAGTAAGGCTGAACTCAGTCTGTCTCTTAATAGGTGCTCAATAAATATTATTAATGAATGAATGAACACACGCATACAAATATATTAAACAGAAATATGACCACATTAAAAGAAGCACCTAGAAAATTATCTTTAGCATTAGAGAATTGCTCATTTTAAGGTGGTGCAGTGACTGTGGGATTTCAGAAGACCAATGATTGATAACACAAAACACATGCAGCTAATTTTATGACTGGCAAAAATATTTAAAGAATGACTTATTTTTGTTTCTGTTTATGCTTTGGGTCCCTTTAGTATTTACTTAGATAAAGCATTTTGCCTTGATGGGAACTGAGTCACCAGGGACAATTTAGGGACCCAAATTCTTTGGTAGGAGAAAGATAAACCTGCAAAATTCAAACAAACCTGTAGTATGCAAACCCTTTACTTTACCAGTGGGATTAATATTGTTTGGGCAACTGTTAACATTGTATAAGCAGTTAGTAGCATTTTCCATTTACTCGTTTTGGGCACTGTGCAATGTGCTTTACAAGTATTGTCTTATTTAATCATCAAAGAATCTTGCAATGTTAGATATTATTATCCCCATTTTTTAATGAGGAAAATGAGATTCACAGAGGCTCTGCAACTTGTCCAAGATCTCAGAAACAGATTTCATCAAATTTCCAATTACTCTTACTTGCAAACATTAATTTCAATGGTAAAGTAATTTGCCTGTGAAATAAATACTGCACTTTCAGAGACTGTCTTGAATTAAATCTTCTATTTTGCACTGTAAGGTATTTACATGTATATTAGTGCTACTATTACGTTATTAACTATTAGAGGACAGCACTGACTCCTTAAACCTCTTTACAAAGTGCCTGGCTCCGTGTCCCCAGAGCCTGACACTTGAACACACTCAGTAATTCATCCAACAAGTAAACGAATGAGTGAGTAAGCATCATATGTAAATGAGGACCTTTCCTTTGGGCTCATGAAACCACTTTTAATGTATAAATAAGTTTGCGCTTTACATGCTCATTATACACAAATTTAAAAGGTTATACGGAAAATGATCAAAAAGACTTGAATTTCACACCATACAAGCTTTTGTAATGCTGATGAGGTACATGTTTCTGATTCTCTCTCTTGGGGCCAGTGGTAGGACCTGTGGCTCAGTCTCATTTGCTGGGTTGAGCACAGGAGATTTCAAAGTTCCTTGGGGAGCAATTAGGGAGGATTCCTTGGGGAAGGAGCTAGCTGGTGGTGGTCTCTCTGCCTATTCCCAAGACTTTTCCTATAGCTGTTCTTTGAGGGCTAGTTAACATTTTAGACCATAGTAGCCTGATTTCTATCAGTAGTCTTAAGTCCCTTAATTATGTTCACATCCCATTACCCTCCTTGTGTACTTTCTGAATGTAAAATGGGAGGGGCAGAGGGAGGCTGCTTCAGACAGGTTGTCAGGGAAGGCCTCTTAAGGAGAAGATATTAAAATGAGACTTGAAAGGTGAGGAAAAGCCAGCCGTATCAAGAACCTAGAGAAGAACATTCCTGGTGGAATCAAAAGCATGTGCAAAGGTCTCAAGCAGGACCACACTTAGAGTAAGTAATGGAAACCAGGGCTGTGCATCTGCAGAGTGAGGCCTGGGGAGAGTGGCTGGGAGATGAAGATGTACACACAGGCCAGAGCCAGGTCATGTCCTTATTGGACATGTTATGAGCACACAATTTATTTTAGAGGATTTGGAGCTAGGAAGTAACATGATCTGATTTATGTTTTTAAAAGTTCAGCCTTGGAATTTAAACAAACTTCAAAGAAACATGACCAATTTGCAGAAAACAGTTTGTGCATCTCTATTTACTTATTACTTTCCTACCGAAATCCTTATTAAAACATTAATTCAACCTCGTCTAATGGAAGACTAATATTATAAATAAAGGAAAATAGACCTGATAAAAAAATTTAAGAAAATAGAACTCACAAAGAAAATGTCAATGTCTTTCTTGCTAAGTCTCAAAAAAGTATATTTTAATCCTGCCCTTCTTTCTTTATAAAGCTTTAAAAAACAATCTTAAAAATTATCTTTCACACAGGCTCGAAAGCCCCAAATCAGTTACCCAAGTCTCTATTACTTGAAGTTAAAGTTTTGCTGTTGTTCTTAATCTATCTCAAGAATCTTAAATGTGATTTTTTTTAAGAAATCACACTTCTGTTTGTTTGTTTGTTTATAACATCTATGGCTTTCCATTACTTCTTGCTTTTATGTCTTCCATCTGGGTCATTTTTCTTTTGCCTGAAGTCTTTTAGAATTTTGTTCCATGAGGGGTTTTGATTTTTGTTTGTTTAAAAATGTCTTTATTTCATCCTTGCTCTTGAAAGTTTTTGGGGGGCAGGGCTATAGAATTCTAGGTAGACAGTTATTTACACTTAATACATTGAGGATATGTTGAGAAGTCAGGTGTCAGTCTATCTGCTTTTCTTTCTTTTTTTAAAAAAAAAATCTGTTGCTTTTAAGCTTTTCTCATTAACTTTAGTTTCTTGCAGTTTCACTCTAATATGTGTTCATGAGGATTTTTTTTTATAATGTCCTGTTTGAAATTTATTTGGCTTCTTGAATCTGTGGTATAATATATATATATATTTTTAACCAGATCTGGAAAATTCTCTCTTCATTAATTCTTCAAGTGTTGCCACTGTCCTATTCTTTTTTACATCTCCATCTTGAAATTTTATTAAGTGTGTATTAGATTTTCTCATTCTATACTCCTTTTTTCTGAGCCTCTATGTCTTTTCCAGTTATTTGTTGTGCTGAATTTTGGATAATTTTTTTCTTCTCTCTCTTCCAGTTAACTTATTCTATTTTCACTTGATCTGTTGCCCAACAAAATTTAAGTTTGAAATTTTTGTTATTGTCTATTTTGTTTATAGAAGTTCAATTGCATTCTTTTTCAAATCTGCTACTATGCTTTTTAAATACTTTCCTGAGTTCTGCACTTATTTCCAAATATATTTTATTTCTTTAAATGTGGGACCATATTTTTAATAATCCATTCCTGATCATTGCAATATCTGAAATATTTAGATGTCTGTTGTTTCTGCTCATTGTCACTCATGGTATATTATTTTCCTATGTACTTGGTTATCTGTTTCTGTGCATTGCTCATTTAGCTAAAGGACCATTTAAAATTAAAATCTCAGTTTATATTTTTTGGACTACTTAGGTACTATAAATTTGGGGCTTTAAATCTTAGAGAGCCCACCAATGGTTTACATCCTCTAAAGAACAATTTTTCTTTGTTTCTCCATCCTTCCTTTTTCTTTCTTTCATTTCTCCTACTCTGCTTAGTGCCGAGGCAACTCTCCCAGCCAACCACTGGAGGGGAAGGAGGGGGTCTTAGATACACCACTCTTTATCCTTTTCCTGATGTTGTATGTAGCCCTTTGAGATCTCAGCTTTTTGTAGATGAGGGGTGATCTATTAGTCATACGACATTGTATAGGCACTGTACTTTAACTTTTGTTTCTGCCGTTCCACAAGGCCATCAGAAAAAGTTTAGTTTCTTCCAGATTGGCAAATGTCTTCCGAGCTAATGTGATTCTGAAGTTTTCCACTTCCTGACTTATTTCAGTAATTCCTTTGTGTTCTGTGATTTCTTTGATGCTGTTAAAAGGATTTAAAATGTTTAATGCAGCAGTTTTAGTTATTTTCAGTGGGAGAGTTAGTTCAAATAACATGGTCTGTTACTGTCACCTCATCAACTTTTTTAAAGGACCATCTTTAATAACTTTTGTCTTTCATGGTTAGAAAAAAAGCCAAGAAATTCAGGAATGTTTTTTGCTTTTATTTGACTTATATCCTATTGTTTGTCTTTTTTTGTTTGTTTGTTTAACTTTTGAGATTATTTCCAACTTTTTGAGATCTATATGCTTTTCCAATGGCACCATCAATTTCAGCATGTTCTGGGAGAAATGAAGTGAGCATATGATAACTCCTGCAGTGAAATTTTGGCCTTTATTCTAGTCTATACCAGATATGGGATTGCATACATAATCACCATTTTTCTACAAAATTCACCAAGTTTGCAAATTTGCTTAATATATTTAACATTTTTCCAGAAAAAAAAGTGCTCTGAGCTGAATTAATCTGGGAGAAAAACTAGAGATATCCATGGAGAGGGAAATGGGGAAAGAAAGTATGAGCTGCCCATTTCCTTAATATGAATGCAATTCCAGACTGCATAGATTTTGCAGGTTTTTAGAGTTAACTTCCTTCCTTCAGTCTTTTCATTAACTATTAGCTGGTTTTGCTTTGTTTTGTTAGTTTTAATCCATTCTCCATGGAATGCACTTAGGATCCCAGTTTTGTTATTATGGAAATGTTGCATGCGATACATTATCCATTTTAATATGGTTTTTTTTTTTTTTAAAGATTATGACTTATTCCCCACTTCTTATTATAGATGTCTTTTTCTTTCTTTCTTTTAAAATCCCCTGTGGTTCTATTTAGACTTTTTATGTTTATTACTCACCTGACACATACTTAATTTACTTATTATTTTCCCAAATCAAAATAGTTTTTTTCTCCTTATTTGAATGCTACATCCTTAAAAATAGGTGGCAAATTAAAGTTTCTCTGTAATACCATTTAACTGAAATAACTTATATTAATCTTTATTAAGTGTTTTGGTAAATAAAATTCCAAACTTCTCTTTTTCTCTTAACTTGTAAGTATGTATGTATGTGTGTCTATAATGTTTATGGAAATGCAAACACACTATATGAAGGTGTGAGAAAAACAAAAAGTTCTTTATTAAAGGGATGGCAGCATTTTTTCTGGATTGGATAACTTTTGTTTAACAAAACACATTAATAGGGCATTAAAATGAAGGTCTCTGACAGGTCCTTAAGATAGAAAATTGAAATACAGTGCTAAATTCTGCTGTTAATAAAGTAAAAATTATAGAGCGATCAGCAGCTGTAGAAAGAAGGCAAATGGTGCCCTGGAGGAAAGAAAACTAACCACAAATTGGCTAGAAAGAAACTAAGGGCCAGTGGCAGTTGCAGAGGTATTTTAAAAGAAAACATGGATGGCCAAAATCCAACCTTAAGTCTATGAAGTGCAGTAAGTGCTCCTTTTCCCTCTGTTGCCCCATCACTCCCTTCTAACATCAGTGGAGAATATACTGTCCACATACTGTCTTTTTTTTTTAAATTCAATTTTATTGAGATTGTTCACATACGATACAATCATCCAATGTGCACAATCAATTGCCTATGGTACCATCATACAGTTGTGCATCCATTATTCCAAAAAAGAAATAAAAACAATAAAGGAAACTCAATTCCTCCCTTACCTCTAACCCCACCTCCTCTATTATTGACTCATGGTATTGGTATAGTTCATTTGTTACTGTTGATGAAATAATGTTAAAATATTACTATCTGTAGTACACAGTTTGCAATAGGTATATTTTTTCCCTATATACCTGTGATAGGTTCATGTGCCAACTTGGCCAGGTGATGGTACCCAGCTGTCTGGTCAAGCAAGCACTGGCCTAACCGTTGCTGTGAGGATGTTTGTGGCTGGTTAATAAACCAACAGGCTGGTTTATTAAATCATCAGTCAATTGGCTGCAGCTATGACCGATGACTTCAGTGAAGGGCATATCTTCCAGAATGAGAGAATGCAGTTGGCTGGATTAATCAGTTGAAGATTTTTAAGTGAGACAGATAGAGGACCTTCACTACTTCTTTGGCTGACCAGAGAGTTCGTCAAAGTTGCCAGTTCATTTCCTGAGGAGTTCATCAAACACGTTCGTCGAAGATCCCAGTTCGTTTCCTGAGGAGTTCGTCGAAATTGCCAGTTCATTTCCTGAAGAGTTCATCGAACATCTTCATTGGAGTTGCGAGTTTGCTGCCTGCCCTACGGAATTTGGACTCATGCATACCCACAGTTGTGTGAGACACTTTTATAAATCTTGTATTCATAGATATCTCTCATTGATTCTGTTTCCCTAGAGAACCTTAACTAATACAACTTGGTACCGGGAGTGGTTCTTGAGAAACAGAATCTTAAAATGGGCTTTTACAATTTGTTTTCTACTTTGATTAGATTCAAAGGCACAAATGAATCCATTTCCAGTAATCAATAGGGCACTGACAGTCCATGGCATGAGTTGGCAAAGGAGATATGCAAAATAGCACCGTTTGATTCCCCTAATCATACTCTTGTATGAAGCAAGGCTCTGGGTGACAGTGTTTTTGACACCTTCACAGAGTTTTGCAGAATTAAGAAGTATAATGATGTTGGCTGGCTGCTCTTAGATATGTTGGATAAAGTTATAAGAGAAAGGGACGAGCTAAAGGCTTCAAATTTAAAACTTAAATGCTGTATGACAGATTTAAAGGTTTCTATGTGTACCCTGAAAGAAAATCTTACTTCCTGTGGCTGCAGACTTGAGATTTCTGAAAACCATATGTAGGCTCTCATTGTGCAAGTGCAGATTTACAACATAAACTAAAATCTCAACCTCTCGGGGTGTCTGCTGTTAAAGTAAAGGCATTGATTGGAAAAGAATGGGATCCCGAAACTTGGGATGGGGACATATGGATTGATAATAATGACAGTGAGGACATTGGAACCCTGGATTCTGCTGAGTCATTGTTAGATTTACCTGTAGAGGGCTGTCCTGAGGAAACAGCTTCCCTACTTCCAGTCTGCCCTAAGGAGCCTACCATCCAACCTCCACCTGAAGAGATTAACCCTTCAGTGCCTGTTAATTCTGTAATCACCTCCCCTGAGGAAGCAGCCCTTACTCTTCTGTCTGGAGAGATTAATCCCATTTTAGGAGATGAAAATGCAACAGAATGTCCTGAGGTAAATGGCTTGAGGGATACTTCTAATTCTTTTCATGACCCACCCCCACCACTAGTCTTTGCTTCAAGACCTATAACTAGACAAAGTCCCAACAGGCCCCAAAGGGTGTGGTACAAAGTGTGACCCATGAGGAAGTACTCTATACTCCAAAAGAACTGTATGAGTTTTCCAACTTATACAGACAGAAACCAGGGAAATATGTGTGGGAATGGATATTAAGGGTGTGGGATAATGGTGGAAGTAATATAAGGTTGGATCAGGCTGAATTTACTGATTTGGGCCCACTAAGCAGAGATTCTTCATTTAATGTTGTAGCTCGAGGGGTTAGAAAGGGCATTAACAGTTTGTTTGGGTGGTTGGCTGAAACATGGATCAAAAGGTGGCTGGCATTACCGGAGGTTGAAATGCCAGAGCTGCCCTGGTACAATGTGGAGGAGGGGATTCAAAGGCTTAGAGAGATTGGAATATTAGAGTGGATTTATCATGGAAGACCTGCTCACACTCCCCTGGAATGTCCAGAGGACACACCTTTTACCAGCACTGTGAGGAATAAATTTGTGAGACTAGCTCCGTCATCCCTGAAGAGCTCTGTAGTCGCCCTTCTCTGTAGGTCAAATCTTACTGTAGGAACTGCTGTCGCTGAGCTGGAATCCTTAAACACAATGGGGATAATCGGATCCTGAGTTGGCAGAAGCCAAGTGGCTGCAGTTAATCGCCACAGACAAGGTGGGCATGGCTACCATAATGGAAAACAGGCTCAAAGCAGCAATCAAAATAATCTGACTCACAGAGACTTATGGCGTTGGCTAGTAGATCATGGAGTACCAAGTAGTAAAACAGATGGGCAATCAACTAAATTCTTGTTTCAACTATATAAGCAGAAGTATTCTAGGTCAAGTGAACAGAAGTCTCCCTTGAATTACAAAAACAGAGAGTCACGGCCCCTTAATCAATTCCCAGACTTGAGACAGTTTACAGATCCAGAGCCCTTTGAATGAAGGGAAGGCCAGGTACCCTTGGGGAAGGACCTTACACTGCCAAAAACTTATGCTGTTAATCTTCCTCCCAGCCTTCCCCAGGGGGACCTACGGCCTTTTACCAGGGTGGCTATGCATTGGGGAAAAGGAAATGATCAGATATTTCGTGGATTATTAGACACTGGTTCAGAAGCGACATTAATTCCCAGAGACCCAAAGTGTCACTCTGGTCCACCAGAGTTGGGGCTTATGGAGGTCCAGTGATCAATGGAGTCTTAACTCAGGTCCATCTCACAGTGGGTCCAGTGGGTCCCCGGATCCATTCTGTGGTTATTTTCCCAGTGCCAGAATGCATATGTGGAATAGACATACTCAGCAACTGGCAGAATACTCACATTGGTTCCCTGACTCGTGGAGTGAGGGCTATTATGGTGTGAAAGGCCAAGTGGAACCCACTAGAACTGCCCTTGCCTAGCAAAATAGTAAACCAGAAGCAATACTGTGTTCTTGGAAGGACTGCAGAGATTAATGCCACTCTTAAGGACTTGAAGGATGCAGGGGTAGTGAGTCCCACCACATCCCCATTCAACTCTCCTATTTGGCCTGTGCAGAAAACAGATGGGTCTTGGAGAATGATAGTGGATTATCATAAGCTGAACCAGGTGGTGACTCCAATTGCAACTACTGTTCCAGATGTGGTATCATTGCTTGAGCAAATCAACACATCGCCTGTTTCCCAGTATGCAGGTATTGATCTGGCAAATGCTTTTTTCTCAATTGCTGTTAGTAAGGACTATTAGAAACAGTTTGCATTCAGCTGGCAAGGCCAGCAGTTTACATTCACTGTGCTACCTCAGGGTTATATCAACTCTCCAACCCTATGTCATAATATTGTCCGTAGGGATCTTGATCATTTCTCCCTCCCACAAAACATCACACTGGTCCATTATATTGATATCATGTTGATTGGACCTAGTGAGCAAGAAGTAGCAACTAGTCTAGATTTATTGGTAAGGTATTTGCGTGGCAGAGGATGGGAGATAAATCCAGCAAAAATACAGGGGCTTTCCACCTTGGTTAAATTTCTAGGTGTCCAATGGTGTGGGGCCTGTCGAGATATTCCTTCTAAGGTGAAGGATAAGCTGTTGCATCTGGCCCCTCCTATGACCAAAAAAGAGGCACAACGCTTAGTTGGCCTCTTTGGATTTTGGAGACAAAATATTCCTCATTTGGGTGTGTTACTCCGGCCCATTTACCGAGTGACCAGAAAAACGTCTAGTTTTTAGTGGGGACTGGAACAAGATGAGGCTCTGTGACAGGTCCAGGCTGCTGTACAAGCTGCTCTGCCGCTTGGACCATATGATCCAGCTCACCCAATGGTGCTGGAAGTGTCAGTGGCAAAGAGAGATGCTGTTTGGAGCCTTTGGCAGGCTTCTATAGGAGAATCACAATGCAGGCCCTTAGGATTTTGGAATAAAGCTTTACCATCCTCTGCAGATAACTACTCTCCATTTGAGAAACAGCTGTTGGCCTGCTACTGGGCCTCAGTAGAGACAGAACGCTTGACTGTTGGCCACCAAGTTACCATGAGACCTGAGTTACCTATCATGAGCTGGGTGTTATCTGACCCACCAAGCCATGAAGTTGGGCGTGCACAGCAGCACTCCATCATAAAATGGAAATGGTATATACGAGATAGAGCCCAAGCAGGTCCTGAAGAGACAAGTAAGTTACATGAGGAGGTGGCCCAAATGCCCATGGCCCCCACTCCTTCCACCTTACCTTCTCTTTCTCAGCCCATAGCTATGTATGTTGGGGAGTTCCTTACAACCAGTTGACTGAGGAAGAGAAAACTCAGGCCTGGTTTACAGATGGTTCTGCACAATATGCAGGCACCACCTGAAAGTGGATAGCTGCAGCACTGTAGCCCTTTTCTGGGATGTCTCTGAAGGACACTGGTGAGGGGAAATCCTCCCAGTGGTCAGAACTTCGAGCAGTACACCTAGTTGTTCACTCTGCTTGGAAGGAGAACTGGCCAAAGGTGCATTTGTGTACTGATTCATGGGCTGTTGCTAATGGTTTGGGACTTGGAAGGAACACGATTGGAAGACTGGTGACAAAGAAGTCTGGGGAAGGGGTATGTGGATAGACCTTTCTGAGTGGGCAAAAAACGTGAAGATATTTGTGTCCCATGTGAATGCTCACCAGAGGGTGACTTCAGCAGAAGATTTTAATAACCAAGTGGATAAAATGACCCATTTGGTGGATACCAATCAGCCCCTTTCCCCAGCAACTCCTGTCATTGCCCAATGGGCTCATGAACAAAGTGGTCATGGTGGTAGGGATGGAGGTTACGCATGGGCTCAGCAACATGGACTTCCACTCACCAAGGCTGACCTGGCCACAGCCACTGCTGAGTGTCCAATCTGCCAGCAGCAGAGACCCACACTCAGTCCCCGATATGGCGCCATTCCCCGGACTACTTCCATCATGGAAGGGGCAGCGATTTGTTCTTACTGGAATAGACACATACTCCGGATATGGGTTTGCCTTCCCTGCACGAAATGCTTCTGTCAAGACTACCATCTGTGGACTTACAGAATGCCTTATCCACTGCCTTGGTGTTCCACACAGCATTGCTTCTGACCAAGGAACCCACTTCATAGCAAATTAAGTGAGGGAATGGGCCAATGCTCTTGGAATTCTCTGGTCTTACCATGTTCCCCATCATCCAGAGGCAGCTGGGTTGATAGAACGGTGGAATGGCCTATTGAAGACTCAATTACGGTGCCAGCTAGGTGGCAATACCTTGCAGGGTTGGGGCAGTGTTCTCCAGGAGGCTGTGTATGCTCTGAATCAGCATCCATTCTATGGTGCTGTTTCTCCCATAGCCAGGATTCATGGGTCCAGGAATCAAGGGGTGGAAACAGGAGTGGCACCACTCACTATCACTCTTAGTGATCCACTAGGTAAATTTTTGCTTCCTGTCCCTGCAAACTTAAGCTCTGTTCCAAAAGGAGGAGTGCTTCCACCAGGAAACACAACAATAATCCATTGAACTGGAAGTTAAGACCGCCACCTGGCCACTTTGATAGTCAGGATCAATCACTCCAGCCAGTATAGTAATCACCTTCCTTGCCTGTTGATTCAGAGGCATAAGAAGCCCAAAGTGGCTTTCCAGTGGCTTACACAATGAAAGTAAAGAAGAGTTTTCCTGGAATACGGGAGATCCCCTAGGGTGTCTCTTAGTACTACCATGCCCTGTGATTAAAGCCAATGGAAAACTGCAACAACCCAATCCAGGCAGGACTACTAATGGCCAAGAAATTTCAGGAATGAAGGTTTGGGTCACCCCTGTATTATTAACTTCTAGTTATAGTGACGTACATTTGTTCTAATTCATGAGAGAGATTTCTAATATTTGTACAGTTAGTCACAGACATTGTCCACCACAAGATTCACTGTTTTATACATTCCCATCTTTTAACCTCCAACTTTCCTTCTGGTGACATACGTGACTCTGGACTCACCCTTTCCACCACCTTCACACACTATTCAGCACGGTTAGTTATTCTCATGGTAACATGCTACCATCACCTCTGTCCATTTCTAAACACTTAAGTTCAACCTAGTTAAACATTCTGTTCATAATATGCAACTGCTCCCCATTCTTTGGCCTCATTCTATATCCTGGTGACTTATATTTTATGTCTAATTGTTTACATATGATAATTAGTTCATATCAGTGAGACCATACAATATTTGCCGTTTTGTATCTGAAATTTCACTCAATATAGTACCCTCAAGTTTTCTTCATCATCCTGTTTTTTGTTTTTGTTTTTTTTTTTAAGATGGTTTTTTTCACTCACCATAGATTCCATTCTAAGTAAACAATCGATGGTTCCCTGTATAATCACATATTTATGCATTCACCACCATCACCACTATTTATATAAGGACATCTCCATTTCTTCCACAAAGAAGGGGTAAGAGTCAAAGAAGGTGGAGAGACAAAAGAAAAAAGAAAAAGAAAAAGAAAAAGAAAAAAACATGACAGCTAAAAAGCAACAAAAGCAAAGACAGAATTAAGCTAAAGTAAAATAAAAGAGTTAGACAACATCACCAATGCCAAGAGTCCCATACCCCTCCCTTATATCCCCCTCTTATAGGCATTTAGCTTTGGTATATTGCTTTGTTACATTAAAGGAAGCATAGTACAATGTCTCTTTTAACTATAGTCTCTAGTTTGCATTGATTGTATTTTTCCCCCAATACCACCCCATTTTTAACACCTTGCAAGGTTGATATTCATTTGTTCTCCCTCATGTAAAACATATTTGTACATTTTATCACAATTGTTGAGCACTCCAGGTTTCACTGGGTTATACATTCCCAGTCTATATCTTTCACTGAGTTATACAGTGCAAGTCTTTATCATTCCTCTTTTGTTCTGGTGTCCCACATTCTCCTAACCTACTTCTTTCAACCATACTCACAGTCATCTTTGTTCAGTGTACTTACATTGCTGTGCTACCATCACCAAAAATTCTGTTCCAAACCTCTCACTCCTGTCTTTTCCTATCTGTCTGTAGTGCTCCCTTCAGTATTTCCTGTAGAGCAAGGTATCTTGTTCACAAACTCTGTCATTGTCTATTTGTCAGAGAATATTTTAAACATATTTAGGAAAGTTTTGCTGGATATAGGATCCTTGGTTGGCGGTTTTTCTCTTTCAGTATCTTAAATATACCATACCACTTCCTTCTTGCCTCCATGGTTTCTACTGAGAAATCCACATAGTCTTATCAAGCTTCACTTGGATGTGAGGCCTTGCTTTTCTCTTGCTGCTTTCAGGATTCTCTCTTTGTCTTTGACATTTGATAATCTGATTATTAAGTGTCTTGGCATAGGCCTATTCAGATTTATTCTGTTTGGGGTACACTGTGCTTCTTGGATCCATAAGTTTATGTCTTTCATAAGAGATGGGAAATTTTCATTGATTATTTCCTCTATTATTGCTTCTGCCCCTTTTCCCTTCTCTTCTCCTTCTGGGACTCCCATGACACATAAATTCATGTGCTTCATGTTGTTATTCAATTCCCTGAGATGTTGTGCTCATATTTTTCCATTCTTTTCCCTATTTGTTCTTTTGTGTCTAGGATTTCAGTTGTCTTGTTATCCAGTTCCTGAGTGTTTTCTTCTGCCTCTTGGACTCTGCTGTTGTCTGTCTCCATTGTGTTTTCATCTCTTGTGTTGTGCCTTTCATTTATACAGATTTTGCCAGTAGTTTTTTCAAACTTTCAATTTATACTTTAAGTTTGCCCAGTGTTTTCCTTATAGTTATCATCTCTTTTGCCATATCTTCCCTGAACTCATTAATTTGGTTTTTGATTTGATTTAGCATATTTCTTTGAAAATCTTTGACTGTTTCATTAAAGTGAAACAATATCTCAACTGTATCTTGATTGAGGTGTAAGTTTGTTCCTTTAACTGGGCCATATCTTTGCCCTTCCCAGTGTAGGTTTTAGTCCTCTGTTGTGTAGGCATCTGGCTTCCCCAGTTACCCCAATCAGATTTTCCCAGACCAGAATGGGTTCAGGTCTCAGAATGGGGTTATATTCAGTTTCAAGTTTCCCTGAGAGTGTGTCTTAGAAATTGACAGACTTTCCTGTGAGGTCTCCAGCTGCTGTGATTTTCCTAAGGGGCCCAGCAGGTGGTGCCTGTCAGCCTGTAGATCCCCACTGGTTTAAAGAGGTGTTACCCCTTTAGTTCTTAACTTAGTTTGTTTCTGTTTTGACTTTTCCCCCAGGCCCTAGGGTCTGAGTACCGAATGGAGGGCAGGCTCTTGAGATGGGCCCCACCTCCTTCTTCTTAGGGAAGATACACCCCCTAGGGAGCTATCTTCTACATTTCAATAGTTTCTTTGTCTCTCTGACTCTCTCAAGTCCACCCCTGTCTAGGTCAGAGCACTGTGAACTGAAAATGGCTGAGCCTCCACTGAGCCATTCAGGTTGAGAGAGAAAAAAAGGGAAAGAAAGTCCCATTTCAGAGCCAGTCCGTGGCCCCCAGTTTTGCCTGTTGGTCAGATAGAGCACCTGGTCTTCTGGGCTCCCCCTCCCAGGGCACAGGTTTTTTTTTGTCTCTCTAAGGTCAGTCTCTAAAAGCCTCTGTATTTTTTTTTTTTTTTTTTTTTTTTAAATTCAGTTTTATTGAAATACATTCACACATCATACAATCATCCATGATATGCAATCCACTGTCCACAGTATGATAACATAGTTATGCGTTCATCACCACAATCTATCTCTGAACATTTTCCTTACATCAGAAAGAACCAGAACAAGAATAAAAAATAAAAGTGAAAAAAAAACACCCAAATCATCCCCCCATCCCACCCCATTTGTCCTTTAGTTTTTATCCCCATTCCTCCACTCATCCATACACTAGATAAAGGGGGTGTGATCCACAAGGTCTTCAAAATCACACTGTCACCCCTTGTAATCTACATTATTATATAATTGTCTTCAGGAGTCCAGGCTGCTGGGTTGGAGTTTGGTAGTGTCAGGTATCCACTTCTAGCTATTCCAATACATCAAATCCTAAGAGGTGTTATCTATATAGTGCATAAGAATGTCCACCAGAGTGACCTCTCGACTCCATTTGGAATCTCTCAGCCACTGAAACCATTTTGTCTCATTTTGCATCCCCCTTTTGGTCAAGAAGATACTCTCAGTCCCACGATGCCGGGTCTACATTCATCCCCGGGAGTCATACTCTGCGTTGCCAGGGAGATTTACACCCCTGGGAGTTGGGTCCCATGTAGGGGGGAGGGCAGCGAGTTCACCTGTCGAGATGGCTCAGTTAGAGAGAGAGAGGGCCACATCTGAGCAACAAAGAGGTACTCAGGGGGAGACTCTTAGGCACCATTACATACAACTTTAGACTCTCCTTTGTGGTAATGAGCTTCATAAGGGCAAGGTCCCATGCTCAAGGGCTCAGCACATCAAACCACCAGTCTCAATGTTTGTGACAACATACGCTAGGGGATCAGCATCTCAAAGTTTAGAGATAGGCCTTACAATTCAGGGATAGAGTTAACTGCTGTAAGAGCTTACAATCTAGGTACTATTACAATTATTGTGTCCACGTTAGGCTATGTTCTAAGATTCAATTCTGAGTTTACACATTGTAGTTAGTCCATATTGGTGAGGCATCATTGCTCTCACCATGTTTTCTCCAACACTTTTACTCCTATATATATATTTTCCTACAATTTTATAGACTTATATTCACATACCATACATTTATCCACAGTGTACAATCAGTTGTTCATGGTATCATCATAAAGTTGTACATTTATCACTACAATCAGCATTTGAACATATTGATTACTACAGGAAAAATTTTTTTTTTTTTTTTTTTTTTTTTTTAGCAATAAGAAAAAATGTTAAAAAGAAAATAACATGTCATACAATACAATATACTACTAAGGACAGCAAATAACACCACTACCAAGAATCCCATATTACTCCCCTATATCCCTTTCTCATATACATTTAGCAATGGCATATTGCCTTTGTTACATTTAATGGAGGTATATTACAATGTTACTGTTGACCATAGACTCCAGTTTGCTTTGATTATGTTTTTTCCTGAATACCATCCCTTTTTCAAATTTCTACATGGTTGACATTCATTTGCTTTCCCACATGCAAAAACATTTTTATATTTGTATATTTAGTAACAGTCATTGGCCACTCCAGTTTTTGCCACGTTATACAGTCCCAGTCTTTATCATCTATCGTTACCTCTGGTGTCATACATTCTCCTATCCCACCTCTTTCAGCTTTACTCACAGACATCTTTGTTCAGTGTACTTACAATACCGTGCTACCATCACACAGCATTATGCTATCTATTTCTGGATCTATGCGATCAATCCTAAACATTCTGTAGTCCTTCAGCATCAAATGGCTGATCTCTGCCCTCTTTCTATCTCCTGGTCGCCTGTTTGTCAGCTTTTAACTCCCAAAGTTTGTTCATTAATATCTGTTCATATTAGTGAGACCATACAGAATCTGTCCTTTTGTTTCTGGCTAACTTCACTCAACATAATGTCCTCAAGGTTCAGCCACATTATTACATGATCCATGTCTTTGTTCTGTCTTACAGCTGCATAATATTCCATCATGTGTATATACCACAGTTTGTTTATCCACTCGTCCTTTGATGGACATTTGGGCTGTTTCCATCTCTTGGCAATTGTGAATAATGCTGCAATAAACATTGGTCTACAAATGTCTGTTTGTGTCTTAAGTTTCAGTTCCTCTGAGTACATACCCAGCAATGGAATAGCTGGGTCATATGGCAAATCTATATTTAGCTTCCTGAGGAACCTCCATACTGTCTTCCAGAGTGGTTGCACCATTCTACATTCCCACCAACAATGAATAAGTGTGCCTCTTTCTCCACATCCTCTCCAGCACTTGTCATTTTCTGTTTTTGGATAATGGCCATTCTGGTAGGTGTGAGATGATATCTCATTGTGGTTTTGATTTGCATTTCCTTAATAGCCAGTGAAGTTGAGCATTTTTTCATATGCTTTTGAGCCATTTGTATTTCCTCTTCAGAAAAATGTCTGTTCATGTCTTTTGCCCATTTTTTAATTGGATTGTTTGTCTTTCTGGTATTGAGATGCAGGATTCCTTTATATATTCGGGATATTAAACCCTTATCTGATATGTGGTTTCCAAATATCATCTCCCATTGTGTAGGTTGCCTTTTGACTTTTCTGACAAAGTCCTTTGATGTACAAAAGTGTTTAATTTTGAGGAGATCCCATTTGTCTATTTGTTCTTTGGTTGCTCGTGCCTTGGGTGTGAGGTCTAAGAAACCACCTCCTTTCACAAGATCTCTAAGATACTGTCCTACATTTTCTTCTAAGAGTTTTATGGTCTTGGTGCTAATGTTTAGGTCTTTGATCCACTTTGAGTTAATTTTGGAATAAGGTGTGAGATGGACATCCTCTTTCATTCTTTTGGAAATGGATATCCAGTTCTCCAAACACCATTTATTGAACAGGCTGCTCTTTCCCAGTTGCTTTGGCTTCACTGCCTTATCAAAGATCAGTTGTCCATAGATGTGAGGGTCTACTTCTGAACACTCAATTCGATTCCATTGATCAGTATATCTGTCCTTATGCCAGTACCATGCTGTTTTGAGCACTGTAGCTTTGTAATATGCTTCAAAGTCAGGTAGTGTGAGACCTCCCACTTCATTCCTCTTTCTCAAGACATTTTTGGCTATTCGGGGCACCTTACCCTTCCAAATAAATTTAGTTATTGGTTTTTTCTATTTCTTTAAAGTAAGTTGTTGGGATTTGAATTGGTATTGCATTGAATCTGTAAATCAGTTTAGGTAAAATTGCCATCTTAACTATATTTAGTCTTCCAATCCATGAACATGGTATGTTCTTCCATTTTTTCAGGTCTTGTTCAATTTCTTTTAGCAGTTTCTTATAGTTTTCGATGTAAAGGTCTTTTGTGTCCTTGGTTAAGTTTATTCCTAAATACTTGATTCTTTTGGTTGCTATTGTAAATGGGATTTTTTTCTTGATTTCCTCCTCTTGTTGCACATTACTTGTGTATAGGAACACTACAGATTTTTGTGTGTTGATCTTGTAGCCTGCTACTTTGCTGTATTCATTGACTAGTTGTAGTAGCTTTGCTGTAGATTTTTCCGGATTTCCTACATATAGAATCATGTCATCTGCAAATAGTGAAAGTTTTACTTCTTCCTCTCCAATTTGGATGCCTTTTATTTCTTTTTCTTGCCTAATTGCTCTAGCTAGAACTTCCAGCACAATGTTGAATAGCAATGGTGATAGTGGGCATCCCTGTCTTGTTCCTGTTCTTAGAGGAAAAGCTTTCAGTCTCTCCCCATTGAGTGTGATGTTAGCTGTGGGTTTTTCATATATTGCCTTTATCATGTTGAAAAAGTTCCCTTCTATTCCTATCCTTTGAAGTGTTTTCATCAGGAAAGGATGTTGAATTTTGTCAAATGCCTTTTCTGCATCAATCAAGATGATCATGTGGTTCTTCTGCTTTGATTTATTGATGTGGTGTATTACATTAATTGATTTTCTTGTGTTGAACCAGCCTTGCATACCTGGAATAAATCCCACCTGGTCGTGGTGTATAATTCTTTTAATGTGCTGCTGGATTCGATTTGCGAGTATTTTGTTGAGGATTTTTGCATCTATATTCATTAAAGAAATTGGTCTATAATTTTCTTTTTTTGTAGTGTCTTTGCCTGGTTTTGGTATTAGGGTGATGTTGGCTTCATAGAAAGAGTTAGGTAGCTTTCCCTCTTCTTCAGTTTTTTTGAAGAGATTGAGCAGGATTGGTACTAATTCGTTCTTGAATGCTTGGTAGAATTCACATGTGAAACCATCTGGTCCTGGGCTTTTCCTTTTTGGGAGCTTTTTGATGACTGACTCAATCTCTTTACTTGTGATTGGTTTGTTGAGGTCATCTATTTCTTCTTGAGTTAATGTTGGTTGTTTATGCTTTTCTAGGAAGTTGTCCATTTCATCTAAGTTGTCTAGTTTATTAGCATATAGTTGCTCATAGTATCTTCTCATTATCTCCTTAATTTCTGCAGGGTCGGTAGTTATATTTCCTTTACCATTTCTGATTGCATTTATTTGCATCTGCTCTCTCTTTTTTTTTGTTAGCCTAGCCAGTGGTCCATCGATTTTATTGATTTTCTCAAAGAACCAACTTCTGGTTTTGTTGATTCTCTCTATTGTTTTCCTGTTCTCAATTGCATTTATTTCTGCTCTAATCTTTGTTATTTCTTCCCTTCTGCTTGCTTTGGGGTTACTTTGCTGTTCTTTCTCTAATTCCTCCAGGTGAGCAGTTAACTCTTCAATTTTTGCTCTCTCTTCTCTTTTAATATAGGCATTTAGGGCAATAAATTTCCCTCTCAGCACTGCCTTTGCTGCATCCCATAAGTTTTGATAAGTTGTGTTTTCATTGTCATTTGCCTCGAGGTATTTACTAATTTCTCTTGTAATTTCTTCCTTTACCCACTGGTTTTCTAAGAGGGTGTTGTTTAGCCTCCATATGTTTGTGAATTTTATGACCTTCTGCCTTTTATTTATTTCCAACTTCATTCCATTGTGGTCTGAGAAAGTGTTTTGTATAATATCAATATTTTTAAATTTGTTGAGACTTGCTTTGTGACCCAACATGTGGTCTATCCTAGAGAATGTTCCATGAGCACTTGAGAAAAAAGTGTATCCTGCTGTTGTTGGGTGTAGTGTTCTATAAATGTCTGTCAAGTCTAGTTCATTTATCATACAATTCAACATCTCTGTTTCTTTAGTGATCCTCTGTCTAGATGTTCTATCCATTGATGAGAGTGGTGTATTGAAGTCTCCAACTATTATTGTAGAGGTATCTATTTCTCCTTTCAGTGATCGCAGTGTTTGCCTCATGAATTTTGGGGCATTCTGGTTTGGTGCATAAATATTTATGACTGTTATGTTTTCTTGATGAATTGACCCTTTTATTAATATATAGTGTCCTTCTTTGTCTCTTTTAATTGTTTCACTTTTGAAGTCTAATTTGTCTGATATTAATATAGCTACTCCTGCTTTTTTCTGGTTGTTGTTTGCATGAAATATCTTTTTCCAACCTTTCACTTTCAGTCTATGTTTGTCCTTGTGTCTAAAGTGAGTTTCTTGTAGACAGCATATAGATGGGTCCTGTTTTTTAATCCATTCTGCCAGTCTGTGTCTTTTTATTGGGGAGTTTAATCCATTTACATTTAGTGTTATTACTGTAAGGGCAGTACTTTCTACTACCATTTTGTTTTTTGGAATTTATATGTCATATCTTATTTTTTCCTCTCTTTTTACCTTTCCTGATAATCTTCATTTCTGCACTCTTCTCCAACTCTCTCTCTCCTGTCTTTTCCTATCAGCCTGTAGCACTCCCTTTAGTATTTCTTGTAGTGCTGGTCTCTTATTCACAAACTCTGTCAGTGTCTGTTTGTCTGAAAATGTTTTAATCTCTCCCTCATTTTTGAAGGAAAGTTTTGCTGGATATAGAATTCTTGGTTGGCAGTTTTTCTCTTTCAGTATCTTAAATATATCATGCCACTGTCTTCTTGCCTCCATGGTTTCTGCAGAGAAATCTGTACATAGTCTTATTGACTTTCCCTTGTATGTGATGGATTGCTTTTCTCTTGCTGCTTTCAGAATCCTCTCTTTGTCTTTGACATTGGACAATCTGACCAGTAAGTGTCTTGGAGTAGGTCTATTGGGATCTATTCTATTTGGGGTACGTTGTACTTCTTGAATCTCTAATTTTCTGTCTTTTATAAGAGTTGGGAAATTTTCAGTGAATATATCTTCTATTACTCTTTCTGCCCCTTTTCCCTTCTCTTCTCCTTCTGGGATACCCATAACACGTATATTTGTGCGTTTCATGTTGTCACTCAGCTCCCTAAGACCCTGCTCATATTTTTCCATTTTTTTCACCAGCTGTTCTTTTGTGTGTATGAATTCGAATGACCTGTCTTCCAGTTCACTGATCCTTTCTTCTGCCTGTTCAAATCTACTGTTGTGTCCCTCCATTGTGTTTTTCATCTCCTCCATTGTGGCCTTCATTCCCATGAGTTCTGCCATTTGTTTTTTTAAGTTTATGAATTCTTCTTTATGGTCAGCCAGTGTCTTCTTTATATCCTTCAGCTCTTTTGCTATATCTTCCTTCATTTCATCAAATTTATTTAGCATTAGTTGCCTCCACTCCTGTGTCTCAGCTGAGCTATTAGTTTGTTCCTTTGGCTGGTCCATGTTTTCGTGTTTCCTGGTATGGCTTGTTATCTTAAGTTGTCTAGGCATCTGATTCTCTTGATTAGTTTATTTTGGAGCTTGTTTTCTGTCTTTTACCTAGTGGTTTTCTTGTTGGTTGGCTTTGTTCTCTGGCCTCTGTTATTCAGTTCAACTTATTCTAGACCTCTAACTTAGGTTCTATTTAGTTGATCACAATTTTTCCCCTCTTGTTTTTTTCTGTTTCTTGCTCTGCCTCTATGTAACCTTTTTGTGAGTGGGTCTCCTTGGATATGGTCGACCCTAGTCAGATTTTCCCAGTCTAGTGAGGCCCAGGTCTCATTGGGAGGGTATGGAGTTTTCCTGAGAATGAGACCCTCCTATGAGGCCTTTAGAATTGGTGCTTTTCCTCTCCTGTCCAGCAGGTGGCGCTGGCCAGCCCGCAGCTCCCCCACCAGTGTAAGGAGGTATGGAGCCTTTAGTTCTCCTGGTGACTCTGAGCCTGTCAGGGGCCTGGCTGACTGAAGCTGGAATCTGAATTCCAGCCCCTGGGGTCTGAATTCCCAGAAGGAGGACTGCCAGTTGAGCTGGGCCTCCCTCCACTCTCCCAATCCTCAGACCTCCAGTTGTCTCTCAGGGACACTATTCCCTTCTCCTCTCTCCTCTTTGGGGCCTCTCAAGGTAGATTCCTTGGTCAGCCTGAGTTACCAATTAAAGATGGAGCTGGAGGCCTTCAGTAGTGAATATGGAATTCAAAGACACTGTGGGTACTCTGTCTCCTCTCAAGCCCAGCCTAGTCCCTCAACCTGGGCTTTCCGATAGAAAATAACCACATATATTAAATGTTCGCTGCGATCTCAGCTTTTCCTCCAATTCCAAACTTGAGTCCAATGTGTGACTGGTTACTGGAGACCCCGAAAACGCTGTTTCATATAGTTCTTGGGTAACTGCCAGCTGCTCTTGGTCCGTGCACGGAGTTGCCTGGTTAACCAGAGGCAGGCCTTTTCTTTTCCCCCTTTTCTCATCCACAACCGGCAGATCCAAGCGTCTGGTCTCGGGCCCTTTAGCTGCCGGAGATGGGCCCCCAATGGCGGAGTCCGAGACCGCTCAATCAGCGGGGCGCGCCTTCCCTTTGTCCACCTTGGGGGTCCCCCTCCGAAGCTTTGGATCCCGGACGAGCCCCCAAGTTGTCGGAAATAAAGTGGTACCTGTAAGGGAAGAAACGCTCTCTCGGTTCTGGAGGAGAAAAGAATTTATTTACGATCTTGCAAGATGGGGCGTCCAGCCAAACACGCGGAAGGCTGGCGCCCCAGAGGAAGAGAATGGCGATGTTTAAATCTCCTACTCCTAATTCGCAAGTCCTCTGTATTTTTTTTCTCTTTGTAATTAATTTCTTTCCTCTTCATCAGCCCCACTTCCTCTCCACTGGGCATGACCTCAGGGTACTTCGCTGCTTGTCTATGTTTGTATTTGTAGCTTGTGTTCAGCAGTCCACATTTGTTAATTAAAACACCAGTTGGAGCTGGGCTGAGCTATATCTCTGTCTCCAGGAATGCTGCTTTTTCCCACAGTGAGGTCCTGCAGCTCAGCCTCCTGTGGTGGGAGGGGCTCCCAGCGCAGGTCTGCAGTTTTTACTCAAAGATTTTATGCTGCGATCTCAGCCATTCCACCCAATCCAGGTTGGTGTATGATGTGTGAACAGTCACGGTTGTCCCCCAGCAGTTGTTCCAGATTATTTACTAGTTGTTCCTGGTTGTTCATTAGATGTTCCGGGGGACTAACGAGATTCCACACCTCTCTATGCCACCATCTTAACTCCCCCATATACTATCTTTTGTCTGGGATACTTTGTGAAGTGAAGATATTGGGATGGTGTCCAATGTGGCCTGAATGGAAGAACGCAAGCAAAAGGGAGATTCAGAGCAGCAATGGAGAACTCAGCATTACATAGAAGTTGAAGCCAGAGATGGTGAGAAGACGTGTAAGCTGGGACTCAAACTCAGATTGCTGACACACCGATCCCATGTTCCTAACCATCAGTAGTCTCCATCCTTCCCCTCTCCCAGGCCTCCAGCCATTGCCCTGAGCTGTAGTCCAGTATAAATATTATTTCCTAACTCGTGTTGCATCCCTAGCCATTTAGGAGTTTCTAAACTCCATTTATTACTACATCCTCACCCCATACCAGTTTTAGAATTCTCTGTTACCGCTTTGATGGACTTTTAGCGAAAGCTATCTCTTTCTTTTCACATTATATAAGGTAGGGCATTTTGAGTCCCTCTTATCATCCATTCACAAAGCAACATTTGAGGAGAACTTGGGTAACAGCAGCCTTGAATGTCAGAAATGGTAGCTTCCTAAATCAGCTACAAGTAGCTGGTACACACTAGGCCTTTACTAAATATTAGCTGTCTTTCCTTACTCTGTACTCATCTACTAAATTACCACCAAGAATAGAAATGAAGAATAGGGGTTGAAGAAACGGAAAAGGGTTGGAAAAAAGATATATAAATACATACAGTTGTTTCTCATTATTCACTATAGTTACAGTCTATAGAGCCACCACTAACACTGAATGAGTGAATACTAAACCATCCCTCCTAGGGGAAATACGGCATTAGGTACTTGCAAGCCTCTGGTCACGGTTTCGTTAAGCAAACATTACAAAACCTTGCTTTATATATGGTTCTGTTTAAAGACATTTTTTAATGTATATATTGTTGATTCATTAACACTGAACTCATGGCCAACAGCACTGGATCTCATGAATGAATGCAGTTTATCTGACACAAGTATTTTCTCCATAAGGCATAGCACAGTCTTTTTGTGCTTAGGAACACTAGACAGTACTTCAGCACTATACTAGGGAGACATTTAAAATGGCAAAATCAGCAACAAAAGGCACAAAAGTGTGAAAATGTGGCACTAACTGTACCATGAAAAGGCATTTGTTTACAGTGTGGCAACTGAAACAAGAAGGCAGAGGGTTGCCTTGTTCGGCCTCAGCTGGGAATGTGTGTATTGGGTGACTCAAATTTTTTGCCATTCTGTGCATGTCCGCAAATGACTGCGAAAACATGCAGAGTCTCAGAGTCAGGATGGCATCGGATTTCTCATCATCAGCAACCCTGGAGGCTAGAACCAATCGAACAATAAAATTCTCAGAATTCTACTCAGTCTGTCAATCAGTAATATACAAATGGCATTATCATAGTTACAAGGATGCAGAGTATTTGCTTTCTGGGCAGCCCTTCCTAGGAAGGTTCTGGAGGGTATGCTCTAACAAACAAGGAGTACACAACAACAATAATGACAACAACAAATAATTCAGGAACAGGCACCCTGACACAGGAGTATTGTAAAGGGAAAGACCCAGAACGTCACTTGAACAGCAGGCCTACAAAGGAAGATCCAGAATGGAGCAAAGTGGATGAAAGCTCTGGGAGGGAGGTCTTTGGGGAAGGAAAAAAATGAAATTGATGTGTTTGAGCAAATGGAAAAATACTATACATAGGTGTGTGGCTGAGTGTTTCCGTTTGCTAGAGCTGCTGGAATGCAATATAACAGAAATTGATTGGCTTTTACAATGGGGATTTGTTAACTTGCAAATTACAGTTCTTAGTCCAACTCAAGGCAACAGGACAATACCTTCTCTGAAGAAAGGATGCTGGCATCCAGGGTTCCTCTGTCAGATAGCAAGGTACATGGCCAGCATCTGTTGCTTCTTTGCTCCCTGATATCATTGCTTTCAGCTCCTGGTTCCAGTGGCCTCCTCTCTGAGCTTCTGTGGGTCCTCTCTTAGCACCTCCAGGGCTTTTCTCTCTGTAACCTCTCTTGGCCTTTTCTGTCCTTTATCCTCCCATGAAGGACTCCAGTAAAGGATTAAGACCCACCCTGAATCGTGTGGGTCACATCTCAGTTGAAGTAACCTAAGGGTCCCACCCACAATAGGTCTGCACCCACAGGAATGAGTTACAAGAACATGGCCTTTTCTGGGGTGCACAAAACAGCTTCAAAGCAGTACACAGAGATACTGAAGCATTCGGAAAATATTAGTAATTTGTTCTTAGAAAATCCTGGCAATTTAAAAGAAAAAGGTGAAGATGATTGACTCCAGAAATAATAAAGGATTGTCCAAGGAAAAAGGCATGGTCATAGCATGCAGATTGACTAGGAAATAACATGAAATCTGTAGATAATGTGTAAAATTGGTAAAGTATGTATAGTATAGAAATATTATTTATAAATGTAGAAGTAAATATTGAGAAAACAATTAGAAGAGTTAAGGATTGTTGCTTATGGGGAATTGTTCTGAAATATGCACAGAGGTTGGGCAGAGGAATGCTATTTTTAAATTGTTTCATTATATTAAATGTACTATTTGGCATTTAAAAGTATGTCCTACATTATTTTGATAAAAATTATCTTAAAAAGACATACAATATATTTTTATACAACATGGCTCCTAAACACAATCAAAAGAGTTCATTTGGTGTTCAACTTAGAACTTCTTTCAACGCTGAAAGGAAATGGTCTATTTTAGAATCTTGGAGAGATGGTGCAATGATATTAAATCAAGTAGACTTGACTTCGAGTGATATAAGATTTTCCATGGTGATTTTTAAGACAGGCTGTTTTTGCCTAACTTACCCCTCAACAATTAATTCCCAGGTCTGATGGGACTCTACCAATAGCGACTAGAGTTGCCAGATTTAGCAAAAGCAAACCAAACAGTATGTCCAGTTAAATTTTAATTTCATATAAATAGCAAAGCCTTTTTTAGTGTAAGTATGTCTCAAATATTGTATGGGACATACTTATACAAAAATATTATTTATTATTTATCTGAAATTCAAATTGAATTCAGTTTCCTTTATTTCATCTGGCAACCTTAATAGACTCAATAGATATTTTTTGGATGTTTTTGTCCTTAATAACACATTATGATCTGTCATCCAAGAACTATCAAAATCTGTTTGTAGTATATCTCAATTTTCAGCTTTATCAGCTTTTGGGATTAACAAGTTCTATGGGGTGACCAGTCACCTACAACTCCAGAAAAATGAGTCTACCTCTGCTGCTCTGTCATAAATTTATCTGTCACTGGACAATGGCTACATTAGTCAGGGTTCTCTAGGGAAACGGAACCAACAGGACATACCTGTCAAGTTTATGAGATTTTACAAAGTGTCTCATGCAACTGTGGTGATGCACAAGTCCAAATTCTGTAGGACAGGCTGCAAGCCTGCAATGTCAGTCAAGGTTTTTGATGAATTTCCCAGGAGAAGCTGGCTGGCTGAAGTAGAAATGAAAATTCTTTCTTCTGACTGCTGAAGTCATCACTTCTCCTTTTTTTAAAATACAGTTTTATTGAGATGTATTCATACACCATACAAAACATCCAAAGTATACAGTGACTGACTGGCTCACAGTTTCCTCACATAGTTATGCATACATTCCCCCCACCCCATTATTGACCCATAGTATTGGTGTGGTACACGTGTTACTGTTGATGAAAGAATATTAAAATATTAATGTTAACTATGGTAAATAGTTTGCAATATTTTCCCATATACCCCTCTATAATTAACTCCTTGTAACAGTGTCATTCATTTGTTCTAGTTCATGAAAGAACTTTTGTATATTTGTACAGTAAATCAGACATTGTCCAGCACAAGATTCAACATGTTATACATTCCCATATTTTAATCTCCAGCTTTCCTTCCAAGATATACATGACTCTGAACTTTGCCTTTCTACCACATTCACATAGCATTCAGTAATGTTAATTATTCTCACAATAATGTGCTACTGTCACCTCTATCCATTTTGAAACTTTTAAGTTCAATCTAGTTAAAAATTCTGCACATATTAAGCAACTGCTCCCCATTTTTTAGCTCATTGTATATCCTCCTTTTAAAACCTTCTCCTTTTAAAACCTTCAACTGATTGGATGAAATATCTCTCATTGCTGAAGAAACTCTCCTTAGTTGACTGTAGATGTAATCAGCCATAAATGCAATCAATTTACTGATGATTTAAGTCCACAAAATATCCTTGCAGTAACAGTTATGCCAGTGCTTACTTGATCACACAACTGGGTACCATTGCCTGGATAAGTTGACACATTGAACCTAACTATTACAATGTCCAAGATAATGAATTGGATGCAGAACTTAAGGGAACATCCAGGTAAAAAGTGTGTGAGACAAATCTGATATCAATGTTTTGGGTGGGTGAAGAAAGCATATATGCAGTGGAATATCATATCCGAATAAGCTGACATATACTTTGTAGAGGGTGGTAACCTTGTCTAAAGATTGTCAAACAAAATTATTCTTGTCCTCCTTTTGAACTCAGGGTCAAAATCATAATAGTCAGGGCTGTCACCATTCAAGCTTTTTAAGAATTGTTCTTTGGGACCTCTTTTACCTGGCATATAATTGCAGAGTAATTCATGCGTCTTTGTTGGCAATTAGTTGATCATAGTTGGTGTGTCCTGTTTTCAAATCCTATCCAGGATTCAACTCTTCAAACAGCCTGGAGAAATCAAAGCAGCCATAAAGTGGTCAATTGTGTGCCTCTGTTTTTCAATTATTTCCAGCATGGTAAAGATCCTCTGTAATAGGTTTGTGAGTATTAAGTCTCTAACTTTAAATGCGGTATTTTCTGGCTATCAAAGAACATTTTCTGAGGCTCAGTGTTTCCTACTGTAATTATTTCCCTAGTTTGTGCTGCTCTTCCCCCCACCTCCTCATTTTTTTAAAAGGCAACAGAATTTTCTCCTCACAATTCCCATCTCTTTGATTTCCCCTATCTATCCAAAAATATAAATAAGTTTCTTTGTCTCATGATTGTGGGCTTCTAAAAGTTTTGTAGCACCAGCAGTTTCAATCCTTTTATTATTTTCAATTTCTGTCTGTTTCAATCACTTTATTTGCGTTCTGATATTTTACCACACACTGTAAGATCTAAAATGGAGTATGTTTGTAGATGTGTCTGTATGTCTATGTGTGTATGTATGTGGGGGGGTACGTGTGTGTTTCTAAAATATCTGATTTGGGGGTGGGGACAGAAGTGCCGGGGTAAGTTGCTGGGTAAAATATTACCTTGGTTGCATCTGAAAGACTGTGAGGTGTTTTGGGAGGGGATAAGACTGGAGAATATAAATGCAGGGAGTGTATTCTTTTCATTCTTTCTTTTTTGTTCTTTCTCTATTTTGTTGTCATTATGAAACCACAATAGTAACTCGTTAGAGGAAAGAGCCATATAGACCCAAATTTGAATACTGGTTCTATGATTTTCTGTTTATATAAGCAAGACTAAATCAATTTAGCTCCTCTGACCCCAGTTTCCTCAGTTGTAAAATGGTGACAACAGTAGTAGGTTGAGCTCAAATGAGATGAGTGAAAGTGTGCATTGTAGCACCACTAACATACTAGTCACAATAAAATATGGCTATTTAGAAAGGTTTTCCACATAAAATATCATGTTTTTTTGGTCAACCTCATGCCTACCACCTAAACCTGTTGTGTTGGGAGGAAATATCTCAGCCTCAGAATATATGAATTGCTTCATGTCTCAAAGCTTATAGCTGGACAAACAAGGCTTAGAAATTAAAAATTCTGATGCTGTCTGCTCTTTCTAATATGCCACATCACCTCATGACTTCAGCAGTAAGGGGATTTTTAACAAGCATCTGCTTTCTCTGAATTAACTTATAAAGTCCTCTGCATTGTGCTTTCAGTTGGATCACCTGAGAAGAAGTTTCACTATTTTCAAAGTCTCTCTTGTGCTTTCATTAGCTGTTGAAATTGTCACTGTAGAATGCATCTCCAAAGTCCCTCTGGCCCCACAAAGAATGGGAAATCGTTACCAAAAAAACAAAACAAAACAAACAAAAAAAAACCCCATCAAATTTGAAAAAATAATGAGAAAAGTTATTCTATACTGTTTTGATGTACTTGATATCTGTAGTCCGGAATTATAAGAACATGTGGTACTGAATTACTGCAGAGGAAAACACTGGGCACGCAATCTTATGGTGGATGAAGTCAGGTTAGAAGTGTGTGGGGCAGTGATAGTATTCTCTGTTTGGATTGCCAACTTGTTTTATTGGTTGGTGTCTCTTAAGAGCCTTCAACAAGATGAAGCCAGATTTCCCTCATCTGCCTCTGAGAAATGATATAAATACGGTTAGAGTCTTTCGAGGGGCAGACTTTTGGCATTTGCCCAGTGGATCCTTGTGACGGTTAGGCTCATGTGTCAATTTGGCAAGGTATTGGTGCCCAGTTGTCTGGTTAAGCAAGCACTGACCTAACTGGTACTGTGAGGACATTTCATGGACTTAAATCATCAGTAAGTTGATTGCTCTATGGCTGATTTCATCTATAATCAATTAAGGAGAGTGTCTTCAACAATGAGAAATGATTCATTCAATCAGTTGAAGGTTTTAAAAGGAGAAGTGATGAATACAGCAGTCGAAAGAGAGAACTTTCATTTCTACTTCAGCCAGCCATCTTCTCCAGGGAATTCATCGAAAACCTTCACTGGAGTTGCCAGCTTGCAGCCTGCCTTACGGAATTTGGACTTATGCACCATGACCCCCCTCCCCCCACAAGTTGTGTGAGGCACTTTTATAAAATCTAATAATATTCACAGATGTCTCCTGTTGGTTCTGTTTCCCTAGAGAACCCTAATACAATTGTTCATAATTTTTTTCATCTTTGAGACAGAAGCTAGTCAATTATGGTAACTCTTCTTGGTTATCAGTTATCACGAAAGTGTTTCAGGTGGGAGGGATTTATCCTGAGGGTTGTGGAACATGCTTTATGGGTGCTTTTCTATAGAACCCCCCCTACCCCACCCCCACCTATGCAGAATCTATCAATTTCTTATGAAAGACACAGACATCCTTTTCTTCCAAAAATAGAATCCAGATTTTACTGAGGCAGTAATGTGTCAAGGCCTGGGGTGAGTCATGGTTGGTTTAAGCTATGCCTTTGCCACCTACCCTTGCATGAGGATAGCCACTGACACACTTCCAGCCATTGGGATGTAAAGAGAAGTCTGCTGAGACATCTTGGAAAGCAGTGCTATCCCTAATCCCTTCCTTCATTGTGGATATAATGCCAGAAGCTGCAGCAGTCATCTTGGAACCATGAGACAGCAAGCATCAAAATATATACTGGAGAGTCTGAAACATAAAACTACCCAATAATGATCCTTTGCGGTAGGAGAATACCAATTTTAAGCCATACTTCTATCAATATCTACTCCTACTGTATGTTTTCTCATTATAGAAATTAATAAAGTGGAAGGAATTTTAGGTAGGATGTCCATTAGGGCAAGTATATGTGAATTCTAATTCTATCTCTACCTCTAATTTATGACTGTGACGAACACAATACTTTCCATCTCATTTTTTTTCTTATCTCTTACATTTACTTTTTGCTCAGACATGTTGTCTTATTTAACTTTGTTACTTTACAGAAAACAAAACTCCTTTTCTAGTTTGCTGAAATTTGTGCTTATTTTTTCTGAATTTATACTGTCAGTTTTGCTTATAACTTCATGATGGAGATCTTAGGGAAAAATAAAGGTCAAAGGATCGTAAGTGCTTGGTCTTTTCCTCAGGGCCAAGAGTTGAGGGAGCCTTAAACTACATACTGGGAAGATTACAAAGCTAGTTTTGAAGGTCTCACTTTGACTAATGCAATAGAGTTTGCTGAAGAATCAAGGCCAAGGGCATCTACCCCAGGCTTTGATCTTGAATAATTGCTAATCTAATGATGCTTTTATATTCAGGGCATCATCTGCCTCAACAAATTCTTTTCTATGGAAAGGAGTGTGGCACAGATTGAGGTGACAGTAGAATTCAATCCACACTAACAGCGTTGGAAAGAATTATTTAAAACATTATATTTCTTGGCTGCTCAATATCAGCTATTCTTTGTTACCTATTCTTTGTTCTAAGAAGTTTTGATAATATTTTGGTCAGTCCTTGCTTTTGTTAATATTCAGCTGCTCTTTTAAATTAGTTTACAACCTTCATGTGTCTAAGGGATTTTTGTTAAGATTTTGGATTAATGGCTCTCTGGCATCTTATCTATTTGTCTCACAGTCTCCTTCTCTGTCCCTTTTCACTCCATATGTTAGAATGTTTTGATTGAAAATAAGAAAATTCCAATTAAAACTGCCTCCAAAAATAAGGAGAATTTACTGGCTCCCATAAATGAAAAGTTCTGAGATAGATAGAGCATCGGATGTGATTTGATCCAGAAGTTTACAATGTCATCAGACATCTTTTCTCTGGAATTTGCTAGGCTTTTCCTCCTTCCATGTCTCAGTTTTATCCCAAGCTTGGTTTCTTTATGGTTGCAAAGATGGCTGGTGTCACTCAAGTTCTCACTTTGGCAAACCAGACATTGAGAGGGAGGACATGTGCCTGTTTTCCTGCATTTCAAACCAAATCACAAGGTTCTGGAATAGTTTAGGTCATGTGACAGGAAGAGTGCTGGTTGATCCTTAATCTCTATTCTCCCTTTCTTCCTTAGTAGTAGAATTTTAGTTTGGTGCATATATGCCTGAATAAAGGCTACATGTCCCATTTTCTCTTGCTGCTAGATTTTGCCATTTGACTATGTTTTAGCTATTGAGAGGTAAGTGAAAGTATTGTGTACAATTTTGGCTTTTTGCTGGTAAAGTGAAGAGGGGACACAGAAGCTCTCTGGGGTGCAAGCTGTCTTGGGATCACACAGACAATAGCAGCACTCTAGGAATGGAAGTGCAGCAAGATTGAAGGAGCTTGGGCCCCCTGATGACTCCACAGAACAGAGCCATGGTTAGCTTGAGCTTTATGTGATAGTGAAATAAAACTGTGATCTGGTTTAAGCCACTGTAAATTTCGGGTCTCTGTTCCATTCATAGCCAAACCTGTATCATTTCTAATACACATACCTACTGCTGAAGCAATCACTGTGAGCAGGAGGAGAATATGTGCTGATTGGCTCAGCCGAGGTCACATGATCATCTGCTGGCGCTTGGCTTGGAGTCGGCGTGGTAGACCCACGTGGATTTCCACACGCAAATGGCCGCGGTTGAGAGAGGAGAGGGAGGAAGCACAGGTAAGCACCAAGCAACAATTGTTGCCTAATTCTCTTTTCCTTTCTGTATCTGTGTTATTCTGGTTAACGCCTATGGCCAACTTGGCCTGCAGCTTGGAGAGTGTTGTTGGCTTTAAATAGCCCAAACTAACTGGTGACAACAAAAACCAACAGTTTGCACACCACCTAGGAAAACGGAAATACTGAAGTGACTTGGTGACTTCTAAGAAGGGAGAGCTGATCCTTTGGAAGGTTGAGGGAAGACTCAGATGCATGCCTCAGATAAATGGCTTTCTTTTTCTCTTTTTCTTTTCTTTTTTTTTTTTTAAGTTGCAAGTAGGGCAATGTCTTCTTCACAAAGGGTGTGCCCAGTACATGTTTGTCACTTGAATATGTTTAACTGCTGCAGCACTGAGAATTAAACAGGCCTTGCAAAGAGAATCCTGAGTGTGCCATTAGTCGAGAAAAATATAGGCAATAGATTGTAAAAAAAAAAAAAAAAATGGAAATAACTCTTATTAAAAGAAAATACCTTTCCCCAGTGGCACAAAAAAATAAAAGTTTTTGGACACATGAATAATAGCACATATTTATATTCACCACATTCGTGGAGTGAAACCAGAACTATGGATAGCAAAATCTCGGAGTAGGTATCCCCCCAAGTTCACCTGCTTACATTTAATTTTACGGTTTTTTTGTTCATCTGAGATTCAGAGATATGGTATTTGACAAGTTGAGAATTTGTCTTAAGTACTTGTTCCAGGGCAGTGGGGTGGTTGTTGGAGCTGGAAGGTAGTTTACATTCCTGGCTGCCCACAAACATCCTGTAAAGAGACCGTCTCACAGATTGGACTGAATTGCCACTGAAATAGCATTACTTCATCAACCTCATTCTTCAGACCTTCCCTTGGGCAGAAAATGAGCTTTTTCTAATTTTTTTTTTTAAATTTTATTTTATTTCTAAGGGCATTACCCCAGACTTCTTGAATAGAGTTAAAAATCTTTATTAAAATCACATGGAAACCAGTGGAAGCAGTCCCCAAAAGTCCCCTATCAAGAAAGATGGAGCAAAAGCAATAATACAGAACAAAGACAACAGCAGATAATGAGAAAATGGCTATAATGATGCTAGCGCTTATATTTGCATAACCATACCAGCTATGTTCATTGTTTCAAACTAAGTATTTTATAATATGTTGTCCGGCGCTGCCCCGCTCGGTCCCCGGTTCCCGGCCGGCGAGGGGAAACAGGGAAGGAGAGAGAGAGATGCAGACTGCGCGAACTAACCTGGTCATGAATCACGACTCGAACCACACGGCAGTTGTGAAAGCAAGCCCTTTACTACAGCTAGATGAACATTCTGTGTTACTGGTTCCCACACGGGGCACGGCGCCTCGTGGGAGAGCAGCCTCGATGTGGCCGTCAGGCACGGCTCCTTGTGGGCTGTCTCACCCTACCCCGTCCGGGTAAGACCTTTTATACACAATTAACAACCAATAAGCTTCTAGGCTAGTATCGCGTATACAGGATTTCGATTGGTAGGAGCGGGTGGCGGATACATGCGTCACTATGCGGAAACAGGATGCAGGCGCCATCTTGGCTCACTCGATGGGCGGGGGTAACTCTAGAGCAGGCTGCAGCGCATACGCTAGGCCCGATTCGGGAGGCGGCTTTCCACATCTCCCCCTTTCTTATTTATTTTTGACCCAGTGTCTCCAGTGATGAGCGTGCTCCCGTGAACCCAAATGGTTCACAACCTCTTTGGTGCTTTGGGGAGTCTGGACTAGGCCTCAGCCATCCAGCGGCGGAGCCTCTAGCACCAACCAGAATGCTCACGTCATATGGAGACCGGAGAGTCCGTAAGCTGGAAGCAACGTGACTCTCCCTGCAGTGCTTTGCCTGGCAACTGGGGAACAACGACGGGGGCAGGAACAGCAGTAACCAGAGTCGGGGGTGTCACTAGGTGTCTCTGTGCAATGGCTAGGGTCCAGTCTGGCCACAACTAGGACTCTGCCCTAGAGACCCACCTGAGACAAAATTATGACTACTGGTGTCGCCTTTTACACCCGAGAAACAGCCATGCGATTCGCTACAAATTTTGCTCCAAAGCGCCCCACCTGAGGCGACCAGGAAGGGGTATGGTTAATAAATCGGTCACTATCGGGGGTAACAGAGGTGGGAGTCATAGCCATCATAGTGGTAACACGCAATTGCTGCTGCGCTTGAAACAGGCGTTCTAGCAAACATTTAACAACGACTAATCCCACCAATAATCCCACTGCAATGAGGATCCAATTAGTTAAATTGGGCCAAGAGAACCAGGAAGAAACACTGTGCAATAGTTTCTGTAGAACCTCGCCTAACCCGGAGAGATCGACTTTAACGGGTTTTAACTTGATCCCCCCAATTGTGTCTAAACTAGATTCCACCTGTTGGGAGAGATTAACAAATTCAGGAAAATATGACCTTTTCAGCCAATCAGAGACTCTGGAAATGCTTCCGGTCACGTTGGCCCTGACAGGAGTGACACAGAGTTTAACCGTAAGCCACCGGGTGTCACATGTTTGCTGAAGCACTCTCCAGAGTCCATCTGTTTCCAGTCCAAGTTCATCTATCTCCGCTTGGAGTTTCTGAATGGCCTGGAAATTTAAGTTCAGCATCTGATTGTGGCGGCGTAGCACGTCTCGGGTAAGGTTGACCAAGCCATTTACCGTTTCCATCGTTATGGCGAGCTGCCGATCTGTCCATGCTTGTAGCACAGCCTGCCCGATCGTTGGGACAAACAAAGAGGAAGCTACACTGGCAGCATTCGATAGCCATTCTTTTATGCCTCTTGGACGCCTAGACTTAGAGAAGGGGATATTGTTAAGTGAAACAACTTGAGAAACAGGGCCAACCCAGTCGGTTGCCTTGACGGGGAGCCAGACATAACTTGGGCGATACACTAGGATAGCGGGGCAGCGAGGCATCCGGGTCTTTGGAACGGTTGCAGACTGTAGGAGCAAGCCCTGGAAGGAAAAGGCACCTTTGAGTCTCCTTTTTACTCAAGATCCCTTCACAAGACTGGCGGCTCTTCCCTGTAACGTTAAGAAATTCAAGCAAGACTCCCTTACTTAACTCGCCATTACCAGTTTCACAAGTAGCATTCGCCGCAACTGTGGTGTTGACAACCTTGACAGAGAGGTTAGCAAAAGAGAGGATCAGTGTGTCATTGGTGAGGGGGAAGGACTCGTTGAAGCTTGTGGAGGGTCAGAAGGCAGGTGGTGGAGACCTAGAGACAGGGTACGAGTGAAAAACACAGGAGAGGCGGGAGACCCAGCAGAGAATGGGGCCAGGGTCGGGGGATGATGCCACAGGCCCCAAAGACCACTCTCCTGCGCTACCACAGTTCCACTAAAAAGAAAAAGGCAGATTAGAAGGATTGCTATAGGAGAGCAAAGAACAGAGTTACCGATCCTCTTTTTGGGCAACCGCGGGGTGGTCAGTCCTACTATTATCGTCTTGTCGGTCGTCGCCATCATCAGCAGGGTCGGAGGCTTGGTCTAATGGTTCAGGTTGTATATTCGTTGGCGTTTCTGACAGCTGTTCCTTGGCTTCTTCAGGTGATGTCACGGTTCTCACCAGTCTTTCCGGAACCCACACTGGTTGACGTCCTGGTTCCTGGGGAAAAACACAAACAGAGCCTCTGGCCCAGCTGAGCACCGGGTCAGGGCCTTTCCACTGCCCCGACAGGACATCCTTCCAACGGACTAGACCTCTATGCGGAGGACTCGGGGTGGTGTGTTGCAGGGCAGGTGTCATTCCTTGTGAATTTTCGTTTAAAAAATTATATGTGAGCAAGGCTACAGACAGTCGAGCTTTTGGGGACAGGCCGTGGCCTATACCCTCTTTCTGTTTTTTAAGCAAGTCTTTGAGAGATCTGTGCGCTCTTTCAATGATTCCTTGCCCCTGAGGGTTATAGGGGATGCCATGTTTTAATTGGACATCCATGTTGTCACAAAATTTTTGGAAGGATTTACTAGTGTAGGCAGGCCCATTATCCGTCTTTAACGTCTTTGGCTTACCCCAAGCTGCCCATGCAGCAAGGCAGTGTGCAATGACGTGGGAGACTCTTTCTCCTGGTTCAGCAGAGGCAAATAAAACTTGGGAGCATGTGTCCACCGACACATGTAAGTACTTGATCTTACCATACTCTGAATGATGAGTGACATCCATCTGCCAAGTATCCCCTGGGGTGAGACCCCTAGGGTTGACCCCAACCGAGGGGACTGCTCTCTGCTCTGCACAATTGTTGCAGGCTCGGACAATATCTCGAGCAGCTGCACGTGGTATGCTGAACCGCTTAGCTAGGGTACCTGCATTGATGTGAAACTTGGCATGGAATTCTCGGGCTTGTTGATACGGTACCAGCGTCGGAAAGATGTGCAGCTGTCGAGTGGCTACATCTGCGCTATGGTTCCCCTGGGCCATAGGGCCAGGCAAACCTGTGTGGGCTCTAATATGGGTTATGTAAAAAGGGTGTTGCCTGGTCCATATAACATCCTGTAGTTTGGCAAAGAACGTCCTTACTGTAGAGGAATGTTTAACAATGCCCACCGTTTCTAAAATTTGTACAGAGTTCACAACATAAGCAGAATCCGAGACGACATTTAAGGGCTCGGAGAGGCTTTCCAGGACTGCAATGATAACCTGCAGTTCTACCCATTGAGGCTTTTGTGGTTGGAAGAGCACTGTTTTAGGAGTGTCCCCCTCCACACAATACGCCCCTGTTCCAGAGCTGGAGCCGTCCGTGTATACGGTGGGGGCGCCTGCTAGTGGCCTAGGAGAGGTTACTTTGGGAAAAATCACTGGGTGCCGGGTGACAAACTGCAAGAGAGGAGCCTTAGGGAACTGATTGTTAATGGGACCAAGAAATGTACACCGGAGAATGGCCCATTGATCTATGCATCCGGTGGGTATCTCAAGCTGCTGGGAAGAATAAGGCACCCTGAGATTTTTGGGCTGCTGACCGAAATGCTGCACAGCCCTTTTAATGCATTCTAGGGCCAAGTCTGCAACCGCTGTAGGATAGTGCTCTAGGACTTTTTTGGGGGAAACTCCAGGGTGGACCCAGAGCAGCGGCCCCCGCTGCCACAGTACCGCAGTGGGCTGTAATTCTGTCGGCAGCACGCAGGCTTCAAAAGGCTCATCAGGGTCTATTCTCTTCAATGCAGCGCCACTGAGCGCCTGTTCCACCTGGCATAGTGCTCGCCTTGCCTCTGGAGTGAAGCTTCGAGGTGAGTTTATATTAGAATCCCCCTTCAACAGGTCGAACAAAGGTGTTAGTTTGACATTGGGTATTTTTAGGTATGGACGGATCCAATTGATATCCCCCATGAGTTTTTGTAGATCATTGAGAGTGTGTATATTGTCTAGCCTGAGAGACACCTTTTGGGGGGAAACATGAGTGGGTGCGACTTTCGCCCCCAGGAAAGTGGTAATGTCAGTCATTTGGATTTTTTCAGGGGCAATCTCTAGGTTAGCTTCTCTAAGACTAAGGACTAAATGTGACAAAACTGTTTTAAGAAGATCTGTGTCTCTATGGGCTAAGAGAATGTCATCCATATAATGGATGATTTTCACTTGAGGGAACTGCTGCCGAGTGCTAGCTAGCTTCGCAGCGACATACAGCTGGCACATGGTAGGACTATTAGCCATGCCTTGGGGCAGGACTGTCCATTCAAAGCGTTGACAGGGCTCCTCTTGATTACTAGAGGGCACAGTAAAGGCAAACTTAGGGGTGTCTTCAGGGTGGAGCGGAATAGAAAAGAAGCAATCTTTCAGATCTATGATGAAAATCGACCAGTGCTCCGGTAATGCCGAGAGGAGGGGCAGTCCCATCTGAACGGGCCCTAAAGGCTCCATGCAATCGTTAATAGCTCTTAGATCATGTAGCAGTCTCCATTTACCAGATTTCTTTTTTATTACGAATATAGGGGTGTTCCACGGTGACGTGGAAGGGGCGATATGGCCCTTTTCTAGTTGTTCTGATACTAGGGCGTGCAACGCTGCAAGTTTTTCCTGTGGCAAGGGCCACTGAGGCACCCACACCGGAGCCTCGGTTTTCCATTTTAGTTTTATAGGTGTGGGTGGGAATCTCTCCTCAGTGGCCCCTATGAAAAACCCAAGCCTCGTCTGTCAGACTTGGGGGCAGCTTGTATAGGCTCCGCACGTCCGTGCAGTGAAGCTCCTAAACCCTTGCCGGGGGTATACCCCATTTCTTTTAGCAGTCGCTTAGAGGTTGGGGAGTAGCCGCTAATTAAAGTAACGTCCATTTGGGTCAGAATGTCTCTTCCCCACAAAGACACAGGCAGGGCTAATACATATGGCTGAAAACTACCTTGGTGTCCTTCTTCGTCTGCCCAATGAAGGGCAGCGGCACTCAGCATGGGTGCCGAAACCTGGCCTATTCCTCTGATGGTATCTTCCGCCTTGCACGTCGGCCAGGTGGAGGGCCAGTCCTGTTGTCTTATAATTGATCGATCGGCCCCGGTATCTAGCAAGCCTAGGAAAGATCTGCCTTGTACCTTGATAGTCAGCATGGGTCGAGACTCCAGAGACATATGGAGGCCCTCAAAAACTTCCCCTGAAGACCCAAATCCCTTATCTCCTCTCTGTCTGGGTCTACTCTGAAAGAGTGTATGCAAGCTGGGTAGGAGCAAGAGCTGTGCCAGCTTGTCACCTTTTGCAATGACCAGCGTACCTTGCTGAGATTGTACCATAATCTGGACGTAACCTGTGAAATCTGAATCCACAACACCTGGTATGACACTTAGTCCTTTCAGGGCTGTGGATGCTCTTCCCAATATGAGCCCTACAGTACCAGCCGGTAAGGGCCCCTTGAAGGAGGTCCCTACTAACTGGACACCCATGGAGGGGGTTAGTACGAGTCTGGAGGTGGCACAGAGGTCCAGTCCTGCTGAGCCGGGGGACGCACGAATTTGATCGGATCCTGTGTTGTCGAATGGCATGCAAGGGGGTCCGTCGAAAGGGCGGACCCCCTCTTCCCGTTTTTTGGAATCTGCTCGGGGCGGCCAGAGAGGCGTCTACCCTGCGCATCGAAAACCGATTTACAGTCTTCTGCGCGGTGGGGGCCTTTGTGGCAACGGCCACACGGCCTGGTTGCTGCACCTGGTTCGCCAAACCGTTGAGTGGCAGGGGGTTGACGTCTATTGGGACAATCTCTCTTAAAGTGCCCTGATTGGCCACAGCCATAGCACCCGTTAGACTTTGCCCCTAAGGTTCTCGGGCTTTTTGTAGCCACCTGTAGGGAGCTGGCTAGCATGGCAGCTAGACCTGCATTAGTTAAAGGGCTGCCAGCATCTCTACAGAGCCTGACCCACTCTGTCAAATTTTTTGCTCTGTTTTGTGCCAGGATAACTTTGCACTCCTTGTTGCACTGCTCAAAAATCATTTGCTTAACCACAGTCTCTGCTACTCCTGGATCTGAGAAGATTCTCTCAGCTGCGGTTTGCATCCTGGCTACAAAATCCGCAAATGGTTCTGTGGGGCCTTGGTGTATATTGCTGAGTGAGGCCTGAGCCTCTCCCTCACCTGTTAGCTTTTTCCAGGCACCCACAAAACAGCGGAAGATCTGGGCATAGACCTCTTGTGGGAAACCCGTTTGGTTCTGGGCATGGGCGCCTCTCCCCAACAGCATGTCAGCATTCCACCCGCCACGTCTCCCCGCCGCATTCCTTGCGGCCTGCTCTTCAGCTAACTCCTCAAACCATGCTTTCCAATCTATGAATCGGCCTGACGGCAAGCAAGCACGGGCTAGCTGAAAAATATCTGCGGGTGTATGATTTAGAGCAGAGAGGTTCTCGATCATGTTCAAGGTATAAGGGGCATTGGGGCCATACTGATGGACGGCCTGCCTCAATTCCCTCAATAGTTTGTAATCATATGATTCGTGCCGATTGCCACCTTGGGGATTGATAATAACCGGGTACATTTCTGAGACTGGCTGCGGCTCAAGTGGCTGGTAGCCACCCAGCATGCCAAAAGGTCTAAATGTTGTGAAAGGGTTCCATCTCCAGAAATGTCTCCCACCACTACCTAATGGCAAAGGGTCCTGAGGGCCTGTATACTCGGGCGGGGGGTACGGCAAAGGTTGCCCCTCCCCTGACCGACCCATCGGGGTTTCCGGGTCTGGCAGCAAAGGATAATTACATTTACTGGGCATGGCCACTAGAGGGAGCTCTCGGCGAGGTCCTTTGGTGGGACCGCCCAAGGCGTCAGTTGGGAGCTGGGGTGTCCCTGGGGGTGCAGCGGTAGACATTGGCGGGGCGGAAGGCCGCACGGGTGTGGCGGGAGGCTCCTCCCACTCAATTAGCGGGGATGCTTCCGCCTTCTCGTCAGTATCGCTATCTGACTCTGAGTCAGAGTCACTGGACTCCGGCGGTTTGCCCTTACAGGAGCCGTCCGCTGACGAAACTGACTGGGTTTCTTGGAGCGCGCACCGTGCTTCTTGCAAGACAAAGGACGGGCTTAGGCCGGTAGCCGATTCTAGTTCAAGGACCGCACGGACGGTCTCCCATATGGGTACTAGAATCGGGTCCATACACACGCCCGTCTGGCGCGCTCGGTCTATGTCGCGACCGAGCTTCATCCAAGAGGGTAGGCTAAGGCTGCCGGTGCAGGCAAACCAAGGGGCAAAAGTATCAACATCATCAAGAAAACGCTGAAGGGAGCTTTTCCTGACCGAGATACCCCGTTGTTTCAAAAGGTTCTTTAAGGGAGCTAAGAGAGGTGAACTTCCGGACTGCCCCATGATTGCAGTCGGCACTATACTTCAGTCACTCGGAGAGCTCTTCCGAGTCCCCCGGGGTCACCTGAAAACCCACGGGCCCTAACTATCATGTAATAAGACGCACTCACCTTCTCGCGTTGATCAGGCGCGGGAAGTCCGCCGTAAGCTCGACGCGCAGCGCTGCTCTCCTCACAGAGGGACCGTCGAGAGCGAGGCAGGAGGAGGAGCTTCCCCGTACGGGCCACCACTTGTCCGGCGCTGCCCCGCTCGGTCCCCGGTTCCCGGCCGGCGAGGGGAAACAGGGAAGGAGAGAGAGAGATGCAGACTGCGCGAACTAACCTGGTCATGAATCACGACTCGAACCACACGGCAGTTGTGAAAGCAAGCCCTTTACTACAGCTAGATGAACATTCTGTGTTACTGGTTCCCACACGGGGCACGGCGCCTCGTGGGAGAGCAGCCTCGATGTGGCCGTCAGGCACGGCTCCTTGTGGGCTGTCTCACCCTACCCCGTCCGGGTAAGACCTTTTATACACAATTAACAACCAATAAGCTTCTAGGCTAGTATCGCGTATACAGGATTTCGATTGGTAGGAGCGGGTGGCGGATACATGCGTCACTATGCGGAAACAGGATGCAGGCGCCATCTTGGCTCACTCGATGGGCGGGGGTAACTCTAGAGCAGGCTGCAGCGCATACGCTAGGCCCGATTCGGGAGGCGGCTTTCCACAATATGTCATCTTAGGCTGTGTCACACATCAGTCAAAGCACAGAGTTTTGCTTAGTGTCCCTCTTTCCGTTGTGTGAACAATGTGTTTCAAATACTTTTCTAAACAAGGTTTATTGCTGCTATAGGCTGCAGCAGTGATTGCTGGGATATCATTGTAGAAAAGGAGGAGAAGGAGTTTGGCTGCTGAATGGTTCATGCAGATAAATTCCTGACTTCAGATTTAGATCTGGATTCTGTTGGATATATTTGCCTGAGTTATTAATCTCTGCGTTTGAGTACCACACATCTTTAATGACTTGCTGGGATCCTAGGGTGAAAGTGATAGCTTCATTCGGAGTGAACTGCCAGCACATGTATACTTCCCTCAGCCCTGCTGGGTTTTACAAACTATAGGTAACAACTTCCAGTCTTGAGTAGACTGCTTCCTGAGAGCCAAGTTCATTCTAAATGTTCCCAGAAAATCAAACAGAGCTTTTACTTGTTGCAGTAAGTCTGTGCCAAGCATTCAACAAGACCACTTAAGCAGTTAGATCCACTGCTCTGAGCCATTATGAAGGAGGGAACTTTTACCTCTGAATCACTTGGAGAATGTTCATTATCAACTTGGCAGTGATTGAGAGGCTGGGTGAACACCAGCCAGTACCCGACCATGATCCAAGGAACCAGGGATAGTTATTAATGGCTAGCCTAACATTCTGGGAAGGAGTGGGATAAATTAACAGAGAGCTGGGTCACAGACTTCATCAGTCTAGGAAGCTCAAAGATTTTAAAGGACCATTGGCACAAGCTACAACTTGTGATTTACAATGGAACTAAAATTGATATTTTAATGCCCCTTAAGTCTGAGCAAATAATGATTTTTTTGAGTTTGATACAGGGAATTGGCTCCTGGAATGAGTCCTCACTTACTGTGCCCACTGAGTTAAGACTGTAGGAAAACAATCTTTGATATTGGTGAAAGACATGGGACTGTCTACTCTAAAGGCCATGGGGCCTGTAGTTAGCTCCCTGCTAGGGAGATAGTCCTCTAAGGCTGAGGTTTCTAAATCCATTAGCTCTTCAGAATCACCTGGAGAGCTTTTAAGATATTGATTTCCATCCCCCTACTCTACCACCCAGGCTTACTGAATGGGAAATTCTGGGAGTGGGCCTTAGATAAAATATTAAAAAAAAAAAATCTCTGCAGGTGATTGAGTATGACCACTTTGAGAAGCACCCACCTCAAGCAGTTTTGCATAGTGGTAAAGTGTGGAGACTTTGAGTGCTAACATCTAGGATTAATCCCTGCTTTACCACTTACCAGCTTTGTGAGCTTCGATTAGTAACTCAACCTCTCTGAAAGTCAGCACTATCTGTAAGATGGGGTAAAAAATAATACCTTTGCATTTTGTTATGAGTGAGGTTGGCATAATGCCTGCTCCACAAATCATTACCCCTATACAAATTAACTATTGTTATTAGCAATGTTAGTACGTGAGAGTCAAATCTATCCCTACCTTCCCCATTCATCAAAGCCCAGGACAGCTGTAATACTGATAATAGGTAAAATGTTTTGAGCATTTACTGTGCACCAGGCCACACAAAATTCTTTCCAATTATTATATCATTTTGTCCTCACAGCTACTCTCTAAATTAGGCATTATTATTATCTCTGTTGTCTACTGATGCTCCTAGAAGTGAAGCAACATTCCTAGAGTCCCAGCACTTACAGCTAGTGAGTGGCAGTGATGGGATTTGAAAACTGGTCTATCTGACCTCAAAGCCCTAGTAGCCAACAAATGCAAAGTTCCATTACTGCTGTATCTTCCTATGCCTCTCCCCTTTATGAAGAATTTCTAAACTTTTAAAAACCCCCATTCCCTCAAAACTTTTCACTGTTCTTATGTGTATCTGCACTAGCCAGAATTTTATTTAACAAAAAAAGCTTTATTTTTTGTTTGTGCTATTTAATGCTTTTTCAAATATTTTGCATCTCTTTACCCCTCTGCTGAGAATCACTGTCCTTGAACATGATTTATCTGTTTCACATCACTGTGCTCTTGGATAAGCTGAATCTCTCATTGTTTATTCTGTGCTGTGAGCATCATAAAGCCTACAGTATGTTATGGTTCTCCTCTGGCCTCCTTCAGGGCCTCTCCGAGTGCCGGTCCATGGTCACACAACAGGTGCACAAGCTCATAGACACCTTCCCTGAAAACTAACTGACCAGGTTTGGGCTCATTAGGGATTTTCTCTCTGAAATTTCTTTATGCAAGGTTTAGAACATGTCCCCTGCTCTAAAGGAATGATTTTTTTTTTTTATCTTATTCTCAGCCATATCTACAGTCTAATTGGGGGTATCCTTAAAAAAAAGGGATACTCAAATGAAATTGGGGTAAAACTGCTTTACCTTGCAGGTTGGATCTGCCTCTTACTCCCTTAATCTCTCCTGGAAATGACCCTATATTGTTCTCCAACATCAACACTCTCTTTTATTTTTAGATGGTTCATAGTCTCCTTTTGTGAATAGGGGGTAGTCTTACAGACCTTCTTTATGGTTTCATAGCACTCTTTCTCCTTCTTAGCGCTCTTTCCAGTTTTTCAGTGCATATTTATTTGTGTGTTTGTTTAGTCTTAACTAATGTCTCTTTTCATCCCCATGTTTGTTTTTGTCCATTCAGCATCCCCAGTATCTATCAGACTGCCTGGAACATGATAGGTACTCAGTAAATATTTGCTGTATGAACAGATGGATTTATCTTTCTTATATTTGGGGCAAAAAGCATGGACAGAAATCCAGGTCACATTGGCTCAGTCATTAAAAGGGAATTATCAACTCAGATACCTGGAAATGCAGGTGTAACTTCAGGAATGAAAGCAGTAATAACTGCATCTAAATGCTCAAACAGTGAGGATCAAAATCTGCCTTTGTATTTCTCAGCTCTGATTCTCTCTGTTCTGTTCATTGTTAGGCAGTCTGTTTCCTTGTGGTGAATAGACTGCTACTAGCTGCAGGCTTGCATCCTCATAGTTTAGTTATCTAGGTGAAAAGAAGCTATTTTTTCTTAATTCTTCCATCAGAAGTCCAAACTTTTATGTCCTTGACCTGACTTGGCCATCATTCCCCTTTCCTGTTGCCAGGAGGAAGGAGTCTGTGAGTTGTCCAGGTTTTGGTCATGCCCATCCCAGGATCAAGGGCTGGTGTGGAGACCCTACCAGAACAGTCTCAGAGTTGAGGAGGTGTTCCCCCCTGCTAGAACCAAGATGTCATTTCTAGAAGGAAGAAGAAAGGGTGCTGGATAGACATAGCTAAGTTTTCCACTGTGGTGTCAAAATATCTCTAGGTCTGGTAAGTATCCTTGAAGCCAAGCAGAAGACACACCCTTAGCAAAAAGAGCTAATTTACTGGTGCAATCCAAGGGCTCACTAGGTGAGACCCACAATGACAAACACCAAAATTGAGATAAAAATTAACTGCCGGCGTATTCTTCTCTTCTTTCCTAGTAAGAACCCCTCTGTACTTGTGAGCTGGGGCTTATTATGGTGAAGAGAAGGAGGTTGAACTGGGAGGGCATTATGAAAAATGCAGTGTGGAGTGGGACTTAACCCACATCAACTTTAGTAGAAGCTTATTTCTTTAAGCAGGACTTAAGAAAAGTCTTCTCCCACAATGTGGGTGCATCTCATAAGATCAGCCAGATTTTAGGATTCTGTGTGTCCTCCTGTCCTCTGTTTTCACCATGTTACCCAAGGGATCCCAAGAAGGATCCCAGTGATGGTAGGTGGCCCAGTTTCTACTTTTAAGCTTTAATCTCCCAGCAAAATTTTCTTGGACAGTAGATTATATCTGTAACTTGGAATAGCAGGTACCTGTTGGTTTTCATTAGCTCAGTAATCATCCATCTTCCTGATGCTAACAGCTTTTTTTCTGGAGAATTACTTCTCATCCTCTGAGCATGGGCTTCCATGTAACAGCATCCTGCTCCAGAAGCTATGGGATGGGCATATTCCTACCCACCTTCTGGAAGAGCCAGGAGCTGGACTTGTGACCCGAGCTCAGTCAATCAGACATTCTCTTCTGGGTCTTTAATTCTTGAATGAGTGCTATAAGCATAGAGAAAATGGGGGAGTTTTCATTGTTGGTGGCAGTGGCAGCAACAACAGTGGGGCACTGGCAGTGCTCTGACCAGACTGAAATGAGAGTTGCTGTGCTTCCTGCTTCCAGCAAATTGACCCCTGCAGTCTTACCCTTTCCAGACCGCCCATTGATAATAATCCTTCTATGTCCCTCCAATACGTCCTTCCGAATAAGCTGTTTACAGCTGGTTTCTCTTATGCACTCAGTTAAAAAAAATATTTTGCTTAACTGTACTTTGTCGGTAAGGGATTCTAATTTCAAGTTCGTCCCCATTTGGAGAAAAACTTTCACTGTAGGGTAAAGCCACCGGTCTGGGAGTCAGGAGCCCTGAATTTTAATCCCAGCTCTGCAGCTATTTAGCTATATGATTTTCAATAAGTTAGTTAATGTCTGTCTCAGTTTCTTCACTTGTAAAATGGGAGTAGAAAAATTTTGTGCTCAGAAGGCCAGTGGGAGAGGGAGGCAGAGCACTAAGAAGCGTAAAATGGTCCATAAGTTGTAAATGTGAGATTTAATGATATGGGTCATCACTGAGTGGATGAATTTGATTTAATTCTTCAGTGTTGCAATTTTATTCTACCTCCACTCAGCACATGCTAATTACTTACATTGGGATTCATGTATTCATTCTATTTATTGAGTGCCCACTTTGTGCCAGGCACTGGTTTTTAATTAACATTTTTATAAGGAATTTATCATCTGCTGTCTGTCTGTCATATTCTTCCAATGCTACAGTATACAACACTCAGATCTCTTTGCCTACAGGAGGGAACAGTTGACTAGTTTCCAGGTGTCCTGCCTCATTTGTCTTCCTGAGAAGGCACTGAGTGAAACAGGGGCAACCAGGAAGCAGCCTTCCCTCTCGTGCAATGTTCAACTATGTGAGGGGCCTTTTTGGTGCCACATTTCCCCCTGGCAGCCTTTCAAGGTGTATATGTTGTTGAGGGAGAAGGCCATGATCAGTTAGCATTAAGAATTTTAATATCAATAAGAGCAGGCAGAACCAGTGAGGGGGCAGATGATCATTTCAAACATTGACTTCAGCTGCCACTGCTTTTTAGGAAAAAATTAAACCATATAACAATGTCATAAGCACTTAGGCAAATAGAAAAAAATAGCACTTAAGCACAGTACTGTAAGACAACTATTCTTAATTAGTGGAATATTTTGTTAAAACTTTATTGCATATTTGACAGCCATCAAAAAGTGAATAAAAGGGGCAAGATCTTTAGTTCAGTAAATGTTCAATAAATGAACTCAGTACACATGCCCTAGAATCAATTTGTCTTCTTTGATACATACTGAAACCTACATTATGTGATCAGCAACCCAGAATTTCAGAAGATGGTTGTAGTTAACAATGATGGCTTGGAAGACTTGGCAAGTGGGGTTTATCTGGAATGTTCTAAAGATCACTTTTTCTGGTAGGTAGCCTAAGTAGACCCTTCTTTCTCAGTCAAAAGTGTAGCCATTTTTACTAGGAGATTTATTTGTCTGTCTTAAAAGAACTATGAAATTATACTATCTCCAAGTATATTGTCTAGCTGATTCCCCTGAACTTGAAATGATAGCTGAGGTGAAGAGCCATTTTTTAAAACATAACTTTATTAAGAGATATATTCACACACCATATAATCCATCCAAAGTATACATTCAGTGGTTCACAGTATCATCACATTGTTGTACATTCATCACAATGTTTTAGAACATTTGCATTATTCCAGCAAAAAAAAATAGAAAGAAAAAAGAAAACCCCAAACATCTCAAACCCTTTAACCCCCCCCACCCCCTACTATTGACTCCTAGTATTGCTCTCGACGCAATTTTAAGACTTACAATAAAGGTAGGTTGACTAAGACAGTGTAGTATTGCAAAGAGCCATTTTTAATGCCGACTATTTATAATTCTTAAGGGAACGCAAAGAAGGGAAAGTTTCCATGCTGCATAATTATTCATGGTGATTCAACATTTCTGGAGCACCAACTCTACCGTGTACACATAGGAATAAACACAAAACCTCATATTGAGAGGGGCCTTTTGCTTTTGTTCTACAAGGCTGAATGTTTTATGAGAGGTGGACAAGCCCCCCTCTTCTGGGTCTGGCTTCAGCTTACCACTTAAAAGCTAACCCTTGCAAAATGTGTTGTGTTGAAATGTAGATTCACATGATTTGAGAACTGAAAAGGACCTTAGACAGTATAAAATTCAGCTTCCCCCTCTTTTTCCAGAAACTACAACCTAGAGGACCCAGGTAAGTAATCAGAATTGTGACAGACGTCCTCCTGGAATGCAACACTTTCAGAATTTTGACATCCTTCCTGTACTTTCTCTGCATGCTTTTAGAACAAAATCATTTAAAGGTGTAGCATGGTTCAAATGCCATATTACAGTGACTTCATCAATCTAGGCGGTAAGGTCTCTGTATCCACTTCATTATTGATTATCTTGTTTATTTAAATAGATGGCTTTCTAAAGTAAGATGGAGTGCAAGGAGAGAGACGCAAATGTCATTTCCTATACAATGTCTCCTGTGAGAGCAGACAGAGAAGAGAAGCTTGGAAAATGTGTGAGAGACTCAGCTTCCTGCAAGAGGCTCAGTGGGTTTGATGACCTTGATGTTCATGCTATAGTTGTTATGGCAACAGCAAAGTGAAATTACGGTTGCTAAGGGACACTGAACTGAAGCAATCTCCATCACTTACTGGTCACTTCACTCTGGAACTCAAAAATCTGCCCAAAGCAAGTATGAGTAAGCAAAACAAATTTGAAAGGTTGAGGCAAAATTGGGCTATATATAGTAGTATTTGTTGTTGAAAAAGGTCCCAAGGTTTTGAAATGGTTGGGACAAATGTTTTTAAAGACTCAAATGACTTAAATGTGATAAAATTCTCCAAATGGAAGGAATGCTTGTGCCATCACTTCTGCAAACCTCCCCAGGCACCATGGCACCATTTCATGATTTTTGAAAGAGATAATATATTCACAGTGTAAATCTTTGCCTCCAGAAAGGTCAACATAATTAGTGAAGAGAAAGCTCAGGCTATATGTGAAAATGACTAATGAGTCATTAAGTGGGATGTTTCCCTGTACCATCTTGGGAGAACAGTCAGTGACATAAATGTCCATTTTCCAGAGTGATGATCCTCATCCCTCTTCACATCTGTCAAATTCTGCAGTGTGCACAGGATGCTTTGTTGACTGGCTAGTGCTCAGGAAGACATGCAGACCAACTGAGGACAATGGTATCAAATGCCTTTGTGAATCAGTGCTCAGGGTGGAGACCAAATGCATAAGTCACATATTACATCTCCATCTGGCACACAGTAATCACTCCCTCCCCCCATATATATTAAGTGTTCAGTGGATTACAGGAAGGAGCAGACTACTGTATACAGGCAGTCAGTGAATGAGCTTTTTTGAATGTCAGCTGGATGCTGAGGTTTACCAAAAATGGTTTCTATCCTTTAGCCCTCCCTCCTGTCCTTTCTCCTTCTCTTCCTTAAGTATTTACTGAGCATATCCTATCTGCCAGACATCTTGAGAGGTGCTGGGGATACAGAAATAAATAAGGGAATGCCCTTAGCCTTCAAAGAGCGTATTCATAGTGGCATCATGGATTTGCAAACAGCTATGACACAATGTGCTAAGTGTTGTAATGGAGGCATAAAAGCTGCAGTGGAAATAGAGAAAAGCTAAAATTGTCTAGGGGTGACGGGCTTTCAGAGGGGCTTATTTAGGTAGTATACTTAACTATGAATATACTGGCATATGTATACTCTTCTCTCAAGGATTACGGGGGAACACATTTGTGTACAATTATGGCTATTTATGTTAGGTTCCTTGGGAAGCAGCTTCCAAGATGGAGTTAGAAGTGCAAGAGATTTGTTGGGGGTATTACCTATGAATGATAAAGAAGAAAAGGAGCAGGAGTAGACAGGGAAAGCCTTCAGACCACAAAGTAGGTTTGACATTATGAAAGGAGAGGGGGAAGGAAGGAGGACGAACCTCAGATTACACTATAGGCATCCCTCATTTTATTGTACTTTGCAGATACTGTGTTTTCTACAAATTGAACGTTTGTGACAACCCTGTGTCAAGCAAGTCTATTGGCGCCACTTTTCCAACAGCATGTGCTCAGTTCATGGCTCTGTATCACATTTTGGTAGTTCACACAGTATTTTAGACTTTTTCATTATTGTTATGTCTGTTATGGTGATCTGTGATCCTTGATGTTACTGTTGTAATTGTTTTGAGGTGCCACAAACTGTGCCCATATTAGGCAGTGGACTCAGCTGATAAGTGTGTGTGTTCTGACTGTTCTGCTGACCAGCAGTTCCCCCGTCTCTCTCCTTCTCCTCAGGCCTCTCTATTCCCTGAGACACAACAATATTGAAATTAGGACAGTTGGTAACCTTACAGTGGCCTTACAGTGGCCTTTAAGCATTCAAGTGAACTCAAGCCACCCATCTCTCACTTTAAATCAAAAGCTAGAAATGATTAAGCTTGGTGAGGAAGGCATGTCAAAAGGCAATATAGGCAGAAAGCTAGGGCTCTCGAGCAAAACAGTTAGCCAAGTTGTGACTGCAAAGGAAAAGTTCTTGAAGGAAATTAAAAGCGCTCTTCCAGTGAACACGTGAATGATAAGAGAGCAAAACAGTCTTTTTGCTGATACAGAGAAAGTTTGAGTGGTCTGGATAGAAGATCAAGCCAGCCACAACATTTCCTAAAGCCAAATACCAATCCAGAGCAAGGCTCTAACTTTCTTCAATTCTGTGAAGGCTACGAGAGGTGAGGAAGGCGCAGAAGAAAAGTGTGAAGCTAGCAGTGGTTGGTTCATGAGGTTTAAGGGAAGAAACCATCTCCATAACTTAATGGTGCAAGGTGAAGCAGCAAGTGCTACAGCAAGGTGAAGCTGTAGCAAGTTATCCAGAAGATCTAGCTAAGACAATCGAAAGTAGATACACTGAACAACAGATTTTCATTGTAGACTACACAGCCTTCTGTTGGAAGAAGATGTCAGCTAGGACTTTCACAGCTAGAGAGGAGAAGTCAATGCCTGGCTTCAACACTTCAAAGGACAGGCTGACCCTGTTGTTAGGGTATAATGCAGCTGGTGAATTTAAGTTGAAGGCAGTGCTCATTTACCATTGTGAAAATCCTAGGGCCCTTAGGAATTATGCTAAATTGATTCTTCCTGTGCTCTATAAAGCATTAGCAAAGGCTGGATGAAAGCACATCTGCTTACAAATGGTTTACTGAATATTTGAAGCCCACTGTTGAGACCTGCTGCTCAGAAAAAAAAAAAAGGAAAGATTTCCTTCAAAATATTACTGCTTATTGACAGTGCACCTGGTCACCTACTAGCTTTGATGGAAATGTACAATGAGACTAACGTAGTTTTATGCCTGCTAACACATCCGTTCTCCAGCCCATGGTTCAAGGAGTCATTTTGGCTTTCAAGTCTTATTATTTAAGAAATACTTTTTATAAGGCTATAGCTGCCATAGATAGCAATTCCTTCTAGTGGATCTGGGCGAAGCAAATTGAAAACCTTTTAGAAAGGATTCACCATTCTAGATGCTATTAAGAATATTCATGATTGTCAAAATATCAGCATTTATAGGAGTTTGGAGGAATTTTATTCCAGCCCTCTTGGATGACGTTGAGGGGCTCAAGACTCAGTGGAGGAAGTAACTGCCAATGTGGTGGAAATACAAGGGCCTAGAATTAGAAGTGGAGCCTGAAGATGTGACTGAATTGCTGCAATCTCAAGATAAAACTTCAGTGGATGAGGAGTTGATTCTTACGGATGAACAAAGAAAGTAGTTTCTTGAAATGAAATCTACTCCTTGGGAAGATACTGTGAACATTGTTGAAATGACAACAAAAGACTTAGAATATTACATAAACTTAGTTAATAAAGCTGTGGTGGGGTTTGAGAGGATTGACTCCAATTTTGGAAGATGTAATACTGTGTATAAAATGCTATCTAATAGCATCACATGCTAATGAGAAATCTTCCATGAAAGGAAGAGGCAATCCATATGGCCAACTTCATTCTTGTCTTGTTTTTAACAACTGCCACAGCTAGCCTAACCTTCAGCAACCACCACCCTGATCAGTCAGCAGCCATCAGCATGGAGGCAAGACCCTCCACCAGCAAAAAGATTATGACTTGCTGAAGGCTCAGATGATTATTAGCATTTTTTAGCAATAAAGTATTTTCTAAATAAGATATGTACTTTTTTTTTTTTTTGACATAATGCTGTTGTACACTAAGTAAGCTACAATATAGTATAAGTTTTTGGGAAACCAAAAAACTTGTGTGACTCACTTTGTGATATTTACTTTATTGTGGTGGTCCTGAGGTATGCCTGTACAGCTCTGAGAAAGTCTCTTCTAGCCAAAGGGAGCTCCTGTGCAAAGACTGCCTGTAGAGCCATCCAGTGCTAGTGAGACCTGTACCACTGCTGTGCTCTGTCATTGGCTGAGCTCTGTGGGGAACTGGGTGGCTTTGGCTCAAAAATTTAAGCAGACCCTGAAGGCATCTGCAGCTGGAGACTGTCAGCTAATTGCATTCCCTGTGCCAGTGTCTCTCTTGAAGGGAGATGTGAATTGCACAGCCCCAAGGCTGCAGCACATGAATCCACATTTCTTTCTGGATGGATTGTCATAATGCATAAAAGCAGATGACTGTCATTCAGATGTTTGGAGAAGTAAGATGATTGAGACAAGGAAGTCATTATAACATCCAAAGTCATTCTATTAGCTCCTTTTCACCTTCCTTTTTTCTGAGAAATTGTTCCTCTCCATGCATAAAGAAGTGAAATCTTGTGGCTATGTTAATATTACATAACTGTATGATTGTAGCTGATTGGTTTAGGATAGACCCCTAACTAAGGTGAGCCAATCCCATTGGCTGGATTTAGCCAATCAGATGTCCTCACCTGGGTGTTTGGAATTGGGACACAAAGATGAAAGTTAGTTGGTGTTATTGGAACTTGTAAGCAGTGTAAGGGCTTTCAGATGGCCATGTGTTGATCATGGTAATGAGAAAGCAAAGAAAGCTGGATTTGAGACAGGCGTAAGAATGTGTACACGGGGAGAGAAGCAGAAGTGAGAGACCAGGAACAGTGTGATACCAAAGAATGGAAAAGAAGACCGAAAATAACTTCCTTGGTTTCAGTTAGCTTTCTGTTTCTCAGTTTCTTAAGAGCCTTGAGATTCCATAAGATATTCCTGATTCATTTAAATAAATTTCCTCTTATTTAAGACAGGCTGAGTGGGGTTTCCATTTCTGGCGACCAAATAACTTTGAACCTTTGTGAAAATGGAGCTAGTATTAATCTCATCTTTTTCAGTGCACAACCCAGAGTTTTCACCATGGGTCTGAGTGAGGGGTAATCTAGTTATGAAGTGTGACATGGTCCATTTGTGGACTAGAGGAATAGATATGTGTTCCAAACTCAGAAAATCTGAATTTTAGCTCTCATGCTGCTACTTTTTGACTGTGTGACTTTAGACAATCAGTTATTCTCTGGGCTGAAGTTACCACATCCTTAAAATGAGAGTTGCTCTTGGTTTTTAAAATACTGTGCTTAAGTACCATGAACAATGCAATATGTATTAATGGACTGTGACAGTCTGTAACAATAACAGACCTACAAAGTGGCCATTTTTTGTATGCATGGTTAGGGGAAAGGCAAAGGGATTAACTGGTGCTTTGTGAAAGGATGTGACTGACATTTATATTTGGGCTTGCGTGTAGTGAATTCTAAACACGTTTTTACCAGCTATTTTCAAGTCCATCGCCCATCCCTTCATCCCTTCTTCCTAGTATGACCATTTCCATCATTTCTCATAGCAGTAAGTTAGCAAATATTCATTAAAATGACCTTGGTGTGCCTAGCACTGTATAAGTAAAAATGAAGGAAAAATGATCCCTTACTAAGTGGCCACTGTGTGCCAGATAATGTGTTTTTCCAAATGCCTCATTCTATTTCATTCTTACATTGATTTTGTAAAGTTGGTATTCCTCCTTTTGCATATGAAGGGTGTGAGGGGTCTGAGGCTCTGAAAGGTTAAATAACTTGTTCAGGGTCAACCAGCAAGAAGTGTCAAAGCCAGGACTGGGCCCTGAATCTCTACACTGTTACTATTGGAACCACTGTAACCTTTTACTGCAGACCCCCTGGTAGGAGTAGAGATGGAGCCCTGACCCTCAGGAAGCTTTTAGCTAGCTTGGGGCAGGGTGGAGGTGGTTTGGAAGATGGGATTGCTAGACAGAAACAAAACACATCCATGCAAGAAATACCAGGAGAACCATACCTGACACCAGGAACTAAGTTTAGTGTTCCAACTGTAACCACTACAGTAGATTAGAGAAAGGTCAAAGTAAGTTGCAGTATTCTCAAAGGACATAATGGAGGAGATGTGAATATATCTGAATGACTTATCTGACCTTCCAAGACAGCTCCCCATCGGTAAAATGGGAATGCCAATATCTGCTCTGCTTTCTTCATGGCAATTTTGTGAGATCAAATTGGTTAAAATATATTAAAGCATTCTGAACTATTCAAGTGTTCTTCATAAGTGTGGGATTGGTTTAATAAATAAGAATAGGGAGGATTTATTACAGGCAGAGAAAGTAAAGGAGAAGGAATTACAAGAAGGGAGAAAAGCATGAAAGACAGAAGTAAACTCAATTCTGGCATCTCTTTCTTACTCTCAATCATTATAAGAGAGAGAATGACTGCAGGTAAGGAAATTGATCTGACTTGATAGGAAGGAGATTTTTTTTTTGTTAATAGAAGTATAAATTGAACATTCTTTGCCTGTTAAGGGCAATGTCTGATTGGATATGGAAAAGTGTTTGCATATGTAATGGGAATTTGCCATTTTATTTGGTTGTCCAGTGGGCAAGCCCTGTCTTAATTACAACAGAATCTCCTAGTATGTGTCCTTCTTTTTGGGAAACTGAGAGGGGCTGTTGTAGTTTGGAAACAGACTGAGGCAGACATTTGTCTGTTGGTGGTTCACTGGGGGAGTATCCTTGGGAACAGCAGCTGTAAGGGAGTGAGGAAAGCAGAATTGGGCAGCGAGAGACGTTGAACTGTGATGATGTTTGCACAGACATGCTAGCCAATTCCACAAGGAGCTCTGAGGCTGAGATGGCCCTTCAGAGATGTTTTGAATTGAGGTCCAGGGGCCACTTTGCATCTCTGTGTCGGGCTGGCACTGGAACGCAGGCTGCCCCAGTAGAGGTGCCTCCCCTGAGTGGAAGGCAATTCCTGAGGAGGGCTCTCTATCTGTGTCTCTATCTATACAGCAACAGGCAATATCCCCCATGGCTGGGGGAATGAGCATACCTGGGTCCTGTTGCCTGGCAGGCAGGATGTGTGCTCGTGAGTTAGGCTCAGCTCGTTGATTTCCCTCGAACTAGCAAATGGCACAATGATGAGGGGGCCATTAGTGTTCGCTTATGGTGGTGGCAGCAGCAGTAGGTGTGGTTGCCTGTTAAGGTTTGTGGCAGTAACTGGCCAAAATATTCCTGAAACCCAGCTTCTCAGTGTCCTGTCGTCCCTTAACATTTTCCGGTCCTGATTTTTGAATCTCCAGTTGATTTTGATTCCCTATTTTCTTTCCAGTAGGGAAGTTCCCTTCTATCACTAGATTCTGAGAGTTAGTTTTAGTTTCTTGAAGCCAGGAACCCTGACTGATAAAGGGAATAAATGGGAAAAAAGAAAGAGGAAAGAGAGGAAGATAATTCCAGAATAGTGTTTTTTGTTAATAATAGCATTAGTACAAAGAAGGTATCTTTTTAATAGGGTATGACAATGGTAGTAATGGATTATTGTTTCCTTCCAGACTTTACTTTTTAACCCCAGAGAAGGTTAAGAGTAAAAACAAGTTAGTATTCTGTTTTTTAAAATACGTTTAAAAGCAACTGCACAAAATGAGTAAATTGATGGACTATATTTGGTAGAGTAGTAGTATTTGTTATACATATTCTTTTGCAGGATATTCTCAAACATTTTTGCAAAAGTGAGTGTGTTTGCAAAAGATGGATCTGATTGAGTGGTTTAGGCTAAATCAGCTGAGAAAAATGGGAAGCTGCCATTGGGCATATTAACATTCACAGAGCTAACATGAGTGAAGTCAGATTAAAAAATATAGAGTTGATTTAAGACTAAAGTGAAAGTTCCATAAAGGCCTCCTTGGATAATCCAGAGGTCAAAGCTGAAGAGTGTGTGCAGAACATGAAATGAGATGGGTATGCAGGTGACTCTTGGAAAAGATACCAAGAGGCAGTAGCCCACAAAAAAAGCTCTAAAAAGTGTAACAGAAGGATGAGAGATAGGATAGCTTATATATTAATGACTGCATATTTGGGGTGTCGAAAACTTTGATCAGTGGCTCAGTAAATCATGCATTAATAGTAGGATATCCAGTGCAGAAATCAAAGTTCTCAACCAATCAATTTATATGTAGACTGCTCCCTGGGTTGGGTCATTAAAACTCCGTTAGAATGTACTTAGCAAAGCAAGTGGTGTTAAATATTAGGCTAAATTGCTTCGCCTTGTTGACTGGATTGAAGGCAAATCAGCTCAAGTGGGTCCCCTGCCATCCAAGTGCTTTCCCTTTTGGAGTATGCCTGCTAATAGAGGAAATGGATCCCAGCAGGAGCAGATCTCCAAGTATTTACTGTCTCCATGCTACTGCAGTAGCATTGGTAGGCTTGAGATGGCCAGGGTAAAAATTGGGGTTTCTGTTTTGTAATCTCATGAAAAAAGCTAAAGAAGATATTGAGGAAAACTAGAAGAAGGTATCAAGCTTCCTTTGTTAGGAGGTGGTGTTGCGGTATAGACAATTTGGACTTGAGTAGGAAAGGAATATTCTTTAGGTAGAGTGGTCATTGAAGGGCTTATTGAAGAGGTAATGATTAGGGTGAGATCAGTAAGATGAGAAGGAGCCAGCTGTGTGCTCTATGGGAATCCTGTGTTTTATGCATGCTTGCTCTGTAAACCCACAACTTCTCTAATAAAGCAGAGGGATGGGGGTGAGGCTGAAGAGAGCAGGGAAGAATGATTCAGGCAGAAGGAACGACATTGCAAATACTCTGAGGGAGAGCTTGGTATCTTTGAGTAACTGAAGGGAGCCAGTGTGGCCAGAATTAGTGAGTGGTGGAGGAGAGTGTAGGCTGAATGGGAGAGTGGGCACCTAGACATGGTTAGAGAGGCAGGAAGGAGACCTTTAAGCTTGGTCAACTAGATTGTGATACAAAGTTTCAATTTTGTTAAAAATGCAACAGGAAGTCAGAGGAGCTTTATGACAAGGAGTGACATGATCAGATTTCTATTTAAATTTACCACTGTGGCTTCTACAAAGAGAATGGACTGGGGGGCAACAAACCTGGAATCAGGTAAACCAGTCAGGAGGCAATTGCACAAGTCCAGGGTAGACACAGTAATAGCTTGGACTAGGGTATTGATGCCAGTGGAGGCTGTGAGACCCTGATGGATTAAGGTCACATTTAAGAAACAGAGAAAGGATTTAGTTATGGATTAGCTGGTGGAGAGGGATTGTTAGAGCTAGAGGCATCCAGAATGACAGATACTAGTCTGGTTTGTGGTAGAGCCATTTTCTGGGTGTCTTCTAGATATTGGCCCAATTTTGCTCTTCAATTTCATTTCCTTCAGCTCTTCTTAAGTCAGAGTCTCAGCCACTGCTCTTCCTCATGCCTGCGTGGAGTCCAGAAAAAAAAAAAAAAGGAAGAAGAAAACAGACACAGCTCCTCTCTAGAGTGAGCTGTGCCTCTTGTCAATAGAATTGAAGAACGGAGTTCCTTTTTGGTTATCAGCACCACATGACTGGCCTCTCTCCCAGCAAAGCTGGATTCTTGAATGATTTAGAATCAGCCCTTCCTACTCAGCCCTAATATGAATGCATTGCCTGTTGATTATCTCAGACACAAGTTATTACCCTGAATTTAAGACTCCTTCAGTGCCATTTCAATTAATGTGGTGGTGAGTGTGCACATTAGAATGGCCAAGCACAGCCAGGATTTAATTGATTTAATTTGCATATCTCATTCTGAAAGAATTTAATGTTGTAAATTCACCCACTGGCAGGACCTGACCACTGCTGCCTCCTTCGTGAATGCAAAATTAGCTTCTCTGAATGTTTCCCCAGCCCTGGTTGCCATTAGATAACTTAAGACTCCTAATGTTTGTTCCATCTTTTTAGAGGAGGGTTTTGAACCCTCCTGGGAGATGAATGCTGGTTTGGGAGAAAGCTTTGAGTATGACTAGACTGCTTATAAGAGGAGCAAGCGCCGCTGAGACTGTCATCATCTTTGAGTCATCTCCAAGGGATCTATTGAGGCTGTTTCTTTGGGAGCTGAAATCAGAGCAGATGCTTCTTTGCTGGAGATAATAATGGGAAAGGGAGTTACTGTATCTTTCCAGGCAAAGATACATTTCTCTGAAGTCTGCCTGGATATTGGTAGAATGTTTTGGATAGGAGAATGTGTAAAAGACAAACTGATGGAAATCTATATTTCATACTTTTATGTGCATATTAAATACATTGTTAAACTTAAATGTACACAAATTCATATAGCTGGTAATCACCAAGTAAGCAACAGTACAACTGTACCAGCTGATGAATTACTGAAATATTCCTATAGCTTTTGGTAAATAGCTGCTGCTCTTGAGTGCTCCTCTTGCTGTTACCTGGACCCCTTGCACACCAGCCCATGATCCACCAGCTGAAGTGGCAACACTTGGCCCTTGGTGGGTGTCTCCAGGTCTCTGCCCTAGTATGATGCAGCCAGCATCAGTTCTGATAGGTCCATGAATTTACAGGTTGTTAACTGTTTTGAATATCACAAGTGTGTGTGCATATTTGTGTGGCTTGGGGTCTCCTTATGTTGAAATTACTTTTATCAGTTCATTTACTCAATGATGGTTAACTAAGTGCCTACTATATGCAAGATACTGCTAGTTTCAGGGGATATAAAGTTAGTTAGGTAGTCTCTTTGCTCTAGGGGTTTAGTCCAGGAGCAGAAATGTCACATAAATTTGTAAAAGCAGTGACAGACAGATGCAAAGAAAATCACAGGATCATTGGTGGCTCTTGATCTACCCTGTGTTGGTCGAGATGTGAGTAATCAGGGAAGACTTCTTGGCAAAAGTAATAACTGTGCTGATTCTTAAAGGATGAGTGGGGATTACCCTTGTGAAGGAGTGGAAGTGAGGAAGGGTATCCATTTGGTTTCACAGGCAGGAATTATCCAGAAGGATGGAAAAAGAAGGTGAGGTTAAACTAGGGAAGACCTGGTATATGTAATAATTGTTATTTTGTCTTCACACTATCCCTTCTTTCCACAGAATGCATTTCTTTTGAGGTACCATATCCCTTCTCTCTGACTGATAGTTTGAATGTGACTGGCTTCCACTTCCTGTTATCAGGGATGGGCATGTACTTCAAGTATGACTAAGATGTGTGCTCTGTCCCATGTGCATGGTGATTGGTTCAGTGGTGGGCACAAGACTCAAGTCAATTCAATAAAACTAGGCTCTAGGAGATATGATGGAAGTATTGGGAAAAGGAAATCTCTCTCTCTCTGTGGAGGTTGCTAAGCAGATTGGCGTCTGGTGGCCAACTTGCTACCATGAGGAGAGCTAACCGTCATCTAAGAAAACAGAGTTGGGACATGGCAAAAAAGATCCCTGATGGATGTCATCTGAGCAGCTGGATTCCACTGTGCTGAAGCCCATATACCCCTTTGTTTTTTCAGTTACATAAGCAATAATATGCTTTTCTTCTTAAGCTAATCAAGGTGAAGTCCCACTATGTAAAAAAGTGAAGAGGTGATTCAATGCAGAGGACTTCACCAAGGATGTGAAGGTGGAAATGTTAGAGAAACAGGAGGAGAACCTAGAGTTCTAGAAAGAGCTCTCTGTCAAGTAGTTTAATTTAGTTTAAACTCTCAAGCAAGTATGAGAGCAGAATCACCTTGGCCTACTGAATCCAGGTACATAGATCCTGGATTCTGTTGAAGCTGATGAAATTCAGCCTCTGTAATCTGGCTTTGACGCCTTTATTTGCTTAAAGAAACTTTTTATAAAAAGTGGTTCAAAGGGAAATGTCAGCAAGGCATTTTTCTTAACATCACTGGTTCTGAAGTAGTGGATTTTGATGTAAAGATGTTTTATCATAATGCCTTCAAACCTATCTTAAAACATTGTACCCCCTTCCTCCTTCGCTAATACAAGTTTGTGCAGGGACCACTTCATTTTGAAGTTTGTACTTTAGATTTCTTGGCAAACTAACTTCATAATAATCTGATAATAGCAACAATAACCATATTGTTGCCAAGGACTGTGCTGAGCTCTTTATAAGCAGCTGTCCTGTGAGGATGGTGACCATGATTAACCCCATTTTAGAGAATAGCAAACAGGTTTTAAAAGACTGCAAAATGTGCCCAAATTCATATGACTAGTGAGGGAGAAAGCTGGGTCTAAAACTCACCTTTATTCCACTTTTGTGGGAAAAAAATTAAATTTTTTCTGTAACAGACAACCATTTGGAAAAATTAACTACAAGGTCCTAGATTTTAATGTTCTTTGACATTCATTTTATAAGACTTTTAATTTGCCAGTCCTTCGATTATGTCTCATTGTTCTATTTAACACCTCCCTGTCAATAATTTGCAAGGTCTCTCATTAACAACAAATAATAACCCTTTTTTTTTCTAGGCAGTTCTGGTCACCACTCTCCCTAGCCCATCCTGCGCCCTTGTGAAAAGTTATTGTCTTCCGTGGATAATTTTATATGAATTCTGAAATATTACAAGCAATATTTTATCCTTGGTTGCTTAATAAATACAATCAACATTGCAGCCCTTAGCATTTCATAGGAACCACGCTCTCTGATTTCTCAGCGATAATGAATCTATCAGAGTAACAGCCTTGAGGGACTCTATTTCTTGTAGAATGGAATGAAAAATTTTGCCCATAAAGCAAACCCAGAAAATCTAGGGCTTCCCTCTGTGCTGTTTCATGATTTTGCACCATCCAAATGGCTTTAAGCTCTGTGATTGTTGTCCCTCAGCATCATGACAGAAGCAAACAACCTCTCAAGTGACTATTAAAAGATCCAGGCTTAGACCAGGTCTGACTTTCAATGAATATTAAAAGTAGGTGTAAGTGCCTCTAGAGTAACATTTCTTTCAAAATGCCAAAGCAAAAAAAATACAAAAGATGATGAAGTTTCTGATATTTTAAAATTCTAAATTCTTTGCAAAACACATTTGAGTCAAGGCACTTCCTTACTTTTACTTTTATTGTTATTCACTGAGGGGGAAATTGTTTTTGACAAAAACAAGTCTTTTTCTCCCCTGCCAATGAAAATGAAATAAGACACAAAAAACTTCCTGGGAGAATTTGGCTTGTTAGGAGTGAGGAGAAAGCACAGCAGTTGTCAGTAATGAAGTCATTCCTAGCAGCTGCCTTACGTGTGAGAACTGCCTCTTTCACCATGAAAGGAGTGCTTCTTGACATGAGATTTCAGTCGCTACCGGAGAGAAGACAAAGGTGCTTGGTCATTAAGTTCCTCAAAATGGTTGATTCATCTCTGAAGTGTATCCAGGCTGGTTTTCTACCACTTTGTGTACAATAGTGGGAACATTCTATACAAGTTCCTAACTTTCTGTTAAGTCTTTGAATCATCTGGGTTAGAATGGGTTTGAAAACTTTACTTCTGAGCTGTCTATGGATTTTAGGAATGTGAAATGCCCCTGGGTTATGGCAACTTTGTAGTTTGGAACCGTCCTCCCACTGATGACAACTAGAAAAGTTGGACAAAATATTTTATCTGTACAGTAGAGAGCTAACGAGGTAATGAGGAATCTTTCAGCCAAGACGCAGGAGACAGAAAAGAATCCAGAGAAGTGAACCCAGCATTGTTGGCCGATCTTCCTCTGGCTGCACTTGCTGGTTCTGGAAGAGGCAGCTGGAGTGCTGAGCAGAGCTTTTGACAAGCTCATGGGGTGAGGGAGACAAAAATTGGAGTTCAGGACCCTCTAAGGGTGGAGACTCCGGTAAAAACCCTATGCTTTGGATTGGGACCACAAGGAGTTACTTCCTAAAATGAGAGAAGCAAGTAAGCCACAAGTAAAACTGCCTTCTTAAGAGTCTGCAACCCATGTTTCAGTTATCTGGGTGGTTCCTGAAATTGGATAAAGAGATTCTGGATTCCTTATGCTCTAGTCACTGATGAAACTAAATGAAAAACCCTCTTTGGAGGAAGATAACATGATTTGAGTTCTCAAATTATGATAACATGATTTGAGTTCTCAAATTATTTTCACAAACACAAAATATTTGTAGCCACATAATTCACAGCTAACCAGGCAGGCAAGAAGACTAGACTACATGTTTGAGTACAGACAGAACACAGATGATAGGGCGAGGCCCTACCCAGGTGTTGACAAGATCAAAGACACTTTTAAATAACAGTGCTTGGAAAATTAAAAATTTTGTCAGGAAACTGGAAAAATGACAATGTATTCTTTCTTTCTTTCTTTCTTTTTTTTTTTTTTTTTGAGTAGAGTAACACTGGAGGAAAAATACTAGCATATTAACCAGAGCTATCCTGGGTTTTGTCATATTAGTTGTTTTTTTTCTTTATGCTTTTCTATGCTTTATATTAAAAATTCTGCAATATTTCAAACATTATTTCACAAAGCAATTTCCCTACCCCTCAATTAGATTTTTTTATACAGTATTATTCATACACCATACATCCCCTCCTAAGTAAATAATCAGTGGTTCTCAGTATAATCATGTAGTTATGCATTCACCACCACAATCTATGTGAGGACATTTCCACAAAGAAAGAGGAAGAGGAGAAAAAAGAAAAAATGATGACTGAAAAAAAAAAAAAAGAAAGAAAAAAAATGGAATCAAATACAATAAAAAGGTCGGACAACACCAATGCCAAGAATCCCATACCCCCCTTTATATCCCCTTCTTATAGACATTTTTGTTTTACTATATTGCCTTTGTTACAATTAATGGAAACATATTACAATATTACTGTTAACTGTAGACTCTTGTTTGCATTGATTGTATTTTGTCCCCAATACCATCCTATTTTCAACACCTTGCAAAGTTGACATTGATTTGCCATCTTCTATCTTTTATTTATCTTCTATCTTTCCTTCTGGCATCATATATACCCCTACCCTTCCTCTTTCAACTGTAGTTATGGTCATCTTTGTTCAGTGTACTTACAATATTGTGCTACCATCACACAGTATTGTGCTATCCATTCTGAATCTATACAATCAGTCCTCTTGAAGATTCTGTACTCCTTCAGCATCAAATGTCCGATCTCTACCCTCTTGCTGTCCCCTGATATCTTCATTTATATACTCTTCTCCAAACCTCTCTCTCTTGTCTTTTCCTGTCTGTCTGTAGCACTCCCTTTAGTATTTCTTGTAGAGGAGGTCTCCTGTTGACGAACTCTCTCAGTGTCTGTTTATCTGTAAATATTTTAAACTCTCCCTCATTTTTTTTTCTGTCTCTATAGATTTATTTACATTTACATTTGTTATAAATGGAATCTTGGAATTTGTAGTACTTTGTAGTAGTCTGGTTACTTTCACTCATCATAATGTTTTTTTAAAAAGTATTTTTTTTTTAATTTTTTAAATGCAATTTTATTGAGATAATATTCACCTAACATACAATCCTCCAAAGTGTACAGTCAGTTGTTCATAGTATCATTATATAGTTGTGCATTCCTCATCACAATCAATCTTTGAACATTTTCATTACTCCAAAAATAAAATAAAAATTAAAATAAAAAAAACATCCAAAACATTCCATTCCCCTCTCCCCCATTGTTCATTTACTTATTTACTATTTTTTAGCATTCATTGTTGTTTTTTGTGTGTGTTTGTTTTTTTTTATATATATATATATATATATATATATATATATATATATGTATTGAGATTGTTCACATACCATATGACTATCCAAAGATCCAAAGTGTATAAGCAATTGCCCGTGATACCATCATACAGCTGTGCATCCATCACCACAATTAATTTTGTTTTTCAATTTTTAGAACATTTTCATTATTCCAGAGAAGAAATAGAGACAAAAAAAGGAAACTCAAATCCTCCCATACCCCTAACCACACCCCCCTCCATTATTGATTCATAGTATTGGTATAGTACATTTGTTACTGTTGATGAAAGAATGTTAAAATACTACTAACTGTAGTATATAGTTTGCAATAGGTATATATTTTTTCCCTATATGCCTCTCTATTATTAACTTCTGGTTTTAGTGTCATACATTTGTTCTAGTTCATGAGAGAGATTTCTAATATTTGTGTAGTTAATCACAGACATTGTCCACCACAAAGTTCACTGTTTTATACATTCCCTTCTTTTAACTTTCAGCTTTCCTTCTGGTGACATATGTGACTCTGAATTTACCCTTTCCACCACCTTCACACACCTTTCAGCACTGTTAGTTATTCTAACAACCTGCCAGCATCACCCCTGTCCATTTCCAAACATTTAAGTTCACCCTAGTTGAAGATTCTGCTCATAATAAGCAACCGCTCCCCATTCTTTATCCTCATTGTATATCCTGGTAACTTATATTTCATGTCTATGAGTTTACATATTATAATTAGTTCGTATCAGTGAGACCCTGCAATATTTGCCTTTATGTGTCTGTCTTATTTCACTCAAAATAGTGCCCTCAGTATTTCTTCATCAACCCATTTTTTATGATTTTGTTCACACACCATACATTCTGTCCTAAGTGAATAATCCTTGGTTCCCTATATAGGCACATATTTATGTATTCAGCACCATTGCCACTATCTCTATAAGGACATCTCCATTTCTTCCACAAAGAAAGAGGAAGAGTCAAAGAAAGCAGGGAGACAAAAGAAAAAGAAAAGAGAGAGAGAGAAAAACAACAAGAAAAACATGACAGGTAGAAAGAAACAAAAGGAAAGATAGCATTAACCTAAATTAAGAATAAAGAGTCAGACAACATCACCAATGCCAGGAGTCCCATACCCTTCCCCTATCCCCACCCCCCATATGCATTTAGCTTTGGTATATTGCCTTTGTTATATGAAAGGAAGCGTAATACAATGTTTCCATTAATTATAGTCTCTAGTTTGCATTGATTCTATTTTTCCCCCAATCCCACCCTATTTTTAATACCTTGCAATGTTGACATTCATTTGTTTTACCTTATGTAAAAACAGATTTGTACCTTTTATTATAATCATTGATCACCCTAGGTTTCCCTGAGTTACACAGTCCCAGTCTTCATCCTTCATCTTCTGGTGTCCCACATGGTCCCAATCTTCCTCTTTCAGTCATACTCACAGTCATCTTTGTTCAGTGTACTTACATTGCTCTGCTACTGTCTCCCAAAATTGTTTTCCAAACCTCTCACTCCTGTCTTTTCCTTTCCGTCTGCTGTTCTTCCTTTAGTGTTTCCTGTAGAGCAGGTATCTTGTTCACAAACTCTGTCATTGTCTGTCTGTCAGAGAATATTTTAAGCTTTCCCTCTTATCTGAAGGATAGTTTTGCCGGATAAAGGATTCTTGGTTGGTGGTTTTTTTCTTTCAATATCTTAAGTATATCACCCCACTTCCTTCTTGCCTCCATGGTTTCTACTCAGAAATCTGCACATAGTCTTATCAAGCTTCCTTTGTATGTGATGGATTGCTTTTCTCTTGCTGCTTTCAGGATTCTCTCTTTATCTTTGACATTTGATAATCTGATTATTAAGTGTCTTGGCATAGGCCTATTCAGATCTATTCTGTTTTGGGTACTCTGCACTTCTTGGATCTGTAATATCATGTCTTTCATAAGAGATGGGAAATTTTCATTGATCATTTCCTCTGTTATTGCTTCTGCCCCTTTTCCCTTCTCTTCTCCTTCTGGGACACCCATGACATGTACATTTCTGATTTTCATTTTGTCCTTAAGTTCCCAGAGACATTGCTAATATTTTTCCATTCTTTTGTCTATCTGTTCTTTTGTGTGTAGGCTTTTAGGTGCCTTGTTCTCCACTTCCTGAGTGTTTTCTTCTGCTCCTTGAGATCTGCTGTTGTATATTTCCGTTGTGTCTTTCGTCTCTTGTGTTGTGCCTTTCATTTCCATAGATTCTGCCAGTTGGTTTTTTGAACTTTCAGTTTCTAACTTGTGTATGCCCAGTGTTTTTATTATATGGTTCATCTATTTTGCCATATCTTCCCTAAACTTTTTGAATTGACTTAGTATTAGTTGTTTAAATTCCTGTATCTCAGTTGAAGTGTAAGTTTGTTTCTTTGACTGGGCCATAACTTTGTTTTTCTTAGTGTAGGTTGTAGTTTTCTGTTGTCTAGGCATGTTTCCTTGGTTACCCCAATCAGGTTTTCCCAGACCTAGATGGACTCCGGTCCCAGAAGGAAGAACTATTCAGTATCCGGTTTCCCTGAGGGTGTGTCTTAGAAAATTGGTACACCCTGTGAGGCCTCAGGTCACTGTGCTTTTTTGCCCAGCAGGTAGCGCCTGTCAGCATGTAACTCCAGACTGGTGTAAGGAGATGTGGCTCATGGCTGTTTTCCCCCAGGCTCTGTGATCTGTTTCTGAATGGAAGGTGGGTAGTAGAGCTGGGCCCCACCTCTTTCCTCTTAGGGAAAATAGACCCCCTAGGGAGAGGTCATTGACATTTCAATGGTCTCTCTCTGCCTGTGCTATCTCCACCCTTGTCTGGGCCAGAGCACTGGGAACTGAAGATGGCTGAGGCCTTCTCCACTGAACTGAAACAGGGACAGAAAGCCCCCTTCATGGCCAGTCCGCAACCACCCTCCAGCTCCCCAAGGTCAGTCATCATCCAAAGCCTCTGTCTGCTTGTTGGGGATTTGTAGCTTGTATCGAGCAGTCCATGTTTGTTAATTAAAACCCCAGTTGGAGCTTAGTTGAGCTGTGTTCACTTGCTTGAAGAGAGCTGCTCTCTGCCACCATGAGGCTTTGCAGCTCGGGCATTGGGGGAGGGGGCTCCCGGCTTGGATGCACAGTTTTTACTTACAGATTTTATGCTGTCATGTCGGGCATTCCTCCCAATTCAGGTTGGTGTATGATGAGTGGACAGTCACGTTTGTCCCCCCTGCAGTCATTCCAGATTATTTACTGGTTGTTCCTGGTTGTTTATTAGTTGTTCCAGGGGGAGTAACTAGCTTCCACTCCTTTCTATGCTGCCATCTTAGATCTTTCCCTCGTTTTTGAAGGATAGTTTTGCTGAATATAGGATTCTTGATTGGCAGTTTTTCTCTTTCAATTTCTTGAATATATCATACCACTGTCTTCTCGCTTCCATGGTTTCTGTTGAGTGATCTGCACTTAGCCTTATCGAGCTTCCCTTGTATGTGATGGATTGCTTTTCTCTTGCTGCTTTCAGAATTCTCTCTTTGTCTTTGACATTTGACAATCTGATTAGTAAGTGTCTTGTCAATTTTGTTTGGGATATGCTGCACTGCACCTCTCAGACCTCTAATTTTATGTCTTTCATAAGAGTTGGAAAAATTTCCTTGATTATTTCCTCTATTATTCTTTCTTCCCCCTTTCCCCTCTCTTCTCCTTCTGGGACACCTTTAACACACATTTGTTTACTTCATGTTGTCATACAATTCCTTGAGACTTTGCTCACATTTTTTTGTTGTTTTCCCTATCTGTTCTTTTGTGTGTAGGATTTCAGTTCTTCTGTCCTTTAGTTCATTAATCCATTTTTCTTCCTCTCCAAGTCTGCTGTTACATGTCTCCATTGCATTTTTCATCTCTTGTGTTGTGCCTTTCATTCCCATAATTTCTTCCATTTGTTTTTTCAAGCTTAAGGATGCTTCCTTATGGGCACCCAGTGTCTTCTTTATATCTTTCATCTCTTTTGTCACATTTTCTTTCAACTCAATTTGATTTAGAAGATTTGTTTGAACATCTTTAATTAGTTGTTTCAACTCCTGACTCTCCATTAAGTTGTTAGTTTGTTCTTTGACTGGGCTGTATCTTCATGCTTCCTGGTGTGGCACATGATTTTTTGCTGCCTGGGCATCTTATTGTCTTGATTAGTTTATTCTGGAGTTTGTTTTCTCTCTTTTGCCCAGGGTTTTCTTGTTGGTTGTCTTTATCTCTGTCTTTTCTTTGTTTCACTCACTGGCCAGTTGTCAGATTGGGTTTGTCCCCCCAGTCTTCCCCCCAAAATCACAGAAGGGAGGTAGGCACTGGGCACCCCAGCAAGTTCACTGTATGTGTGGTAATACATATCTGCTGGGTTCCAATGGTGCTCTGTTTTCCACCAGCCAGAAAGACCTAGGTTTTTTTTAGAGCACTCCTTTAACAGTTGGGCCTTCCATATTTCTCAGTCAAAATGGGGCTGGGTTTCCTTACAGGGCATACAGACCAGCTCTGTGGTCCTAAGAAAGGGTCTGGGGCAGCTTTTTAAAAGTGTTTCAATTCCCTTGCACCTTCCAAATTGTCCAGCAGATGGCACTGATTAGTAACATAATCATCCTCAGAGCCTGCTTTGCCTCTGAGCACAGGCTTTGTCTACACAGGTGAGCTGAAGCTGTGAGATTCCTGTGCCCTCACTTTGGCAGCCAAAGTCTGGCTTGATGTGGGGCTCCACTTGTGGCAAAGTACTTCCTCAGCTGACCCAGTATTTGAGCCATCCCCAAGGCAAGGAAACAGCCACTGGCTGCTGTTTCCCTCAAGGGTGGGGAAAGGCTTTCAGACCCAGGGCTGGAAGCACAGTCTCTGTCCACGTTTTCTCAGTCTCTTTGTCCCTCACTGACATGGGCCTTGAAATGTCCTCCCCTATCTCCCAGGTCAAATGGTGGGGGTATGTCTCAGTGCTGTGAGGGATTTTATAGACTGTGTCCCTGGTGGAGAGGGGTCCCATTTGTCTTTCCCACACTAAGAGTGAGGGGTAGGGGAGAGTACCAGCTGGTCCAGGATGGAAGATTCCTACCTTCTTCCCTTTCTTCAATTTGGCATCTGCAGGGTCCTTCTTCAGTCTATATCCTCCTCCAGAGTTTCAAACAATTCAGAATTGTCCTTTTTTTGTTGAATCCCTGGAGAGAAGTTTTTAGTAGCTGTTTACGTCACCATGTTGATGACGTCACTCCTGGCAATGTATTTTTAAAGAACCAAATAGATACTTGAGAATTGGAAACTACAATAATAATCAAAATTAAGATCTTAATGGGTAAGTTTAACAGCAAATTATATACAGATGACAAGAGAATTAGTGAACTGTAAGATGTCAGAATAAAAAATGGCTCTCAAACTGCTGGGGTTCATTGGTGATGGGATGAGTTCATGGAGGGTACAGAATGATTCCACTAAGCTCGCTTCCATGTTATTAGCATTTAAGTAGAGAACAAAGTTTTTATCTGTAGAGCATTGCTCAGAAATTATAATGGATAACTGTATTGGTTAGGATTCAGTTGCAGATAATAGAAAATACTCTACTCGATTTAAACAGAAAGGGATTAGATGATATAAAGGGACTTAGAGGCTTTGACAATCATTGAAAGGATTGAGAAACAGGACCTAGGGGAGCCTTTCCTGGAGTGTCTCCAAACCTATGTTGCAGAACTAGTTAGCCAAAGTTGCTGCAACCTCTCCAGTGGTTAGGAAGCCACCAAGACAGGTGTTGGCTTCAAGATCCCATGGTCTCAGCCATAACCCTCACCAGCAAAGTAGATGCCCTGCATTCTATTTCTTGCTACCCTTTAAGCTGGGGGCCATCTATAAGTATCTCACCAATTGCTTCCACAAATGCACTTGCCAGAATAAACAACATAAACTGCTAAATTTTGTAGAATATGTCTGCTGACAGAAACAGTGTCATATATAGAGCCTGAGCCATTAGAGAGTCTTGGATGTATACTTTTTAAGCTTTCCAATCTCTAGTATCCAGTGGGGCATGCTACAAGGTAGGGGGTGGAGGATAGGGAGAGACATGAGCCAGTCTGCAATATCTACCACATCTGCTTTTGTTTGCCTGCCACCACATCCTCCTGTTTCTTCTGGAAACAAAACTTTTTTTCCCCTCTATGAGAGAACATTTTAGGCAGTGATAGATACTCCAGTTAGACTATCTTGTCTCTGTAGACACTGCGATTGCTTTACAGATATGCACTTGATCCATTTTAGTTCTGTGAGTCTTTTCCAAGACTTCTGTACCAATGTTAAGAGAAAACACTTGTTTTTACTACTGAGAAACCTAAACGTGTAGGATATGAATGTGGGGCTGCTGCTGGTTGGTTGCCACTCTGAAGAGGAAGAGAGAACCTATCTGAAAATTAAATCAAGCAGATTTAGGAAGCTAGAAAAAATGGGGGGGGGGGGATGAGTTCCTTTGATTTTGCTTGAACTCTGAATCAAATTATGCCTGATGTCTGTTAACCTTTTGATTCTTCACTGATATGATCCTACAAGTCCCTTTTGCTAATACGAGTTTGAGTTGGGTTTCTGTCACTTGTAATATAGAGTTCTGACTAATAATTATGTGAATTAACATATTTTGATGTGGTCCCTTTTGAATTTATATCTAGAAAATATCTCCATTTGTAAAAAATGATGATAGAAATTGTGGCATCTTATTTTCCATAGAAATCTACATTTTGTTGGCAAAAGATTTGTGGAAATGGTCGGGAAAAACTCATTCAGGCATAAACTGGACATCCTTGTTGGTAGTGGAGTGTATAGTGGGTTCATGAGGTGGTATCCTTTAAAACTGGGATGACTGCATCCGCAGTAAAGCTTAGATTATATCTTGGACTTTTCTCAGGTGTCTTTTCAACAAGTCAGCTTTCTAGATGAAAGGCTTGTTCATTCGTTCATTCATTCATTTATTCATTTAGCATTTTGAAATTTCAATTCTGTGAATTAGTGCAGTTACTTTCAAATAAAGAGGTGGCTATATTGTTCTGCTGTTTACAAACTTTCAGTACCTCCGCATTGTCTAGAAAAAAAAAAGGCCAAATTTTATGTACTTCTCAGTCCAGCCCCAACCTACCTTTGCAACCATAACTCCTACCACTCCTTAGAGGGTAAACGTGCCTTACTGTGATATTTAACTCTCTCTTCATGAGCCTTCGGTTCATTCCTCCTGTACCTTTGCTCGTGTGAACCTGTCGGATGGAGAAGAACTTACTTGCTACTCGTTTTTCAAAATTGGAAGCAGGGAGCACTTTTTTTCATGATCAGATCTTTATATTAAAGTCAAGCTCTCTTGAGCTCCCAATGTAATTTTTCAGATCAGTCTTTTTTTTTTTTTTTTTAATCTTCATTTTATTGAGATATATTCACATACCACGCAGTCATACAAAACAAATCGTACTTTCGATTGTTTACGGTACCATTACATAGTGGTACATTCATCACCCAAATCAATCCCTGACACTTTCATTAGCACACACACAAAAATAACAAGAATAATAATTAGAGTGAAAAAGAGCAATTGAAGTAAAAAAGAACACTGGGTACCTTTGTCTGTTTGTTTCCTTCCCCTATTTTTCTACTCATCCATCCATAAACTAGACAAAGTGGAGTGTGGTCCTTATGGCTTTCCCAATCCCATTGTCACCCCTCATAAGCTACATTTTTATACAACTGTCTTCGAGATTCATGGGTTCTGGGTTGTAGTTTGATAGTTTCAGGTATCCACCACCAGCTACCCCAATTCTTTAGAACCTAAAAAAGGTTGTCTAAAGTGTGCGTAAGAGTGCCCACCAGAGTGACCTCTCGGCTCCTTTTGGATTCTCTCTGCCACTGAAGCTTATTTCATTTCCTTTCACATCCCCCTTTTGGTCAAGAAGATGTTCTCCGTCCCACGATGCCAGGTCTACATTCCTCCCCGGGAGTCACATTCCACGTTGCCAGGGTGATTGACTCCCCTGGGTGTCTGATCCCACGTAGGGGGGAGGGCAGTGATTTCACCTTTCAAGTTGGCTTAGCTAGAGAGACAGGGCCACATCTGAGCAACAAAGAGGCATTCGGGAGGAGGCTCTTAGGCACAACCATAGGGAGGCCTAGCCTCTCCTTTGCAGCAACCATCTTCCCAAGGGTAAAACCTGTGGTAGAGGGCTCAACCCATCAAACCACCAGTCCCCTATGTCTGTGGTCATGTTAGCAAGCATGGAGGTGGGGTAGGCGAATACCCCTGCATTCTCCACAGGCTCCTCAAGGGGGCACTACATCTTTTTTTTTTCCTTGTTTTTCTTTTTTTTTTTTTTTTTAACTTTCCCTTCTTTTTTAAATCAACTGTATGAAAAAAAAGTTAAAAAGAAAACAAACATACAATAAAAGAACATTTCAAAGAGACCATAACAACGGAGTAAGAAAAAGACAACTAACCTAAGATAACTGCTTAACTTCCAACATGTTCCTACTTTACCCCAAGAAAGTTACCTAATATAGCAACATTTCTGTGAACTTGCTCCTACTATATCCATCAGAAATCAACAGACCATAGTCATTCCTGGGCATCCCCAGAACGTTAAATAGCTTATCTGTTCTTCTTGGATTATTGTTCCCCCTTCTTTAATTGCTCTCTATTGCTAGTTCCCCTACATTCTACATTATAAGCCATTTGTTTTACATTTTTCAAAGTTCACATTAGTGGTAGCATATAATATTTCTCTTTTTGTGCCTGGCTTATTTCGCTCAGCATTATGTCTTCAAGGTTCATCCATGTTGTCATATGTTTCACGAGATCGTTCCTTGTTACTGCCGCGTAGTATTCCATCGTGTGTATATACCACATTTTATTTATCCACTCATCTGTTGAAGGACATTTGGGTTGTTTCCATCTTTTGGCAATTGGGAATAATGCTGCTATGAACATTGGCGTGCAGATATCTGTTCGTGTCACTGCTTTCCGATCTTCCGGGTATATACCGAGAAGTGCAATCGCTGGATCGAATGGTAACTCTATATCTAGTTTTCTAAGGAACTGCCAGACTGACTTCCAGAGTGGCTGAACCATTATACAGTCCCACCAACAGTGAATAAGAGTTCCAATTTCTCCACACCCCCTCCAGCATTTGTAGTCTCCTGTTTGTTTAATGGCAGCCATTCTAACTGGTGTTAGATGGTATCTCATTGTGGTCTTAATTTGCATCTCTCTAATAGCTAGTGAAGGTGAACATTTTTTCATGTGTTTCTTGGCCATTTGTATTTCGTCTTCAGAGAACTGTCTTTTCATATCTTTTGCCCATTTTATCATTGGGCCGACTGTACTATTGTCATTGAGTTGTAGGATTTCTTTATATATGCAAGATAGCAGTCTTTTGTCAGATACATGGTTTCCAAAAATTTTTTCCCATTGATTTGGCTGCCTCTTTATCTTTTTGAGAAATTCCTTTGAGGTGCAGAAACTTCTAAGCTTGAGGAGTTCCCATTTATCTATTTTTTCTTTTGTTGCTTGTGCTTTGGGTGTAAAGTCTAGGAAGTGGCCGCCTAATACAAGGTCTTGAAGATGTTTTCCTACATTATCTTCTAGGAGTTTTATGGTACTTTCTTTTATATTGAGATCTTTGGTCCATTTTGAGTTAATTTTTGTGTAGGGGGTGAGGTAGGGGTCCTCTTTCATTCTTTTGGATATGGATATCCAACTCTCCCAGCCCCATTTGTTGAAAAGACCATTATGACTCAGTTCAGTGACTTTGGGGGCCTTATCAAAGATCAGTCGGCCATAGATCTGAGGGTCTATCTCCGAATTCTCAATTCGATTCCATTGATCTATATGTCTATCTTTGTGCCAGTACCATGCTGTTTTGGCAACTGTGGCTTTATAATAAGCTTCAAAGTCAGGGACTGTAAGTCCTCCCACTTCGTTTTTCTTTTTTAGAGTGTCTTTAGCAATTCGAGGCATCTTTCCTTTCCAAATAAATTTGATAACTAGCTTTTCCAAGTCTGCAAAGTAGGTTGTTGGAATTTTGATTGGGATTGCATTGAATCTGTAGATGAGTTTGGGTAGAGTTGACATCTTAATGACATTTAGTCTTCCTATCCATGAACATGGAATATTTTTCCATCTTTTAAGGTCCCCTTCTATTTCTTTTAGTAGAGTTATGTAGTTTTCTTTGTATAGGTCTTTTACATCTTTGGTTAAGTTTATTCCTAGGTACTTGATTTTTTTAGTTGCTATTGAAAATGGTATCTTTTTCTTGAGTGTCTCTTCAGTTTGTTCATTTCTAGCATATAGAAACATTACTGACTTAATGTGCATTAACCTGGTATCCCGCTACTTTGCTAAATTTGTTTATTAGCTCTAGTAGCTGTATCGTTAATTTCTCAGGGTTTTCTAGATATAAGATCATATCATCTGCAAACAATGACAGTTTTACTTCTTCTTTTCCAATTTGGATGCCTTTTATTTCTTTGTCTTGCCGGATTGCCCTGGCTAGCACTTCCAGCACAATGTTGAATAACAGTGGTGACAGCGGACATCCTTGTCTTGTTCCTGATCTTAGAGGGAAGGCTTTCAGTCTCTCACCATTGAGTACTATGCTGGCTGTGGGTTTTTCATATATGCTCTTTATCATGTTGAGGAAGTTTCCTTCAATTCCTACCTTTTGAAGTGTTTTTATCAAAAAGGGATGTTGGATTTTGTCAAATGCTTTTTCAGCATCTATTGAGATGATCAATTGATTTTTCCCTTTTGACTTGTTAATGTGTTGTAATACATTGATTGTTTTTCTTATGTTGAACCATCCTTGCATGCCTGGAATGAACCCCACTTGGTCATGGTGTATGATTTTTTTAATGTGTCTTTGGATTCGATTTGCAAGTATTTTGTTGAGGATTTTTGCATCTATATTCATTAGGGAGATTGGCCGGTAGTTTTCCTTTTTTGTAGCATCTTTGCCTGGTTTTGGTATTAGATTGATATTAGCTTCATAAAATGAGTTAGGTAGTGTTCCATTTTTTTCAGTGTTTTGAAAGAGTTTGAGTAAAATTGGTGTCAGTTCTTTCTGGAAAGTTTGGTAGAATTCCCCTGTGAAGCCATCTGGCCCTGGGCATTTATTTGTGGGAAGATTTTTGATGACTGATTGGATCTCTTTGCTTGTGATGGGTTGGTTGAGGTCTTCTATTTCTTCTCTGGTCAGTCTAGGTTGTTCATATGTTTCCAGGAAATTGTCCATTTCCTCTACATTATCCAGTTTGTTGCCATACAGTTGTTCATAGTATCCTCTTATAATTTTTTTAATTTCTTCAGGATCTGCAGTTATGTCACCTTTTTCATTCATTATTTTGTTTATATGGGTCTTCTCTCTTCTTGATTTTGTCAGTCTAGCTAGGGGCTTGTCAATCTTGTTGATCTTCTCAAAGAACCAACTTTTGGTGATATTTATCCTCTCTATTGATTTTTTGTTCTCTATGTCATTTATTTCTGCTTTAATCCTTGTTATTTCTTTTCTTGTACTTGGTTTAGGATTGGTTTGCTGTTCATTTTCTAGCTTCTTCAGTTGATCCATTAGTTCTTTGATTTTGGCTCTTTCTTCCTTTTTAATATATGCGTTTAGTGCTATAAATTTCCCCCTCAGCACTGCTTTTGCTGCATCCCATAGATTTTGGTATGTTGTGTTCTCATTTTCATTCGTCTCTATATATTTAGCAATTTCTCTTGCTATTTCTTCGTTAACCCACTGACTGTTTAGGAGTGTGTTGTTTAACCTCCAGGTATTTGTGAATTTTCTAAGTCTCTGATGGTTATTGACTTCTAATTGTATTCCATTGTGATCAGAGAATGTGCTTTGAATAATTTCAATCTTTTTAAATTTACTGAGGCTTGTTTTATGTCCCAGCATATGATCTATTCTGGAGAAAGTTCCATGAGCACTAGAAAAGTATGTGTATCCTGGTGATTTGGGATGTAATGTCCTGTATATGTCTGTTAAATCTAATTCATTTATCAGATTGTTTAGGTTTTCAATTTCTTTATTGATCTTTTGTCTGGTTGATCTATCTATAGGAGAGAGTAATGTGTTGAAGTCTCCCACAATTATTGTGGAAACATCAATTGCTTCCTTTAGTTTTGCCAGTGTTTCTCCCATGTATTTTGTGGCACCTTGATTGGGTGCATAGACATTTACAATTGTTATTTCTTCTTGCTGAATTGCCCCTTTTATTAGTATGTAGTGGCCTTCTTTGTCTCTCAAAACATCCCTGCATTTGAAGTCTATTTTATCTGAGATTAATATTGCTACAGCTGCTTTCTTTTGGCTGTAGCTTGCATGAAATATTTTTTTCCATCCTTTCACTTTCAGTTTCTTTGTGTCCCTGTGTCTAAGATGAGTCTCTTGTATGCAACATATTGATGGTTCATTTTTTTTGATCCATTCTGCGAATCTATATCTTTTAATTGGGGAGTTTAATCCATTTACATTCAACATTATAACCGTGAAGGCATTTCTTGAATCAGCCATCTTATCCTTTGGTTTATGTTTGTCATATTTTTCCCCTCTGTCTATTAATATCCTTTATTGTACCCATACCGAATCTCTTTAGTACTGAACCTTTCTCCAAGTCTCTCTGTCCTTTCTTTGTTTCTCTGTCTGTAGGGCTCCCTTGAGTATCTCCAGTAGGGCAGGTCTCTTGTTAGCAAATTCTCTCAGCGTTTGTTTGTCTGTGAAAAATTTAAGCTCTCCCTCAAATTTGAAGGAGAGCTTTTCTGGATAAAGTATTCTTGGCTGGAAATTTTTCTCACTCAGAATTTTAAATATATCGTGCCACTGCCTTCTTGCCTCCATGGTGGCTGCTGAGTAGTCACTACTTAGTCTTATGCTGTTTCCTTTGTATGTGGTGAATTGCTTTTCTCTTGCTGCTTTCAGAACTTTCTCCTTCTCTTCTGTGTTTGACAGTGTGATCAGTATATGTCTCGGAGTGGGTTTATTTGGATTTATTCTATTTGGGGTTCGCTGAGCATTTATGATTTGTGTATTTATGTTGTTTAGAAGATTTGGGAAGTTTTCCCCAACAATTTCTTTGAATACTCTTCCTAGACCTTTACCCTTTTCTTCCCCTTCTGGGACACCAATGAGTCTTATATTCAGACGTTTCATATTATCTGTCATATCCCTGAGGTCCATTTAGATTTTTTCAATTTTTTCCCCATTCTTTCTTTTATGCTTTCATTTTCCATTCTGTCATGTTCGAGGTCACTGATTCGTTGTTCAACTTCCTCTAGTCTTGTACTATGAGTGTCCAGAATCTTTTTAATTTGGTCAACAGTTTCTTTAATTTCCATAAGATCATCCATTTTTTTATTTAGTCTTGCAATGTCTTCTTCATGCTCTTCTAGGGTCTTCTTGATTTCCTTTGTCTCCCGTACTATGGTCTCACTGTTCATCTTTAGTTCTTTGAGTAGCTGCTCTAGGTGCTGTGTCTCTTCTGGTTTTTTGATTCGGGTGCTTGGGCTTGGGTTATCCATATCGTCTGGTTTTTTCATATGCTTTATAATTTTCTGTTGTTTTTGGCCTCGTGGCATTTGCTGAACTTGATAGGGTTCTTTTAGGATTTGTAGACCAACTGAAGTCCTTATCTCTAATTTATCAGATCTACAGCTTCGTGGAGTACACTTTCTCTAACTAACCAGCAGGTGGCGTCCACGAGCCACCTGTTCTCCACAAGCCAGTTCTCCCCTGCTTAGCCTTTTTGGTGAGTGGGGGAGTGAGTCTTGTGGGGTCCAATTGGTGTACCAAGCTTGCGTGTGTAGTTGGTGTTGCCTGCCCTGTATATGGGGCGTGTTTCTGGGCAGTCAGGGAGGGGGGGGTGGCCCTAACAATCAAATCTCCCTGGTGATCCTAGAGTTTTAAAGCTGCTGCAATAGTCTAATCCTTCAGTTCAGTCCTGCCACAGTTTGTCTCTGCCACTGACCCACAAGTCCTTGGTATTGGCATATGGCTCCTGAGACTTGCAAGTGGGCCCCTCTTCCAGGCCGTGCACCCCGGGTCCTCTGTTGAGGGATGACTGTGCTATGTCACAGGTGAGTGCCGTCCCCCCAGGGCAGTTCTGGGCTGCTGGGCTGTGTAGGGAGGCTCCCAGTCTGCTGAAATGATGGCTGAATGGGGCTTTGTTAATTCACACTGCTCTACCTTCCCAACTCTGGGACAATCAGCTGAGGTTGCAGGGAAGGCTAATGTCCACGCCCAGTTTTGTGGTATGTGCCTGTTATTTGAAGTGCTTCCGTCACACTGGGTTGTCTGGGGCAGTTCTGGGCTATGGGGCTGGAGATGGGCAGGAGTGTTTCCTGTCCACCAGGATAATGGCTGTGAGCGGACACCCCCCTTTTCTTGGGAAGTTGTGGTGTTTAGTGAATTTTCTCAGCCACTGGATTATTGCGTTTTGTCTCAGAGCTCTCCTAGTTCTGCTCTTGACTTGACCTGCCCAAATTGCAAGTCTTTGAAGCTTTCTGTATTGGGCTTCTTAGAGTAATTGTTTTAGAAAAAGAAAAAAGTATTAAAAAAAAAAAAAAAAAAAAAAAGGGCCTTCCTCAGAGATCTAATGGGTTATTGAAATGCTAATAGACAAACAAAGCAACCAGGGCCATTAAGGAAAGGTCCACAGGGCAGAGAGATCAGCTTTTCTTCGGGATTTGCATATGTGCCTCAGGGCCCTTCCCCTTTCTATGTTCACCAGAACTCCAAAAATCCTCCGCTTTTATTTTGGAGTTTTTCGTGTTGTTTTTTTTCTCTATGCCTGTCTCCTCTCTGCTGTGCTGGCTGGTCTCAGATTCTCTGGTGTCTGGTCTCAGTCTATCTATGGTTGGAGTTTGGATCAGTAGAATGAGATTCCGATAAGGGCTGCCACTGCAGTTCTCCCTTCTCCTTCCCGGAGCTGACAGCCCCTCCTCCCACGGGACTGAGCCTGGCAGGGAGGGGCACGGGTCTCCTGGCCGCAAAAACTTACAGATTTCGCTGATCTCAGCAGTTCCACGTTTTCATGAGTGTTGTATGAAGTATGCCCAAAGTCAGATTGCTCTGTGGTGTCCAGTCCACGCAGTTCCTGGCTTTCTACCTACTTTCCTGGAGGAGTAACTAAAACATACAGCTCACCAGTCTGCCATCTTGCCCCGCCTCTCAGATCAGTCTTATTAGACTTATCACATCATAGTAATGTTGTATTTTCTTTTTCCTTTATTGCACTGTAAAATACTTAAAACTAAGTGTAGTTTCCTTTCATCTGTTTATCCTCAGTGACCAAGACAAATTAACTGGGTCTGTCTGATACTCTCGTAGTGTCACATAGTTTTTTGTAATATTTGTCATGATTTGAATTTTATGTTTGTATGAGTCTTGAATTAAATTGTGTCTTCTCCACTTTATCAAACACCTTAAATGGTTAGAATGATGACTAATTTTGCTCTCCAACATATTCCTACTGTACAGTATAGTGCACGGCACATAGTAGGTACTAAAAATATTTATTGAAAGGTGAGTTGAATCTTTGTGGAATGAATGAATCAAATAGTAGAATGTGCTAGTCCCCTCCAGAAATACTAGTAGTTTGAAAAGAGGAGCCTAGGAAAGATAATGTCTTCCATTAAGTGAAGTCCATAATGGTGAAATTTCAGTCACTATGGACTCTGAATGAGTAGTGATTTAAAAACAATGTTTAAGTTTCAGTATTACAGAAAAGTTGGAAAAACAGTGTAGCAGAAGTGTTTTCCTGAACCAGTTGAGACTAAATTGCAAACATAGTTATCAGTTACCTCCAAATACTTTAGAATGTATTGATCTAAATGCTGACATTCTCCTGCGTAAGTACAATAAACCAACAAGGTTAGGAAATTAACATTAACAAAATGACTACCATTTTATATAAAGGCCCATTCAAGTTTCTCCAGTTGTTCCAAAAATGTCCTTTCTAGCAAAAGTACCCAGTTCAGGACCATACATTACATTTGGTTGTCATGTCTCTAATCTCCTTCAATCTGGAGCATTTCTTCAGTCTTTCCTTGGCTTTCATGACCTTGACACTCTTGAATATTATAGGCTAGTTGTCTTGTATAGTTTCCCTCAGTTTGGCTTTGTGTGATGTTTCTTCTTTATTGTATTTGCTTTATGCACCACTGGCAGGAATGTCACAGAGTGATGCTGTGCCCTCCTTATTGCTTCTTGTAAGTCATTCTTACTTTGGTCAGTGGATTGAATTGGTGTCTTCTAAGGTTCTCCACTGTAAAGTTTCTCTTTCCCCCTTTGTAATTATAAGTGTTTTCGTGGGGACATAGTTTGAAACTATATATATATCCCATTCTTCATCAAGGGGGTATTTTTGAGCAAAGAGTTCATCTTGGCATTCATCTCTCTGATGTAGTTTCTCTCTTAGACCTGGGCAAGAGGAGCCCCCTGGCCTGGCCCTGCATTTTAAGTGCCTTATGTATCATGAACACATACACATGCACACATAAATAACTTATTAAAGTGCATATGGGCACCTCTGATGCTTATGATCCAGTTCTCCACTCTGGCACAGGGAAACTTGTCACCCTAAACAGACTTCCATGCCTTGCACTTGTCGGCTCCAGAGAACAGTTTCACCACATCTCTTGGTCAAGGTCCTTGAGACAAAAGACTGCGTCTGAATGCCATGCAGCTTTGTGGATTGTGTTGTTGCTGACTCCTGTCCATAGTACAGGAAGATTTAGGTGACAGTAGCACTGAGGCAAGGGGAAAGAAATTAATTCTTAATTTCCTTTTGTATAGCATAAATGCAGTAATAGATTTTTACAAAACTGGAGTCTTGTTTTTGGGCTGTTCATGTGTTAGCTCCAGATTTGCAACAGTTGCACAAGGCAGCTAAGGAATAATTTACAACGTTAAACACTGAACTTTACTCTTAAATTTGTATATATATAGATTGAGATGTAATGTTTTGAAGAAAGATACTGAATGTTACAAAATTAAATATTTCAGCTTTGTTTAAATAGTTATGAGTCAAAATTCCGATATTAATTACTTTAAATTTTACCCTTTGTAATAGACAATTTAAAATATTTCAGAAGAAAAACAAATTTGAAATTAATCTGTTTAAATAATATTAAATAATTTACTTACTGATGATAAATATAAGTGGCATAATAACAAAACAATAAATAATTATCAATTATTTAAATAAATTAACATTTTTGGCTTTTTACACTTATGTTAGTATATATTTTGGGTAGAAATATTCTCAGTTTCGTGTCTTTTGAATATAACCCTTTGGATCATTATTGGGGATAGGGCATACATGATGTGAAAATCTTGATTATTACAAAACGATTAGTGATTCTGCAGAAATCATGGTAAGAGATATAAAGTTTATTGAATAGATAGAAAATAATTTATGACTATGTATGTCTTTATTTTATCACTCATGCATATATTGCTGGCCTGTTGACAAAACACCCAGACCTGTGCAATAATAGTTAAATTCAGTCATCTCTGATAAACACTGACTTGTAGTCACTTAAAATCCATGGTTTTATACCTATTTTCCATTTTGTCTTTACAGAAGGAATATTTGTCAAGGTAGGTAGATAGAACCTATTTTATGTAAGCGTTTGCTCATTTGATTGATAACTCTTAAGTAGACCTAGAGTGTGTGGGCCTCTCTTTGCGCTCTTGCTCCAGGCCCCACAGATATTAGGAGTGGGGCTTCTCAGATCCCCCTACCCAACTGCTACCCATGCAGCTGCCTACATTTATGATTATCTTGAGCTCTAGAGACATGACTCAGAGATTATTTTCAAATCTGTGTTTCAGACAGGATTAAGTGTGTTGGTCTGAACAGTAGCCACTGTCATCTTCATTGTCAGACAGCTCTGTGGGCTGTCAGGGGACTTGTATGCTTACTGTATCTTCTTTTGGTGCTGATGGTGATAGAAATTGACAGTTAAACCTGCTCTTTAGCTAACAAGAAGGTTAATAAACTTCAAAAGTGAGTCCAGGGTTTTCGAGCAGGCCTGTGTATCATTTAATTCTCTCTGCATTGGTTGGCACTGATCAGCAGTATCATGACATGTTTCTGCCCACCCCCTACCCACCTTGAGTCCCTGTGGAAATACAATTTAAACAGTACAGTGGGTAAGTGTTCTGGCTCCTTACATTCTAGTAGTAGGGCTAGCCAATGTGTAAAATTACCTGAATTCCCCTCTACCTCCTGCCCCTGCATGTTTTTTTTTTCCTCCTTATCACAAAGCATTACATGTTTATAGTAGGAAAAAAAAGATAAGGATAAAGAAGAAAATAAAACCACTGACAGTCTCACCAGGCAGAGTCAGCTGCTGATACCGTATCAGTTCATATCTTTAGAATTACATGGGGAGGTTTTAAGGAATACCAGTGCCTGTACCTGACCCCCAGAATTTCTGTTTCGGGTGGTCTGGGGTGGGCCTGTGCATGGATAGGATTTTAAGCTCTAATGTGCAGCCATAGGTGAAAACCACAGGTTTAGATATTTATGTATCTAAAATGTATGTTTTAACCAAAATGGGCATACTATAATAGTCGTATAACTTGATTTCCTTATTTAACAGTTTATTGTAAAGATCCCTCCATAGAAAGACAAGATCTGTCCCATCTTTTTAATGGCCTCCTTGTATGATTATAATTAACCACTCCCTTGTGGTTGGATAGTTAGGATGTTTTCACTGGGCTAGGGGACAGGGATGAGGAATGAGAGTGGGAGCAGGAAATGACTGAAATATCCAGTTTGGCATCAGAAAGCTCATAGGTGCAGAGAATACTTGACCAAGCTTAACTCAAGTTATGTCAGAAGACAAAAGGAATGGAATAAAGCTATAAAGCTGTGTTTTTCAGTAGAACAGTCTCCATATAATTGCTTATTGGCTATACATACACCTGGAAATTCATTCAGTTTGTTATTCCTCTTGCATTCATTCATTCATTCACTGAACACATACCGAGTGTCTACTTAGGGCCTGGCACTAGGGATACAAAGTTGGAAAAGAATTTGTTCCAGACAGCTCAAGGAGCTTACAAGCTCAAAGGAAGCAGAGACAAATATAGAGACAGCAGCTACATATGTAAGTACTCTGTTCTAATTACTCTTCTTATCACGTTAAATATAGTTCCTCAATTGATATTCATTACTACCCTATGCAGTTGGTATAATTATTATTATCCCCATTTACAGATGAGAAAACTGAGTTCCAGAGGGGGTACCTTGTCCAAGTTTGCATAATCAGTAAATGGTAGGTCTAGGAATCCAGCCAATGTAGTCTGGCTCCAGAGTCCAAGCTACTAACCTCTACACCCTGGTGCCTCAATAAGCATATCAAAGGATAATAGGTACCATGATAGGATTCATAAAGGAGGAAGTGGTTGACTCTAATATGGGAACCGAGTAAGAAAGAGGAGTTTCAGGAAAGATTCTGGAGCTCTCAAAACCTTGTTTAATTTTATAAGGGAAATACCATAAGGTGTAACCCATTTGTTAGAAATATTTTATTTCCTCTCTACATGTCCTGCATCAGCCTAATGTGTCCCAGAGTCACCTGGGAGTTGCATAAAGACTACTTGATGTAGTCTGGTAGCCTTTAAAGTATGGGAGGTTCCCTTGATGCATCAATCCCAGGTGAGACAATGGGGCCTCCAGGCTGAGGAGAAGGAAGGAATACCTGTGTTGGGGAGAAAAGCCAAGCCTTTGGTCCCTCATTCAGGGGTGAATAAAAGTGAGCTGCAAAGGAAGGAGGGTAGCATCACTCAAAGTCCCTCCTTCTAAGGAGAAGCCATTGAGCCAAGACCAGAAAAGAGAAGACTTGAGAGCAAATCTAATTTATAGCCAGATTTCAGGGAACTACTCAAGGAGTTCTGCTCATTGGATTTATCTGGAGAAATATTCCAGAATGCTTTCTTTTAAATCCCTCATTATTGTGGGTTCCCCGGCTAGCTGGAAGATGATGCCAGTTAGGAGGGAAGTCACCAGACCCAACAAGCAGAAATAAGCACAGTTGCAGATATTGCCAATAGAGGGCAGACAATCACTTGGTGAGGATTAGAAAATAGACCATCCTGGAGAGTGATAAACAAAATTCTTATATACATGGTATTTGCCTACGTATAAGGCTGCTCCAGCAGATATTGTGAAATGGGTTGGCTTAAACAATGGGAATTTATTCACTTACAGTTTTGAGGCCAGGAAAATGTCCAAATCAGGGCATCATCAAGGTGATGCTTTCTTCCCGAAGACTCTCTGCTGGTGATCCTTGGCTCCTCTACCACATGGCAAGGCACCTGGCAGCATCTGCTTGTCTCTCCCCTCTCTTCCTGGGTTTCATTGATTTCATCTTCTGGCTTCTGTGGCTTTCTATCTAGGTATATATTCATTCTGTTTATAAAGGGCTCCACAAATAGGATTAAAACTCCTCCTGACTGAGGTGGGCCACACCCTAACTGAAATAGCCTCATCAAAAGGTACTTAAAATGGGTTCACACCCGAAGGAATGGAATAGAATTAAGAATCGGTTTCTCTAGGGGTACATACAGCTTCAAACCACCACAATGACCTTCTTAAACAGAGTTGGTCCTGGCTTTTCTTTGAACATCTTGATGGCTTTATGTGTAGAAATATGAAAGTAGCAATTGTTGAGAGATGAATTATGCTTTCAAGATGATTTGGAGTGAAAATAACAAATATCCTGCCTCAAATGGGCTTAAAGATTAAGGAACTTATCTCTTGAGTATTATCTCTTAAATATTATCTCATTAACCTCTTTAACCTCAGTTTCCTCATCTAGAATAACCATTATGATCATTATCCAGCTTATAAGAGCTCTTTAATTGAAAGTGATTAGCACAATTCCTGGATCATAGAAGGGCCAGAGGTAGAAGGGCTTCAGGTTTGGTTGATTCAGTGCTCAAGGAACTTGGTTGTATTAGTCAGGGTAAATAATGCTCTGTGCTTTAAGAAACTAGTCCTGCTATCTCAGTGGCTTAACACAATACAACATTACCACTCACTTATGTAACCATTCAGTGGGAATGGAGGCCTCTGTTATATCAGGGACCTTGGTTCCTTCCATGATGTAGACATTCCCTCCATCTTCAACATGGCTTCAGAGTTACCATGAAATGATTCAGCCTGCAGATGGGGAAAGAGAAAGAACGTGAAGACCAAGCCAGACATTTTAGAGGGCAGGCCTAGAAGCTATTAAACATCACTTACATTCACAATCCACTAGTCAATTATGTGGCACTGCCTAACTTGAGTCGAGTAACTATGGTTTACTGTGTGCCAGGAGGAAAAGAAAATGTATTTGGTGAATTTGCGAGATTATTTCTGTCAAATGAAATCTTTCCATTTTTCTGCTCTGTCCTCCTCTAAGTCACTAGAAGATGGCTGTTCCAGGTGTTATATCCAGCCACCAGGGCTGAGGGAAGAAAAGAGACAACCTCTTTTTGTGGCTGTCTCCTATGAATGAGTAAACTTTTCCCAGTAGCCCCACAGCCAACCTTCCCTCACATCTCACTGACCAGGATTGCATCACAGGCCATTTCCTGTCCCAGTCACTGGAAGGGGACTCACTTTTACTTTGACAAGTCAAGCCTGTCCCTGGAACTGGGGAGGGGGTGTCTCCTGAAGCACATAGTTGCTTGTACAGATGGATCCCTAACAATTTCAGGTATCTGTTACAAAGCAAAGGAGGAAAATATTGCCGGGTGTCCAAACACCAGTTTCTGGGGTATTTATTCTGCATAATTGAGAAGTTCTACATTGACATTCTCTGGGTAATCAGTGGTGAGAGCAGCAAGGAGGTTGGGTCATGTGTCAGGAGCTCTCATCTGTTACTGCTCTCTTGTTCCCCAGTGCTTCAATAACTTGTTCATCACACTTGGACTATTTTTGTGGAAACTGGAAAGAGGCTGAATTTCTCATTTGGGTTGATGAGGAGCAAAACAGAACTCAGGCAAGAGCTGGGGATAGAGTAGAAACAGGGAAACAATAGAAATCACCAGGAGGGCAGCATAATTGTGAGTTTAGCCAAGTTAATCTAAATCTCAGGTGCAGAGGGAGCCTCCGCATCCCATTTCCGTCAGCTGTGTAACAGGAGAACAAGCTCACTGACTTCATGGATTTTCACTGTGAAAGCATCATCCTTCCAAGAATTGTAAATAACACTAGGAAAAACACCTGGAGGCTGGGGACACTGTAGGCTTTGCAGAATTCTTTGCTTAGATTAATGTACTGTTTGCTGACCACAAAACACATGTTGACTTTTTTCTTTCTGCTTTAAGAAAGTGAGACATGGAAGTGAAGAAATCCAAGCTGCTCAGTAGAGGGAGGATTCCAGAGGTCTGGATGGGAGCTGGGACTAAGGGGAGTGTGATTTACCCCATAGGAAGTAATACAAAGATTCCTCTGTCAGAGTTTTCTACGATGAAATTCCCAGAAGTCGTCCAGTGAAATGGTGGCAAATCCAAAGATCTACCCAAATGAATTTCCCAAAGAGTTTGAATGTGTGCCAGTGGGAGGCCCTGTGACATAGGGGTGAAGAGCTTCACCTGTGGAGTCAGACTGCCCTGGGCTCCAGGGTCCTCTTTACTTCCTAGCTTTCTGACATTGGGTAGCTGACTCAACCTCTTTAACCTCAGTTTCCTCATCTGGAACATACGTTAGGGTCATTATGCAGTGTGTAAGAGATGTTTAATGCAAAAGTGATTAGTAGAGTTCTTGAATCTTAGAAAGTGTTAATAAAGTCTAGCTGTTATTGCTGCTGCAGTTTTAGTTTGTAACACTATAGCTGTGGTGGTAGAAACAGATGTGCTTTGAGGATATAAGGGTGAATGAAAGAATACATGGTACTACAGAGTAAGATACTCTCAAAAGCCATTCTAAGAGCAGAGTATGATCACCTTTCTAGAGTGATTGGAGGCTAGATTAGAGGGCTTAATATTCTTAGGATGAAGAGCCTCTCTTCTGGGATGCGTGATATTTGTTGGTGACGTTTTAATGAATGTGCATGGTGATTTTGCTGGAATTCTTTGTCAAGATTTAGCTAAACTTTTGTTTTAAACAACTCCTAAGAATTTCATTTAAGTAAAACTTCTCCATTTATGTAGATCAAAAGCTTTATCTGCCCTTGATTTATTCGTTATATGTATGCACACACACACACACGTTTGCGTATATATCCATCTACATCCACATCTACATCTACGCCTATATCTGCAGTCATATAGCTATCCCTGGCACTGTGTTACATGGTTATGTATAAACGATAAAGAATTCCCTCCTCTCAAGTTGCTTACAGGCTGCAAAGGAGACATATAAGTAGACAGAATATTAGAATCAAAATTTTCACGTGGTATGCTTGAAAGAAGCACAGAAGGGTATCCATTCCAGATTAGCAGTGGGTCAAGAAGACTTCTGGAAGAAGCCTGAACTGACATCTGAAGAATCAGAAGGAATAATCTGGATAAAAGATTATAGAGAGGAGGGGAGGAATGATGCTGGGTGAGGGCATTGGAGGTAGAATCTCCAGATTGTGCCAAGGATCCTAATGCTACTAAACATAAGAATCAGAAGGCAGATACCTGGGCCTGCCACAGAGATCGTGATCCAGCAAATCTGGGATGAAATCCAGGAAAGCAGCATTTTAAATAGAAGGTGGTTCTTCTACTACACACTGAGAAACAATTGCATTGTGTGATGTAGGGTGGTGGTGGTGGTGGTGGTGGTGGTGGTGATGGTGGTGGTATGTGTGGGATTCTGTGAAGAGAAAGATGTGGTCTTTGCTACTCAAAGTGTGGTTCTTGTATTTGGAACCTCGGTATCACCTGGGAGCTTGTTAGAAACGCAGAATCCCAGTCCCCGCTTCAGACCTACTGAATCAGAATCTTGTATTTTCATAAGACCCCAGGCAATTTTAGGTACATTAAAGTTTGATAAGTACTATGCAATTAATCAGACCCTCATAAAGTGTCTTGCCAATAAAGGTAAAATGCTTTAACTTTACCAATAGGGTATGGCAAACCTGAAAATATATAGTTTAGGGAGCAGTATTGTAGATTTGTTCTTTAAATTTGATATGTTATTTAATATTATTGGTATTCTCCTTATACTTTCCCCTTCTCTGTGTTCCAAGCAAGTAGTCAGGCCTATGATATTTCCTTAACAGGCCTTTATCCCACTGGATTGATAGTCAAAGTTGCCTGAAGGCAAGACTATTCTTGACTTTTTGAAACACCTAAGCTCATAGAAGAGATGGAAGTAAGGGTCCAAATCTGTAGGGCAAAGGGAGTGCGTTTGAGGTCAAGGATCTAGAGTAATGGAGTATTTCTAGGATCTTGGAAGTGCCTAAAGATGATGAAAGTGAGTGGGGACTGAGATGAGAAGACCTATCTAAGGTCATGTCTCTGGGTTGGGGAGGGGTGGTGGTGCCCAGGATGCCCAGGGATGCATAAGCACAGAAGCACCTGATTCTCACGTCCCCAGCAGAGTTTGACAGTTACGGAGACTCTGTCTCTGGAAGCAGCATGCCACAGATGCTTCAGCAGTAGCCAAAGTGGGTCATGACTGATGAACTGGGCAATCCTCTCAGTGTCCACTTCATGCTTAGGCTTGGGTTGGACCCTGGGACCTTGGCATAACCCTGGGAGGGGAGGAGCAACAATAATAAGTGAGAATTTCCTGACCTCATGGCAAGATGGGCACTTGGAATCAGACTTATAAAAAGAAGCATAGCATTTTTTTGCACTCCTGAGATCAGGGACTAGATTCTTGCAACACTTAGAAGGTTCACGTTGGTATTTTTGGAATTTTAAGAGGGGCAAACAATGATAGTGGTGAAATACAGAGGTGATTTATTGGCATAGTTTCTGCTGTTTTTTCCAGGGTTTTTTCACCCTGTCAGCAAAGCAGAAGCCTTAGAAAAGCAATCAGAGCTCCCTCCCTCTTTCACTTTGGGATGCTCAAGGAGAAAATGAACATTTAGTCAGTATTGCTACCATGTTCCCATTGTCCATCTGTCCTTTTCCTCCTCTCAGCTGAAAGGCTGACAATAACATTTCTGATAACAATAGGATGTGGTTTTACATTTTTCATTTTACCATTTTGGAATTTCAGAATTAAAGGTTTGTGCTAATTCTAAACTTCAGTGGGTTTAAGTCTTTGTTTTCTGTCAAGCAGTGTTTTACTCTTGGTTGGTGGTTATCAAATGCCTCCTTGTGTATTTGATTTTGGTCATTGTCCTTGAATATCTCTAATATCGTACATTGGATAGTACCATGTCTATTTATTTCTTTAATTTAGAGTGACCTGCAATTGTAAGGTATCTCGGCCTGGACATGTAGATGACATCACATATATTATGTGTTACACTAATAGCAGTCTTACAACACATACATGTAAAATGCCATCTCTTCTATGAAACCACCGTCTCATTCTTTCCCAAGGAAAAGAACCACATACTTTTCCATATCTCCATACCTGTCCAGCTAGACAGATAGTTCTCAACCTTGGCTACACATTAGAATGACCTCAGCTTCCTTTAAGAAAAACACAGAAAATGGCCCCAGATCAATGGAATCAGGATCGTTAAGAATAGGATAGAGTCATCTGCATATTTTATTTTAAGCTTTCTGGATGGTTCAGATGCACGTTGAAGGCTAAGAGCCTCAGACATCCTTTCCCATCTTGTGATGTAGTTACCTGTGGATGTGACTCCTCTCCCCTTTTGGACTTGAATCTCTGTATCTGATCAGTCTCTGCCCTTTCTCCAAACCTTCTCTCACCCCAACATATGTACACTGTCTGTATCAGTGCTATGTACATCATAGGTAATTATTTATTCGGTGAATATGATTGTTGCCTTATGTTTATTAGTAATAGATACTGTTGCAAATGAAAAATGTACATTTCATACGATAAAGGGAGTGATATGATTTTAACATCCTAGATTTGGTACAAAATTCTTAAAGAATTGTGAGTGTCCAAATCCATAAAAATTCATTGAAGGGTGAAGTTGTGTTTTTTCTTTTTTTCAATTTAAAATTGTAAAAACATGTTTGTTTTTCTTATTGCACAAGCATTTCATGCTCATTACTGAAAGATCAGAAAATATAAGAAAGTAAGAAGAAGAAAAAAGAAACATTTTTAGTGCCTCCTCCAAAATAAACAGTCATTTCTGTCCAAAGTAGGTTACTTGGCTTATAAAGTGTGTCCTGCTTTGCTCCATGAGATAGTAAACTTGATTTTTCAGTGTGCCACGTTGGAAGATCTTCATATGGCTCCAATATGAACAAAATTCATAGCCTGTTTCCAGTTCAGTCTTACCTAAAATGTTGCTGGGATTTATTCCTTCTGCCTGAAGGTTTGTCCCACAATTGGAATGGAAATACATAAACCTTATTATCATAGCAAAGATCATTATGCTGTTACTCTCTAGGCCTGTGTTAAGTGCTTTACTTTTATTATTTCATTTGATCAAAAGCTCTGAGAGGATGGTACTGTTAACATTTTCATTTTACAGATGAGGGAACAAGTTTGGTGTGGAGCTCTGGGTTTGAACTCAGGCAGCCTGGTTTTTTAATCTGCTGAGGCTTCAGAAACTGCTGCTGCCTCACCAGACTTTTGCAGTCACTTACCCCCTCCTTGGTGCATGTGGCTGAGTTCTGTCAGCTGCATGACTGAGGTATGGTTTTGATGGGTGGAGTGAGTTGTGGGTTCAGAACTTTGTGTGTCTGAAGAAAGGAGATACCAAGGATCAAGTAAAAGCAGACTGAGATGATAAACGATGATAAAATTCTTAGTCACTCCTGAAAAAGGGCACAAAATGGGCTTTCTCAGTCTCATCTGGTGACACTATCCCCCCTTGCATATTTGCTTTTTAACCAAGTTTTAGAATTCTTCCAAAATATTGAGCTCTCTTATGCTAATTTTTTCATCCTTGCTGTGCCCCCAGTCAGAAATGATTCTCCTGCCTTCCCCTTTCTTTTCCTTCACCCCCTTCCTTTTCCTCCATCCACTTCTTCAGGGATGCCTGCCCCCATCTGCTAAACCAGGTAAGATTAAGCTATTAAATGCTTTCAGAGCACTTTGTACTTGTCTGTCCTGGAACCAACAGCGAGGAAATGAAACACTGATGAGGTTTTATGTGAAACAGTGGACCAGCAGGGGGCGCAATGCTTTTTAAAAAGGGAATAGAAGATAAGGAAAGGGGGCTTCTTGGAAGTTCAAGACATGGGTTTGTCTAGAGCCTTGACCAAGCGGACACTTCTTGACTTGGTCAAAAACAAGGTGTGGTCTAAGAGGGGATGAGTAAGGGAGGGGACAAAAGCAGTCTGGCTGTGTGTTAGCCACTCTGCTGTGTACGCAATCCTCAGACATCTATTGTTGACCATAGCATCCATCTTCTGAGATAATCACAGAGATGGATGCTGGATATAGAAAACCAACTGGAAATGGAACAATTCTCAGAAGCTCTGTTCCTGGAATAGTGAGAAGCATATCCCCAGAGATGTAGCTTTTGCAGTCTTTATCTTCTTGTCTTAGAGGTCAGCTTGGTACATCCCTTCCGCTTCAGTGATTTATAGAACATTAAGAGTTTTCTGGATCATTTTCCTCCCTGTCATTTCTTTCCAGATTGCTGAGTAGTGGCCAGTCAAGAGAAAAATACTAAGACTCAACTTTTGAGCTAAGGATACGGCTCAAAAAGTGGCAATTCATGCATATTTGATGTTGGGTTCTGTCCTTCTGTTATAATGTTTCCAAATCAGAACCACTAAGCCATCAATTATATGAGACAATGCTCAGAAAACTCTAGAGCATGCCACCATGTTTTCTGAATTCTCTGATCTGTCTTATTGAGTTTAGTTTTAGGTTTTGATTGGAACTTCTAATTAATCCCCAAAACATGAGTTTGTGGAAAGGCACTCAGCAGAAAAGCAATTAATGGACTCTCTATGATTGTTTTTCCCATTAACCAAGTCTATTGAAACCACTAAGCCAGCTGTGGCAAGTCTACTTAATAATTTTCTTTTCATTTCCTGATTTCTTACTCAGTTTCTCCTGCACTCCTCATTCCTGTGCAGCCTGGATTCCTGCTATTTCTGTCCATATGCTACTTTAAAATAATTTAAAATAATCACATGTGGATTTATGTTGAAGTCTGCCCTTAGGGTTGATTTCCTGGGCCAGCGGTTATCAATGATGGGATAACTGAGGAAGGTAGAGAAACAAGAAATATACCAGACCCTAGGGTGCTGAAATTATTCATTTTATTTTTAATTAAAGATAAATCTTTCCCCAAAAAGGCCCCTTGTGTGGTGAGGCACAAGAGGGCAGTGTTACTTTAAATTAAACCTTATGGAGACGTGATTAATTGTGGAAACCTGGAGAGATTAGATTAATCACTGTGGTGGAAATGAGACTTCGGTACTACTGGCAACGGGAATGTGAATATGATCAGAACTTATCCCCGATGCTCTGATCCCCTGACCACAACTCATGGTATCAACAAGTAGACTCTAATCTTAGAAGGGAAAGGAAATCAGCTCTCAGCACCTGAGTCATATCAGGGTTTTGTAGGGCATGGCCTTTCTAGAATACATGTGGAATGATCCTTGGAATTTAGAAGCCTTGTTCGTCTTTATAACTTGGTATTACTGTAGCTGAAAAAGAGAGGATGGATGGTTGAGGTGAGAAGAAACTTAGCAATGCAGAGGTCTCTTTCAGCCTTCTGGGGTCAGTGAACTTTAGGGCTTCACTTAAGCGTCTGGGCAGCTGAGTCTATGAGTCAAGCTCCAAAGCAAGGAAGCCTAGGGGCTCCAACTTCTGCAAGATGCAAGTCAAGGATTATGATCAGCCTTGAATCCAGCAAACTTCCTTGTCTTGCTTTTTCCCTGTTTACCTGCCCCTCCTTATTCAAGTGTCTTCCCGTTCCCTCCTGGATGTCCTGACTTTGTCTTCCCTTCTCAGTATGCTTCCCCTTACCCCTTGATGATTCCTCAGCAAGTCACTATCCTGTCTTGTGTTTCGCTTTCCAGAACTGTAGAAACTGGTTAAAAATGAAACTATGAAGTTTATATATGTAATAGAATGGGGAAAGCCGCTAGTACAGAATAGCTTTTCCATAAATGGTAAGTACTTAACTGTATTATTTATCATTGCAACTCTGTCAATCTGTGACATGAATGACATTGAAAATGGGTTCAACTTCTCATAATTTTAAGACACTTTCAGCACAAAAGAACCTTTAAACCTTTTATTAAATTTTAGAAATTTACTGACATTAGGATATTCCTTTAATAATATTTCATCATTCTAATTGGGACACTTTTGAGAAGGAAGGCAAGGCTATTAATAATTACACTAGGACAACAGGCATAAACCAGGACTGTCCCAGGCAAAGCAAGCTGTGCTTGCTAATATATAACGTACAGGTTTATATATTATAAAACTGTTTGAAGCAGTAAATTCAGACTTGAAATGCAGGGGGACTGACAAATGAAGCTTTATAACATGAGCATGCCTTGATATAACATCTATTGGAATAAAAGCCCTGTCCTTATGGTTTTTGGTGTGAGTATCTCCTATACACAAGCAAGAAAACCACGGAAACATGCCTGTCTAATGCCTTAGAGCCGAGGTTTTACCCCTGCTTCCTGGATGTCTTTTCTTCAGACCCATTTTTATAGCATTTACATCTGGGTGGGGCTTTTGTTTTCACTTCCTCACACCTGTCGAATGCTGTTTGCAGGTCCTGTTGGGCACGGAGCTGGGCCTGGCAAGAGGAAGTCATTCATATATCCCCTACTCAGGGTAGAACTGCCTGAACCCAGGCAGACATGGGTGCCCCTCCCCTGTGCAGTCACAGCTCCTTTTAGCACAGATTGTATTACATCCTGTGTATTTTATATTGAGGACAAGGGTACTGTCTCATTCATCACTATCACCAATCTATGAGGACAGTGCCTGTGACATAGATGAATGTCCTTGAATTAAAGAGGAGAGAAAATAATGACTTGAGCCCTTGAAGACTTACAAAGGAAAGGCCAACCAGCACATGTAAAGACACACAAAGAAGACATAAAAATGATATTATAACAAGTAAACGCTTACTGAGTTCTACTATATGCCAGATCTTGCTAGGCCACTGTACATTTTGATTTCATTTGATCTTTACGGTAGTTTTCTTCCTGTTTTAAAGATGAGGAAACTGAGGCTTAGAGATTTTAGGTAACTTGTCCTAGATCCTATAGCTGCCAGATCATGAATGTTTCAGATAGACCTGCTAAGAGAGTTGCAGAGAGGTTGCAGGGGCTGGGGCCCCAAAGGTGGTGGATAAGAGCCACTCACGTGCTGCAGCTAATGTGGAGCCATGCTTGACCAGAAATTCTTCCTATGAGCCTTTCCTTCTAAAAATACAGACCTTCCAAAATTACATCGTGCTATCTTGTTCTGTCTCTGTTGTCAGAGAAACTTTTTTCTAGATTGAGTTTGGACTCTAGGTGACTCTCCACTTTTAAATGATCCCTTTTTAGAGAGCTCTCTTGAGCTACTTAAAAAAAAATCCAATACTGGCCTACCAAGTACCATTTTCCACCACAGGTGGTGCTTGTGGTATTGATGCACAGGGTTTCAAGTGGTCAAGAAAAATTTCCTCTAAGTAGTGAAGAGAAGTTATTTTATTTCTCTGGTTGGTATTGCTGGCAAAGTCACTCTAATTGCACTTGCATATTATAACTTCTTCTTGGAAACTTCCTAAGGGCCAGGTACATTGTCCCCTTTTCTTTGCCTCTCAGCTAGAATTAGTGGGTTGCAGTCTGCTTTACTGTGAGCTGGCTGCTCCTCCCCACTGCTGTATCACCAGGCAGTGAGCTAATAGGACGGATTCTAGCATTTGTAAAGGTGCTTGACGGTTGCTCCAACAGCATTCTGGGATACATTCTTGGTAGTTAGGAAAGAGAGAAATACAGCAATTAGAATAGCTTTCCCAATAATATTTTAAAAGCACTTTTATTGAAATATATTCACATGTCAGTCCATCCACATTTGCAATCAGTGGCTTTTAGTGTAATCACAGAATTGTGTATTCATCACCACAGTCAATTTTAGAGCATTTTCATTAACTCAAAAAGAAAAACCCCATACCCCTTAGCAATCACCTCTCAATCCCTCTATCCTTCCCCAGCCCAATATAATCACTAATCTAATCTGTCTCTATAGATTTATTTATATTAAGGAATACTGAAATATTAACTGTAGTCCATAGTTTGCATTAGGTGTATTTGTTCCCATATGCCACTCTATTACTAACACTTTGTAATAGTGATTGTGCTGGTTTGAATGTATTATGTCCCCCAGAAAAAGCCATATTCTTTGATGCAGTCTTGTGGGGCAGGCATATTAGTGGGGATTAAGTTGGAACGTTTGGATTAGATTGTTTGCATGGAAATGTGCCCCACCCAACTGTAGGTGATAACTCTGATTAGATAATTTCCATGGAGGCGTGGCCCCACCCATTCAGGGTGGGCCTGATCAGTGGAGCCATATAAATGAGCTGACAAACAGAAGGAACTCAGTGCAGCTGTGAGTGACATTTTAAAGAGGAGCTATAGCCAAGAGGGACACCTGGAAGAATGCACTGGAACTGAGAGAGGAGCTTCAGCTTACAGAGACATTTTGAAGACAGCCTTTGAAAGCAGACTTTTGCTCTGGAGAAGCTAAGAGAGGGCAAATGCCCCAGGAGCAACTAAGAGTGACATTTTTGAGGAACTGAAGCCTAGAGAGGAATGTCCTGGGGGAAAGCCAATTTGAAACCAGAACTTTGGAGCAGACGCCAGCCACGTGCCTTCCCAGCTAACAGAGGTTTTCCGGACACCATCAGCCATCCTCTAGTGAAGGTACCTGATTGTTGATGTGTTACCTTGGACACTTTATGGCCTTAAGACTGTAACTGTGTAACCAAATAAGCCCCCTTTTATAAAAGCCAATCCATTTCTGGTGTTTTGCATTCCAGCAGCATTAGCAAACTAGAACAGTGATGTACATTTGTTATAGTTCATGAAAGAACATTCTTATATTTGCTGTAAAATAAGTGTCTTAAAATGTAGATCATAGGGGACCTAGAGATAGTCAGAAGCTAGTGAAGGGGGAACAATAATCTAATATGTACAGATGTGATAATGAGGGTGAACTTAATGGCATGGGAATGGTCAGGAGTGACTGGTTCGTTAATGGGATTATAAGTATCAGTGATGCACTGAAGGTGAACATATTTATAAATGGTTGTTTAAAGGCAAGTAACCCACAGAGTAACACCACAAACCTAAATAAGTGTTAGTATGATATACTTATAAGGTATGACACTGCTGCAGAGGGTTAACAAAAGAGTGGTATGGAAAATCTACCTATTAGGTATTGATGATTGTACTTAATAGGAATATCTTACCAACTTGACACTAATACTAGGGATGAATAATTAGTGACTGATAAGAGCTCTGGGATGTATTATGTTATGATAATTGTTTAAGGTTGAGAGTGATGATCATTGTACAACTAAGTGAAAATAAAGTAAGAACTGACTGTTTATCTTGGGATAGAATATGTATTAAGTGAAATTAGGAACTTGCTACTTAATAAATCAAGTCCTTGAGACTTGCTCTCGTGAAATTTAGGGCTGTAAATAGGAGGCTGAGCCCTCCTATAATTATGCTTAAGAGGTGCCTCCAGGCAACCTCTTTGTTGCTCAGATGTGCGTTTCTCTCTCTAAGCCCAACTCGGCAAATAAATTCATTAACCTCCCCCTAACAAGGGACTAGGGGAATGAATCTCCCTGGCAACATAGGACAAGATTCCCAGGAATGAGCCTGGCCCTGGCAGTGAGGGATTGAAAATGCCTACTTGACCAAAAGAGGGGGAAAAAGAAAGGTTACAAGCTGAGGTCACAGTGGCTGTGACATCCCAAAAAGAGTTGAGAGGTTATCTTGGAGGTTTCCCTTATGCAAGCTCCAGGTAGACATCCCAGTTGGCCACAGCATGCCAGACCCTTACCAAAAGTAGTCCCCAACTACCTAGGTCCCTATCTGATATTCTATAAAAGATGCACTCACTAAGTTTTATCTTTCAGAAACTTAAATCCACTAGAGTATTCCTATACCAGACAAGTCCTAAAACCCAGAGGCAACAGCCTGATCTTTAAGATCAAGTATCAGATGTGGCCTCCTTCCCCGTACTGTCGACACCCCCTTTTAATATGAACATTAGGGTGCTCACTGCCTAGATACCCCTGAAGTTGGAAAAAGAGATTAAGTGAGAAGAAGGAATAGCAACAAATAAGATAAGATTGAACAAAGATCTGTGAATCCTGAAACTTTATATGTATTTTTGGATGCTGGGCTGGAAGGAGGTAAATGACATGGTGGAACTGTAGCCTAATAGCATCCCTTGGGATTTGCTTTATAGCTGCTTGTTGAATTGTATATTGAAGGTCTTCACCTTTCTGTATATACCTTGTATTGCATAATAGGAAAAACTGAAATTGTAGGACTGTAACCCATAACAGTTTTTGAAATTACCTATATGACTGCTTGCTGAGCTGTACATCGAGAGATGACACCTTTCTGTATGTATGTTATATTTTACACTAATGGAAATGGCTGAAGTTGTGGAGCAGTGACCCATGACATTCTTTGAGATTTGGTCTCTAACTACTTATGAAATCGTACATTGAAAGTTATCACTTATGTATATATGTTAAAGTTCACAATAAAAAAAATGGAAAGAAAAAAAGAACATTGTTTTTTTTATACTTCTCACCACAGATATTGTCCACCACAGTGTTCACTGTGTTATACAGTCCCATGTTTTATCCTCTAGCTTTCCTTCTGGTAACATACACAACCTATAACCACCCCCTTTTCATCCACATTCACACACATAATTTAGCGTTGTTAATTATACTCATAGTATAATGTGCTACTGTCACCTCTATCCATTTTAAAACATTTACAATTAACCTAAATAGAAAGTCTGCACAAATTAAGCATTGTCTCCCCATTTCCTACCCCCATTCTATCTCCTGGTAACCTGTATTCTACATTCTGACTTTATGAGTTTGCTTATTATACTTAGCTCATATTAATGAGATCATAGGATATGTATCCTTTTGTATCTGGCTTCTTTCACTCAACATAATGTCCTCCAAGTTCATCCGTGTTGTCAAATGCATCAGGTCTTCATTCCTTCTTACTGCTGAATAATATTCTATCATATGTATGTATTAATGTTTTGCTTACCCCCAATAATACTTAACAAGACAAACATCTTAAGAGTGAGCAGGTTGTTTGGTATTGGGCCACTATTTAATTCATCATTTGAAACAACATAAAAATCAATATTTTTAGCCTGCTCTGTGTGTGTGCTTGAAAGCTCCTATTGGGGAATGGTCTAGAAGTTGAAACTTCAAGGTTAAAGCTTCCCATTATTTAGAGGGTAGAATATTGTTTTTTCTGCATGGCAGATATTCTTTATTGGTCAGGGTGATCTAGGTTTTGCTGCTGTAATAAACAACCTCAAAATCTTAGTGGTGCTTAACAAGAAAAGTTTATTTCTTGCTCATATGCTGATCCGTTGTGGTTTGCCTGGGGCTGTTCTGAGGTAGTCTCTCAAGAGACCCTGGTTGAGGGGGTTCCCCTCAACTATATGCTTCCGTGATTACTAAAGCAGTGGGAAGGGAACATGGACCATCACAAATAGGCCTATGAGGCTACTTCCAGAAGTGACATTAGCTCATCTCTCGTAGGCAAAGCAAGTCACTTGTCGACATTTAGATTCAAAGAGGCTGGGTAGGCTTCATGGGCCTGGAAGACACAGCCATGAAAATTGGTGAATAGCACTAATGACATCCACAAGTTCTTTTCTTCCAGCAATTTTTTATTATTAAAATTATAGAAATATAGAACTGTTGAGAAATAATACACTAAGCACCCATGTTCCATCCACACTTAGACTCAACAATTGTTAATTTTTCCATACTAGTGCGCCTTCATCTCTTCCTTTGTGTGTGGGTGTATCCTGCCCTCTTCCCATAAAATACATGGATTTTGGTTTGTAAAAAATAGCTTCTCCAATCTCAGTCATGTGATTTTGGGAGATTGACAATGTCCCCCCTACCAAATTCTCGTGTGGAATCTACCAGAAGGAACTCTTATTCCTTCTCTGGATCATGTGGTTTTAGGAGGTGATTCTGGAAACTCCTGCAGCCACTTTGCATCCATGAATATGAGGCTTGTAGTTGCAACAGACCCACCATGTTGAGCCTGAGGGTAAACGCAACAGTGGAGGAAGGGAACTGAAGAGACAGAGAGTAACTAGGTCCTTGGTGATACTGTTAAGAGTCTGTGGATCAAGCCCTCCCTGAAGTCAACTTTACTTCTTGACTTTTCATTTAGGTGAGAAAGTAAATTGCCTTTTAAAAATGTAGTAGAGTGTAAATAGAAGAGTAGAGGGGAGGATCCAGGAGAGTGCCATAACATCTTAGGCGTGTTATAAGGCATTTGCCTGTGAATAAGGAGAGGGTGCATAAGGCTCATGTATTGTCTGCCTTTCTCAAACAGTTTTCCTACCATCATGAGTTTCATAATAATAAAAACACAAAGAGGTACAATTTATAATAAAAATACTGTTCTTATCTAGGTCTTTGTTTTCTTGTATTTTTCAGGGTACTTGAAGTTGGAAGTGGCTGATACCCAGATTAGGACGAGCCAAACAGAGCTCGCATTGTTGGTAAGTCTGGTGGGGATTCATTCCTCAGGTATGGCTGCAGCCAGGGGCTCAGATGATGTTTTCAGGTCTTTGTCTCCCTCATCCTACATGCATGCTTTCTCCTCAAGGTGAGAAAAATTATCTCTAACCATTCCAGAGTCACTTTATGCCAGGTAAACCATTCTACCCATAAGAGGTACTTCTCTCTACTTGTGCCCATGTTTACTGCAGGGAAAGAGTCTACTTTGGTCATCTACCCATTCTGGAAAAACTGCTATTGCAGGAGAATGAGGGACTAACGTGGTCGATATAACCAAGGAGGGGGGTGGACACCATGATTGACCACTTCATATGGAAACACATGGAATAGGAACTGATGATGGTGTGGGTGTCAGTTTTGTGAAGGGAGTAAGGTTCCTGGACAGTTCAAAGCAGCAGGGTCCTATCCATTAACCCTTCCATCCATTCATACTCCAGCCAACAAGCCAAAAATTGGATGGACATTTACTGAAAGCTTATTATAGTAAGGCAGTGTGCTAAGCCCTGTGTGAGTCTCTCAAGGAGAGTTGGGTACAAATACTGTTATTAAGAAGTATATAGAAATCGCAAAGATAGTGCAAGGTCAGTAGTGCTAAGTAGCATAAGAGAGATATAGCTAAAGGGCTACAAATTTTCAGAGGAAGGAGCTATTCACTACAACTCGGGAGAATCAGAATGAGGTCTCAGACGTCTGAGACGTCCAGAGGTATCACTCAAAGGTGATAAATATACCTTATTCATGCACAAAAGGCCAAGTTTTGAATCTTGGCTCCACAAGTAATTACTTGTTTAATATTGGGCAAGCTTCTCATTTCACTGTCTGCAAAATGGGGGTAAGACTGTATTGATGGCATGATGATGAGGCATGTGCAAGCCATTAGGACAGTGCCTGGCATGGAACAAAGACTCAATGAATGGCAGATGTCATGGTTTTGTTGTAATTGTTTTTAGAGCATTATTTGAAAAGTTCCACATGGAAAAAAAATGTCATCCTTAATGAAATTTGTGAGTGTGCTGAAATGGGGACACTGAAAGTTGACCTGATTATAGAAATACCATGGTCCTGTCTGTGGGAATGAAGGAGAAAGGGGTCCTCGTTTTACATGGTGAACAGCAGCTGCATGGTGAGTAGCAGCTGCATTGTGTCATGCACAGTTGTGTGTTCCTGTTGAAGAGGACCAAGAGATTACCAAAGAAACATAGACATGGATTGGAAAGAAATGGGCACTAGGTCTGTTTTGGATTAGTGGAAATGAAAAGGGTGGAAAACATTTGGTTGTTTGATCATAAGAAGAGCTATTAAAAAAGCCCCAGGTCTGTATGTTCTCCAGAATGTTTCTTCCTAGTAATAATGCCAGGGAGATTGTGTGATGTAGAAAAAAGAGATTAGCTTGGACTTGGAGGCTCTAACCTGAGTCTTGACTCCAGGCTCTTTTATGTGCATATGGGATGGTCACCTAGATTTTCAGCCTCACTTTCCTCTTCTGCTTTGTAGTGACACTTTGCCTTCCTTGTGGGGTTTTTTGAGGGGGGAATCAAGTAACAGAATGTTCTTGGAAGAGCTTTGTGAAATGAAAATTGCTGGAAGAGTCATTAGCATTGTGGAGCAGTGCAGAGTATTGGATATAGGGGATGGGAGGATGTGGTCAAAACAAGATGGCACTGGACAGCATAACACAGAATGGACCTTTTCTAACTACAGTGTGTGCCAAAGCCTGGAGTTCATAGCCCTGTCTTGGGTGGGGGGTAGGGGGAGACTTGTTTGCTATGAGGGTGTTTCAATACTGTGCTTTCATTTTGATGAAAATCTAACAAAAACAATATAAGCATGTTCTGAATCATCTGGTTCTCCTTATAACCAAGCGCTGCCATGCAATGTCAGTGCCCACATTTGCATTTGTGTTTATGACTGTGTTGGAGCCAGGAAGAACTACTTTGATTGTCACAAGCCAAAGATTCAAGAGTGAAGACAGACCTTACACATTTATGAATTACTGCCCAGGGAGGTCACATAATATCACGGGGGTACTATATGAACAACCAAAGGAAATTTGCAGGTGGTCATTGATGTTCAGCAAACATTGTTGTCACTCATATTATTTATAATAGTGTGAATTTTTAGTTTTGTTTGGATTTAATTCTGCATTTTTATAGTTGTATGAAGCTTGTAAGTTAAAGAAATATTTGCCTCGTTTTATGCTGGAATGTATTTTGTTAATAATATAATAAAATTAAATATCATTATAAAAGTTATTTAAGTAAATTTTGGGAATTGGTGAGATTTTACTTTTTCGTTTAAAAAGGATCATATGGTATTTGTCTGAGAAACAGCAATGTTGAACATAAAGTCTTATACTTCAGATAAGCACATGAAAAGCTCAACAGCATTAGTCATTAGAAAAATGCAAATTAAAACCAAAAAGAGATATCACCACATGTGCTGGTTTGAATGTATTATGTCCCCCAGAAAAAGCCATATTCTTTGATGCAATCTTGTGGGGCAGACATATTAGTGGGGTTTGAGTTGGAATGTTTGGATTAGGTTGTTTGCATGGAAATGCGCCTCACCCAGATGTAGATGATAACTGATGAGATATTTCCATGGAGGCGTGGCCCCACCCATTCAGGGTGGGCCTTGATCAGTGGCGCTATATAAATGAGCTGACGAGCAGAGGGAACTCAGTGCAGCCGTGAGTGACATTTTGAAGAGGAGCTACAGCCAAGAGGGACACTTTGAAGAAAGCACAGGAGCTGCAGATGAGAGACAGTTTGAAGACGGCCGTTGAAAGCAGACTCTTGCTCTGGAGAAGATGAGAGAGGACAAATATCCCAAGTGCAACTAAGAGTGACGTTTTTGAGGAACTGCAGCCTAGAGAGGAACATCCTGGGAGAAAGCCATTTTGAAACCAGAACCTTGGAGCAGACTCCAGCCACATGTCTTCCCAGCTAACAGAGGTTTTCCAGACACCATTGGCCATCCTCCAGTGAAGGTACCTGATTGCTAATGTGTTACCTTGGACACTTTACAGCCTTAAAGTTGTAACTGTGTAACCAAATAAACCCCCTTTTATAAAAGCCAATCCATGTCTGGTGTTTTGCATTCTGGCAGCATTAGCAAACTAGAACAGATTTTGGTACCAGAGAAGTGGGGTGCTGGTGCTGCTGAGTTTGCAAATACCAAATATGTTGGGATGGCTTTTTAAATGGATAAGGGGAAGATTCTGAAAGAATTGTGAGGAGCTTGATAGAAAAGGCCTAAACTGCTTTGAAGAGACTGTTTGTGGAAATACAGACTCTAAAGATACTTTTGATAAGGTCTTGAACAGAAATGATGAATGTGTTGTTGCGAACTGGAAGAAAGGCGATCCTTGTTTTAAAGTGGCAGAAAATTTGGCAGAATTGAGTCCTGGTGTCAGATGGAAGGAAGAATTTGAAAGCGACAACCTGGAATACTTAGCTGAGGAGATCTTCAGACTACGTGTGGAGGATGTAACCTGGCTTCTCCTTGCAGCTTATAGTAAAATGCGAGTGGAGAGAGATAAACTTAGAACTGAACTCTTGGGTTCAAAGAAACCAGAAGCTGATGGCTTGGAAAATTACGGGCTTCCAACGGGTAGAATCCCAGAAGGTACAGCCCAACATGAGGATGTAACCAAACATGGAACCCAGCCGCCATTTCAGTATAAGCCAAGATTGGAAAAGGAGTTAAGCAGAAAGGATTTGTGGAAAGTCCAGTTGTCTGACGGCTTTGACCCCTGTGTGCTTCATGCAAAGCCAAGAGAATTTTTGTGAGATCTTTATAGACAGAGCCGTTGCCAGTCTGGACTGGCGGAGACAGACAAGGAACAAATTGAAGGAAAAATTTCTTCAAAGACAGAGCCATGGTCTGGAGTCAAGAGGCCTTGGGCTGGGAGAGCGGAGCAGCCCACATGCATGGAAAGAGTGAGTTTGCTCCGGAGGTCAAGGGTGGGCATTCTGCCTCGATGCTCAGGAAGAGTTTTGCCACCCCAGGTCCCAAAGAGGGTGCAGCACATTCCCAGGGAATTGGGGAGAGCCTGGCTGCCACTCCACTGTTCTGACGGGGTTGAGCATGTGCCCCGGAGATGGAAGGGAATCCAGGTGCTGCCCCAATGTTTGAGGAGGGTGGGGCTGAGAAGGTGGTCTCCCCAGTGTGTGGATATGTTGGAGAGCTCACCCCAGTATTTGGAGAGGAAAGGGCTGCCGCAAAGTCCCTTAGGAAGGGTTAGACTCCCGCTCTCTCAAGCCCCAAGGATGCAATGTCGTTCTGTAAATGCCTAGCAGATTTTGAAATCTAATGGAGTTTGTCCTGCAGGTTTTAGGAACTGTTTTGGCCCTGTGAACCCTGCCTTCCTTACTCTTTCTCCTTATGGCAATGTTTATCCTATGAATGTCCCTCCTTTGTATATTGGAAGCCCAAAACTTGTTCTAAGTTCACAGATCCACAGCTAAAGGAGAATTATGCCTTAGGACTGACCACACCTATAATTGATTTTGATGGGGTCTTGTACTTAACTAATGTTACTGAAATGATTTAAGTTTCTGTGATATTGTTGTGGGATGAATGTATTTTTTATATGGAAAGATAATGTCATTTTGGGGTCCAGGGGGTGGAATGTGCCAGTTTGCATGTATTATGTCCCTCCAAATGCCATTATCTTTGGTGTAGTCTTGTGTGGGCGGACTTATCAGTGTTAATTAGATTGTAATTTTTTGAGTGTTTCCATGAAGATGTGCCACACCCAACTGTGGGTGATGACAATGATTGGGTAATTTCCATGGAGGTGTTGGCCCACGCATTCAGGGTGGGTCTGAATTAAATTACTGGAACACTATATAAGATCAGACAGAAGGAGCAAACTGCTACAGCCAAGAGGGGCGCTTGGAAGAAAGCACAGGGGCTGCAGATGAGAGACATTTTGAAGATGACCGTTGGAAGCAGACTCTTGCTCCGGAGAAGCTAAGAGAGGACAAATACCCCACTGGCAACTAAGTGACATTTTTAAGGAACTGCAGCCTAGAGAGGAACATCCTGAGAGAAAGCTATTTTGAAACCAGAACTTTGGAGCAGACGCCAGCCACGTGCCTTCCCAGCTAACAGAGGTTTTCCGGACACCATTGGCCATCCTCCAGTGAAGGAACCCGATTGCTGATGTGTTACCTTGGACACTTTATGGCCTTAGACTGTCACTGCATAACCAAATAAACCCCCTTTTATAAAAGCCAATCCATCTCTGGTGTTTTGAATTCTGGCAGCATTAGCAAATTAGAACACCATGCATCCATTAGAATTTCTAAAATCAAAAAGACCAACCATACCAAGTGTTGGCAAGAATGTACAGCAACTGGAACTTTCATACACTGTGGTGGGAGTATAAAATGGTGCTGCTACTTTGGAAAATGGTCTGGCCTCACAAAGTTAAACACAGAGTTGCCTTATGACCCAGCCATACCACTCCTAGGTATACAGCCAAGCGAAATAAAAGCATATGTCTTCACAAAGACATTACATGGATGCTCATGGCAGCTTTATTTGTAAAAGTCCAAAACTGGAACAATCCAAATGTTCATCAACAGGCAAATGGGTAAACAATGGTGATATATCCATTCAATAGATTTATTACTCTAGCAATAAAAAGGAATGAACCATTGATACATTGAACAGCATGGAATAATCTCAAAATCAATAGGCTCAGTAAAAGAAAGCAGCCAAAAAATGGTACATACCATACTCTGGAAAATGCAAACTAAGGTAGAGTGACAGAATGTTCAGTGGTTGCCTGGAGACAGGAGAGGGAGTGGATGGGAGGTATGACATAGGGGCATGAGAAAATTTTGGGGGCAGAGAGATAAAATCATTTTCTTGATGTGATAATTTCACAGACGTAGGTGTATTTCAAAACTCATCGAATCGTACCTTTTAAATATGTAGAGTTTACTGTATGTCAGTTGTACTTTTTTTTTTTTTGTAAAGCACACACATCACCACACTTTGCCATCAGATGGATGTGGATTTGCATCCTAGCTTTGTCTCTTACTATCAGTGTCAACTTGTACAATTGCTTAATTTTTTGAGTGTCACATGTAGAATGGGTATAATAATACCTAGCCCAAATTGCTGTTATAAGAGTCAAGTGAAATATATGTAACTTTTAGCTGAGTACTTGGTATATAGTAAATGCCCAATAAATGGCAGTTGTGGTAAGGGAATTTACATGAAGAAAACACTTTGGATCTTCTTTTTGTGTAAATATCTTTTCTCTTGTTTCTGGGAATCACAGTACATGCTTTACAATTGTGATCTGTGAATACTTCATTAAAAAATGTGCCACCATTCCATCTGAAAGAAAAAAACCCACTGCTTAAGCTACACCCTGTACCAGTGAAACAAAATCTCTGGGGGTGAGGACCAGACATCAGTATTTTTAAAAGCTCACAGGTGATTCAAATGTACAGGATATTTCAGGACCAGGACTCTATGGTGGTGCTACTCAAAGTGTGGTCCATACAGCAGCAGTGTAGCATCACTAGGGAGTGTCTTAGAAATGCAGAATCTCGGGTTCCAACCCAGACCTGTTGAATCGGAAGCTGTATTTTAACAAGATCTCCAGACGATTTGTGTGCCCATTTAAGATAGAGAAGTAACAGATGGAATGATCTCAGAGTGTCCTTCCTTCTTGGAAATACTGTGCCCATTTTTTTAGTATAATGTGATAACATAATCTCCCATTTTAAATCTTGCTGGGAGGAATTAAGGAAGCCTAAAGATTATACCTCAGAGAGAGAGAGAGAGGCAGGTCAGAGAAAAATTTACTAGAGGAAATGCTTACTTCCCAGAACAGAAAGCCCTCAATTAGCACTTTGTAAAATGATAAATTGGGGATGACTGGGGTCAGATTGACCTCAACAGCAGCTCTGTATTTATGTACTTATAAAATGGCTCCATTATGTGGTTCATTTTCAAGCACTTTCCAAATATTGCAATTAACACTTAATAATTTTTTCTTTCAGAAACCTGATTTGATGTGCCAATATTTTAGTTTGATTATAATAGTTATTATTTATTAGATATGTCTCAATGCCAGGCTTTGTGCAAGTGCTTTTGCTATGCTCTTATTTAATTTAACCTTCTGAGTAAGCCTATGAAATGGGTACCATCAGTAAACACATTTTTACAAATAAAGACCATGTGGTTTAATTAGGTAAATGACTTCCTAAAGGTCCCTCAAGCTAGAAATTGACGGCACAAAATTTGAACCCATGTCTGTGTAAACCAAAGCTTCTGTGCACCAGAACTAGCGTATCAGAGAGGTAAAGAACATGATTCTGGAGTTGGTTTGCCTAGGTTTGAATCTTGACTCAGCCATGGAAAAGCTGTGTGACTTGGATATGATAGACTCTTTGAGTATAATGGGTGGAGTGATCTTATACAGACTGTTAGATTATTGGGAAGAATGAATGAGAAATTGCATGGGAAACTGCTTAGCATATAGTTGGCAGTCATGAAAGTTAAGTTTTATTTAGAAAAGTTGTGTAGGGTAGATTTAAAACTATAGACTGTCGGAGCAGAGAGTGTGGGTCTGTAACCTCTGCCTTTTATGTGACTCAGTTTCCTCATCTTTTTATTGAGATATTAATAGTGCCCACATCTTGGAGTTGTTTTGAAGATTAAGTGGCATTATGTATATAAAGGGTATTTAGCATTGGTCAGACCCATAAGAAGCATTCAGAAAATTGTAGCTATCATTATTATTAGCTAATCTTCTATGCTGTCTCCTTAATAGGCACTTTCAAATGTTGTGTTATTTGATACATGATTAATTTCTATGTATCCTATGTCTAGGGTAATGTCTAGCATAGAGTAGAGGCTCAAAATGTTTGTTGACTGACTGGAGAGCAAAAGCAGTTTCTAGGAGATGGGGCTCCTAGATCACTGAAACTATTTTGAAAAAGAAAAACAAAGTTGGAGGATTCATACTTCTCATTTCTAAATGTACTACAAAACTAGAGTGATAAAAGCAGTGTGGTACTGGCAAAAGGATAGACAAATAGCCTGATAGAATTAAGAGTCCAGAAATAAACTGGACTATGTGCAGTTGATTTTCAACTAGGGTGCCAAGTACATTCCATTGGAAAGAAATAGTCTATTCAACAAATGATGCTGGGAAAACTAGATATCTATAAACAAAAGAATGAAGTTGAATCCCTATCTCATGGCATATTAAAAATTCATAATGGGTCAGTGACCTAAATATATCAGTGAAAACTATAAAACTCTTGGAAGGGGCAATCCAAGATGGCGGATTGGGGGAGACAGAGCAAAATACTCCTCCATGAAAAACACTAGATAAAAGACAGAAAGTGCTCCAGAATAGCAGTTCCAGGGTTCTACTGGCTGGGCAAGGTCCACTACATCCACAGTGACTGTGCACTTGGAGAAACAGAGTCTGTGTTCAGAATCAAGTGAGTGCTTGAGGCTGCTGGGGAAACAGCAGCCAAGCTGCACTACTGTGGGAAGAAACCTAGGGTCAGCATTTGGAGACAGGTTAGTTTAAAAACCTGGCAAGTGGCTGTGGATCTGGCAGCAAGAGCCACACAGTTGAGTGTGGTGAGGAGTGCCTTCCATGCCCCAGGCATCTGCCTCAGTATCTGGTGTGGATGATAGACTTTTTCACATCCGCAGCTAATTGTGCAGGAGCCAGGAATGGGCTGCTACAGCAGGTGGAGGACCACGGAAGGGGGAAGTTACCACGCCCCATACGGCCATCTTTTCAAAGGGCTAGGAGACACCCCTTTGCAGTGCCATGGCCGAGAGCTTCCCTTGGGGATTCCACTTGCTTGTGATGTTGTGGAGTCTTCTTCCCTGGAGGCCCATGGAGTGCACAGCTGAGGCAGTGTCCCGCATGGAAGTGCCAGGAGCCTACACCAATCCCAGGAACTTGTGGGCCTGTGGCAGAGAAAGACTGGGGAATCTGGGCTAATGGGTTGGACTCATGCAATAGCCCAGGGGTATTCCAGCCTCAGCCCTGGGAATGGCTGGGAGTTCTGAGTCTGAAAGGTGTCTTCCTTGCCTAACTGCACAGGGCACAACCCCCACCCTCAGGGCTAGTGGTCCCAAAAGCACACAGAAAATTGTTGCACTGATTGGACCTCCACAAGGTTTGGACCCTACTCACTGCATAGATGAAATTGGGGAGAACTGGCTTGAGAGTAAGAGGTGGCTCAGGGGCACCATCTGCTGGTAGGTCTGGGAAAGTGCAGTCCACCAAGCTGTAGCTCTCTCAAATTATAGATAATTGTCAAAGAGGCCTGCATATCCTAAATGAACCCTATCAAGATAAGCAAATGACAAGAGGCAAAAAAACAACAACAACAACAAAAAAAACAGAAACAAAAAAGCACAAAAATCTAGAAAATTTTAAAGCATATGAAGAAACCAGGAGATATGGATAACCCAAATGCCCAAATCAAAAAACCAGAGGATACATAGAACTTGAAACAATTAATTAAAGAAGTAATCACAAACACCAATATCATGGCTCAGGATATAAAGGACATCAAGAAGACCTAGGAGAGCATAAAGAAGAATTTGCAAGAGTAAATTAAAAAAATAGAAAAGCTTATGGAAATAAAAGAAACTTGCTCAAATTAAAAATATCTTGGAAACTCATAGCAGCAGATTAGATGAACTTGAAGAATGAGTAAGTGAACGTGAAGAAAAAGTTCTGGAGAGTGAAAGTACAAAAGAACGAATGGAGAAAAAAATTGGAAAATTTGAAATGGATCTCAGGGATATGATGGACAACATGAAGCACACAAATATAAGAATCATTGGTGTTCCAGAAGGGGAAGAGAAGGGCATAGGTCTAGGAAGCATATTCAAAGACATTGTTGGGGAAAACTTCCCAACCCTTCTAAACGACATAAATATGCAAATAATAGGCACCCAATGAACTCCAAACAGAATAAATTCAAATAAACACACTCTGAGCTATATTCTGATCAGATTATCAAATGCTGAAGAGAAGGAGCAAGATCTGAAAGCAGCAATAGTGAAGCAATTCACTACATACAAGAAAAAAAACCATGAAACTAAGTAGTGACTACTCAGTGGCCACCATGGAGGCGAGAAGGCAGTGGTAGGACATATTTAAAAATTCTGAAAGAGAAAAATTGCCAACCAAGAATTCTTTATCCAGCAAAGCTCTCCTTCAGATTTGAGGGAGAGCTTAAAATCTTCACAGACAAAGAACTGCTGAGAGAATTTGCTAACAAGAGACCTGCCTTGCGAGAGATACTAAAGGGAGCCCTAACAGCAGAGAAAAAAAGAAAGGAGAGTGAGGTCTGGATAACGGGCCCAAACTAAGGATTTTTAGTAAGGGTACATTAAAAATAAAGAGAGAGAGGGAAAAAATACATCTGACAAATAAAAACCAAGAGATATGATGACTGATTCAAGAACTGGCTTCACAATAATAACATTGAATATGAATGGATTAAACTCCCCAATTAAAAGATATAGATTGGCAGAATGGATTAAAAAGTATGAACCATCAATATGTTGCTTACAAGACTCATCCTAGACCCAGAGTCACAAAAAAATTGAAAGTGAAGTGAAAGGATGAAAAAAAAAAAATCTTCCACGCAAGCTGAGCCAAAAGAAAGCAAGGAGTAGCAATATTAATCTCAGGTAAAATAGACTTTAAATGCAAGGATGTTATAAGAGACAAAGAAGGTCACTATATGCTAATAAAAGGGACAATTCAGCAAGAGGAAATAACAATCAAAATGTCTATGCACCCAGTCAAGGTGCCCCAAAGTACATGAGGCATACATTGGCAAAACTGAAGGAAGCAATAGAGATTTCCACAATAATTGTTGGAAACTTCAATACATCACTCTCCTGTATATAGATCAACCAGATAGAGGACTAATAAGGAAATTGAAAATCTAAACAATGTGATAAATAAATTTGAATTAACAGACATATGTAGAACATTATATCCCAAATCACCAGGATACGCATTCTTCTCTAGTGCTCACGAAACTTTCTCCAGAATAGATCATATGCTGGGACATAAAACAAGCCTCAATAAATTTTAAAAGATTGAAATTATTCAAAGCACATTCTCTGATCAAAATGGAATACAATTAGAAGTCAATGACCATCAGAGATTTAGAACCTTCACAAATATCTGGAATTTAAACAACACACTCCTAAACAATCAGTGGATTAAAGAAGAAATAGCAAGAGAAATTGCTAATTATCTAGAGATGAATGAAAATGAGAGCACAACATATCAAAACTTACGGGATGGAGCGAAGGCGGTATTAAGGGGGAAATTTATAACTAAATGCTATAAAAGAGCCCAAATCAAAGAACTAATGGAATAACTGAAGAAGCTAGAAAATGAGCAGCAAAGTAATCCTAAACAAAGTAGAAGAAAAGAAATAATGATTAAAGCAGAAATAAATGATATAGAGAACAAAAAAAAATAGAGAATAAATAAAACCGAAAGTTGGTTCTTTGAGAAGATCAACAAGATTGACAAGCCTCTTGCTAGACTGACAAAATAAAAAAGAGAGAAGACCTAAGTAAAATAACGAGAGAGGCAACATTACTGCTGATCACAAGGAAATTAAAAAAATTATAAAAGGATACGATGAACAACTGTATGCCAACAAACTAGATAATGTAGTGGAAATGGACAATCTCCTGGAAACACATGAACAATCTAGACTGACCAGAGAAGAAATAGAAGACGTCGACAAACCAGTCACAAGCAAAGAGATCCAATCAGTCATCAAAAAGCTTTTCACAAATAAAAGCCTGGGGCCAGATGACTTCACAGGGGAATTCTACCAAACTTTCGAAAAAGAACTAACACCAATCTTATTTAAACTCTTTCAAAACATTGAAGAAAATGGAACACTACCTAACTCATCTTATGAAGGTAACATCACTCTAATACCAAAACCAGGTAAAGATGTTACAAGAAAGGAAAACTGCAGACCAATCTCCCTCATGCATATAGATGCAAAAATTGTCAACAAAATACTTGCAAATCGAATCCAAAGACACATTAAAAAAATCATACACCGTGACCAAGTGGGATTCATTTCAGGCATGCAAGGATGGTTCAACATAAGAAAATCAATCAATGTAATACAACACATTAACAGATCCAAAGGGAAAAATCAAATGATCATCTCAATAGATGCTGAAAAAGCATTTAACAACATCCAGCATCCTTTTTTGATTAAAAAAACACTTCAAAAGTTAGGAATTGAGGGAGACTTACTCAATATGATAAAGGCCATATATGAAAAACCCACAGTCAGCATAGTACTCAATGGCAAGAGACCGAAAGCCTTCTCTCTAAGTTCAGGAATGAGACAGGGATGCCCAATGTCACCACTGTTATTCAACATTGTGCTAGAAGTGCTAGAAGTGCTAGCCAGGGCAATCCGGCAAGACAAAGAAGTAAAAAGCATCCAAATTGGAAAGGAAGAAGTGAAACGGTCATTATTTGCAGATCATATGATCTTATATCTGGAAAACCCTGAGATATTGATCCCAGCTACTTGAGCTAATAAACAAATTTAGCAAAGTAGCAGGATACAAGATTAATGCACATAAGTCAGTAATGTTCCTGTACACCAGAAATGACCTAACTTAAGAGATACTCAAGGAAAGGATTCCATTCTTAATAGCAACTAAAAAAACCAAGTACCTAGGAATAAACATAACCAAAGATGTAAAAGACCTAACATAGAAAACTACATAACTTTACCAAAAGAAATAGAAGGGGACCTAAAAAGATGGAAAAGGATTCCATGTTCATGGATTGGAAGGTTAAATGTCATTAAGATGTCAGTTCTACCCAAAGTCATTTACAGATTGAATGCAATTCCAATCAAAATTCCGGCAACCTACTTTGCAGACTTGGAAAATCTGGTTATCAAATTTATTTGGAAGGGAAAGATGCCTCTAATTGCTAAAAATATTCTAAAAAAGAAAAACAAAGTGGGAGGACTTACACTCCCTTACTTTGAAGCTTATTGTAAAGCCACAGTAGTCAAAACAGCATGGTACTGGCACAAAGATAGACATATTGATCAACAGAATTGAACTGAGAATTCAGAGATAGACCCACAGATCTGTAGCCGACTGATCTTTGATAAGTCCCCCAAAGCCACTGAACTGGGACATAACAGTCTTTTCAACAAATGGGGTGGGAGAGTTGGATATCCATATCCAGAAGAATGAAAGAGGACCCCTACCTCACACCCTATACAAAAATTAACTCAAAGTGGATCAGAGACCTCAATACAAGAGACTGCACCATAAAGCTCCTAGAAGATAATGTAGGGAAACATCTTCAAGACCTTGTATTAGGAGGTCACTTCTTAGACCTTACACCCAAAGCACAAGCAACAAAAGAAAAAATAGATAAATGGGAATTCCTCAAACTTAAAACCTTCTGTACCTCAAAGGAATTTGTCAAAATTGTGAAGAGGCAGCTAACTTGATGGGAAAAAATATTTGGAAGCCATGTATCTGACAAAAGATGGATATGTTACATATATATAGAAATCCTACAACTCAATGACACTAGTACAAATGGCCCAATTATTAAATGGGCAAAAGATAGAAAAGACATTTCTCTGAAGAGGAAATACAAATGGCCAAAAAAAAAAAAAAAAAAAAACCCACAGGAAAAAATGTTCATCTTTACTAGATATTAGATAGGTGCAAATTAAGAGCACAATGAGATTCTATCTCACCCCAATTAGATTGGCTGCTGTTAAACAAACAGGAAACTACAAATGCTGGAGAGAATGTGGAGAAATTGGAACTCTTATTCATTGTTGGTGGGACTGTATAATGGTACAGCCACTCTGGAAGACAGTCTGGTGGTTCCTTAGAAAATTAGATACAGAGTTACCCTTCAGTCCAGCAATTTCGCTTCTTGGTATATACCTGAAGATCTGAAAGCAGTGACACAAACAGATATTTGCACACCAATGTTCATAGCGGCATTGTTCACAATTGCCAGGAGATGGAAACAATACAAATGTCCTTCAACAGATGAGTGGATAAACAGAATGTGGTATATACACAAGATGAATATTACGCAGCAGTAAAAGGAATGAGGTCATGAAACATATGATAATGTGGATGAACCTTGAAGACATAATGCTGAGTGAAATAAGCCAGGCACAAAAAGAGAGATATTGTATGTTACCACTAATGTGAACTCTTTGAAAAATGTAAAATAAATGGTTTATGTTGTAGAATGTAGGGGACCTAGTGATAGCAAATAGTGACGGGGAACAGTAATCTAATAAAAACAGGTAAGTAATGGAGGGTAAACTTAATGTTATGGGAATGCTCAGGAATGACTATGGTTTGTTAATTTTTGGGGGGTATGGTAGGAACAGATTGGAAGCAATGTAGTTACTTTAGGTTATTTGTTTTTCTTATTCATTTGTTTGGATATAGATTGTTTATTTTCTTCAGATAGGGTAGGAACATGTTAGAAGCAGTGTAGCTATTTTAGTTTGTTTTTCTTATTCCTTTGTTTGATTATAGTTTGTTTATTTTCTTGGGGTAGGGTAGGAACATGTTGGAAGCAGTGTAGTTATTTTAGGTTATTTGTTTGTCATATTTCTTTGTTCAGTTATGGTTTGTTAATTTTCTTGGGTATGGTAGGAACAGGCTGGAATCAATGTAGTTAGTTAAAGTTATTTATTTTTTTCTTATTCCTTTGTTTTGGTTTTGTTTGAAATGTTTTTTACTGTTTGTTTTTTAATTTTTTTTGATTAATAAAGTTAGTAAAAAAAAAAAAAGAAAAAAAAACTCTTGGAAAATGTGCCAGTTTGTATATATTATGTCCTCCAGAAAAAAAAACGTGTTCCTTAATGCAGTCTTGTGAGAGCAGACATTAATCTTTTGATTGTTTCCATGGAGATGTGACTCAATCAATTGTGGCTATACCTTTGATTAAATTATCTCCATGTAGATATGGACCCTGTCCATTCAGGGGGATCTTAATTAAATCACTGGATTCCTATAAAAGAGAGGCATTTTGGAGAAGGCCATTGAAAAGCTGATACTTGGCGATGTGGACAGAAGGACGTTTGGAGATGCTAAGCTAAGAAATGCTGGCCCAGGGTTTGCTCCAGAGAAACTGAGAGAGGACCCCCAGATGATCAGATGCACAGGCTGGAAAGGCTAAGAGAGAAAAGCCCAGAGACATTTGGGAGAATGCCAGTTTGAAATGCAAACCAGGAATAGCAGATGCCAGCCACATGCCTTTCCAGCTGACAGAGGTGTTCCAGACACCATCAGCCATTCTTCATTGAAGGTACTGTCTTCTTGATTCGTTAGTTTGGACACTTTTATGGTCTTAGAACCATAAATTTGTAACCAAATAAACCCCCTTTATAAAAGCCAGTCTGTTTCTCGTATTTTGCATAACGGCAGCGTTAGCAAACTGGAACAGAAGATAACATGGGGATAAATTTTCATATTCTTGGATTTGCCAATGGATTCTTAGATATGATGCCAAAAGCACAAGCAGCAAATGAATAAATAAATGTGAGTCATCAAAATTAAAAACTTTTGTGCATCAAAGGATATTGTCAGAAAGTAAAAAGACAACCTATAGAATGGGAGAAAATAGTTGCAAATTATATATCTGATAAGGGTCTAATATTAGGAAGATATAAGGAAATCTAAAATTCAACAATAGTAATACAAACAACCCAATTTAAAAAATGGGCAAAGGACATGAATAGACATTTCTCCAAAGATAAAAAAATGGCCAATAACCACATGAAAAACAACATCATTATTTATTAGGTAAATGTAAATGAAAAGATGAGATACCAGTTCACACCCACAGAGACAGCTATTATTACAAAACAAAACCAAAACAGAACAGAACAGAGAATAGCAGGCATTGATGAGGATGTAGAGAAACTGGACCCTGGTGCATTATTGGTAGGAATGTAAAACAGTTCAGCCACCGTGGAAAACAGTTTGGTTATTATTCAGAGTTAACTATAGAATTACCATATGACCTGACAATTCCATTCTTAGGTATATATCCCAAAGAATTGAAAACAAGGTCTGAAACAGATATTTGTACACTAATGGTCATGGTGGCATTATTCACAATTGCCGAAAGATGGAAACAACCCCAGTGTCCGTCAACAGATGACTGGGTAAACAAGACGTGGATGGAATACTCTTCATCCATAAAAAGGGATGACATTCCAATATCTGCCACAACATGAACGAACCTTGAAAACATTATGCTGAGTGAAAGAAGCCTGCCACAAAAAAGTAAACATTGTGTGATTCCACCCATATAAAATATTTAGAATAAGCAAATTCATTAAGACAGAAGGTTGATTAGAAGTTATGAGGAGCTGAGGGGAAAAAGAATGGGGAACTGTTGCTTAATGGGTACAGAGTTTCTGTTTGAGGTAATGAAAAAGTTTTGGTAATTGATGGTGGTGACAGTTGCGCAACATTGTGGACGTAATTAATGCCACTAAATTGTACACTTAAAAATGGTTAAAATAATACATTTTGTGGTGTATATATAATATATGTTAGCACAATGAAAGCAACAGCAATAAAACTGGAAAATGAGGGCCAGACAGCTATTAAACAACCAAATGATCCTTGATTGTACTTCAGGAAAAATAATTCAGCTACCACAGAGAAATTTACAAGGAAGAAGGAAAAGAATTGGAAATAAACTGAAAAACTTAAGAACTGATGTTTGGGTATGACCAAGAAAAGCAAAACTAGTTGGAAAAGGGAAAATAAATCTTGAAGAAAAATTGGTTATCTCTCTAAATGTTTACTTTTCTACATTGAGTCAGAAACTACTCAGAGCATATCCTTTCCCTCTCCCCAAAGGAAGAGTAACCATCAGTGGTGAGTGGCAGTTGCAGGGACACATCACCAATAGTCTGGTCCACCCTCAGAGAGAACACTGTGCCTCCTCCTTGTGATTTTCAGCTCCTTACAGGTTTGGAGAACCTTCTCTAGCAGAAAAATATAGAAGTGTTTCCTCAGAATAGAATCTTGCAGCCTCTTCTTGGTGTTAGAAGCCATATACATTATGCTCATGGCTGGACAATTGCCCTGTCTGGTTTTACTGGGGGTAGGGAGGGAAACAGGTTCTGTAACAGTCTTTTCAAACACTATTATTTAACAATGCATTTTTAACATTTTAAGTGAAAATGTAAAAAGTAAGAAAAAGAATTTTAAAGAGCCACGTTTTAATTAACATGATACTGACTGCCAGCCACAAACCTCATCTTTAAAGTGGGGCAGGCTGTTTGCTCCACCTTTCTGGATGAGTGACTTCTCTCCTGAAAGCTAGAGAAGTTCAGGAGGCACTTCCTTTGCTAGTGAGATTCAGGCTGGACAGGGTGATTAGGAAATCTTGGCTGTAAGCAAGGGCTCTTGTAAGAGTTTGAATTTCAAACCCTAGTAAGTTAAGAGATGTCTTGCCATGTCTGTCTGTGGAGGGACTGGTACTGGTAGCTGAGATGTAGGTCTGGGAAATAGAATTACTTTTCATTTTATTCTTATTTGTACCTTTGGGCTTTTTATGCCATATCCTTGTATTACCTGGTCACAGTTTTTTTTTTTTTAATTTTTTAGAGTAAAGCTAGTTGTTTGGTGAAAACAAAAACTGTCCTTGAATCAGTGATAGTCTTTTTCTTCACATGATAAAATGAGATGGCCTGTTTACTTATCAACATCTTCCTTTCTGATGGCTCAGTGAAACAGAACCTGTAATCAGTCAGGAAGCAGAATGCAGCCAGCTTCCCAGAAGCCTCTCTCTTGCCCCTTCTGAGTCATTACCCCTCCCCCACCAAGATATCCCCTGTCTGGACCTCTAAGATCATTTTGACCTGCTTTGAAGACTGTATAGTGGAATCATGCAACATTTATTCCCTTATGTGAGCCTTGTTTTACCCAACATTATATCTTAGAGATTCATCCATATTGTTGTGGTAATTTGTTCTTTTGTAGTGCTGTGTGGTGTTCCCTTGTATAAATTTAACAAAATTTATCCCTTCTTCTGTTGGTAAGACTTAGGTTGATTTCTGTTTTGTGGCTATTAAAAATAGTACTTCTAGGAACTTCTCAGGCATACCTTTCTGTGCACATATGAACACTTTTCTTTGGAGGATACACTAGTGCTGAATTACTGTGTCATTGGATATATTCACATTCAGCTTTACACGAGATAGCCAATTTTAAGTATTTGGTTGGATTTGTAGTGGTATTTCATTGTGATTTTAATTTGCATTTCCATAATGATTAATGACGGGGGACACCTCTTCAAATATTTATTGGGCATTTGGTTATCTGCTTTTGTGAATTACCTACTTAAGTCTTCTGCCCATTTAAAAATAATTAGGTTGTAATCTCTAATGTGTTTTTAGTTTCAGGTTTTTCAGGTAAGTATTCAGAGAAATCACCTGATAAACATTTTAGCAGGCCGAGTACTATAAAAAGAGGATGACAACATTAACTCTGTTTTGCTACCTTCCTCTGTTTATTGGACATTCCTCTGTTTATTGAAACAACCCAAGGCAACTGAAGTCTTGAGCCTAGAGGTCTGTTTTGGGTCTGGAAACTGGAGATAGTGTCCCAATCATGCTGTGGCTTCCTTGCTCAGGAGCCAGGTGGAGAATATTTTACTTCTTAAATTCCAAGTTAGCAGCCGTGTCTCTCCTTTCTCATAAGTAATTTGAATGCAGCACAAATGATTCAGTGCCCTTATAACCAAACTGATTTAGAGCTTCTGAAATGCTCTTCTTTTCTTTCAGCTTGTGGGGAACTTATCCATCATTGCCCATGTTTTTCGATAGGCAGAGGTGAGATTTTTCTGACATCAAGCCCTGTGAGATTCTTCTTTGTCCTGGTAAAGATTATTGATTTTCTTTCTAATTTTCACTTAGCTTTTAGAGAAAATATTTTGTTATAACAAGTGTGATTGGTTGGCTTAGATCTGGTTTTTTTCTATACAAATGCTCTCCATATAATCACTGGAATAATCAATTTGAACTAGTTTGTCTTCCTTGATGGTAAAATAACACAATTTCTCAGGATTCAGGCTGTGCAAAAGGTACCTAAAATAGTAGCTTGCATTCTCTCAAAGAGTGAAGAAACTTATTCTCAATAAATAGATCACAATTCCTATTGTGATTTCAGACCTCAGACCTACAGGCAGCTCTGCAGAAAAACCCTGGGGAAAAAAAAATCTGTAGAATTGAAAATGCAATCCTTGGGCATTTTTATTAGACAAACTTCCCAAATACTTATTTTGAAATGTTACCGCTGAGACACCCCAGAGCAGATTCAGTCTCGGGAGAAGTTAGATTTAAATCAGGAAGGGCAAATATTCGCCATTTATCTACTGACTTCTCTGATGATAGACTAAAGTTTCTCCCTTCTAGCTCTACCTGGTTTCTAGCTCAACCTTCTGCTGAGCTCGCAACCGAAACTGGTGACAAAATGACTGTTGGTTGTGCCTCAGAAATATGTCCTAATGAAGTAATAAAGGATATGCATGAAGAATTAAACTCCAGGATGTTTCTCTCAGTATTATTTATAATGGTAACATGTTGCCAATTACCTAAACATGAAACAACAAAATATTGGAATTACATATTATGTTTTCATTAATTTTATGTTTTCCTTCTGTTTTTCACAATAAATATGTATTTCTTGTGTAATTAAAATATATTTAAAAATACAGTGGTATGAAAAATCATATTAGATAAATGAAAAGAACACAGGAGAGCAATTTCCGGAGAGATATTTCATAATCTTTGAAATACAGCCTTTGGATAGGGTTGGGTGGGTCTGGTTAGAATGGGGCTTCCAGCTTAAAGTAATTTCCTTTAGAAAATGAGAATAATGGGTTTACAATAGATGAGGCAGCTGGTTCCTGCAGAGGCTGCTGTTTGGTAGAAAACAGTGAAACTGCATTTGTTATTGGGTCTAGTGGTGGTTACCATTTATTGAGTACATGTTACTTATATGATATATCTTAATTTGGGCAAAGATGTGATGCAGGAATATTTTGTGATCCCTATCTCCATCTTGGCCTTCAGCTCTCGCCTTCCTAACTATACCACTTTCCCTACCTCCATACACAACCCCCACTCCATACCCCACCCAAGGTGTTGAGTGCCACTGTGCTGTCCTGTTGCTCACCAAAATTATTGCCTCATGTCTGCTACTCATTACCCATAAAAGCTTACCTCATGGTCATGTTAGGTATAGCAAAGTCATTCATCCTTTAATTCTTTCATTCAAAGGGTTTGCTCATATTCTTAAGATGCTAACCATGTGCCATGATTTTAATTATTTAGTTCTCTTAACAATCCTGCCATTTTATAGATGAAGCAACTGTGACACAAAGGGTTTAAGTAGCTTTCTCAAAGTCACATAGCTAATGAGTGATTGAGCCCAGGTCTGTCTGTTCCAAAAAGCAGGTACCTGCTCTTAAAATGATGCTATGTGGCAAAAAAAGCATTAATTGCATGCTCACTATGGGTCAGGCCCATATAGGCCATGTAGATAAATGAAACCTCTGAGAAGCTCATGACCTATGTGCTCAATTAAATCCAGAGTATTAATGGCAAAACATTGATTTAACAAATAGACAATGCATGCATGTACATGTCAGGCATGGCTTTAAGGGCTAGTGAGAATTGGTGAACATAACAGACAAGATCCCTGCTTTCTTGGTGTTTACAGTCTATTGGAGAAAAGGAATAATAATAAATAAGCAAAGAAGGAAATAAGATATGTCCAGATTGTGATAAATTTTATGAAGGTAAAGACCTGGGAAAACAATAATGCTTTGGTAACGCCCCTTGTAGACAAATAGTAACTTGGCAAAGACCTTTGAGAACAGAACCAAGTGTAGACCCTTGAGGTAGTGAATTCTGCTGGCAGAATTCCAAAACCTTTGTATGGCAATGCACAACTGGGTTGATCTGGGCAAGTTCCTTAAAACCTTATCTGTAAGATAGGGATACTAATAGTTCCCTTTCCCTGCAGAGGGTTTTACGAATTAAATTGTCTAATGGACTTAAAAGGCTTCATACAGTGCCTGACACTTAGTGCTTGATAAAGGTTAGGACATCGTCGTCATTATTATTATTATTATTATTATTATTTAGGCTATAAGGTTAGAGAGGGGAATGGGGTGGTAAGGAATTGCTAAAGCTCTTCAGTCTCCTCCTACCTAAAAATACCACCTCCCATCTAACCCACCTCCACTGCACAGGAGGCTGAACCTCAGAGCAAGCTTGCTCTCAGTTTAGGGAGGCAATGGCTGACCCCGAGGGAGGATGGATGCAGTGTGTTCTCCCTCTTAAAATCCTGCTTTTATTCCTCCCAGTTTACAGACTTGAAACAAAGTTTCCCTCTCACCCCTTATGCACTGATAACTGATTCCTGCTGCATCAAAGCTGCTAACTGCCCAGTGGAGCACCCCTGCTCTTTGGCCAGTACTGTGTTGCATGTGCAGGTATTGCTGATAGCATCTCATTATGCATCCAGGGGATGTTTGAATATTGACAGCAGTGTCTTGTCACTGGATGGAGCACACAATTGCGGAGCTGATTTCTTGGTCTCTCCCCCTACAGTGATGTGATAGATTTCATTCCCGGAGTGCTCTGCAGGCAAGATTTAAGTATGTTTTTCCCTGCTGTGAGTCTGGAATAAAGTCTTCATAGATTGCTGAAGCAGGTTCAGTGAGTGAATCACTCTTGCTTACCGGTGCTCCTCACTCCTCTGCATGGAGGATACAACCTGATTTAGTAAATGTCACTCTTGCCTTCCATTCATCACCAGCCTTAGACACACTGCCAGGTAGTGATACTCAGTGGCCACTCTTGCCTTCCATTCATCACCAGCCTTAGACACACTGCCAGGTAGTGATACTCAGTGGCAGAGGTTCCTATCAGCCTATTGCATTAGTGAAGAGACTTTCCCCAATGTAGCCTTTTAAATGGAACATTGTTCTCCTGCAAGAGACCGAATCGCAACATGCCTGGGTTACTCTGTGGCCTAATAAGGCATTGATTTCTGGGATTAAAACTGAAGTATCAGCTTTCTGCAAAGCCTGTAGTATACCTGATGATGACTTTTGTCAGGATGTAGAATTTTCTTTTTTTCTCAGAGGTGGCCTATCTGGATTGTTTGGACAAAATCTTTACAGAGGCTAAAAATTCTGGCTTAGAGTGGCATGGACTCATGTTTGGCTCTACCTCTTACTGATTTCATAACTTTGGGCAAGTTGTCTAACCTCTCAGAGCCTCTGTTGTTCACTCGTAAAGTAGTACTCAGTCTGGGGAGTTGTTAAATGGTATAATGCCTCCAAAATGTTTAGCACAGTGCCTAGCACATAGTAAGTGCTCAGTAAAAGTTGTGGTTGTTAATGCTACTGTTAAGACTGCTGAGGTTAGTGTTATCACTCATGTTGTTATTTGCAACCAGCCTAATGATTGATGTTATGTTCAAGCTTCTCTCCTAATTACCTGTTGGAATTTAGGCAAGTCTTCAACCCTTTCAAACTTTCCTTTCCACTCTTGCTTCCTTTAAAGAGTTGCCATGAGGATGAATAATTATTTCTTCTTCTTATGCAGCATCTACCATGTATTATGTGCATAGTGTGGCTCAGGCTGTCCTGAATTCTTTAAAAACGCTAAGTTACTTAACCATCTCAACAATCCTATGGGATATGTATTATTATCTCTACCTTAAAATGACTCTGAAATAACTCACTGTCTGGTCAAGTGAGATCATGTCTTTAGTGCCCTGCAGTATTAAATCCAAAGCCCTTAATATGGCTCTTAGGGACCTTCGCAGTCTGAGACCCTGTGCTCTCCCACTGTAGCTGTAATTTACTTGCCATTTCCCAGAATGTTTCATTCTCCCACAAGCCTCTGAGCCTTTGTGTATCTGTTCCCTCTGACTGTAATGTCCTTCTTCTGCTCACTTGTTTATCTGGCAAACTGCTATAGTTTCGTTAGGCTCAGACTAGGTGACCTTCTCTATGGTGGTGACTCTGACCTCTCAGGTAGGGCCTGTCACTTGTTCTTTGTGTTCTCAGGGCATGCTGCACAGTAGTGACACAGTATGTATCACACCCATGGGGATTATCTATAGGAAACTGTGATTATTAATGTTCATAACACTAGACAGTAAACTTTGAATTGCCAGCACTGAACACTGTGCCTGGCACACAGTAGATGCTTAATACATGCTTTTGGAATGAATGATTGGAATGTGCCTGCCTGGGGTTTTCTTCCCCTTTCACCTCCTTGACTGTCCCACATTTATCTGGGATCAGGAGAAGGTCTTTCAGCTCAATTATGCATGCAGCTCTGGAATGTGTGCTAGGATGGGAGACCCAATGATTTAGAGAAACTTGGTTTGACTTATGGTTACTCATCTCTTAAGCAAAGAACTTGGGCAAATGATTCCAAGCTGAGCTGGGGCTGGAGAGTACTTGGCATTAATGTATATCACAAGCACACATTTGGCTTCAAATCCCACATCAAGAAGTTTATCCTGAGAATGCAATCAGTGCTGGTGAAAGTATCTTTTTGATGCTTATTGTAATGTTTTGTATATAGCAAACTGTGGGGAAAAAAGCCTAAATGTCTCATGATAAGAAATTGGTCAAATAAATGATAGTAGATCAGTATAATGAATACTAGTTATTCCTTAAAAATAATGTTGTAAATGAACACTTTTGATATTGAAAATGTTCATATTGTAGTTTAAAAGAAGAAAAGCAGATTACAAAATATTTTATACAGACTTCCTTGCTTATAAAACTTCATTTATAATCTTATAATGCTTATTTTTAATTTTATAGTATGTATAAAATAAATGTGTTTATATTTTTGCATATGTGTGTATGATCTACATGGAAAAATATTTGGAAGGTTGTACACCAATGTGTTAATAGTACTTCTCCCTGGTTGGTAGAATTATAGGCATAAAAACTTTGTTTTTTGTAATAAAAATATTCTAAGGTCATATTTAATTTTAAGATATATTTATATCCACAGCAATATTGACTAGGGTTTATTTTCTAAATGCTAATGTTTCTATTACATTCAAATAAAATTTAGCTCCATTTTTCTTCTAAAATGGCATAGAGAAAAGATGCTATTGCAACTGATCAAAGTCTCCTCTCTATTACATGTGAAAAACTGTTCTGAAAGTGACGTCTTGTGGACTATTCACAATTGGATTGCTGGGGTGAAAAATTATCTTAGTACAGGCAAAAGGAGAGGGTGAATTATAATTGCTTTTTAAATGGATAGTATGTTGAGAGTTCTAACTGATTGATTTATGGTTTAAATAGTCTATCAAAAAAGTTCCCCAATTATATCAGCCTATAAGAATGCTTAACCTATCCAGTCTTCAGAGATGGTATTTAAAATAAAGATCATGAGAAACTACTCATTTGTAGGCAAGTCACTATATGTAAGGCTAATGTAATTATAGAGACTAAATCTCATATAGTTTTCCTCTTCACCACATTCCTTTGGTACTTAGGTTCCTACCTTCAAAACTAGCCCTTGATTAGGCAGTGTCTAATATTCTTCCCATCTTGTTTTCTGAAATAAATTCTGGTCCCCTCATCAGATCGTGAGTTTCTTAAAATAAGGATATGCCATCTACTTTCTTGCCTAGCAGACTGATACTCACTACTCTCTTGAGTAGAGTAGTGGATGAAGATCCTTTACCTATTTTTAGTGTTTCAAAATGTCAACCAGGCATGGTACATTTCCCAAACTAAAGCTCTTTAGGCCAAAAAAATGTCAATTTTCTTCGCTCTTGACTGAAACTTTATCAATGGGATGGCAACACTAGTTATTTCTTGTTTACTGAATGTGCCAGTTGGCTGCCAAGGACATTATAGAAATTTCTGGGATATGTGTAAAGGACCAGTTATCAGAACCCCGATAGTGAAAGAAGTACAAGCATTGGTCTAGGACATGGTTGAACACAATGTTAGTGTTTAATATATACTAGTTGGTTTGGGGGAAATAACTCACTTGATTTATTTAAGATAATTTGTTCAATTTGTTTGACATCAACCAGTCTGAATAGCAGGTCGTTGATGGAGATTTTCAGTTGTAATTATTTGTTTTGAGACAGTGGTTTCCCATAGGTTGCATCAAAATCACCTGGGTAACTTTTGAACATACAGATTCTCTGCTTCTTCCTACCCTCACTCCATGATTCTAATTTAGTAGGTCTGGGTTAAGAACTGGAAATCTGAATTTTTAACAAGTCCCCATATAATTATTATGCACCGTTAAATTTGGGAACTGCTAATGTAGATCAACATTAAATACCCCCATAACCTTTAAAAAAAAACTAATGATAAGTTTAACTATTTTTTTTATGTCTGTGAAACAATAGGGATAATTTTTTACCATCTAAAACTAAAGAGTTTCCTAAAGCTGTGTTCCTCTGCCTATGAGTGAGCTACCTTGGATGATTGCTAGAATGTTCCAGCTCTTACTCCTCAGTCTTATCCTCAGTGAGCATCTTCTGTGGGAAATGCCCTGGATAAAATGTGAAGAGTGTGACCTGCCATGAAGTTACTGTGAAATTCTCTGCTGATGATACAGCGACTCTTTTTCCCCTGGCTTAAGGATGTGGAGGCTGTAAAGGCAACTGGTGGGCGGGATAATCAGATTGCTTAAGTATAAATTCTTGATTCAGTGAGAAAAAAATGTACAGTCTGCTCCCAGATCATAAATCCAATAGACAGGTAAAACCTAACTATTATTCTTCTTCTCCTTATAAGATCATTTGTTTTTCCAACAGTAAAAGCAAGGAAGACTCTAATAGGCTGGGTTTGAATTAAAGATTTTTTCCCAGTTTGGAAGCAGAGCCCCTGAAAATACTTCATTTAAAGTAGTGAAACAGCAAGAAGTTCCACTGCTCTTTGGAAAGTTCTATATTTCAAGTAATAAATAGTTATCAAAACCTTCAAAACCAATATGCTTTAATACAGATTAGGCCTCAATTTGAAAATTAACACCGGGAAATCCTCATAAAGAAACATTACATGGTAAAAACACATTCTTTGAAGAATGACAACATTTAAAGTGTTTAAAACAATGCTAAATGATTAAAACAAAACATATATGCATACATACATATACATATGTACAAACATACATATAAGCAGGAACTGAATTTTGGGGAGGGGGGGAACCTGAATAGAAAAAATACATAGACTGGCAGGGAACACTCTAAAAATATTGTAAATGATTAACTCAGGATGACATAATTATAGTAACTTTTTTTTTTTTAGTGTATTTATGATAGTTTCCCTTATTTTGTGAATTTATGGGACAAAACACCTAACTTTTTAATCAGAAAAGAAAACAAATTGATTTTTTAAAGGATACCTAGATATGCATTAGAGACCTGTCTTTTATTTATCCATACCCATAAAAGGTCTGGATCCTGGATAAAGAATACAGATCAGTGTTTCATTAAAGACATGATGCTGTGGGGTGGAAAGAGAAGGTAGCAGGGGTCTGAGGTTACAAGGGTTGGCAAGTGCCTGGCAGGCATGGGGTCACCCCCTCCCTGCAGTATGAAACCCATGGCAGGTATTGCCAGTTGACTTCACCCTCCTTCCCACAGAGCTCTGGCATCAAACCTCCCAACGTCCCTTCAATTACCAGCAGTTGATTAGATTTGACACACAGGGAATAACCTACTGGCATATTACATAGTCCCTGTCCTCAAGACACTATGTCTAGTTGGGAGACTCAGCAAACTTGAGAAAATTAGAGTAAAAAGATTGAATTCTCAGTTCAAAATAACCAAAGAAAGAAGAAATGCCACAAGACATTCTCTGATTCATTACCAAATGATGTGGAAGAGGAGACTTTTATTTTGGGAGGAGAGAACATCACATATTCTCCAATATGTTCCAGCTTCATCTGTAGGATGTCACAATATGTGAAAGAAAAATGTCTCCATGCCTCCCCCCTGTGCCCCAGAATCCTTTCCACTGCTAGGTGATCAGAGCTGACACTTAATCTAGTCAAATAGTGAAACTGAGCAAATCACGTTGCCTCTCTGGGTCTTAGTATTTTTTCCTTTAAAGAGAGTTAGGAGGCTTTGCTATGAGAGATTGTGGCAAATTTAATAATATATACGTTTTTTGAAACTCTGTAGGAGAAAGGCATAAAGGTTATTCAAGGATAGTAAAAGCTTATTTAAAGCTGTCTTTTATTTTCACAGACTCAGTTTATCCCATCAATCAAATCATAGCCACTCTATTGCCTCTGCTATGGTAATATGTCTCTTTCATTATATGTGGGAAGGTACTCAATACAGATGGATTGTGAGATGATAATTAAGTTGTAACCCCCCTTTTTATTTATGGATGGATACAGTCATACAACAGACTAAGGCAATATAGTGGGAGCCACAAGATAGTTATCAAATGAATGGTTTTATTGGTTTACTTTTTCCCAATAATGGTCTATACCTAGTTCACTTTAATGTATGAAAGCATGGTGTTGTGCCATGAGGTTTCACAGTAACAGAACATTTCATAATTTTTTTGGACTGATTGCCAGATAGAGGAAGAAAGCAGGCAGAGATGAATGTACTGTTGTTATGGACTGACATGTGTCTGCCTAAAAGATACCTTCAAGTCCTAAATCCTGATCCTTTCAATGTGATCCTGTTTGGAAATAGGCTCTTTGAAGATGTTATTAGTTAAGGTGAGTCCAACAAGACACACTGCCAGAGCCTGTTAGTCCTCAGAGGAGGCTTGGCTGACACCATGTGTTGGACTTCTTGCCTCCAGAACTAAGAGACAATAAATTTCTTTTGTTTTAAGTGACCCGGTTTGTCCTAGTTTGCTAATGCTGCAGAATGCAAAACACCAGAGATGGATAGGCTTTTATAAAACGGGGGTTTATTTCACTACACAGTTACAGTCTTAAGGCCACAAAGCATCCAAGGTAACACCTCAGCAATCGGGTACCTTCACGGGAGAATGGCTAATGGCATCCACTAAACCTCTGCTAGCTAGGAAGGCAGCTGGCGTCTGCTCCAAAACTCTGGCCTCAAAACGGCTTTCTCCCAGGTTGTTCCTCTCCAGCAAGCTTGCTCCTCTTCAAAACATCACTCCCAGCTGCTCTCAGTGAGTTCCCTCTCTCTGAGTCAGCTCATTTATATAGCTCCACTGATCAAGGCCCACCCTGAATGGGCGGGTCCACGCCTCCTTGGGAACATCTCATCAGAATCATCTCCCACAGCTGGGAGCAAATCCAACCAACACCAAAACGTCTGTCCCGCAAGACCACAAAGATAATGGCATTTGGGGGACACAATACATTCAAACCGGTACATTACCCCGTTTGTGATACTTCGCTGTACTTTGTTACAGCAGGCTTAGGAAACTAAGACAACCATCTCATGCTAATATGTAGGATGGTGTATTCCAGTGTGCACTTGGAATCAGAAGATCTGTGTGTTAGTCCCAACTTGGCCATTTACTAGATATATGCTCTTGGGTATTATGAGCCTCTGTTTATTTTCCTTGCCAAGCTCTCACTTCCCCTTTCTTTGGGTAATAGTATCCCAATTTTTGTTTGGGGAACTGCCCTTTTCCCATTACATCCACATGGTTTAGGGATGGGCTTATGAACAGCTTCAGCCAATCAGATCAACAGTGACTGAAGGAGAGATGGGTGTGTGAAATCCAAACCAAGGAGAGTGAATCCTGAGACTTTGCTAGAACTTTGCTAGAACTTTTAGTAAAGAGCATTTCTCTTTTTCATGGGAGAGTACTAAAATTGTAGTTGACCATCTTATCACCTGCCTGAGAATGAAGCCAAACCAGACAAAAAGAGATATGAAAGAAGAGAAAAATACAGTTCTGAAAACTATGGTTTGATCACCTAGATTCAGTCATTACTGAGAGAAGATATATCCCACTGTACCACAGAGTTTTGTGAATCAGTAAATTAACTTATTATCTTAAACTCTGAATTGAATTAGGATTTTCTTGCTTGAGGTCAGAATTCTAACCAATGGGGCAAGTTCCTTCCTCTCCAGGTTTCAGGTTTCTTTTCTTTAAAGAGTTAGATATTTTTAAAATTTTAGCTTTGTTTTCTGATTGAAAAGTAATACTCGTAAAATTATAGATTTACAGAAAAGAATGTTTAGGTTTTACCTATATGTATCATTTAGCTATTGCTGTATAACAAATCCCACTCAAATCCAGTGGCTTGAAATAATAAGTGTTACTTTGCTCATGACTCTGCATGTTAGCTGGGTGGTTCTGCTGATCTGGCCCAGGCTCAGCAGACCTCACTTGAGGTTATTAATTTGTCTTTGGTTAGCTGGTTTATTGTCTGGGAGCTGACTAATGTATGATGGCCTCATTTACACATCTAGTGGTTGGCTGGCTGTCATGTGGGGTGACGCGGGTTCTGGTCAATGTGTTTCATTGTCCGGCAGGCTAGACTAGGCTTGTTCTCACGGTAACTGAGTAGTGCCCTAAGAAAGGAAGTGGAAGCCTTTTGAGGCCTAAGTTTGTAACCAGCACATCGTCACTCCTGCTTCCTCTATTGGCCAAAGCAAACCACAAGGCCAGGCCAGATTCAGGAGAGGAGAAATAACTCCACATGTTGACAAGGACTCCACGTGAGGAGCTGTAAAATTACATTGCAAGCAGCATAGATACCGGGAGGGGAATGATTGGGGCTATTTTTGTAATCACCATGTAACTTCATTCTTTCAGAAATAGTCAAAGCTAATATTTCAATGTACATTCTTCTGGATTTTTCCAGAATATTTATTTTCTAGATTACATATTTTTCCAGAAAACATAATTTCTATTTATTTTTATTTTTATGGTTATTTTTACAGAAAATTGATATTATATATACTATCTTGCAATTTATTGTTTTGCTGCTTGGCAGTAGATCTTAAACATAATTCCAGGTCTGTGCGTGTCAATCTCTGGTAAAGTTTTTGAATCTAGAAGATTTATTAGGTTTCATATTCTGACTCTGGGATTCTATGACTCAGTATGAATTAAATTTTCAAAATCATCAAGCTCAGTTTCTCAAAGTGATAGGAGAATTACTAGATACCCCTAAAAGGTTGCACGTATAATCCTGGGCAAGCGCATCTGTCAGTTTCAGATGTTGGTGATTTCACCTTAGCTGGTTAGAAAATTACTTATCATTATTATTAATTATAATGATAATTAAAGGATTGTTTCTATTGCAAGTCCAGCAGTTGACCCTCACTAGCCTATGGGAGACTATACTGATTGTTCCAGATATGCTGCTATCTTCTGGTTTGTACCAATTCAGCAAATATGCTAAAATTGAAAGACGGAACAAGCTACTAAGACTAGGTAACCCTGTTGTGGTTTGTCAGGTGCTCACCAAGCTGATTCTATAGCCATCAAGTTAAAAAAGGATGATAGACTGAGGTCTCTGGCTTCTTTCTGGCTTCTTAATTTTGAGAAATCATGAAATCTTTAAAGTTGTTCAAGTTTCTTCAAAGCATGCCCTGATAGTTCATAAATAAGCACCTGCAGCTTGAAGATGGCTTATACTGTAGTAATTGACTTTGGAAACCTGAATTGATTGTGTTGCAAATTTTTGGAAAACTTTTTGGAAAATTTAGCTAATAGGTGTTAGCAAAAGAATGGCAAAAATCAGTTAAGGATGCTATTGTGTTTCTTCACTAATATAATTGTCTTTCAATCTTTCTTTCCTTTTGTGAACCAAAGCTTAGCCATTAGTAAGACTGAAAGAGAATATTTATCAGGTATGAGCTAAGACTTCTGTGTTTGTTACAAAAGGCAGGTTTTTTGTTTTTTTTTTTTTTTTACTTGTTCATTCATTTATTTATTCAGAAAATACTTATTGGGCACCTGCTATTTGATTAGTTTACACCATGCTCTGGAAATTTAAAGATGAATAAAACACATTTTTTGCCATCCAAGTCTAACGTTTTAGTAGAGGGAAATTAATACCTATAGTGTGATTTGAAGAGTGCCTTGGAAAGGAATTGATTAAATGGTCTAAAAGAAAATTGAGATGCCTTATAAAGACTCTCAAAATATGGCCTGAATTATGTAATAATAAGAAGAGCCTGTGTGTGCTTCTGTCCTTCCTAAGCACTGTGTATGATTTAATTAATTCATATAATCTTCACAAAAGCCAATGAGATAAGTACTATCATTTTCCCCTTTTCATAGAAAGTACGTAAAAGACATAGAGAGGTTAAATATCTTCCCTAAGTTTTCAGAGGTAGTAAGGGAGTCTGGCTCCATAGTCTGTATTTTAACTGCTATGCTTTTTCTGGTCCATAGCCATTAAAAGTAGCCCAAAAAGAGAGCAGGAAGCAATGTCATTTTTAGAAAAACACTGGTGTTGATGATGAAGTACTGAATAGAAGTCAGGAGATGTGACTTTGATTCTAACTCAAACCGGTAGCTTTTTATATGACTTAAGTATCTCTCTCTCTCCTCTGTGCCTCATCTGTAAAATCATAGTGTTGACCTAAGTCTCAGATCTTCAAGTGGTGTTAAGAATGGTTTGGTTATCCAAAGGTTCTGGAGGTGGGATTCACAAACTTCTAGGGGTAATTGGAGAGGCCAAATAGGGGGTTTCTGGATGCCTCCCCACCACCATCTTTATTTCAGCCAGCAAAACTTAACTTTCATCTAGTTTCGTTTATTGCAGATTGAAGACCATTGGACCAGAAAATCAGGGGGCTTCCATCTTCAACACTATAGAGGAATGAGATTGAGATTCAGTCAACCTGTGCTATACCAGACGTTCCTCTCTTTATGAACTTTCAATCTAAAAACTGTTTTCAGTTATCTACTGCTTAGTGGCTTAACACAGCCACATGTTATCTCTTAAACTTCTGTGGGTTGACTAGGTGGTTCTTTGGTTCCGGGTAGTGTGGGATGGCATCTCTCATGAACCTGCATTCAGCTGTTCACTGGGCTAGGCTGGAAGTCTCAAGAAGCCCTGTCTCACATGTCTGAGGTCTCGGTGCTGGCTATGGTTAGGACGTCTTTGTTCTCCACCTCATATCCTTTCATCCTCCACGTCCTCCCCAGGATACCTCTCTCACAGCAGGATAACAGGACTTACAGAGCATAGCAGCCTCTTTAAGTGTCGTATCAGCCATATTTTATTGGTAAGTGCAAGTCACAATGACTTCAGATTCAGAGAGAAGGGAAATACACTCTGCTTCTTGATGGGAAGTGTTGCATGTGTATACAGGCAGGGGAGAATTATTGGGACCATCGTTGGTTTGGTTGATTTTCTCTATTTTTCTATGTTCTATTTCATTAGTTTCTGCTGTAATATTACTTACTTCCTTCTGCTTGCTTTGGGTTTAATTTACTCTTCTCTTTCCAGTGTCTTAAAGTGGAAGACCAGGTTATTGATCTGAGATCTTCTTCTTTTTTTTTTTTAATGCAGATATTTATAGCTATAAATTTACCTCTAAGAACTGCTTTAGCACATCCCATAAGTTTTCTTTGCTGTGTCTTAATTTCATTAGTCACAAAGAATTATCTAATTTCCATTGTGATTTATTCTGTGGTCCATTGGGTATTTAGGAGTGTGTTGCTTAATTTCTACATATTTGCGAATTTTCCTCTTTTCTTCCTGTTATTGATTTCTGGCTTCATTCCATTGTGGTCAGAGAGAAGACTTTGTGTGATTTTAGCCTTTTAAAATTTATTGAGACTTGTTTTCATGGCCCAGCATATGGTCCATCTTGGGGGAATATTCTAAGCACACTTGAGAAGAATGTATTCTGCTCTTGTTGGGTGTAGTGTTCTATAGATATGTGTTAGGTTTGGTGTTACAGTGTTGTGAAAGTATTCTGTTTCCTTACTGATTTTATGCCTAGTTCTATCTGTTATTGAAATTAGAATACGGAAGTCTCCAGCTACTGTTGTTGAACTGTCTATCTCCCCCCTCAATTTTGTCAGTTTTTCTTCATGTATTTTGGAGCTCTATTGTTAGGTGCCTATATGTTTATAACTGTTGTATCTTCCAGATGTATTGACCTTTTTATTGTTATAAAATGCACCTCTTTATTTCTAGGAGCACCTTTTTGTTTTAAAGTATATATTTTTCCAATATTATTATAGCCACTTCAGCCTTCTTATGGTTGATTTTTGCATAATCTGTATTTGCCATCCTTTTATTTTCAACCTATATGTAACTTTGAATCTAAAGTATGTCTTCTGTAGACACTATATAGTTGGATCTTGTGTTGTTTTTAAAAAAATCTATTGTGACAATCTTTGCCTTTTGATTGGATTGATTAATCCATTCAAATTTAATGTTATTATTGATATAGTTGGATTATGTCTGCCACTTTACTTTTTGTTTTCTCTATGTCTCATGTCTTTTTTTAGCCCTCTCTCTTCCTTACTGGTTTCTTTTGTATTAAGTGAACATTTTCTAGTGTAATATTTTAATTTCTTTCCTGATGTTTTTGGAGTTATTTTCTTAATGGTTGCTATAGGACTTATCATATTCATTTTAACTTATCAGAATCTATTTTAGATTTATACAAATTTAATTCCAGTGAGATATAGAAACATAATCCTATATAGTTCTTTTACTTCTTCTCCTTTTTTGTGCTATTAGTGTTATGTATATATTGCATCTATATATGTTACAAGCCCAGCAATACATTGTTATAAATATTGCTTTATATAATTTTATGTCTGTTAAAGGAGAATATCAGAAGAAAGGAGAACCAAGTATATAGTTACAGAGTTTGTTATATTAGCCTTCTTATTTGCCATTTCTGGTTCTTTTCATTTGTTTCTGTGGATTTGAGTTACCATCTGGAATCTTCCTTACTCCATTATAACTTTGCTCCAACCCACATTCTTTGTGCTTTCATTGTAAATATGTTCACTTCTATATGTTATAGGCCTACAATACAATTATATACATAGTTTTGTAAAACTACTTTTTAAATCATTTAAGAGAAAAAATACATGTTCATACATGTTATTTTTTATGATTTCATGATTACCTTTACTGGTGTTCTTTTGTGTGTGTGTGTGGATTCAGATTACAGTCTAGACTGGCTTTCTTTCAGCCTAAAGAACTTCCTTTAGTATTTCTTGTAATGTGGGTTAATGGCCGTTTTTGGAGACAATCTACCACAAACTGTTACAGAACTCAACAAAACTATTCAGTGGACCAAAAGTGTACCAATTTTACCCACTACCAATAGGTGGCATTAGAGTGTCCATCAATGGGATCACAAAGCACTTAATGATGACCTTGCTTGGAGCCTTAACTGTAAGTAGAGGAAGTTCCAATAATGCTGGGCAATGTGTTAAGCAAGCCTTCTGGGAAAGAACCCTTCTGGGGAAGGAGGAAGGGATGCTCCCAAGCATGGACTAGGGCTGCTGGCTGTCAAAGTGCCTCTCTTTGTTGATATGACCCCAAAGCAGAGAAGACAAGGCTTATGGCTCTGGCTCCTTCCCAAGACAAAGAAAATATTCCCTATTATGCTGTGGCAGCTTAAAAATAGGTCATATCTACAGCCTGAGCTATTTTGTGGTGACCCTGTAATTTAAACCAGCTCTTTGCTCTCTATTTAATTTGGAAAAATCATTATAACAAAACAAAGCCTAATTAGGAAAGGCCTACTGTATAGCAGATAATTACTGCTTTTCCAGAGAGTGAGTATCTTTGGATATACCTGAGTAGGGAGAGTCAGTGCCAAACACCATGGGCCAGGCCTTATGCTGGACATCGTCAACAATTTCTGTCTAATGCCTCATGAAAATAACCCTGTGAGTCAGATGCTATTATCTTCTGTTTATAGAAGCAAAATCTGGAGCCCTGAGAGTTTAAGTAACTGGTCCTAGACATACAGCTAATAAGTGTAAGAGTTGAAATATAGGTCTTTGGATCTCAGTTCTGGTGTCAGTTGTAAGGGTCAAAAGGGCAAATTTGGGACTGTGAGAGCACCCAATAGTTCTTCTGATTTAGCTTGGACCATTTTTCTTAAACATTCCAACATGCCACCCTTCCACATTCTGCCTGTATACAACAGGTGTGCTCTGACTGTGTTACAGATAGCCTGATGCCCTAAAATAAGTACATTCTATTTGATGATTCAATGGTTTGGAAATTCTAGCATAATAATAATTGCTTGCTATCCTTTTCACTCGTGGAAAGAATCTTGTGGTGCCACATTTGCCTTCTCCATAGAAAAAGATTAAAATTGGGTTTGTTTATGTATGAAGTTGACGTGGGCTGGTAATGATACCTTGAACACTTGAATGATTATAATCTAAGTACTACAATCTAAGCAAATTGGATACCTGGTTATAGATAAAAAATAGTTGGCCTGGCTGTCAGGAGATTTTTTTGCATCATTGTTCCTACCACCTACCGTTGCCTGACCTTGGCAGGTCATTTCTTCTTGCTCTATTTCTGTCTTTGAAACAAGAAACCTATAATATATGCACTCTTAAGTTTTTATGACCTTACAACTTTGTTATGGCCTCATCAGTCCCTCACACACTTCAGAGTTTGGGAGAAGAGTAACTAAACAGGTCCACAGGCCTGGTTTTTCCTTGCCCTGAAGCCACTGCAGCCCCTGGCACACAACCCACTTGCTCAGCAATTTGGCTGCTTTGCACTTCTTTCCCTTTGTGCCCATCCAAGCTCTATCTTTCCAACTGGCTTGTATACTCCCATTTGAAACCTTGAGCCTTGTTATTTTTCAGTTCTTCTTTTGGTTTCTGAATACAAGGATTCTGGCTTCCCAGAATCTTAGTTACACTTTGCCCTGAAACATCAATTTAATGATCATGCTTGCTGCTTTGTATTGAACCCCTACTATATTTCAGTGTTATGCCATGTTTTGAATGTCTTCTATATGTCTTCTATATGATCTCTTGCTTATGAAGTAATTAGAATATGCTAATTTATAGAGTCAGAAACTGGAGTATAGGTCACCAGGGGTTGGGGTGGGGATACAGAGTGGGAAGTTAATGCTTAATTGGTTCAGAGCTTCTGTTTGGGTGATGGAAAAGTTTTGGTGATGCATGGTAGTGATGGTAGCACAATGTTATTGAAGTAATTAATACCACTGAATTATATATTTGAAAGTGATTAAAATTGGAAATTTTAGGTTGTATATACGTTACTAGAATAAAAATTTTTAAAAAACAACAGAACTATACATCACGAAGAGTAAACCCTAATGGAAACTGTAGACTACGGTTAATAATATAATTATGATAATATAATTTCATTGGTTGTAACAAAGGTACCATACTAATCCAAAATGTTAATAGTAGGGAAAACTGTGTGTTTGGAGGAGTGTATATGGGAACTCTGTACTTCCTGCATGATTTTTCATTAAATCTATAACTTCTCTAATAAAAAAAGATACTTTACATAGATTGTCTCATTTAACCCTCTCAACATACCTATAAGGTGGTATGCTGGTTTGGATGTATTATGTCCCCCAAAATGCCATGTTCTTTGAAGTAGTCTTGTGGGGGCAGACGTATTAGTGTTGATTAGATTGGAATCCTTTGATTGAGTGTTTCCATGGAGATGTGACTCAATCAATTGTGGGTGAGACCTTTGATTGGGTAATTTCCATGGAGGTGTTACCCCACCCATTCAGGGTGGGTCTTAATTGACTCACTGGAGGCCTATAAAAAGTTCACAGATGGAAGGAGGTGCTGCAGCCAAGAGAGGCACTTTGAAGAATGCACAGGAGCTGAGAGTGGAGCTGGAACACAACCTGGGATAAGCCATTGCCAGCCATGTGCCTTCCCAGCTAATAGAGGTTTTCCAGATGCCTTTGGCCTTCCTTCGGTGAAGGTATACTTGTGTTGATGCCTTCACTTGGACATTTTCATGGCCTTCAGACTGTAACTTTGTAATCAAATAAACCCCTTTATAAAAGCCAATCCATTTCTGGTATTTTGCATAATGGCAGCCTTAGCGAACCAGAACAGGTGGGTACTACTTTCATCCCCATTGCACAGATGAAGAAAATGAAGCCCAGAGAGGGGAGCAGGCAGAACAGAAGCCAGTCTCTCTGATGCCAGACCCTGTGCACTTAGCCTCTGTACTGCCTTCTGTGAAAAGTTAAACAGTGGGAAACCACAGTACAACTCATGTGGAATGGGGTCCATCTTTCCACCGCATAAGTCTGTTCTCCAGTGTGGAAGGAAAGGAAGGAAGGTTTGGAGGTAACCACAATGCCTATTCTGGGGCTTTGGGCAAAATTGGTGAGAATAATTTGAATACAGACAGGAAGTTATCAGTAGTACACAACTAAGAACCATCTAACAAGGCAGGGAGTCAAGTGACAGAAAAGACAAATGAGGTATTCCCATGGGCAGGTGGGGAGAATAAGACTCTCACCCTAGTGGGAAAATCTGACAGTGAGGACCAATAGCTCAAGCTTTTGGCTGTCATGTCTCTTGTCACAACTGTTTCCAATTGAAGCATATATTCAAGCATGCTACTTCAAAATGGCTTCAAGGACTGTTTCCATCTTGCAGTTCCTGGAAGAGTTAGCTTATGGTGTCTCTCTTCTAGCTATAAAACCTGACAGCTGTTCTAACTATGGTGGCCACCCACCCATTTGAGATGCCTTCTGTGGACAAAACTGAGTGAGACAACAGAGAAGAGATGCTTCTCCCTTCCTACCTTGCTTCCGTTTCTGTTGGTCAAAGGGAAAGGTAAGAGGGAGGAACATTAAAACTACTTAGCCTTTGTGCTCATATTGTTCATAACTAGCTTGGGAAGGAATATTAAGCTAGGTTGCTACAACTTTGCAGGTCAGAACCAACCATAAAATATAGATTTCTATATTTGTATTTTGGTGATGGGAAACAGTTTTATAGCAGAGCTCCCTGCTAAAAGCCAGTATTTCTCTGTAGATCCCATATCCTTGTTGAATAACTTAATGGCATTTTCTGTATCCTTTTTGAGTGACTGTAACACATATACAACTTAAATCAAGTTGAGCAGTTTCTCATGATGCTAGAATCAGTCCCTTGTTGCTGCTTTATTCTCTATCTCACCCTTAGGCTTCCCACATGGGGAACATGCACACATCACAAAAAAGGTCTTTGGGCTTGTCGCTAGAGCCTATTGTTCTCCGGGGCAATCTAGCTGCCTTTTCACAGATGGGAAAATGGAAGCACTTATTTAAGAATAAGTTGCAAACATGCAAAAAATGGAATGTATCCTTCTATGTGGGGATAAGTAACTAAAAAATGGTAAATATCTCCTTTTATAAATGCCTCTCTTTAAAAACCATTTTTAGAAGTCTAAAGCTTCTTTTAAATTTTGACGTTCAATAACATTATGCAAATAATTTCATTCTTTCCCTCATGCCAAATATGAATAATGTTAGTCTTTTGTACAGCTTAACAGAGCTGTTTAATGGTGTTGGTTTGGTTTTACATATTCCTTTAGCTGGAGAAACATGTTTACAGTAGCCAAACAGGTTTTTAAGGAGTAATTAGTGGTTAGAAAGAAGCAGGCATGGACGGTTTTTAAAATAAAGAGGGCATGAGTCCTTCTGATAAGTAGTTACCTTGCAATATTCTTCCACTTCCAACAAATTCATTTACTCTTAACTCTAGCTATTGTTCCTATAGACCCAAATGCACTTGTGTTTCAAGTGGGGGTGCCAGGTGACCTCAGTGACTTAGAAGGGTAGGTCTTGGCCCAAGGCCCATTTTTGATTCGACCAAGAAGGTTGTGGCTTCTGGGTGTTGACTCAAAACGTTCTGGTGCTGGAACACCTGTGGCTTGGAGAAGCTCTAGTACAGTGTTAATCTTTACCCCCATATTCCAGCAGTTCATCTACAAGCTAAATAAAAAGAGTGTGCTTCTTAGGTAAATGCCACTTCAAGACAAATCTCCTCATTTTCATCTTCTAAAAGAAGGTGAAACAGATATAGAAATCCCCTAATATATAAAAAATCTGTAGTTTTAGAAAACCTCTTCCTTCAGTTATCCAAGAAGATTTTTCTACCATCGTCAATTGCTCTACTAGGAACTCTATCATAAGACATTTGTGAATTTAAGTTTGGCTTCTGAGTGTAGAAATCCTTTGTGAAATGGGAATTCCCCTGAAGGGTCATGGTAGATGGCTTCTTAAAGGGTTCTCTGTGATCCCTACCTCTTGGTATTCATGCTCTGTGTAATTTTCTTTCCCCCTTCCAAGGTGGGCTGGGCCTATGATTTGCTTCTAAGGAATAGAGCACTAGGGCAAAGGATGGGTCGTCACTCCCGGGATCGCTCTCACTCTCTCAGGCTCTCATTTGCTCTTCCTGGGTAAAGCCAGCTGACATGATGTGAGCTGTCCTTCAGGGAGGCCCATGTTTCAAGGAACTAAGAAACCCTCTGACCAACACCCAGTGAGGAACTGAGTCCACCATCCATGAGGAAATGAATCCTGCCAACCACTACATGAGTGAGCTTGGAAGTGGATCCACCTCCAACTGAGCCTTCAGATAGGACCTCAGCTCTGGCCGACACTTGCCTGGAGCCTCTGAGAGACCTTGAAACAGAGGACCCACCTAAGCTGCACTTGGATACTGAACCCACAGAGATAATAAATGTTGTTTTAAGCCACTAAATTTTGGGTCTTAAATTAATACATCGAAAATAATATTTAATTGTTAGATTCCAATCTTTACCCCTTAGTTTTGTACTTTTTATTCCTTTGTTTTTGGTTGGACTAAGTGTGTTTTGTATATTAAGAAAAGAAATGCATATTTAGCTTTTCAACATAGCCATGTAGTATTTGTATGAATAATTGTAATTTGTTTCTGCACTAAAATTGTATCCAGCTCCTTAGCTCATTTCTGATCCCTTTTTTTCTCTAAAACAATCACTGAATCAGACAGAATTCTTTTTTTCCAAGTGTCAGAAACCAAACTCAGACTAGCTTAAACAGAAAAGACTTTATTACCTCATAAGTGTTAAAGTTCAAAGAGGTGGATCTTAGTTTGAGTGTGGCTACATACAGGGTTGGCATTGTCATCATGACTCAGTCACATACTCTCTCTGCCTCCCCTACCCTTGCTTTCCAAACCTCTGTCTCTCTATTCTGCTTTCTCTTGTTCTGTCTTTATTCCCAGCCTGAATGTCTTCCTCCTGTCAGCCCACCAGCCGTTCCAAAGCTAGAGAATTGAGAGAAAAGGACAGTGCTTCTTTTCTCCAGAGTCTGCATTGATTTCCTCCCGGGTCTCTGATTGACCCTGCTGGATCACGTGCCCCCTGCCTTGGATCAATCACTGTATTCAGGGTGGGATCTGCAGAGTGGCCAGGTTGGACCACGTATCTACCTCCTGAGGCAGCGGACTCAGGCTTACGTGGTGGACAACCCCAGCAAAAGCATGTGCAATTGGGGGAAGGGAAAATTTCCTAAGAACAAAATATCCTAGGCAGCTAAAAAGTAAAGAGATGTCCCCTAAGTAGAATGTTAAAAATTTACTTCTTAGGATGATAATTTATTTATTGCTGCATAGCAAACCACCCTGAAGTTAATGGCATAAAACAACAACTGTTTATTATTATTCTTGCTCACAGACCAGTGGGCTGACTGGACTCAGCTAGGTTGTTCTCACTCAGGATCTCTAAAGCAGTGGCAGTCAGATGGCAGTGGAGCTAGAGTTATCCCAAAGGCTTCATCACTCATATATTTTGTCCTTGGCCTGGGAAGACTCAAACAGGTAGAATGCCTTGCACATCTCTATCTCTTTGTGGTGTCTCCACCTGGTTTCTCCAAAATGGCAGTTGTAGGCTATCCAGGCTTACCTAGTGGCTTACTCCAGGGCTCCAGACGTCCATGTACCCAGAGAGAGAGATCCAGGTGCCTTTTATGGACCTAGCCTCAGAAATCACACAGTTTCTCTGCCATAGCCTTCTCTTCATTAGAAGTGAGCCGTATTCAAGGGGAGTGGAATGAGGTTTAACCTCTGGTGAGAGGACTGTCAAAGAATTTGTGGGCAAGTTTTAAAACCATTACATAGGAATTTTTTCTTTAAGTTCTATTTTATTTTTAGCTAGTACTTAGTTATGAATTATTCTCAGGTGGGATCAAGATTTAGCTGAGACTCAAGTATGTGTGAAAGAGGAAGGTGATAAAGCCACTAAGTCCAATGATCGAGGTTTTTAATTTCTAGATTAGATAGAATTATCAGTTTATTTTCGTCAAGTCCAAAAAGACGTGTGGATTTAATACTGAGAAATTATACACATGGATATTTGTTTATTTATTTTGACTTCAGTGGTTCTCTTTATGAAAGGAGAAGAATATACTTGCTCAGTTGTAGGCCAGTTTGTTTCCTCTGCATATCTTGGATATCTTCAGGCGTTCTTTTTCCTGTGTAAATCATCATTTTTACTGAAGAAAGATAGTGCAAGAGGTAGAATTGCTTTGTGGTCTGTTAATTGTCTAATCTCATTCATGCCATCATTTGTAGTGTATTTCTCAAGGCTTTCTAAATTTACAATCATGTAGGATGTGTATATGTGTGTGTAAATAAAAGGTTAAGATGTTTTAGTAACAAAAACTTGGTGAAGCAGCCATCTCTTTTCTATCTGAGAAAAACTTGAATGGCTGACTTCATCAACTCCATTTGCAGCAGATTTGGAGTGTGACTTTGGGCACACTCTCTTTTGCCTCAGTTTCCTTGTTGGGCACCATTAAATGTGGAGTTTAATGTATTCAGGAGCACCTGTCTAAAACATTGGAACCTTAAAATATGATGGGCTCAGATTCATACATGCAAAACAAAAGTTCTGCTATGTGTGTGTCTCTCTGAATTCCTTCTAGGTATACCTAAACCCCGTGGGTCTTAAAATTGAACATGCTCATTCTCCCAGTATCTAACTCCCTACTGCCTCTGTGTCACTACCATATGCTTCCATTCTTCCTCTGCTGATAATTTACAGGAAGGATGGAGGATGCACGATGGATTTTATGATACCCTTATTGCGTTACTGATAGCATACCGGAAAAAGAGGAAAAGCAAGATGGATTTCATACCATTTAGGAATTACCTGCCAGGGAAGTAGAAAACAGTAAAACATGAATTTTATGATACCCTTTTGGTGCTCAGGACATACTCCCTGGCAGTGTATCTCCATGGGGTAGGGGGACAAAGGGTGGGAATAGGAGGATGGCTTGGGGACTCACCCAAACAGGAGCATACACCAGTGAACTCAGACAGGGTTTATTTGTAAACTAGGGTGGTGAGAGTCAATGGAGTTTAGATACCCCTCTGACTATCTCGGAGAACATCCCTCTTTCCTAATATTATGGTGGATGTGCAGTATAATTCCTTAAAAATAGGAGATCCTCATGATTCATTTCTTGGACTTTGAAGGCCATAAGATATCCCTTCAGTGCTGGAGTTGCCGTTTGTGCTGTGTGGCTATAAATGCAGTGAGAGCAATGAACCAGGACTCGTGGGGAGGGAATCCTCTTAACATCTCTCATCTGTAAACACTGGGTGCAAACAGGGGACACCTCTGAGGTTCTTGTCAGCAGTAAACCTTTGTTTTAGAACCATGCTTATCTGCTTCTTCATGCAATACCTGGCACATAGTGGGCACTCTGTAAATATTTGTTGGACGAGTTAATTTATGCAAGCACTATTAACTAGTGAAAAGAGTGTGGCTGTTGGATACAGACAGACTTGATTTTCAGTACCAGCTCTACCTCATTATACCTTGGAAATGTTACATATGGTCTCTAAATCAGGCAGGATCCAACCAGAAAAACAGAAATCACTCTAGGTATTTAAAATGGAGGGAATACAATGAAGAGAATTGGTTATATAGGAATGAAAGAGGTTGAGAAACCAGTAGGAGTCATTGAGATAACCCAGATATAGCAATGGCAGAAAGCTCTTACCACAGTTAAGGTTGAAGGACAAAGGGAGGAGGTAGAATTACTAGATTTCTGGATCTAGGGTCAATTGGCACAAAGTCACCAGCCAAGAAGATTTTGATTGAGCTGTAATTTCTTTATAATAGGTTGATTTACAAATATTTTCTACATAATAATTTGATTGCGAATATTTTCTCAAACTATTTATGAGCCCTTCACCCCTACCCCCTTATTCTAATAACTTCAACCTATTGAAATCACTGAAATAAGACATGTTTTATCAGTGGGTAGAAATCATGGTTCATAGTAGATGCTGAAGAAGTTTTTTCAGCAAAATAAAATTGCAATGCAAGCATCTGGGGGAGAGCTAGTGGATTAAGTTGCCATCACCTTGGGGTAAAATGGCTTACAAAATCCTTTCTTGTGCTTCGGGTGATGGTGGGCCTGATTTTCCCTGGGGCTTCTTATTCAGGGGCAGAGAGAAGGGTCAAAGCTTCTTAAAAATATGACCATCCCAGATCTTTTGGCGTAATCAAATTACAAGCGTCTGGCCTAAATTCTCCCATCTACACCAAAGGTATTATCATGCAGAGAGAGAATTTCTTGCTCCAAGCGAAGCTTGGTGTGGGTATCTCATAAACATTTTAAGGAATCACAAACCTCTAATCCTATCTGTCTCTTAAAAAAGAAAACATATCCAGTAATGCAGAGACTTGGAATAATCATGATCTAGCACTAAATCTCTCCCAGGAAAGGCCTCTATGTTATCTTCTTTCCAGAGAAGTTGGCCTTAGCCTGTTTTATCTGTCAAACAGTCTTTTTGGTATTGGTCAAGATGATACTTCATTTGTGTAATAATGATTTTCTAAAAAGGTTAGACATGGATTTAAACTGGGAGAAAACATTTTAAAAGTCTGTATAAGAATCTTCCTGGAGGCCAAAAGAGGGACAGATTGGCAGTCTAGGTTTTATTTTCCCCAGGCGTATTGTCTTTCACAAAATACGTATTAGCCTCACAGACCTTCCAATAGAGAATGCATGCTCAGAGGAATTTGTAAACCTGTAAGAATCAAAGCCTTCATCTATCTTTATCAAATATAATGAACAGCATCTGCAAGAGAAGATTGGTTTTTTTGTTTGTTTTTTTGGAGGGGGGGAGGAGGAAAGAAGCCAAAATTTTTTAATTATCAGAAAAATTACAGTTTTTTTCCTGTTGTTTCTCGGAATTGCCAAGCATGGTCCTGTCTCCATGGCCTTTGTACATTTGTCCTTCTGACTGTTGCTGTCTTTCCCAGCTCAATCCCCCATGTCATAAAGGAATCACTGAGTTCTCTGCTCAGATGTCACCTCCTTGGAGATGTCTTCCTTGACCATCAAGGTGACCAAGCCCTTGCCTTCATGGAGCTTAACTTTTAGAGGAGGGAAAGACAAACGGATACATGTTCAATGTTTAAAATGACAAAAAGCAAAGTAAGGATAAAGGAGATACAGAATAATCTGGGATGGGGGCTGGGAGAGGGCCTTAGTGGCTTGTCAGCAAAGGCCTCCCTGAGAAGAAGATATGTAAAGAAAATAAGGGCAGGAGCTTGTTCTGTGCATTCAAGTAAAATCAGGAAAGCCAGAGGGCTGGATTGGAGCTCTCAAGAGGGCAGAGAGAGGATGGTAGGAGGCGAGATTGGTGAGGTAGCTGATCGTGGGTCAGATCACTGAGGCCATGATAAAGGTTTGGATTTTACTGAGTGAGATGGAGTGTTCTAATCAGTGTTCTAATCTCTCCAATCTCCATTTGTCATTCTGGTGACTTTGTGGATAATTGTCAGCAGAGGATGAAGGGAGGAGGCAGAGTGACCAGGTAGGGGTCTCCTCCTTTGGCATTTCTTTGGGTGCCTGAGTGAGAGTTCAAATACTGTGAATTCCTTTTTGGTTTCTGGACTGTGTTCCATTGGCTGCCACAGTCTGACAAGACTTGTCCTACTGGGCTGTGAAATTTCTCTGGATTACCTGAGCAGTGAGTGCTCCCAACCCATCAGCTACAATACCAGGCACAACTGTAAAAACATAGTGACCTGCAATTATTAATGAAGCTACAAGATGACATGGTCCTGAATAAGGAAAAGTTGCATGTTTTCAGATGTGTTTATTTCAGCCAATGATTTTTTTCTAGTTCCAAGAAGTTTATTTAACAGAAGAATATTTCAAAGGGTGAGGTAGGAGAATAGAAAACTTTTGTTTTTTCTTCCCTTTCTCTCCTACTTGTAAAAATGTTTGTGAGACATGCACGTGGACTGAACATCAGAAGGAAGAAGGAGGGAAAATCAGATTAATCCTTTGAGTCATCTGGCAGGGGCAGAGAGGTCCTGAGCTCAAAGGAGGCTCTTCTGCCTGAAATAACTCATTCTGTCGGCTCAGCTCGGTGGCAGGGAGAGCTTTTGAGGCCTTGCTTGCATCCACACTATAGTTTATTTGAAGTAAAACCCCTGGAATTGTTTGTAGCAGGGACACAATGTGTCTGGGACCCCAGCATGCCAGGGTGTACATGTGCCGTGAATATCACTTCCAAGCCCACAGCAGCTGGCAGCCAACCCAGTAGCATCCTGTTGCTATGACAACAAGAGGACCACATCACCCGTGGCATCCAGTGATGGCAGGAGGCAAAAGGACCATGAAAAAAAAGAAGCTATGAAGCTTTTCAGTGTTGTGTGCAATTCTGAAGCTCTCACTACCATGAGCCTGCTTGAAACAAAACGAATTGCAGATGGGTTTGCTGGAGAGTTGCTCTGGAGTAAATGCCTTTGGAATCTTAGAACATTCCTGTCCCCCCCTCCTGCTTTACTTGTTATCAATTGTTAATGAAATAGCTTGCTTGCATTTATTGTAGGTATTGCCTTGAACTGGAGTTGAAAGTGTCTGCAATTGTACCAGGACCAACACTTGGGGAGATAAGAAGATTCAGTAGGCCAAGACCAACAAATAAACTAAATCTGTGTCATGGTTACTCTGTTTTGTTAACAAAGCCTGATGCTCAGGTTAAAATTCATTACACAGAGCCTCTCAGGATCTTAATTCTAACTTGAGCCTTTAGCATTCCAAGATTTAAAGAACTGCTTTTTCATGGCTTATTTTTGCCCAGGTTCCTGGGGGCATCAATGATTTGCATATGGCTAGGTCAAAAGTCCTTGAAACTTTTGATACAAAACTATTTTGTAGAACAGGAATTATGTTTATATTGTGAAGAAAACCAGACTAGTAGCAAGACTTTGCATATTGACCTCAAAACTTCACCCCTGCCGACGGCTCTCTATTACTGCCTCCATTCCTGTTCACCCTTTGAAAGATGGGGAATGTAAACTGCAGTGCAGAGTGGACAGTGTGAGGAAGACTAGAGTGAGACATTTACCAGGCATTGCAAGATGACATCAACTGGACTGCTCCTCAGAAGAATGTGAGCAGGGGCTATCTGTAAAGAGATTATGATTCATTGACTTTGGGGGCAGTGAGCACACCAACCCAGTTAATCTGATGGGTGCTCAAATGCCTTAGATGAGATTGAAACCCCTGTGTTCTCCCTGTTGTATCCATTTGCCTTTGATTTGATTCATTCCACTTGGATCCTGCTTTTCATCTGGAGCCGTTTGGTAACAGATGAGGTAGAGCAGAGCTGCTACCCTTGCACAATTTCCATTCTTGTTGTAGTCTATGTCAGTGGTTCTCAACTGGGGCCTGGGGGTGGTGGGCATTTGCCAATGTCTGCTAAACATCCTACAATGCACAAGACAGCAACTTCCCCAAACCTTTCCCACAGTCCCCCCCAGGAAAGACATACTGCCCAAAATGTCAGTAGTAACTAGGTTGAGAAATCATGATCAATGTGAATGGTTCTCTTCTGCTCCACTGTTCTTCAGGATGGCCCTGGGAGGATGCAGGACAGAAAATATGCATGTGTTTGCTTTCAGATTTTCTTTAATAGTCTTTGTCCCACTAGGGAATATAGAGTTGTTATTGAGAGCGAATAGGCTTTGGAATGAAACAAATTGGGGTTCCATTCTTTGGGTGTGGCCTTAACTGCTCTGACCTCAGTTTATTCTTCTGTAAAATGAGGAGAACAATATCTGTTGTGAGAATTAAACAAGAAAATGGATTGAAAACACAGAGCACTTTGCTTTGGTCCATAATAAACATTTAATAAGTGACAGCTGTATGAAGAAACTAGAGCTAGACTCTATAAGCTGATCCTTTTAACAGGCACTGCCAGTAAGCATCTGTGCTAAGCAGAATGAATGATTGCTGCATTTATTACTTTTATGGCAGGTAGTTAGGAAAATATATGGCAGTTTCTGTGTCACATAAAGATCCCCTTGACCACCGTTCACTCTGGGGAAAACTTTTGCTTTATGTGTGGTATATGGTCTGTGATATGGAGGCAGAGAAATCGATACAGAAAATAGTCACTTACAGATAAAAGCAACTGAAAGCAGAAATGCCGACCTCATAACAAATTAAACAACTACTTGGATTTCATGGTGATATTTTGAAAAACACTCTAAGTAGAAAAAAAAAAGCTATTTTAGAGAGATATTTCTCTGATCTCTAGCCATTTAGCTAATGATCCTTGTCTGTACCTCCCCTCTGACTTGTTCCTGAGATGTCTTAATTCCCGTGCAAGTGTCTCTGCGTTCACAGGAGTAGGGCTTCTAATAGTATCCTGACAATGCCTTCAGCATGGCTGAAGATGGATGTCTGTGATGGAAAGCCCCTATGGTTTTCATTTTGGACCTGACTTAATCAAAAACAATTATGCTAACAGAGTGCTAGTGTTAGAGGAGGGAGTCTGCTTCACCCAATTTTTCTATCAGTGTGGCCAGTTTAATGTTGGACTTCTCAAAGGACATTAAAATACAAGATAGCCAGAAAAACATAATTTAATATAAAAATACCAGCATGGACTAAATTTATGGTGGGTAAATCAAGTATGAAAAGGTAGTGAGTCTTAAGGATATAGGCTTTGCTTTTTTTTTTCCCCCTTCAGATTTCAGTGCTTAGCGGTACAGTGCTGTGGATTTTGCTTTTCCCTAAAGGAACAGAGCCGCCAAGAGAAGGCTCTCATCAGATACACACCTGCAGGTACAAGAATACCTCTTATCAGAGTCTTCAGCCTGTCTGATTTCCCCATTGGCTAAATAAGATGAGAATTTAAGACACAATCCTGGCAACCCATGCCTAGATGGAAGAAGACACTGATTACATGATGGGACGTACATTGGTCCAAAATATTTCTCCCCTTCACCTAGAGTACCTGAAATTCCTCTGTCAGATTTTCCTTTGAGTTAAAGTACTGTAGATCCTAGTTAAAGCACAGATATATGGTATTCTATCTGGAAAGGGTAACCCAGTGGTTGTCGATCTTGGCTGCATGTTAGAATCACTTGGAGAATTTTTAAAAATGAATTGCTGCCTGGCCGTATCCACCAGGAAATACTATCTAATTGTATTGGGATAGACCTGGCACCAGTATTTTTAAAAAGCTCCCCACATAACTTCCTAATGTGCAACCAAAGTTGAGAACCATCACAGTGATAATTTAAGCTCTGGTCCTTGGTTATTTTTTTCCTTCAAAACCCCTGTGGGTGACCACACACCTTCATTGATCACAGTGACTCACTTTGGCATTGACTCACGAGATGGAGTCTTGGTTGGAAGAGGGGAACAGAGAAACTGGCCGGGAAGGGTGGGAATGGCATATGTAGCTTGAACAAGCACCACGTGCAGGGGAATGCCTAAATATTTAACAACCAAAGTGGCATGGGTACTGATCTATCAAAACAGATGCTTCTTAATACCAAGTCTGCTCCTTGGTATGCCTGTGACATTGACAATATTTACATTAAGACATTGGCACCTAGTGACTCTTTCATATTGTTAATTCATGCTGCTATTAGCAGTCTACTAGCAAAACCCTGAAGTCTGAGTCAGGAGAGGAGTTAAGAGTATTTGGGGCCTAAGGGTGCAGGGTTTGGGACTGGCTTTCTCATTGGGGAGGGAAGGGTTTAATACTAAAGCAGCACTGGACAGAAGGCTAATATTTGGGATACAAAAACACATATTACCCACTATCCAGTGTTGCCTTGTTCATCCATGGTCTTGGGTGTCGGAATGTTTTATAATCATAGTCCACTTTATAGGAATGCTAGAGATGAACTATAAAAAGCTTAGAGCTAAACAAAGAGAAGTCTTCTAATGAGAACTAGTGGTTCTCAATAAACTCCCACAGGTCACATAACAACTGAACTATAAATTGTGTAGTCTGAGACCCCAGCGAGGGGTCACCATGACATTATGTATCATTAAACTGGTGACCTCCCACTTGCCTGTTGGTGGCCGGGGGGGACTCTGTCCTGCAGATCCCATCAGCTCTGTTCTCTCAGAGCCCCTGAATTCCAGGAAGAGGAGCAGTCCTTTTTTAACTGCTCCCACAACCCCAGCTTGGCTTCAGTCAGCATTTTTTACCCCTGAAAATGTCCCTCTAGCAACCCTGGTCTGTTTATACTTGGCAAAAGTAGGATATATAAGTTGGTATATAACTGAAAGTTAATACTTAAAAAAAAATTATTGTGTAATTGTCCTCTGATATGGGAAATTTGCCCTGTTCCTCATTTGTCAGAGATGCTGTCTGGCGTTAGTCTACCTTTGACTAATTTCAATTTGATCTGAAGAAGTGATGAGAATTGAGATAGGTGTGTTCTTGAAGATTTTGAGCATATTCATGGTGCTAAGATAAGAAATCTAAAAATCAATTTATGTCATCTGCCTTCAGATACATTTCCAAGCTGTGGTGATTTATTAAAACATTTACCAGATACTCCCCCCACTCCCCTTTCTCTACAAGTGCTTAAATGTTCATGGACAAGATTTTCCTTGACAACATGAAGCATTACATTGCTCAACTGTTACTTCTCTGATTTTTGAGGTCAGGAGGGTACTTGATCCCACCATCACTGCCACCTTCAAAGAAAAGAAGAGTTAATCCCATTTCCTAGCAGGCCATCGGAAAATGAAAAATGTCCTGGTGGCAAAGATGAGCTGTTACTTAAAGGTCATTCCACCTCCACTGCAAAACAGCCTTCACTCCTGGTTCACAATCAGTATTTAATGTTCATACAAATGGTTAGTGACGGGTCTTTGCATACAGCTTTGAGGTTATTTTCTCTTCCTGAGCGCCCTACCCTTCAGCAACTGCAGCTGTATTTGTTATTTATTTTTTAAAAAACGTGTTTGTTGTTGTTTTTGGACCTCTGGTACAATGGCTGCAGATAACCTTGTCCCTCAGTTCCTGCTGCGTTATCCTCGTTGCCCCATGAAAGGGCCACTTTTGTTGTTTGTCCATCATTCACTCCCTCTTACCTGCACATGCCCCAGTCCGCTTATAGAGATGGCACTTTTATTTTATAGGTCTTGTTCCTACTTCTTACCTTTTTTTCACTAAGCACTAGGCTTTTAAGATTTACAGTGACCAATAGGCTGTTTACTTAATAATCCAGTCATTCTCTTCTGGTTAACTGGGATTGGGGGCTCTCCCTCTCCCCAGCAGGAGGGGCTGCACACATCCTCAGTTTCCCACAAGTTTTTCCATGTGCTATCAGCATGGGCATGCTACTCTCCTGAGCAACTGGCACCCAAGCACAGGCTTTTTTGCTCCTGTGAGCAAGGCAAGTCTCATGAGCACTTTAAAAGAGGGTGGCCCCTTCTCCAGGAGCACAGCCCATGACATACCCAACTGTACTCTGGCCCAAAGGTACCTCCTCCTGGGATGCTGTGAAAAAGGGCAACTGTGTGTCCAACACTCTGCTGCCACCCTTCTCTCTGCGACTTCTCATCTGTACCCTGTGAGGCTTACATAGTGGGTGGCAAAGCCCTGCACTCACCTATACCCCTCATGTAACTATGTGTACAGCTAGCTCTTTTGCTTCTAACTTTACCATAACACTCCATGACATGCATCTGCTATGTTTTACCCAACCACCTCTCCCTGTAATGGACACCCAATTTCTTTTTAACACAATCAGTGTTTACGAATATTTTTATACAAGTCCCTTTATGAACCTGCATGAAATTATCCCTGAAGCAGAATTTACTAGCTCATAGGAAGTATACATAATTTGTCCAACTAATGCCAGGTTGCTCTACCATGAAAACTTGTCTCTCCTCCCAAAGCTGGCAGAGACTGGGCATCTCTTCTGGGTGTGGACACTTGATCCAAGCTGAGCCAATTGGATTCCATTGGGAAATTCAGAGTCAGGAAAGGTAGTCTGTCTAATAATTCAGATTGGGGACATGCAATCTTGAAAGATGGGGGCCAATTTCTATCATGTGTGTGTAGAGTGCCAGAGAAAGCTGTTTATAGAGAAGACTGAAGCAAAATATAGAGGGGCAGGAATGACAGATCATCATGTAGCAAGGTCAAGAGCTCCAGCCATGGCTGTCTTGGTTCTTAATGGCTTTCTAGTGTCCATCCCTCCTGAGCTAGTCCCTGCCCTTGAGTTCCATGATATATTCTGGTACATCCTCTAACCTCCAGCAAAATTCATTGACCTTCTGTTTCTTGTGACCAAATGAGCCTTTAACACAAAAGGGACAAATTCTCCAAAATATCAACAAAAAACTCCGTTTGTCTGTTGAGCTGAACATTTTGTAAGTTTGTTGAAACCTGTGTTCCAGTGATTTTTGGAAATAAAATTTTGGTTTGATAGAAAGCCAAAGGTTTTATTAGTTGCTTTTCTGATGAGAGATGAATTTCTTCTATCAGATAAGGACAGTAAATGTCTATTCTTGAATTTCTGCTAAGGGATTAGAAAAAAGATAATAATGCACCTCAGAAAAGTGTTGCAGGACCAGGACCCTATAGAAATTAGATAGCAACTTATTTTTTAAATGTATACCTGTCAGGTAAATTGTTTGGCATCCAGGTCGGCATAATACATATATGATTAATAAAGCTTTTCCTTTTAAAATATTTTGTATGGTCGTATAGATTGCTCTTCTGCCTTTAGTCATGAATTTTGGCATGACTTTTAAAATTATAGGCCCCTTTTTCTTAGTTTGCCAGGCTTCTATGAAAATACCATGCAACTGGTTGGCTGAAACAACAAGCATTTATTAGCTCACGGTTTTGAGGCTAGGAGTCGTCCAAAATGAAGATAACAACAAGGCTTGCTTTCTCTAGTCTGTAGCATTCTGATACTGGTGGCTGGCAATCCTTGGGGTTCTTTGGCTTGTATCTCTGCCTCCCATCACAAGTGTATGTCCTCTCCTTTCTGGCTTCTGTCCTTCCGCGTTCTCTTTATGAGCCTTTTGTAATATGGAGTAAGGCCCACCCTGGTTCAGTTGGCCATACCTTAACTAAACTAAAGTAACATCTTCAAAAGGGCCTATTTACAATGGGTTCACACCCACAAGAATGGGATTAAGGTTAAGAACATGTTTTCTTCTGGAGTATGTGACTGTATCTACTGCATACTTCCTCAGTCAGCTGACTGATGTCACCTGTACTTTCACTAGGTTTGGATGGATTAGACTTAGGTTTTGATGGGCATTGGTTTTCATAAAATCCTTTTGCAAAACTGGTAAAAATGTCTGGCTGAAGTTTTTTGTTTTTTGTTTTTTGTTTTTTTTTTTCCCAGGGAGAAAAAATGCAATGTTTGGGTCAGAAATGTGAAACTTTGTGAATTTAACATCTTTGAAAATGACTGCCCTGGTTTATTACTAGGGAGTATATGGAGAGCAATAGAAAGGCAGGACATAAAAACTATGTTGATATAATGCCAAGAAATCTTCTCTCTTCTAGGATTGTAATAACACTAGAGGTGATGTAGTTGTTTCTATAGACTTATTAAGAAAATGTTTTTCCCCGTTTAAAATTAGTTGTCAGATCATTTTTTTTTATTTTATTGAAACTACTTCTACCCCCTCCCTTATTTCCTAAATAAGAGTTGTCCTCTTCTCTATACTTGTTGCCCAAAGTTTTATCTCCCCCCGCACCTCATCGTATTTTCCTTGGTTCATAGCCCATCTGTTATGAATCCCAGATAAAATGTAATAAAAGTTCAGATTTATGGCAAGGGAAAATCAGAATCAGGTGGTTTGGAGTTAAAGAAAAACAGAGATTTGTAATGGCAAAAATCTAGCAAAATCACATGCAAACCCAGGTAGATCACAGAAAAGAACAAGATAAATGAAAATGACCTTAATTTTTCATTTGAGCATTTCTATGTGGTCAAGACTTAGATTAGCAAAAAGCAGTTGAGATCATGGGGAAGTAATAGGCAAGGTCCTGTGAGTTTATGAAAAAGAAACATTTTTTTTCAGCCTGTAAGCTTTTGCTTTTCCCATGAAGATAAAAGACAGAATTTCAAAGCCACAATTCTCTTTGTGCTCCTAGGAAATGTTTTTGTGTTCATACTATTGTTACAAAGTTAAACTTTTTTAATTGAACAAACTCGCTGCTGCGGTTATACCACATGTTTAATTTTTAAACCACTTTTAGTCATTTCAACTTCATGAAATGAGTCAGAATCATAAGTCGATGTGGGAATTCCAGGCCCTGGGTTATGGGACAGCCCTCCTTCAGTACACTTGCGTACTCTTTGCACCCTGTGAATGCTACTTGCATTTTGAAAGCAGAGGTCTTGGGAGGAGAGACTTTGGGGGCCTGTCTGCTCCCCAGGCCCTCCTTCCTCTCTGATGGTCAGCTTTTTTAATTAGGTGGGATTGGGAGGAGGAGCTTCCTAGAACCATCTCCTCAAAGCCTTAAATTACAAGCTACAAAAAAAGTAGGCATGATTTGGTTTGACCAACCTGGAGTTTCACATGCTGTAAAATTTTAATGCCTTCTTCACTACTCCATTTTACCAACCCTCTAGCATAATTCACACATTGATGCAACCTGCTTGGCCCCTGCTAGGGCTTTTACAATTCTTGCTTTGAAGAATAGACAAAGGTATCCCTGAACTATTTATTCCATTTGCCTTACCTCCCTTCCTTCTTCCCTTTTTCCATCACTTTCTTCCTCCCTTTCTTCCTTCCTGGCTCTATATTGGGGGAGGCAACATGGTCAGAGAAGACTCTCCCGGGTAGGACAATTGAGATGGAATCTGAAGAATGAGTAGGGATTAATGGGAGAGGGGAGAGTGAGAGAGCACTGAAGACTCAAGAGAGCAGAGAGGAGCAGCATCAGAAGGCCATGATCAAGGGCTAGGAAGATGGCAGGTGGCTGAGCACAGGGGGAATTGGCTCCAGTTCAGGTATGCTTGGTGCACAGCGGTAGCTCTGGGAGGGCTTCATCAGGCCTTTTTTTTTTTTATTAAAGAACAATGGGAAGTCATCAAAGGGGTATAAGCAGCAGGCAATGCTGTGACACAGTAGTTGTTTCACAAGAGAGACGCCCTGGCTGCTCAGTGGAGAGTGAAGGGAAAGGAAGCAAAAGGGAAGCAGTGAGACCAGCGCGCATAAGGGTGCTGCTGGAAGAAAATAGTGTCTTGGACTAGTGTGGTGACTAGTGGGGACCTCTTGGCAGAGTCATTAAATAGGAGATAATACTGACAGTCCTGGGTGATGGGTGGGATGTGGGGGTTAGGAAGACACAGGTGTCAAGAATAATTCCTAGATTTTTAGCCATGCAATAGGAGGGATGGTGGTATGTGTCAGCGAGAAAGGTTATGATGGAGGAGGACCAACCCTTCTGCATCTTGGCTATGAGTATCTAACAGCCTCCCTCTGTTCTCCTGTGTTTCATTTCCAAGTCAGTCTGCAGAGAGTTTGGGATGGATGATGTAGTTGGGAGATTTTTGAAGGGGACAGATAACGAATAGAACAACAAATTTTTATTGAGCACTTACTATGTGCCAGGCATTGGGCATACAGGAGTAAGCACAAATAGACCATGTTCCTGCCCTCTTGGAGTACCCAAACAAGATAGACAAACAATTCATAATTGTAACTGTAATTACTTCATTAATTATTTTTGTTTTGTTGATAAGTGCCATGAGAGTAAGACGATGCAAACTAATCAGGTCTGGTGGGGTTGGGGTGCAAAAGCGGGGCAAGGAAGAGGCAGGCATCCAAGAAGTGTTCCATGAGGAAGATCTCTCTTGAAACTAAGACCTGAATGATTAGCTGGAAATGAGAAGGGAAATAAAACATCCCAGGAGGAGGAAATAAGATTTTTAAAGGTCCCTAGGAATCAAAGTGTTTAAAAGAACTGAGAGAGAAGTATCTTTCCATCTGGTAAAAGAGGGGATTCCTGGGGGAGAATGACATATGATGGAAGTGGGACATAGACAGCATCCTGGAATATTAGCGCTCCTATTACTTTTGTTTACCTAGCATTGGAAGTTGCTTTTTACCCTTTCCACCCATACCTTAGAGCTTCAAGAAAGACAGGAAGAACTGAATGGGGGTGGGGGTGTGGTACCAAAAAGGCAGAAATTATAAAAATAAGGAGGAAACGTATTCCACAGTGCTTGGAGCAAGGAGGGTGGTCTAGAGGAAGAATTTTCTACTTTGTATTTTGGACCCAAACCTGGATTGATCCTTTTTATTTTCTATACTAGACCCTTTGGTCTGGAATAATTTGACTCGATTACCCTTTTGTGTATTAGTTCCCATCAGTTCCCGAGCTCTCTCTTTGACCAGAGTTATAGAAATGTTCTATTTGGTAACCAGGTCCTTCAGGTCACCCAGGGGCGTGTTTTTCCTTTGTACTTACATAACTGCCTTCTGTAGAGGATGTGGGTGTCATTCTTGTCCTGGATGAGAAAGGGATTATGATGGTTCCTGCGAAATAAGATGTCATGTGAAATAGTTTTTCTGCACTATGCACCCTGCCTACTTCTATTCCATATTTTGGTATGAAGATACTGTGTGGTTCTCTCCTTCTTATTTGTTTTTACGTTTTCTCCAATTTCTTCTCTAAGCTCTTGTCCCCTTTGCCCTGCCTAATCAGAGTGTCCTTTCATCATGTCGTAAGCTCCTTCTGTGGACTGCAAGGAAACAAGCCTCACAAAGAGCTCTGCCTCATTTAATAACTTGCTCTAAAGGAAGAAAAGTGACAAGGAGCTTTTTAATCTTCTCCATTTTGTAGATGCACTCAGCTGAACATTAATTTGAGTCACCTCTTTAGAAAGGAGATCATGGATTTCTTATCTCAGTGGCTTTCCTGATAAATTTGAGTTGTGAGCATATTCTGAGATGGGGAGTTTCTTCTTGGTTGGTTTTGGAGACAGCATGATTAGTTGTAGCTTAGAAAACACGATAATCTCCCAGTTATACTCTTTTGCTATTGTAGATGTTCAAGCAATAGGTTCACTGTCTGAAGACAGAAAAACTTACAAAGATTTTAGATCTGGTTAGAAATAGATTGGGCACCCTAGATTTCACTTGAATTGCTGTGTGTGTGTGTTCGAGTGGGAAGAGGCAAGGGTAACACAGCACCATGGAAAGAGAGAGCATAACACAGGGAAATGGAAATTCAAGTTAGAATCTTGACTCTGTCTGCCCCAAAATAGCCATATAACACTGAGGAACGCATCCTATAGTCCCAGCCTCACTTGCTTCATCTGTGAAATGGACATAATAATTCCCACCCATCCTCATCAAAGCACTGATTTGAGATACGAGCAAGTGCTTCATACGTATGAGAAAATTATTAAATTGCTGCTTCTCCCCCTCTGGGTTAATCCTTAATTCATTCATTGGTTCATTCAGTAACTGCTGAGAGTGACATGACCATCCTGCAGATATAGATGGGTGGAGAGTGAATTGGAGAGGAGGAGGGAGCATGGGGGTGGGGGGTGGGGGGAAGAAAAGTAGAGTGATTGCTGCAGTGGTCCAGGCAAGAAAAGAGTGGTGACAGAGCAGGTGGAAAGAAGTGGATGAATTCAAGATAAGATAGAGCAGACTGATTAGAATCTTTGTGGGGGAGGTAAAACTTCAGCTTAAATAATTAAAGCAAAAGATAAATTCTTGGGGACCAATGTGTAGCATAGCGGGTTCTGAGAAGGAATAGATCAGTGAGACTTGGGTGGAAGCTACTTCCTGTTTCTGTTTCTTGTTTTTTAACCCTCAACGTCATATATTTTTAAAGGCAGAGGAAAAAACTGTTTCCATGCAAAAGATTACAAGCCTTCAAATTGGTGATTTTTTACATTTTAAAGTTACATGGCATGAATAATTTCTCTCTATTAACTTCCCATTACTTGAAACTAATTTCTTAGGGCATGGCAATAGCAGTCTCAACCCCCCCCCCCCAAACATAAACCTTGTTGTGTAGTTCAAAATGACTTTTATATTTTGTTGAGCAAAATTTACTTATGCAAGAATCACAGTATTGCAGTATCCATGAATGCTCTAAGGGACAGATTCACAATGTTGTTACTGACACTTCCATTTGGCTGTTACACATTCATTGTTAACAGAATCAGAATAAACACGTCAATTGCCATCTATGTAATAAAGCTTGCATTATAAATCTGCATAATGATAATATGCCTGTTCAATTAATTTTTTCTCTTTTTATATGTTGCTGAGTTACTAATCTACGGCACATGTACACGAGTTATGCTGGTTGAAAATATCACAACAGCAGACAACACTCTTTGGAAACTGTGAATGGAATTTACTCTGATAAGTATGTCTACTTTCATTACATTCTCTACTTCTAGATCAGCTAGTACACATTTTTGTATGAGAGGTTGTTAGACCGTTATTATTTCATCTAAATATGACACTTCTCATTAACAGAGTACTATGTATATTCTAGCTGTATTTTGGGGGAATCATTTATTTTTTAATTTACTATTTTTCCTGCATTTAGGGAGCATTTGTTTTGCCACGTGCTAGCCGTTGCTCTTGACATGGGGATTCATGACATCATTTCTGCCCTTCTGAATGGGGAAGACTGACATACTCCAAAATGAAACATTCAAATTAGTAAAATAATTGCAAGTTGTAACATCATGAAGGGCCTTGTGTATTATAGGAGGGATTTTGAACTTTAAGTGTTATAGAGTGGCTTCTGTGAAGTTTTAAGCAAGAGGGTGTTGAGACCTGGCTTAGGTTAAAGACTAATTTTGCTACTCTGTGAAGAATGAGATTGGCTAGATGGAAAGAACAGTAGCACAAGAAAAGGTGCTCAGCATCATTAGTCATTGGGAAATGCAAATCAGAACTATGATGAGATACCACCAGGAGATAGCAATATCCACCAGGATGACTATAATCCAAATGACAGACATAACAAGCATTGGCAAGGAGGTAGAAGAATTGGAACTCTTGTTCATTGCTGGTGGGAATGTAAAATGGTGCAATCACTTGGGAAGAGGCTTTGGAAATTCCTCAGAATGTTGACTATAGAGTTACCATGTGACCCAGCAATTCCACTCCTAGAGAAGTGAAAACTGTGTTCACAGAAACACTTGTACATGAATGTCCTTAATTATTCATAATAGGCAAGAGGTGGAAACAATCCAAATGTCCATCAATTGATGAATGGTAAATAAAATAAAATAAATAGAATGGAATATTAGTCAGCCATAAAAGTGACTGCATTTCAGATACATGCTACAACATGAGTGAACCTTGAAAACCTTATGCTAAGTTAAAGAAGCCAGACACAAAAGGCTTCCATTTGTAGGATTCCATTTATATGAAACATTCAGAATAGGTAAATCCGTAGAGGTAGAAAGTAGATTGGTGGTTACCAGGGGCGGGGGAGAGAGGATACGGTGAATGATTGCTAACAGGTACATGATTTCTTTTGGGGGTGATGCAAATGATCTGGAATTAGTTGGTGGTTATGGTTGAATAATTCTGAATGATTCTAAAATCCTTTGACTTGTACATTTTAAATAGATGAATTGTATGATACGTGAATTATAGCTCCATAAAGATATTAAGAAAAAAAGACGAGAAAGAAAAACTGGAAGAAGGACCAGAAAAATGTGGGTGACATGATTGATCTCTCTTCTTCCTACAGATTAGAGTTGGCCAGGCCTTGGAATTGCTGTTGGACAATGAGTGTGCTGAATATATAAGCACTAGTCATCAGGATTCCCTCCATGTCCCCTTTTGTACTATACGTACCCATACCACACACTGATCTGCAATTTCTCTAAATCAGCATGCACTTTTATTTCTACTTGCCTTTGTGCAGGCTCTGCTATGTTTTTTTCTTTTCATTCTCTTTCTATCAGAAAAACATTTACTAGTTCTGTTGGCTCAGTTCAAATTTCTCCTCAGAATTCTCCTTCGTTACCTGATCTTATAATACTTCTATTTTTTTTTTTTTTTTTATCTGTGGGACCATTACATGTGGTGTGTGCTTCTGCAACATTTCAACAACATAGCATTTCAAACACCCACTTTGATACCCCCCCTCTTCCTCTCTCTCCTTTTCTCCTTCCCTCTCTCTGTCTCTCTCTCCCTCCTCTTCGTTCCTCCCTCCTTTTATCCTTCTTTCCTTATTGTTTCTTCTTCTCTAGCTCCTACTCCCAATCTCCGTCCATCCCTTTTTGATACCCAGAAGAGAGTTTCTCTGCTTCTTTTAAAATCCTGTACCCTCTTTCTGTGTTCTCTAGATATGCTCATGATTGGTTTCCTGACACTAGCTGTAGAATAGACTTTCCTCCTCCAGAGGTTCGCCTTATTCTCATTATGGCATTCCCTCCTTCTAGAATTTCAACTTTTACTGGCAGTTTTAAGCAGAATATTACAAATAAATTTTTCATAATCCATTCAACAAAAATTTTAAGATTATTATTGAGCACTACTATATGCTGGGCATTAGTTCCTGGGGAACTAATTAGCAGAGAACAGGACAGTTAAGGTCTTTGATATTATACAAGGACAGTGTGACAAGTGCACAGCAAAGGCTTAAATTGGGTGATGTAAGAAAGGGTGGGTGGGTGGAAGGCACCTTAAGGTTGGGTGGCCAGGAAAGGCCTGCAAGGATATGTCATTTGAGCTGGGATCTGAATGTAAAGAAGAAGCAGAGACGCTTTCCTGGCAGAGGGAACAGCTCATGATAGGCTTCAGCGTCAGAAGGTGCTTACAGTGTTCAGAGACCTGGAGAACATTTAGTGACAGTGGAGGCTGGTAGGCAAGGGAGAGAAAGGCATAAAGTGTGGTAAGAGAGATGGGCAGGGGCTAGATCTTCTGTGGTTTTGCATGTTGGTTTAAGGGGTTGAGATTTATTCTAAGTTCAAGGGGAAGCTGGTAGAGGATTTTTCCACATGCACCTGTCTGTAAATTGGTTGGAGTTTGATACTTTCATTGTTTAATTTTTCTGTGCCTGTAAAAAAAAAAATTTGTGCCTATAGAAAGTGGAGAAAGGAAAATGGAGAGATGGTCAAGGGAAAAATTGATGCTGTTCGTTCTGGCTGAGCATCCAGCTGGTGGATGGTGAAACACACAAAATCCTGAGTTTCAGTGATTAACAGATAACATCTAGAGATGCCATTGCCAGAAGTCACACAATAAGTATTGTGGACTTCATAGTTTTGCATAGTAAAAGGAGATCCAATTCCAGCTTGAAGGCAACAGAAAAGGATTCTTTTCTACAAGATGAGTTTTAAAATCCTTTCCACTGCCACTCAGAAGAGAATGTGCATCTCATAATGGAACTGAAAAAAGAATTCTTTTGGCAAGAAGGACAAAGAATTGTGGCATTACACATCCTCAGCCACAATTTTAAAGACCATTTTGAAAGAAATAATTCATTTCGATAGAGATCTAATGGATAGATCAAAAGCTTTAACAATGTTTATTTCTGTTGGATGTTGGAAATTCTGCCCCTAGGAATTTATCTTAAGGATATGACAATAATCTGCATAAACATTTAGCTCCTAGGATGTTCAATCATTTTTAAAAATAGCAAAAATTATGAAATCTTCTAAATATCCATCAATACGGGATTGGTTAAATAAATACTCCTATTCAATGCAGTGTTCTGCATTCAGGCACAAAAATGTTGTAGGAGAATATTTAATGACAATAATTTTTTTCCATAAAGTCTAGTTAAGTGAAAAATATGAGGTTTTTTCCCCCATAAGTGATGACTAAGTGAACAAAAATAATTAGGTTACAAATGCCATGTGTCATTTGGTTTTGGCTTTGAAATTGTATATTTAAAAGAAAACTTTTCTAAAATGTTAACAGTGTTTATCTCTAAGAGGTTGAATAGCAGATTTTTAATTTTCTCCCTTATAGTTATCTTTATTTTCTGGAATTTGCAAAGTGAATATAAATTAAAAATTAATAGAAATTCACTGATCAACAATTAGTTGATAAAAATAATTAATAAAAATAGCTAAATATTTACCTGCTGTGTGCCAGACACTAAGTGCCTTACATTATTTTTTACAATGATCTTCTGAGATAGGTACTATTATTAATCCCATTTACTATTGATAAAGATGAGGCTCAGAGATACTGATATCTGATATTATATCAGAGTCACACACCTAGAAACACTGGAGTGGGTTTAGAACCTCAGGCAGTCTAACACCAACAGACTACCTCTTTAACTATTGTCCTGGTTTGAATCTGTTATGTACCCCATAAAAGACTATGCTCTTTTAATCCAGTCTTGTGGGGGCAGACCTGTTGTGGGTGGGACCTTTTGATTAGGATGTTTCTATTGAGATGTGACCCACTCAATTCAAGGTGGGTCTTAATCCTTTACTGGAGCCCTTTATGAGACAATGAAAGGCAGAAACAGCTGAAACAGTTTAGAGAGAAAAAGCCCCGGAGAAGCAAGGAAGGACCCACAGAACCTCGTAGAGGAAGCCACTGGAACCAGAGAGCTGAAGGCAGTGAAACCCAGGAGAGAAGGACCAGTGGACATTGCCTATGCTTTCCCAGGTGACAGAGGAACCCTGGATGCCAGCAGCCTTTCCTCAGAGAAGATGTCTTACTCTTGATGCCTTAATTGGGACATTTTCATGACCTTAGAACTATAAATTTGTGAACTAATAAACCCCCATTTGTAAAAACCAGTCCATTTCTGATATATTGCATTTCGGCAGCTTATGCAAACTGGAACAACTGTGATGCTGTAGTTCTACCAAATGTCTAAACAGAAAGTAAAAAATTTCTCTCTTACCAGTCATAGTATGAGAACTCAACTGCATTGCTTAAATGTTACCATCAATTTCTCAGTGAGGAGGGACTAGAGACTGTGTCTTTTATTACCAGTTTTACAGAATGTGGATATCCTTATAGCATATGGATTCAGTAATTGTCTAAGATCCTCTTGGTTTCTGTGATTAAGAACACATCTGGGTATTCTCATACTTAGGTACTTGGACCAAGTATATTACACCAGACTTTACTCATCAAGATCCCGATGTCTCCCAGGTGGGAAAAGTCAGGCAAGCAGATCTACATAGTTCTATTTTAATAAGGCTTCTATTCATGTGGATTTGCTATGTGCTATACCACCTCCACTTACTATGCCTTACCCTGCCAGTTGGCTTAGCTAGCCCCTATCATGAATGTATTTATAAGGACAGATTCAATTTCAGAAAGAAGAGCCTTTAAGAAGAGGCATAAAAAGAAGACTTGACGCCTGGAATGAAACCGGAAGAAAATTTAGAAAGAGGCTGCAGTAGGAATTGCCAATAATGATGACAGCAGCATGTATCATGTAAAATACATTATTAATGAGTGCTTGCTAAGCGTCAAGCATTGTGCTAGTACACATAATATACATTATTCCCATTTACTTCTTACAACAACTTAGGAGGTGGATTTTATAATTTTCTCCAGTTTGTACACGAGGAAGCTTAGGCATAGAGAGGTAAATTGTCCAAGCCAGTACTAGTGCTTTAGATCACAAGGCCATTTTTGCTCCCACAAAGGCAAATAACATCATTCACAAGCATTGCTATGCCTCTCTCTTCCCTTCTCAAATATAAATCTTTAAATCTTTTAACAATTTTTCCCCTTCTACTCAGTAAGAAAGAAGTTAAATGTTTTCTTGTTTTGATCTTTCAGTGTTCGCTGTGAGAAAGGAACCTTTTCCCTCCTATTATAAAAACTCTTTATTGTGGTATCTGTGTTCCTTTTACTGCCCCTGGGGATTCAGGATTTTGAGTTACACTGGCAGAGAACGTGATGCTTTGCCATAAAAGGGTCTGGGAATAGTATGATCATTGTGAAATGATTTCAGTAGACCGTCAGAGTGACTGGAAGCCTTTGGAATGTGACAGATTCACACCCTTTATTTACCTCACATTGTGGCTTCCTCTGGGTATTCCCAGGCAACATGGCTGACATCCCAGTTACTCTAGCATCTGAAAATGACTGAAAGGCCTTCTTGCTCTGCATCTCTCCAGCCTGTCCCCTGGGCAGCTCCTTGGCTGCCACCACAGGAAAGGCTTGTCCCTGTCAGAGAGTCTCGGGCCCTGTCTCGGGCTTCTGGGATATCGGCACCACGTTACTGGGACAGCGCTTCTGTCTCTGCTTGCTGATTGCCAGAAATCCCTATCTGGCTGTCGGTAGTTGGTCTGTATTCCTTCAGACTGGATGTTCCCATCTGAACATCCAGCCCAGAGAGCCGCCATGGTGGGTCATTTTCACCTTGTTTTTATATGGCATCTTTTCCCCACTGGCATTCTATGCCTCTCTCCTCTTTCATGTTGGTCTTGAAAAGATGCTTCCTTTAGCAAGCACTATAAATGGTTATGGTGTCTCTACCTCACTCTCAGCATTGCCTTTCTCTTTTAGTCCATGCTTCCATGAACTGTAATGCACTTTTAAGGAATAATCACTCTTTCCCCTACCACAAGAAACAATCAGTGTGCATTTTAGAAAGTCAAATAAGTAAAACAGAGAAAATAAAAATGACCTGCAATTACTGGTCAGAGATTGCTAGTGTTGATAGACTGGTGTGTTTCCTTCATATTGGCACATGTACTCTATAATTTATGAATAGAAGTATATATATAGCTGTACGGCTGTGAAAATTTATTTTAAAATTTGGCTGCCATTTTAGCTGGTTAAACAAGGTAGATTGATATATTTCTGTTTGAGGTAATTATTGTTTTGCTTAAGACGATGCATATTTTTCCTCTTTATAAAAATGTATAACATGCATACAGTATAGTGCACAAATGTTCAGCATACAGTTTGAAAATTTTTTACGTGTGTATATACCCATACAACCACCAGCAAGAAGAAGAAGGTATAGAATACTTTAAGCCCCCTCAGAAGGTTCTCTCATGGCCTTCCCAGTCTTAACAAAGCCTTCCCTTAAAAAGAAACAACTATTCTGACTTCTTTCACCAAAAATTAGTTTGCCAGTTCTTGAACTGCCTATAAATAGAATCATGCAGTAATTACTCTTTGGTATCCAATTCCTTTTTACAACCAGTTTCATGTAAAATTGCTGTAAATGATAATGTATACAGATTTTCTGTTCAAATATTTGATTGTAAGCTTATTGCTAAGACTGTTATGTTTCTGTGGCTTTTGTATGGATAGTATTGCAAAAATAAAAAGGAAAGAACCTAAAAAAAAATGCCTGTGGAATTCATCCATGTTGTTAAGCTTAACAGTAGTTTGTTCTTTTTTATTGCTGCATATTATACCTTAATTGAACACACCACAATTTATTTTGTTGATGGACATTTGGGTTGTTTCCAGTTTTAGGCTCTTTTGAATAAAGAGGCTATTATGAATGAGGCTGAGGCCTTCGTTTTGATTGCATCTTTTCCCATGTGTGCTCTCTGCTTAATCCTGCTCCCTTCCCTTCCCCCATAGCTGTTTAGACTCCCTACTAAACTTCTCTCATGCTAATACTCTCCATCTCAGAATCTGCTTCCCAGGGACCTGCCTTGAAACAGCCTTCATAGATGTGTTCTATCAAATCGGCTGTGCTGTTTTATTTTGCTCTGAGACTTGGAAAAACTAAACCTTAGAAGTCAAGTTTTCATAAGGTCAGGGTCACAAATGGGACAGAAACTAGCATGCCAGGTGCACTGTCAAATTGAGTTGTCCTGGTCAAAGGTGATTTTCCAGACACAAATGAGTGTCCTATAGATTTTCGGACAAAAACTTAATGGAATATGAGAAAAGTGGTGTTTTAGGTGGTGTAATCTGGCTTTGGTATGTATGTGATAGATTGGAGAAGAAATCCTTTTTGGAAAATTACAGTAGTTCTGACATAAGGAAGCAATCAGAAATAAGGGGAGGGATATGAGAGCCTTTGTGAAGGAAGCAGGGTAGGTTGAGGGGATCAGGGCTGAGAGTGTAGGATTGTAAATGCAGAAAAAAATAGCAATGCTCTGAATCCAGATGGCTGGGATTACATTTCTCTTTCCATTCATTTAGCCTTTGGGGAATGGAAAAAAAAAGTGTCAAGAAACACACTTTTGAAAAATATAGCAGTCAGGAGGAAGTGTTAGTGTTAGGGTAAAGAGATGCAGAGTTCTGTTTAAGAGCATGGTGGGGCAATAAAAAGATCCACCAAGAAATAGGAAATATGTGTCTGTTATGAAATGATGAGATTAAAACCAGAGGGAACATTTAGGGGTCACACTCTATGTCAGTGATACATTGCTACACATGAAATTACCCCCAAAACTTGGCAGCTTAATATGACTTAACATATATTATCTCCCAGATCCTGTGGCTCAGGAATCTAGGTGCAGCTTAACTGTGTCCTGTGGCTTTGGTTCCCTCACTGGGCTGCAGTCGACTCAACTGGTTAGGATTTGCTTTCAAGCTCACTCATGTGTTTGTTGGCAACATTCAGTTCCTCTTGGACTGTTGGGCTGAGACTCAGATCCTCGTGAGCTGTTGACCAGAGGCAACCTTCTGTTCTTTACCGCATGTGCCTCTCCATAGGGCAGCTCACAACCAGGCAGCAAGCAAGAGAGAGTGCCAGCAACAGAGGGAGAGCTAGCGAGACGAAGTCACAGCCTCTCATAACCTCACCATGGAAATGACATCCCATCGCCTTTGCTATACTCTTTTTGTTCAAAGCAAGTCACTAAGTCCAGACCACTGTCAGGGGAAGGGGATGACACCAGGGTGTGGATACCAGGAGGTGGGGACCATCAGGAGCCCTATCAGAAGCTGCCTGCCCCATTCACATAAAGTAATATTTGAAGCCATCGTGTCAATATGCAACAAGAAAACTCTCTAAATGTTTTTCCCCACCCGTAACTTTGCAGTTAGGAACTTCCTTAAGTATATTAGAAATGTTTTCCTTTGACAGGAGGCCGTATGCCAGTGAAGGTGTTTTTGTCATTTACTAATGTACTCAATAACTTGATTTTAAAAATGAACTATGCAGTACCGTGTAATTTCCGAATACTTTCCTAGCAAAAATGTATTACCTTTAATTAGACTGATTTAAGGCTCTTAAGATTCTTGTCAAACATAATTTTTAAGTGGATGTGTCAAGATAAAAACAGTTGTCAAGAGGAAAAATTGGTAATTTGTGCATGTGCTGTCTGACTTATGAGCAATTGGGTCTTTAGATACTAGCTGAGCCTTTGTGCTTACAATTTCTTTTATAGAAACCATTCTAGCTCTTAGAGATTCAAACTGTTGGAATGTTATTGTTTGTGGTAAATGTTTGTCCTATGACTAGGGAATTAAATTTGCCTTCTACCCTGTAATACAGACAAAAGCATTCCTAAGAAGAGAAAGCATTTAAGCAATTCAGTTCACCAGTTGGTCGAACACTTAACATGAGCAAAGCATCCTGGGTGATTACAGAGTGGAATAATGATAGCAATAATTAAGACCACTCCTTGATGAAAGCAAACCAGATGACTCTAAGCACTTGAGAAAGTGTGGATTCTAATAGCAATCATTTCAGGCTATTAATTTCTTTTAGCAATCTTTTGTTCTTGGCCAGTGAAAAGGTTGACTTTGGCTGAATTTCTCAACCTCAGCACTATTGACATTTGGGGTTGGATCATTCTTTATTGTGGAGGGCCGTCCTATGCATTGTAGGGTGTGTAGTAGCATCCTTGACCTCTACGCACTAGATGCTAGTAGCAACACTTCAGCCCCCCGTTGTGACAGCCAAATATGATCCTAGACATTGCCAAATGTCCTGGGGACAAGGGAGGGAATCAGAATTGCTGCTCTATGGACTCTCAACACAAGCTTCTAAATTAGGGAATTCTACATTTACAAGATGTAATACTATTTTTACTCTTTTTATTGAATTTATAAATATGGTGTCTTCTCTCTTGGTCACTAAATGCAGAATTCCATATACTATATAAGATCATTCATTCTCCTTGTCATTGACGCAGTAAACACGTACTGAGTACTTACTATGTACAAAACACTCATTCGGGCACTGTGGAAGGTATAAAGAAAAATAGATATAGATTTTGTCCTCAGGAAGCTTGAGGACTCAGAGGGAACTGGGTGGAGTGTTAGATCATGTATATACGTTACTAAAATGCAAGAAGGAAGCACCAAGTTTGGCAAAAGAAAGGTAAATTTTATGAGATATTTTAAAGGAGAGGAAATTTTGCTTTTCCCTTGCAGACAAGTTGTCGGTTAGAAGCTCAGCTCTGAGCTGGGGTTCTGGGAGTTGAGTTTAATAGGGTGAGGCAGACCTGTAGTTTTGAGGCATTAGATTAGATTTGTGGTTGAAAGTGGACTTCTGGTGCTAAACATCAAATCTCACAGGGCTAGGCTGAGAGATGGAAACCCAGTCTGAAACCACAGGTCCTTAGCCTGAAATGGAAAGATGGATGAAGCAGATCCAGAGAAGAGATAAAGAGAGGAGTCTGGAGAAGGTCCCTGAAGCACTGATAAATAGCACCTGCTGCCCTTTGTAGGAAAACTGCTACCTAGCCCCAAGGGGCAGTGGAAACTGAAAGAGCACTGAACTGGTTTAATGGGAGTGGGAGTGGGAAACTTTCCAATGGGACCAACATTTGGCTTTTTTTTTGTTTGTTTTAAATCAGGGTTAATGCAGGGAAAATTTAGTGTGAAGCAACATTATCCTTCTCTTACCCATGGTGCCACGTAAGTCAGTAGTGGTATATGGAGAGCAATTCCAAGCCAAACAGAGGCAGAGAAGACTATGAATCAGAGGGTTCTACTTCCAAGTACTAGCATTCCCCCCATTAGAATTTTGCTGTTTGGGTGACTTCTGAAAATATGAAAATTTTCACAGGGATGGAATTATCACCAGCAATTATCTTGATGTTATGATTCTTAAAGTATATTCCAAAGACTGTTAATAGGTATTAGCTGTAAGAGTTTTATCAACTAATTAGTTTTTGAAATGCCAGGGAAGATAAGTTAAGCATATTCCTTCACTGCAGAACTTGTCATCACCTTTAATGTCTAGCATGCATCTCAAACAGGGATCTAATATGAAGCTTTTTCCAAATTTATTTGATCACAAAACCTCTCTGTAGTGTAGCATCTCATGAGAACACTGTACTACATGCTTTGGATAACTAGGTTGCCAACAGCCTGACCTTTAAGTGAAAATGGATGCAGCAGGGGAAATATATCAACATTTGAGTATTCACAGACCCTTACCCCCCTCCCCCCCGCCCCCGCTAAGGACTGTCCTGATTTTTCGAGCATGGCTCCATCGTGTCTCCTGTCCCATCAAGGAGATTTCTGTCCTGATCACCAGCTTCTTGGTCTTTATTATATATCACTTGAAGTGCTAGGGTCTGGTAATGCTAGTTAATTATTCTGGAGAAGATTGAAGAGTAAATGGTAGGAGAAAAATAATGGAAGTATTAGGAGGAAAGCGAAAAATGGGACAGGTTTGGCTTTGAGCACAGCAGGTGATTGACCTTGGGAGCAGCCTTTGTGCACCTTGGATGAGAAAGAGGGAATGTTTGGATAATATTTGGAATGTTCTGGGTGTTATAAGAAAAATAAGTTGTGATTTCTTTTCTTATCTAACTGTAGTAATCATTTATATTGCTTTGTGTTTACTTGTAGTTCCCAGAGTGGACTTCTTTAAATATGTTAAGAGGTAGGATCAAAAAGGCCTGTTTTCTTAGAAGGGTTATGTGCCATTTTGAATGTATTATGTCCCCCAAAACGCCATTACCTCTGATGCAATCTTGTAGGACAGATTGATTAATCTTTTTGATTAAGGTGTGACCTTTTGTTTGGATGTTTCCATGGAGATGTGATCCACCCAACTGTAAGTGCTAACTTTGATTAGATAATTTCCATGGAGGTGTGGCCCTGCCCATTCATTGTGGGCCTTGGTTAGTTTACTGGAGCCCTATAAAAGCTCAGACAGAAGGAACAGGCTTCCTACAGCCAAGAGGGACACTGAAGAATTCACAGGAGCTGAGAGAGGCGCTGCAGATGAGACACATTTTGAAGATGACCGTTGAAAGCAGACTCTTGCTCTGGAGAAGCTAAGAGAGGAAAAACGACCCAAGAGCAACTAAGAGTGTCATTTTTGAGGAACTACAGCCTAGAGAGGAACATCCTGGGAGAAAGCCATTTTGAAACCAGAACTTGGAGCAGACACCAGCCTCGTGCCTTCCCAGCCAACAGAGGTAGTACCCGATTGTTGATGTCTTACCTTGGACACTTTATGGCCTTAAGACTGTAACTGTGTAACCAAATAAACCTCCTTTTATAAAAGCCAATCCATTTCTGGTGTTTTGCATTCTGGCTGTATTAGCAAACTAGAAAATGTTATTACAGGAGAATTTAGTGGGAAGCAGAGGTCATGGCTTAAGGGAGAAAAGGCCAGAGAATATCCTAGAAATAAAGGCTGGATGGCATGATATAGTGAATATCTGTTACTTTTTGTCTTCTTAGCATTCCTACCCACCCTCGCCAAACAATAAACGTGGCTCTTCTTCTAGAAGTTGCTCCTCTTCTGCTCCATGTGGTTCTGAGGAATGGCCAATCACAGGACACAACCCTGAGGCTACAGGAATGAGTGTATAAGATAAGCCTGGCCATTCACAGCAACCCATTTCCGTGGGCCTAGAGGTGACCACGTGACTCAAACCACGCCAACCCCGGTCTTTCCCTGTGATTTTATATGGAAAGATGAAGGAAAAGAGAAGCTCTGATGTTACTAAGCAGGGATGAGGAAAACCTGGAGTTGTCTGTATCAGCACTTCTTTTACCATCCCAGGCCCCTGGCCACAAGGAAGAAGCCAATCTATAGAAAACAAGGAGGGCAATAGACAGAATCAGTGGTGAGAGATGGGCAGATGTAATCACACTGTATAAGTTACTGGGCTTCCTGAGGTCAGCTCATCCCTGGACTTCCCGATCATTTCAGCCAATAATTCAGTTAAGTTTAACTAATTCAAGTTTGATTTCAGCCATCTGTAACCAAAGCAGTCCTGATGAATTATCTAGCAGTATTCTGAGTGCCTTGATGGTAGAAAGGTGGCGATGGCTGTGATGAGGGAGGAAAGAGAAGTGTGAACTTTTACCATGAGCACCATTTTGCTTAGTGCAGAACCTGATGGGAAGTAGGATGGTGTGAGGAAGGAGAGGGAACTGAGAAATTAATTTCTTCTCATTGCCCTGAATTGGCTGCTCTCCTGAGGTGATGAGGTGAGATGAACTGAGTTCTTTGGCTGGAGATTTGGGTTTGAGTAACCTGAAATTATGTTCTTTAAGAATGATTATTGTTCTCTTATCTGTTTTATCATTGTAGTTGCTATGCTCGATTTGGGCAAAATTATACAAGCCCACAGTTTTTATTATCAGTGGCTCGTTTTAAGCACTTCTTCATTGTTAGAAGAGGCTATAGTACATAAAAACAGATGCTTCTTGATACATCAGCCTGATGAAAGAGTGGTAGGGTTCCCCACATCCAGCGAGTATGATCAGCCCCTTCATCGATGCAGGACGGTGAGCTTTGCTGTACTGGCATCCATAGTTTCTCCTTAAAGACCCTCCTCATGTATTTCTTTCAAAACTTCAACATGCTGCACAACTTAATATGTCTCACTTTGTGTCTTTGTGAAAGCAGAAACTAAGCAGGTGATGTGCTTTGAAGTAGGAAGCATTTGAGTTCTTGAAAGAAAAGGCAGAGATCATATTGATTTTTTACTGTGAACTTGAAACAAATGACAGCACCACATTGGATTTTTTTTCTTGTTATTTAATGTGTCCCCCTCCTCACAATCCTTCTAATAAGCCTGTATAGCAGGATGGTGACTTTGAGGACCAGAAAAATCGCCAGAAAAGTTAGAGTTCAAAAATCGAGGGGGGGCGGGGAGGAATTGGCCTGAATGAGTTGGACAGGTAAGCCAGGGTCACATGTGTTACGATGAGGATTTGGTGTCTTAATCCTGAAAGCCTTGGGAAGCATTTGAAGGGCTTAAAGCAGGAGAGAGATTTGCCTTTCTGTAAGATCACACTGGCTTCAGTGTGAAGGATGGATCTGAGTTGCCAGACTGGCTGCCACAGGAACTCTTGGAGGTCATTCCACCGTCCTGCAGGTGAGCTAATCATGCCTTAAACTAAGCAACTTCAAGAACATAAATTAACCAGTTTAGGTGAGTTCAGTTCCAAATATTTAGTCTGCCAAACTCCCATTCATCCCTTCTGCCTTGTAATTCCCTCCATTAGCCATCACTTTCAGCAGGTCAAGAAAAATTGGGGTGTGGTCCAAAGAAGCCACTTGTCAAATAAAGGTAGGCAGGGAGGATTAGGCAAGCAAAGGATCGAACCCCGTAACCTGGGATGCTTGTCTGGGTGAAAGGACAGATATGTCATTTATCAAGAAGGAAGACGGCAGATCTGAATGAAGTTCACAATGGCTTTGAGGACCAGCTTTGTCATAGACAGAAGGTGGAAGGACTGATGTTACCATCTGTCTCTAAGACAGACAGCTCGGGGAAGTAGGAAAAACTGTTAACTGAGAATCAGGAGACTTTCCTTTTGAACTGTGGGACCTGCTATGTCACTTATCCTTTCTAAGCCTCAGTTGCTTTCTTTAGAAAGTTGGGATAATAATTCCTGCCCTGTGTTTCTCATAGGATTACTGGAAAGACTCAACAAAATGGCTTATGTGGAAATGCTTAAAAAACCATTAATCATTCCATATATGTTAAGTGTCATGTCCAGTCATCGAGGTGAGAGACAATTTATGGATGCAAAGGTCATGCTCATGTTTTAAAATATCAGTTTTCTCAAGGCTCTGAGCATTATTTCTGAGATTTGATTGTACTTTCCATTATAAATTGCTAATTAACAACTTAGATTTCTTTTTTGGGGGAAGCAGTACTGCAGAGTGTTAAGAATGTGGACTTTGGAGTCATAGAGACATAGGTTCAGTTCATGCTCGGCAACTTGACATGTGTGTGACCTTGGTGATATTATTTATCTTCTCTGAATCTCAGTTTCCCCTTCTGTAAAATGGGTCTACTAGCACAGCTGACCTTATAAACCTGTTTTGAGATTAAATGAGACGTTACATGTAAAGTTGTTAGCTAGCCTCTTGTGAAAAATGCAATACATAGTAGATATCATTATTTCTCTAGTGATTTAAAGCTTACAGAGTCCTTTTCAGGTATCTCTCCTTATTTAAACATCCTAAACATTATCAAGAGAGGGGGCCGGATTATCATCCACCTTGCTTCAGCCATCCGCTGAGTTAGGTTTTACATGGACAGCATGAAGGGTTTTCCCTCTTTCCCCCAAATTCTTGGGAAGTGCTCTACGAGAGGTAGTCGAATGAAATGGGGTGGAGACAGCCTGTTGTTGGAAGGGAGAATGATGAGAGCAAATGACATCAGGCCAGTTCCAATTCTTGACATGCGCAGGTCCCCTGAGTGTCCCTCACCCTCTGGAGAAGTTCTCAGCAGCCATTGCCTCATCAGCGGCATTCCCGCATTGCAGACCCGTGGGAGAGCAAGTTGGGGCTGCGTCCCCGAGGTGATGCTGACGCACAGCACGCGAGGTTCCAAACAATTCTAGGGAGGCAGCAGGGACTGGTGATGTCACAGAGGAATCTCAGCACTTGGAAGGCTGACAGGGTCTGCCTTTGCCAGCTATACTCGGGAAGTCAGACGGGAATTCGGCCTCCAAGAAGTACGCTTTCATTCCAGCCTTGAGCCAGTTAAAATCGGCACGAGACTCTCATCAGTTATAGATTCATTCTGTTAATTATGCAGACCCTGAAGAAGATGGGGACAATGTGAAGGGGGCGTTTCCTTGACCTGAGTAGCATCTGCTGAGCCTATCTAAACAGTTGGACTAATAATTCCCATCAAGGGGGGGCAAATGTACAGTGCTCCTCCTTCCTGCATCTGACCCGGTTGTTCTTAGGGTTATTTGCCAAAGTTGAGGTTGTGGATGTTGCAAAAACTGCAGGGGGAGCTATTTTGTTTTTAATGCAGGGGTAATCTGCCCTTTTAAGTAAGCAAGATAATAAATTCTCTTTAGGAGTTTCTTTTAAAGAAGAATTTTACTTTCTGGAGTATTATGAAAATGCCATAGAAAGAAGCCCTGTGGTTGGCTTTTTGTTCTTTATATGGAAGACACAATTAGATTAACAAACAGGGCCCATATTCAAAATTAGTTCAGGGGTGAAGCTAGACATACTCCTCTCATATCTTTCATAGATGGCTTGGGAATGCAGCCTCCGTAGAACAGTGTTTGATGCTGTGGGGAATTGTATTTATGCCTGAGTACTGGTTAGGGAGAAAACAGTGACAGAATGGCCTTTGCTTCCGTGGAGAGGCCTGGGCAGTGATTTGGAAATGAGTCTTGGACAGAAGCATGTTTTCCTTGTATGCCATGGATACAAGTTGCTTTGGCAACTTAGGGACTATTCTGCTCCTTACACAGACATAATATTCTGCTCAGGTAAGCTTCCTTCAGAACCCAGAAGGCCATAAGGTACAGCAAGCCAATTTCTCTGCTTCCAACAAAGCAAAGATTGCTTTGGAATCCATTTTATAAATCGCAAATGGGCTTGTCACTAGGCCAAGGAGACAAATTGTAGTTAACCAATACATGGAAACAAGGGAGGGATACAAATATAGATCCATGGAAGACCAGCAACATATAAGGAAAAATGTTCTGCATACTCTCCGTTCTCCTGCTGTGTTGGGCCAGGGCATCTTAATGAGAACTGTATCCTTTCAGGATATTACCTCAGAGAGTTTATCAGAAGCCTTTCTAAGAGATTGGTCTCTTTAATTTTTTCTCTCTGGCCACATTTATACAAGAGGCTTCCATATTTGATGGTATTCTGGTGCTTCTCATATTTAACAAAGGAATCTTTAATTTTTCCATGATGGTAACATTTAAGTTGCCTCAAGTCCAGTCTTAAAATAATTGTTATACTTAAGGGGTATTCTTAAAATTGAGTTGAGAGGAAACATGAAGACGGTTACTCCAATTCCCTCACTTTATAGGTGACATTCTGGGGACCCAACGGTTTAGTGGTTTTTCAAGACAACACAGAAACTGGGATCAGGGCTGGGTCAAGAATTCAGGTTTGTATTTCCACACTGATGCCCTTTTGACTCTGTCCTGTCATCATTTGGGGGCTACTGGGTAGTAGGAAATTTGGAGTGTTTAATAGGGGTTTAAATATGAGAATGACACCAGACAGACCAAATGTGGAAGATCATGACACATAAAGTGTTATGGAAGAGAGATCACAAACATCATGAGGGTTAAACTTAATAGTCAAAGAAAATGTGGCCATGAGTGACTTGCCCAAGGCATGTGTGCCAGTATTTGAATGTATTATGTCCCCCCAAATGCCATGTTCTTTGATGCAGTCTTGTGGGGGCAGACATATTAGTGTTCGTTAAGTTGGAACCTATTGATTGAATGTTTCCATGGAAATGTGACTCAATCAAATGTGGGTGGATGATTTCCATGGAGGTGTTACCCCACCCATTCAGGTTGGGTCTTAATTAAATCACTAGAGTCATATAAAAGAGTTCACAGACAGAAGGAGTTAGAGCATCTATGAGTGACATTTTGAAGAGCTGCAGTTTACAGAGACATTTTGAAGATGGCTGTTGAAAGCTGATGCTTTGGAGAACACCATTTTGAAACACAACATGGGAGCAAGCAGACACTAGCCACATGCCTTTCCAGCTAACAGAGGTTTTCTGGATGCCAGTGGCCTTTCTTCAGTGAAGATACCCTAATGTTGATACCTTTACCCTGGACACTTTATGACCTTAAGACTGTAACTTTGTAACCAAATAAACTCCTTTACCAAAGTCCGTTTCTGGTGTTTTGCAAAATGGCAGCATTAGCAAACCAGAACAGCAAGAGAGCTAATAATTGGTGGAACTAAGATTTGAACTCATTGTGTCTGACATGTCTGGCACCAGTTAGAAATTAAGCTGGATTTGGCTAAGAGTTTTACTTGATTCTTGTGCTTCTAGAGCATTCTAAGATTTACTGACCCCTTTTCAGTGGTCTGTGAGGAAGTTTGAACTTTGGAAGCACATAATGAGAGGCTGGAAGTGGAAATTGTACCCAGCCTGAATGGAGAGAATTCCCCAACCTCTTCTCCATTTCTGTACTGCATGGGAAAATTGATTGGCATAATAGAAAGAAGTTAAATGGCTTTGAAATGTGTGTGTGTATTGTGGCAGGGGCTGTGCCATGCTTGAAAGGCTCAGCAGTTCCTCTTCTGCCACTCTCATTTCTCAGAGAATCTCACAACCTAGAAGAGGCAGCCTTCATGACTCCTTCTCGAGCCACAACTCACTGGACCAGGGCCAGATACAGATGGAACGTATCCAAAAACCTCTCTAGGTTTTTTGGAGTTAGGACATAGTGATTGAATTAGTTAACATTGGAGAGATGAGTAGGAAAGTCAGATAGACTTAGGATCTGGGTCACCATCGTAGGGTGCCTGTAAGCAGAAACAATTGTGTGGAGAGAAGAAGGGATAAATAAATGAATGAATGAGTTCAGTCAAAGCCAGTGGGGTGCAGTGAAAAATTTGCATTATACTTTCTTTTGAGCCCAGATCATCTTAAAGATCCTGACCTTAAGGATCTTAGGCAAATACAGTGGAAGACAGAGTGGAGACAGGAGGTGAAATTTGGTTCTGATGACAGTTTGAATCCTGGATCCATCTATGCCTGAAGTCAACCCCTATCTTGGACATTTCTTTTACATGGACCAATAGCTTCTCTTTTGTTTTTGCATAAATCAGTTCAAGTTGAGGGCATAGTCTCATGCAGCAGAGTTTTAAATGATTCACAAACCTCACACTTCCAGTAAATTGCTTTGTTTTGCAGGATACCTAGCCACACTTTAAGAAAAAAGAAAATACTTGCTGGGTTGTCTGCTTTTTGACTATAGTTGTTTTGTTTATTTTTCATTTTGTTGTTTTTATAAAGAACATGTGAGAAACTCTTATGGTGTCTAGATCCTGACCCTTCTGAAGCATTTCTCCCCTTTTCTCTGAATGGTTCTTAGATACTGCGAATCTAAAAGAATAAGACATGGAGAGAGGAGGCCAGAGTAAAATTTAAAAGAAAAAATATGCCCAGGAATCCAAAGTGGGTAGAAATGATCAAAGCAGAAAAAAGTGAAATATCCAAGTTTGCAGTTGATTACATTTCCCCAAAACTCCCGCAAATGGAGGCCAAAAGCACAATGGGGAAAGGCTGTGTATTAGTTTCTCAGCTACTAAAACAAATTCCATACAATAGGTTGGCAAATACAAAGAGAATTTATTGGCTCACAGTTTTGAGGTTAGGAAAAGTCCAAAACTGAGGCATCAGCAAGGCAGTGCTTTCTCTCTGAAGACTGTGGCGTTGTGGGGCTAGCTGCTGGCAATTTTGGGGGTTCCTTGGCTTTTCCTTCATATTGTGATGGCCTCTCATTTCTCTTCTGACTTCTAGATTCTCATGGCTTCTCTGTCTGTGTCCAATTTCCTTTGCATAAATAGACTTCAGCCAACTTGTGGTAAGGCCCACCCTCCTTCAGTTTGGACACACCTTAACTAAGAACATCAAAGATCCTATTTACAAAGGGGTTCACATGCACCGGATGAGTGGGTGGGACCTGAACATGTCTTTTGTGAGAAAGACCAAGCAAGACAGAAACTTGGTTGGAGAGGTATGCATCAACAAAAAACAACTCCCATGGAAATAGAGCCTCTCTATTCCAAAGTATAATCCTAGCATCAAAAATCATTAGCTATGACCAGCCTGGATTGGTTCCTTTGTTCATCCCATCATTAGCTTTCCAGGGCTGTGGTTCTATGATTGGTCAAGCTTGAATGACTTGTCTGCCCTGGGGCTATGTAGATGATGAACACCCCCTATCCAGATTGTGGAAGGCGTAGTTCCATGAGGAAAACCAGGCTGCAAAAGATGAGGGAATGGACATCGGGCAGGTAATACCCAGACTAGAGTTCTCTCTAAGGCAGGTGCTGTGTAGAATCCAAGCTCCTTTAAGGACATATTTTTAAGTGAAACATTATTATATTATATTAGTTCAAATATAGCCTGAACTAAGTATTCCTGTGATGTTTATAGAAAGTATACCTGCTTCTCTAACTTAGAAATTTTACACCAACAGAAATAGTTCTGAAACACTAGAAAGTTTAGAAACCTATGGAATACTTTTGGTTCACAAGTATAATATTGAGAAAGTAAGGATTGAATATTATGGAATCATCAAGATTTCAGTGTCAGTTACTTTACATGACTTCTTAATAGAGATGGGATTTCCTTCAGAGAGTGTTAGGGTAAATAATTTCAGGGCTATAAATACTGTAATTTTTGTGAAACTGTCAGTCCTGGGCTCTTTGGCTGGACACTTAATAGAACTTTCTCAAGGATGCAGCTATAAAGAAAGAGCACCCGGGTTGGGGTGACTAATTGACTAGACCAGAATGGTTCTTTGAACCTTGTTGCGCTCGCGTGAGAGAAGCTTCCTTAAAAAACAAGGGCATGTATTGTGTCACTTCAAAGGTTTGGGTTTGGTAATTTTCTCATTATACTTTTCTTATTCCTCCCTCACAGACAGTTTTGATGCAGAGATAATGTATTCATTTGAAAATCTTCCTTCACACTTAGGAAATGTTCCTCGTTTTGAGATGAAGACTGGCACTCACAATTAAATAAAGAATGTGTAAGGTAACTGGGCATTGTTGGGAAAGCACACTGTTGGAAGAAAAGAAGATGGTGGTCATATCATTATAACCCTATTTTCTCTTCTTCAATGTGATACTCCACCTTCAGAAACAGGTGAAGATGCTCTCCATCATATTTTCCGTTTCCTTTGTAGTAAAGGTTAATCTTTTTAATGATCATAATGCATTGACTTGAGGTACTCCACAGTGTTGGGGTTGAAGGGTCATGAAAACTAAAATTACTTCTCGTTTTTTAGGAACGTTTGATCATAAATGCAGGAAATTATGAATTCTCCAGTAGCAAATTCCATTAGCTTATAGGCAATACTGCAAGTGATGGTATTTTATTGAGTCAATGTTTTGAACATGAATAAGGAGATTAACTTATAGCAAACTGTCAATCTTTACTTACAAATTATGGTGAGTAATTTTTTTGTGTTTTGGTTTTGAAGTTGAATTATTCTCTTTGCTCGGTTGTGTCACTCAGAAAGGAGATTTTCCTTCTTAGCTGAACTATGCATTTTTTTTTTTTTTTCTTTTAGGTAACTATCATCTCTCTCCCCTCCCTCACTATGCCATTACTTTGTTATTATTCCCATTCATCAAAATCTAACTATTTCTTTAAAATTCTGAAGAATTTGACAGGTTAAACTGTATCCCATTATTGATGATATTAAATCATCACCTTCTGAAAATGCTGTGCAGGCTTTATTGTGGGTTTCTGTCAGATTTTTAATAAAATGGCATTATATTTGCATCTTTATTTCTTTTTTTTTAATGGAGATGGCATTCACAATCACTTGCTAAAGCTTTCTACAGCACGTTATTTGACCAAAGAATATGGTCTAGGAGAGAAATATAAATTTCTTAGAAGCATTCTGTAATGGCCATTGTTTACAGTAATATAAGCCTAAGTGTACATAAAGACTTGTCGTAGAATGTTCATTTATGCCTTATTTGTATCAGTTAAAAACCAGAAATAGAAATACCTAAATTTCCAAATAGATGAGAAGTTGAGTAAACCGTAGTGCTTCCTACAATATAGGGATGAAGTAGATTTACCTCAACTCACTTGATATGAAGCGCATGAAATAATATTAAGAATAAAAAAGCGGTTGCATAACAGTTGATATAGTGGACTCATTTTTTTTTTTTTTTGGGTAACAAATATGTCTGTGTTTAATGTATATGAATGCACACAAACATTTAGCCCTGGGACTAGTGGGGAGTGGTAGCTTTTAGTGTTACCTTGACATACTCCTGCATTTTTTGTGTATAAAGATTTAAACACATACATGGATAGAAGAAAATAAATTATAGCTACAAGTTACTTTACGTATTTTTTTTGTTAAGCTCTCTAATTTTATGAGTGAGAGAACTATTCTCTCTTAAGGTAAGATGACTAGAGATGGAATTTGATTCCAAGTCTTACAACTTCCTCTTCTATATGATTCCTCTATCAGATTAGTACTCCTTATATTAACTAATCAGTTATAAAATTTTCTTACTTCTCAGCACCCTCATTTCTGAATTCAAATGGAAACAAAACTTACCACCTCTACCACTAAAACCTTGGAATTTAAACTTCAGAAGTTCAGAACTTGCTTTACTTCACAATAACGATAAATGCACTTTCTGTATGAATTGGAATTAATGCTACTCTTTAGTTTTCAGGTGAGTTTTGTTATCATCTATGAAGTAGGATAACCCTAGTGCAGGGAAGAAACATCTTAACTGACTAAAAAGTTAAATTGAATAACGAAAGCAGTCTACAAAATTAAGAGGAGAAATGTGGGGGGAAGGATTTGGGAAAGCTGTCTTTTGATGCTGCTCAGTGCAACGTCTAATAACCTGACTTGGGGAAAATGTCTTGATGGCTTGGCTCTTCCAACCAAAATGTTCACTATAGGGCTTTTCATGAACCAACTTCACAAAGACCTCTCTTCAGGTGTGCCATAAATCGGGCTCTGTTTCTCCTGCTTTCTACTTGGTCTCATTCACTCCTTCCTCCCTGGCTACCAAAGAACACTTCTCTGGATAGATGTTCCAGCACCTGAATTCCCCCTGCTGAGTACTTTATTCATTGTTTTGTTGTAGTCTTCTTTAAATTGCAGGCATTTAAACTTATTAAACTGTTGATATTTTCTTTCTGTCTGGAGGGATCTGAATTCTTTGAGTGCTGAAGAAAGAACATTTTTAACGGGGAGAGAAAGGAGATGATCAGAAGTATTGGGAGTTTCTGAGCTAAATTTCTTTATCAGCTAATCATCAGTATTATCTTCTTACAATCATCAGTTAGCACCATCGTTAGTCTAATGTTTGTCATTTTCACAGCTACCATTTGTTGTGCGTTAACTAGGAACTGGACACTGGGTTAGGCAATTTATATGAATTTATGCCTCTTGACACCCCTTTGAGGTAGGTACTATTATTATTTCAATTTGTGTATAAGGAGACTGAAGGCTTGGGAGATATTCTTAGGGTCCTATTGGCCAACAGCTTGCCTGTCTCAGCGGAAAATTGTCTTCTCTCAGGGCTCAATCATTGGTAGGAAAATAGGCCAAGGGACTGTAATAAGACATTTGGCATGTAAGCAGATTCTGCCAACACTTCTTTTCCCCACTGTCTTCAGCTTATTAATAAATAAGGGAACTCCATGACTTTCTGAAAATATCTATGGATCTCCTTATGTGCAGAGATTTACAGAGACAATTTATAGGCATTGAATAAAATTGAAACTATCCCTGCTAAGCCGTAAGTAGGAAGGAAGTTTGTGAAAGGAAGGCCAAGTAATTTCATCATTTGGCCTCATTTGTGAAATGGATGGCTGTTTCTGGCACTGAGAAAGATGCCCCAAAGCCACTCAAACGATGAAAGGGCCTGTCTTGAAACAAGTTTGCTGGAAGATCACAACCCAACCATCTAAAATATTGGTTAAAAAAAAATGAGAGCAAAGAACTATCAGAATCTTCAAACTGAAGTTTCTAATTAGGATTTAATAGCATGTAGGTGAATTATCCTTGTGCCATCCTTTGGATTGACTCTCATAGGAAGGGGCAAAAGTTTTACTATCCTTTGGCTATGGAATTCAAAGATATGCCGTGATCAGGATGTTTTTTCTCCTCCATCCTTGGTGTCAGGGTGTTCCTGCTTGATTCTATAGTCAAAATTCATCTCTGCAGCTTGGGGCTGATTCTAATATAAATAGCATGTTTGTCCTACCTCAGGTATTTATTAAAATGTCATTCAGCAATTAACTGAATCAAAAAAGGAATATAATACACTTTTATTGTGCCTCAAAGCTAGCCCATATCTAAGTTGAGAATCTTAGTTTGTTCCCATCACACCAAAACAGCTGTTAGTTTAAGGTGCCTGGGTCATAAATAGAGAAAAAGCAAGTGCTGCCGTTTGGAACTATCTGAAGGGTAATAACTTCTGCTGCTCTCTGCTAACATTACCAATCAATTTGGTAAGTGATAAAGATGGGTTCCCTGGGGGCCATCAGCTGCTGCATAATGTATTATGAAATCTAATAATTATACTGAAACATTGCTATCCCATACAGCATGTTCCACAAATGTTTATATTCCACATAAGCTTGGAATTGAATATGAACTACTATCTTTAAAAAGAAAAAAAAAATGGCCTGACCCCTACAAAATCCAGACTGTAATAATATATGTACAGATACTAGCACTGGAATTTTCCCCCCTCCTCTCTGTAGTGAATTTGGAGGCAATCCCTGAGATGTTGCTATCACACTAAAAGTTTAAGAGTTTTAGGGCAAGTCTGAAAGAGTTTAATTTTTCTCAGCACCTTGCCTCATCTTGGGTAGCTGCCACATCATGCCTCACTTTGGTAGCCCAGTAGTTGAGACATCCTTTGAGCATGAAAAAAGTAACAAAAATAGGGAATAACCCCTCCTTACTCCAACCAGTGAATACCATGAAGAAATATAATTATGGAATTTCCATGCTTAGTATATTGATGTTATTTGCCAATTTCATTTGGTTCTCAATGAATAGTGAGCAAAGGGAAAATAAATTTATAAGTACAAAAGAAGTACTGTGTCAAACAAAAAAGTTTTCCAATAGTTCAGGCTAATTGGCACGTTAAATTTTTTTGTTGTTTCTTAGAATTGTCAACTACTCCACCTGCCCACTTCCTGTTAAATGCATTTTTCCCCCGAAGGAAACTGGCTCAAGTCTTATCCTTGATCACTCTTTTCAGAATTCTGGAGTAGGAGCCTCAAAAAGAAAGCATTGGGCAAACTTCTGGAATGGTAGACTAATGACCTCCAAATATTCAGTCCTCTATAAAAGAAATGAAAACACTGGCAGAATACTATCAGAGTTTTTGGAAACTCTGAAAATTAGGACTTGCAACAATCTGGGAAGTGGTTATTCAAGGAAAATAACTGAGTCTTTTTAAGAGCAATAAGATTTACGGCACTTTAAGTTGCTCTAATTCCATTCTCCTTTCCCAGTTCTGGAATCCATGTAAACTTGCAGCTATGAGAGCTATGAAAACCAAAAGCTGAGCAGCCAATAGAGGGGTCAGAATGAGTTTGGAGCTTCCCAAAAGTCCATCCCCAAAGATTTGTCACTACTTGACCTTCCTGGAAGCTTGCTAAAAACCTCTGTTCTTAGGGCTTGTTATTATTTGACCTGACTCAGAGTTTACTCTGAGTGAACAGCATTATCCCCATATATTTGTTAAAAGCAATCACAGTTCAGTGTTTAACATTGCAGCTTCCTTAGGTGACATTACCAGTGGGGTTAACAAGAGGATGACCAAAAAATTTAAAAGGAAAAACTGGGGAATGAGAGGGTCATAGGGAACTGAAAGGCTTTGACATATTCCTGGAACTCTAGAAGGCCACATACATGTTCAGGGCTGTGTGCATGCATAGGAAAGACCTGGCAAAGTCCTAATCTCTCACCTTTGGCTGACCTTGAGGCTCTGCACAAACAGGAAGTGAAGGCTAAAGCAGAGTTGTAAACTGCATGAGATCATTGAAGATGGACCCCAACACATACACACACAGAGCCCCTTGCCAAAGGCTGGGAGACTTATTGGTTCAAGGCATTGCAAGAAATCTCTGTCCAGTCAGCTGACCATTAAGCCAATTGAGTGGAGACTTGAATGGCTGCAAAACCTAGCAACAACAGCAATCCTTTGGGAGGGGAAGAAATCTGCCTTCCAGATTCACCACATTATATTATTCTAAATGTCCAGTTTTCAACAAAAAAGTCACAAGTCATTAAAATAAAGAGAACATGAGGTTCATGCACAGAGGAAAAAAAAAACAGTCAAGGGAAAGTGTTCCTGAGGAAGCTCAGACATTGGACTTCCTAGACAAAGACTTAAAATCAGCTGTTACAGGTATGTTCAAGGAATTAAAGGAAACGATGTCTAAAGAACTAAAGGAAAGTATGAGAATGATATCACATCAAGTAGAGAATATCAACCAATAAATAGAAATCATAAAGAAGAACCAAATAGAAATTCTGGAGCCAAAAAGTACAATAACTAAAATGAAAAACACTAGAGGGGCTCAGCAGCAGATATGAACTAGAGAAAAAAGGACCAGCAAACTTGAAGACAGATGAATTGAGATTATTCAGTCTGACAAACAGAAAGAAAAAAGAATGAAGAAAAATAAAAGAGCCTCAGAGATCATGGGATACCGTCAACCATACAAACATGCATATATGGTAATCCCAGAAAGAGAGGAAAAAGGTAAAGGGACCGAAAGACTATTTTAAGAAATAATGGCTGTGATTTTCCCAAATTTGATGAAAAACATTGGTGTACACTCTGAGTTAGTTCTTCTGACAGGTTTTAAAAATATAGCCAATTCAGCAATAATAGTTAGAAACCTCAATATTCTACTTTCAATAATGAATATAATAACTAAGCATAAGAACAACAAAAATAGGAAAGTTGAACAACACTTTTAAAACAAGTAGGCCTAACAGAGATCTATAGAACACTCCATACAACACAGCAGGATATACTTTCTTCTCAAGTGCACATGGAACATTTTCCAGGATAGAACATATGTTAGACAACAAAACAAATCTCAGTAAATTTAGAAGAATTGAAATCCATAATGGATTGAAATTAGAAATCAATAACATAAGTAAATCTGGAAACTTCTCAAATATGTGGAAGTGAAGCAACACATTCCTAAATACATAATGGGTAAAAGAATAAATCCCAAAGGAAATTAGAAAATACCTTAGATGAATGAAAATAAAAGCACAACACATCAAAACTTATGGGATCCAGCTAAGGCAGTGTGCTTAGAGGGAAATTTATCGCTATAAATACCTATATTAAAAAAAAGAACGGTCTCTAATCAATAACTTAACCTTATGTCTTAAGATACTGAAAAAGAAGAATGAACTAAACCCAAAGCAAACAGAATGCAACAGTAAGACTATATTGGAAATAAATGAAATAGAGAAACAGTAGAGAAAATCAACAAAACCAAAAGTTAGTTCTTTAAAAATATCAACAAAATGGACAAACCTTTAGCTACACTGACTATGGCAAAAAGAAAATAAGACTCTAATGACTAAATTCAGGAATGAAAAATAAAATAAAAAGGATTTATAAAGGAATACTATGAACAATTCTATGTCAACAAATTTGATAGCTTAGGTGAAATACAAAGTCTGAATATATTTGCAAGAAGGTAAGGGATCGAATCAGTAATAACAACATAAAAATCTCCCTCCCCTATCCCACCTTCTACCCCAAAGTCTAGGACCAGATTGCTTTAGTGGTGAATTCTACCAAAGGTTAAAGAAGAATAAACACCAATCCTTCTCAAACTCATCCAAAAAATAGACAAGGAGAAAGTACTTTCCACCTCATTGTTAGAGGACAGTATTATCTTGATACCAAAAGCAGCCAAAGGCATTACAATAAAAGAAAACTGGAAAATCAAAGCCAACAACATATAAAAAGAATTATACCCATGACCAAGTGGATATTTGCAGGAATGCAAGGTTGGTTCAACATATAAAAATGAGTCAATATAATAAATACAGCATATTACTAAAAGGACAAAAACCACATAATCATCTCAGTGCCTGCAGAAAAGGCATATGGCAATATATCCAATACCCTTACATGATAAAAAACATTCAACAAACTAGGAATAGAAAGGAATTTCCTCAACCTGATAAAGGGCATCTAAAAACTCGAAGCTAACATAATGCCTAATAATGAAAGACTGAATGCTTTCTCCCTAAGACCATCAGAACAAGCTAAGGATGTCTGTTCATGTCACTCCTTAACATTGTACTGGAGGTTGAGTGTGGGCAATTAAACAAGTAAAAGAAATAAAAGACCTCTGAATTGGAAAGGATGAAGTAAAACCATATCTTGTCACAGATGACAAGATCTTCTATGTATAAAATCAAAGGAATCTACCAAAAAAAAAACAAAAAAACAAAAAAACCCAAACAAAAACAAAAAAACCTCCTCAAACTATTAGAGCTAATAAAGGAATTCAGCAAGGCTGCAGGACACAGGATCAATATACAAATAATCAATTGTATTTCCAAACACTAGCAATCAAAAACCTGAAAATTAAATTAAGAAAACAATTCCATTTACAATAGCATCAAAAAAAAAATACTTAGGAAAACTTATTGAAAGAAATGTAAGAATCGCACAGTGAGAACTAGAAAATATCATTGATCAAATTTAAAGGAGATGTAAATAAATGGAAAAAACACCCCGTATTCCTGGATTGGAGGATTTAACATAGTTAAGATGGCAGTATTCCCTAAATTCACCTAAAGATTTAATGCAATCTTTTCAAAATCCCAGCTCCCTTTTTTGTAGAAGTTAAAAAGTTGATCTGAAATTCATATGGAAGTGTAAAGCACCCAGAAAAGCCAGAACAATATTTGAAAAAGAGGAACGAAAGTTGGAGAACTCACACTTCCTGATTTCAAATCTTACTGTAAAGCTACAGTAGATTTGGATAGGGATAAACCAATGAAGTAGAATTAAGAGTTCAGAAGGAAACTATTGCATTTATGGTCAGCTGAGTTTTTGACAAGGATGCCAAGACAATTCAATGGGGTAAGCAACAAATGGTGCTGAGGCAAATATCCACATGCAATAGAATGAAGTCATATCACTACTTCACACCATAAACAAAAATTAGCCTAAAATGAATCATAGACCTAAATGAAAGTACTACACCTTAATCTTTATGACTCCACCTGTTTCTTAGATATGACACCAAAAGCACAAGCAATGAAAGAAAAAATTGTAAATTGGACATCAGCACAATTAAAAACTTTTGTGTTTTAAAGGGTACCGTAAATAAAGTAAAAAGACAGCCCAGAGAATGGGAGAAAATATTTGCAAACTGTTTATCTGATAAGGGTCTACAATCCAAAATACATGAAGAATTCTTACAATTGAATGATAGACAACCCATTTAAAAAATGAACAAAAGGCCCGAATAGGTATTTCTCCGAAAAGTATGTACAAATAGCCAATAAACACATGAAAAGATGCTTTGCATCATTGCATTAGGGAAATGCAAATCAAAACCATGACAAGATACCACTGCATATTCACTGGAGTGGCTATATCCAAAAAGACAAATAATAACAAGCGTTGGCCAGGTTATGGAGAAATTGGAAATCTCATGCATTGCTGGTGGGAATACAAAATGGTGCATTCACTTTGCAAAATAATTGGGCAGTTCCTCAAAAATTAAACCCATGATCCAGCAATTTCACTTCTAGGTCTAGAGAATTGAAAACATATGTCCACACGAAATCTTTTACATAGCAGTTCATAGCAGCATTATTCATAATAGCCCCAAAATGGGAATAACTGAAATGTCCATCAGTTGACGGATGGATAAATAAAATGTGGCATATCCATACAATGGAATATTATGCAGCCATAAAAAGGAATGCAGTATTGCCAGGGGCTAAAACATGGATGAACCATGAAATATCATGCTAAGTGAAAGAAGCCAGACACAGAGGCCACATACTATAGCATTCCACTTACAGAATTCTGGAATAGCAAATTTATAAAGACATGAAGTAGATCAGTGGTTGCCAGGGACTGGTTGGAGGAGGAAGTGAGGAGTGGTTGCTCATCAGTATGGAGTTTGCTTTTGGAGAGATGAAAAGGTTCAGGTATTAGACAGTGGTGATGGTTGCACAAGTTTGTAAACATACTAAAAACACTGATTTGTACACTTTAAAAGGTTGAATTTTATGGTACATGAATTGTATCTCAATAAAGCTGTTACACTAAAATAAAAGAAGGCATCACCCCAGCTGTTCTCAATTAAGTGGTCTTCTGTAGATGAATGACTCAGCAGAACTTAGTACTTTAGAACTTATATTTTTAAGAGAGCCAAATATTTTGCAATACAGCAAACATGTATTACATGAAATGTAATCATCACATACTACTGTTATAAACTAGATAAACAAAACAGATTTCTTCATAAGTACTACATGAAGATTCACCCTTAAGTAGAGCCAAGAGGCCTTGGTCAGTTTACACCCTGCTCGGGTTTGCAGAGACAAACAGAAGTGGAAGTAAAGGCAGAAGAATCCAGGCCTGATGATTATGCTCTTGAACAACAGTTAAAAAGACTTTTCTTAGATCCTTAACTGTCCAGTCTGGCTCACTCTACTGATTACCTTCAACAGATAATAGTTTGTTTGCCTGGTACTGGCATTTGTTTTAGATTGTGAGATTTTACTGTGGTTAAATTAATTAAAATATGTCTCCCCTGGCATCCTAAATAAAGCCTATACCTCTCAGAGTTTTAGCATTTTTTTTTTTTTGAAGTTGGAGAATGGTTGAAAGGAGAATAGCGTCTTGTTGAAAAAGGAAAACTTAGACTCTTCCAGCTAGTGTCATAATAAAAGATTATAATCAACAAAAGAGTTGCGCCTTTTGGCAGTGGAGATGGCTTTAAACCTGAACTATTCTGTTGCATTTCTTGTTGGCCTGGTCTGTTTCTCTCCAGGTAAACGTCTTTGTTTATTTAATGCTCACATTTTCTTCTAATATTCTTATACATTTTAATCCTCTTGGCAACTCATGAGAATATATTATAAGTAGCTAATATCCTGCTGAGATGCTTTCATTGCCATCAGAAACAACCAGGTGCATCATTAAAAAGATGGGCACATAGGAAACGTCAACATTTGATTCTTAAGATTTTAGTTTTAGGTGTCCGTATACATAAATATTTATATTTTCCTCTCTGTTGCTGTTTTAAGTCTTACATGTGTTTACGATGCTGATACAACAGAGGTGTTATCTGAGAAATGTCATGATGAGATTTTATTGCAATTTCAGTGTTCCATGGGAGATTGTTCCATTTTGTGGATTCACAACTCATCTTAGGGAGAGATTGAAACACAGATCAAGTGTAACTTTTCCCCTTGGTGAACCTCTTGTGGCCATTTGACAGTTATTCTACTCTGGACATATTTATCTTAGGTTTGTCACTGGAGGACAACAAAGAAGGCTTTGAACCGTCATCTGCAAACTGAATTATCTCCTATCATTTATACATCTGAAGGAAACTGGGGGAGCACTTGTTTGTTTAAATGTGATTTATATTGTGACATTCCCATGTGGCTATGAATATGGTAATCCTGAAGGGTAATTTAGATTTTCTCTTGCTATTTCCTAGTGACTGGTTTTTGCTGAAGAACACATATAAATTACAAATTAGAAGGAGCCATGTCTTTAGAATTTTGTACTTGTGTTGACTGAAGTTGTCTAGCATTTTCATAAACATTGGAAAGATCTGAAAATGTTACAAAATAAGGTAGAAAGGTATTGTCCCATTCTTGCTTAGCAATAGTGTCCCAAAAGGAGGAGTAAATTAGTAGGAAGGAAATTGGGGTTGGATTAATTTTGAATCCTAGGTGGTACTGAGTTTTCAGACCATGTCAGAATATACTTATTCTCTGAAAGTTTAGGGGATTAAACCCAGGAATTTCAGGATAATAGATCCCCAGCAAGCAGGTGTGACAGCACCTCCATGCCCCGTTCGAGATGGGCATCAGTAATGGAACATATCTTTCCTGCAATACCGTAAAGCAAAGCATGATAGCCAGCTTCTAATATGGACATCCGTGATCGTAGTCTTCCTTGTGCATCTATGTCCTTGTATAATTCTCTCCCAAATTGTATGAAGCTGGCTAGTTTGACCAGCAGAATACTGTGGAAGTGATATACCGTGACTTACGACTCTAAGCCATAAAAGATATTCTGACTACTGCCTAGCCAGCTGGCTTGTTGGGAGGACCCTCAAGCAGTCCTATAAGAGGGCCTGTTTGATAAGAACTTAGGCCTCTTGTTAACAGCCAGCACCAATTTGCCGGTCATCCACGTGAGCCATCTTGGAAGTGGTTCGTTCAGCCCCATTCATGTCTTCAAATGATTGCATCCTCATGAGATGCCCTGAGCCATAACTACCCAGCTCAGCTATTCCCAATTTCCTGACCTGTAGAAATTATGAGAATAAATGTTTGTTGCTGTTTTGAGCTGCAGAATTTGGGAATAATTTATTACACAGCAATGGATAACTAATACATAATGTTTGAAAGGTGATCTCAAACAAAATGAGGGAGTGAGGAAAATGAGTCAAGGAAGAGAGATAAACCAATAAAGGATATTTTATTGAGTGGGTTACTGCTGTAGGCAACTGGGGCTCAGTCCCGTTTGGGAGCTTTTGAGGATTGTTTAGGATGTACCTCACAATTGTCCCAACAAGGGATGGAGAAGCTTGTGTATTTATCCACTGACTCCCACTCTTCAGTGCGTGAGGATTGCTGGGGTGGGGTGGGGGGCATTAAATCCTCAGTACTTCCAAGCTCCCTTGCCCTTGGGCTCTCATAGAACCAGAAAACATCCTCAGCCAGAGAAACGGAAAGCTGTAGGTGGCTGAAATGGAAAACTGGCAGCATATAAAAGAACTGTTCACTGAGGCTGCAGGTGAATTCAGGGGTGGGCTGAAGGGTGATGGAGTGGGACTTCAGTGATGTCTATCACACAGCCTCACAGCCTTTTTCATCGCCACATTTCAAGCAGCCCCTCCCAATCAATTATAGTTGGGATGGGAGATGAAGTCCACTTGTCTTCTCTAGTCCACAATGCACTCCCCACTCTTTGTTCTGACCCCTCCAACTCAACACCACTTCCTACCTCATGAATCCTTACTTAAGTCACAATGGTCAAAGGTCACCTGCCTGTTGACCCTTTCTTAATGATGTCACCTTTGCCTGACTAAATTAGCCTCCCTTTCTTCTCTGATCCCCTGCTTTCCATAGTTACAAAGATTGCCTTTATTTCTTTATGTGTTTGCCTCCCTAACTTGCCTGCCTATGAACTTTTACTCATCTTTGTACACCCAATGTCTGGCATCCATTAGGCCCTCAATAAATGTGCTGTAAAAGTGCAAGACTAGAGGACATGAGGCAAATGTACAAACATCGACAATATTCTACAATATTCTTTTCGAGTGTGTTTTCCATAGAGAGGTACAGACATATGTTCTATTATGAGGAAAATAAACATATTTAAGTACTTCTGGATTAACTTGGATTGCTCTGTACAGAAGGAGAAATCCAAGTGTGAATAAAGGTTCTACTAAACTGCTGGGTTTGGGAAGATATAATTTTAAGCCTCAAGCAATCCAATACCTGCATTTACTTACAGTAAGTATTTTTCAATCTGTTGTATTCTACTGTCATGGCCGAGAAACTTTTATTTTTTAAAAATGGACTCTTCCTAGCAAAGGCATGGGTGGATATGTTGCCATGTTAAGTGTGGCACAAGGTTTGGTTCCTGTTATTAAAGTTGAAGGATCATGTTTACATCTGAGGGGGGAAATGTGACCAGCACTATTTCAAAGCTGGCATTGTTCTAAAAGTCCCTGGGGAATGTTACCATCCCCAAACATTAACAGATGTCATTCTCTTGTCCTGAATTGACCCATGGTTCACTTGTGTAGAGATTCAGCCTGCTTTCATTTCGTCATCTTTCCCTTCAGGGCAGGAGAAGCAAGGAGAAGAGCAGTGAGTTTCATCTTGGCTCTTTTTGTTTCGTTTTTTCCTCATCAGAGCTACTCCATGACTTTTGTTTAGAGCATGGAATAGTTGCTGGATCTTGAGAATCTATTCTTGCTGGATGCCAAGAGTTGAATGGAATCAGTGCATTTTCCAGGGGGTATTATGAAAGGTGCTAACAGATGTCGATTTCAGCTTTGTCATTAAAGTGTTTCGCAAACACCACCTGATGTCCCTGGGTTAGAGCTTTTCTTTCAGCCCTTTCTTATTACATTTTAGCTCTGTTTTGTGAATAAACCTTTGAAGAAACTTGAGAGTATTTTGGAAACCCAAGGAGTAGAAAACTTGAAATGTCTTTAGTGCTGAAATATGCATTTGACCTTTTTCCTTACCCTTATGGGCCTGGGGGCGCAAAGGCAGATGCTAATTGTTTTCCTGTGCTTGGAAAATATGATATTCCTTTAAAAAATTAACAGTTGAGTTTATTATAATTATAGATGTGCACACATTTTCTACAGGTGGTCTGTCAAATTCCTTAAAATTTGGTGTTAAAAAATTCATATCGTGTATGAAACTTTTGAACACTTTGATTTATCCAAAGGTGATATATCTAACAATATGCATCCAAATGCTCCTTCTTTCTATAGTTACCTGTTGTAGGGACAAAGAATAAATGCTAATATCAGGCTTATATTGAGAAATGATTTGAGACTCATCTGACTCCGAAACACAAAACTCTTAATTCAGCTGATTTCATTTCACTACAGTTCTAGTTGATGCAACATCGTTTTGCTGAGGCCTGATTCAATGAGGATTGTAAGCAATTTTTGACTATTCACATCAGTGAAAAGCAGTGTCATGTATGCCCATTTACACGAATAGTCCCACTTTTAGCAAGTAGGAAATGACCTGTAATAGACTTGAAATATCATGGATGTGTCATGTGTTTGCTGACCAAGCATCTTTTCCTCATTCCTTTGAGAACAACAGCCTGTTTCTATTTAGGGAACCACCTATCTCCAACTCCCAGTCCTCCCCCCCCACCCTAGATGGGAACGATTAGACATGGAGCCTCCAGCTGTGGGCTTGAGACTCAGACTGTGCTAATCTAAGTATCACGTTTTCCCTGATCACGTGATTGGTTCTGGGATGGGCCCCTGTCCTAAATCAGGCCCATCAAAGTCTTACAGAGGATTTTTGCTGAAATTATCAGGCAAGAGTTACATTTGTCTTCTGGGATCTTAGATATTAAGAAACTTAAACCCAGAATTGCCAGTGGCCAATTTTTTTTTTTTTTTTTTGTCTAATAGCATGTCATTTATTATTTACAAAAAGAACTTATGATTCCCCTACCTTCTAAATATACTCTTCCCTTACTATGTCCCATATTAATAAAGGGTGCCACCACATCCAATAACTCATGCAAAAACCCGAGATTCATTCATGTTTCTTTTCTTTCCCTCATATAATTTCTCAGCCAGTCCTACTGGCTTTGTGTTCAAAAGATGTACCATACCTAAACACTCTCTTCTGTACTACTACCACTATAGTCCAAGACAGCATCCTCTCAAGTACATTACTATAGTAAAGTCTTAAATTCCACATCCTCTTCAGTTCCCTTATAATCACCTCTCCATAAAGGGGCCAGAATAATCTTCTCGAAACTTAACTCATATTACTCTTCTGCTCAAAACCTTCCAAAGCCTTTCTGCCTCACACAGCATAAAATCTGAATTCTTTGCCATGTCCTACAAAGCCTCACAAGATTTGGCCTTCTGTTCTTTGACTTCATCTCCTTCTACTCTTTCCCTCTCTCATTGTGTTCTAACCACACCTGTTTATTCTCCACAACCTCTAAGTGCAATCCTGCTTTTGACCTTTGCACTTACAGTTTCCACTGCCTGGGATATTCTTCTCTTATGTTCCCATGATTTACCTCATCACTTCATTTCAGTCTTTCTTTAAATATCTTCTTCTTAGAGAGGTGTTTTCAGAAATTTCATCTACATTTGACCTTCATAATATTTTTTTTTGTGGTCTCTTTTTTTTTTTATTAAATTCAGTTTTATTGAAATACATTCACACACCATACAATCATCCATGATATACAATCCACTGTCCACAGTATGATAACATAGTTATGCGTTCATCACCACAATCTATCTCTGAACATTTTCCTTACATCAGAAAGAACCAGAACAAGAATAAAAAATAAAAATGAAAAAAGAACACCCAAATCATCCCCCCTTCTCACCACATTTGTCCTTTAGTTTTTATCCCCATTCCTTCACTCATCCATGCACTAGATAAAGGGAGTGTGATCCACAAGGTCTTCACAATCACACTGTCACCCCTTGTAATCTACATTATTATATAATTGTCTTCAGGAGTCCAGACTGCTGGGTTGGAGTTTGGTAGTTTCAGGTATTTGCTTCTAGCTATTCCAATACATTAAAGCCTAAGAGGTGTTATGTATATAGTGCGTAAGAATGTCCACCAGAGTGACCTCTCGACTCCATTTGGAATCTCTCAGCCACTGAAACTATTTCATCTCATTTTGCATCCACCTTTTGGTCAAGAAGATACTCTCAGTCCCACGATGCCGGGTCCACATTCATCCCCGGGAGTCATACTCTGCGTTGCCAGGGAGATTTTCACCCCTGGGAGTCGGGTCCCATGTAGGGGGGAGGGCAGCGAGTTCACCTGTCAAGATGGCTCAGTTAGAGAGAGAGAGGGCCACATCTGAGCAACAAAGAGGTACTCAGGGGGAGACTCTTAGGCACCATTACATACACCTTTAGACTCTCCTTTGTGGTAACGAGCTTCATAAGGGCAAGTCCCATGCTCGAGGGCTCAGCACATCAAACCGCCAGTCCCAGTGTTTGTGACAACATCAACACCAGTCCAGGTGAGGATGTCCAACACATCCGCACCTTCCCCCAGATCCTCGGGGCTGGGGAGGGGGAGGCTGTAAATATATTTTTTATTATCTGCCCAAATAACTCTAGGATGTGTCACTATTTCACTCCAGCCTATACTAACCTACCGTATTTCGCCAGTGGCCATTTTTGTTACCAGGTGGGGAGAACTTGCCTTAAAAATGAAGCAATCCAGAGAAAAGTTGAGCCAAGGGGTGGTAAAAGGGAGTCGTTTTTGCAATTTCGCCATACCGTAAGCAACTAGCCTTAACCTTCCTTGTTACAAGAACCAATAAGACCCCCTTTGTGGTAGCGTTGCTAAAGTTTATGAGCTGGGATACCAACTAATATACAAAGTTGCTAGAGAGCTCAGTTTCAGAACCACATAGCTTCTTGCAGACTTGCCTGTGGGGTCCATAAAGACATGCCCTACTCTAGCTGTCGCTCCAGTTCTCTGACTTGAACACTCTAATTTCTGGCAATTTTTATTTATTTATTTTTTTGTTTGTTTTTACTTATTTTGTGGGTGGAGGAAGCCAGAAGGAATCAGGACAAGCTGGATATGGTATCTGGGCTCTCGTCCTTGCCCTGCATTAACCCATGACGTTGTGCAAATCCCTTACTGTGCTAAAGCCTCTGAGCACCCTCTGTGGGCCACAGTTTCATCAGTCAGTAAATTTCAAGTTGTTCTGAGGACTTCGCAAGTTATGGAGGACGAATTAACCATAGGAAATAGAGGAGATCAAGTCATCAAATTTAGGATTCCCCACCACTCTTCCCTCCCAATCCAACCTGCAAGTCATCTTCTACCTATTTTATTTGGAAGAGATTTTATTTGAAAGGGGAGAAAGACTTTTTCTTAAAAAAATCTGAAAGCCAGTTAGGTGTTCTCTGAGCCCCCTTCCAGCTTTTTATCTCTGATGTCTTCTGAGGACATCACTTTGAGGGTCTAGAGCCTAGTCTGCATTTCATCTGAGCTAAGTCGCTTGACTCACACCTTCAGGTCCTGTTAACACATTCATTCATTGATTTAAAGTGCTGTGTTTACTCATTTTCCATGTTTTCAATTGTAGATTTACTTTTTTGCTAATGCTAAGGGTGTTTAGATCACTGATCTCCTCTCCAAAAAGAGCTTATTTTATGTATAGTTTCTTTCTTTTTAAAGTGAAGGTCTAAAAAAAGTTTAATTACATCAATTGTAGTTGCTCATTACAGAGATTTTTAGAAAGGTAAGGGGACGAAACTTTTCCATAGTTCCACCATCCAAAGAGAAATCACTCTTCTGCTGGAATCTTCCTGAAAGCTTTCCATTGCACATGGGATCAAATCCCCACCCCTGAGCATGCCTTCCAGCTTCACATGGCTTAGACTGGGCTGAGCCCCCCAGCCTCACTTCTGGTCCCTTCTCTCCTTGCATTCTGTGGCCTTGTCAGTTTCTTTCAGTTCTTTCAAAGGGCTCTGTTTGCTTTTGCCTCTGGATCTTTATACCTGTGTTTGCCAGTATAAATGTCCTGGCCCTGGGCTAGTGCTGGTTCATATAATACCTCTCTGATGTATTGCCTAGGCCTTGCCAAGTAGATAGGTGTTTTCGCTCCCATTCTCTAGATTGGGAAATGGAGACTTCTAGACATTAAATTACTTGCCCAAGAATACCCAGTTAAGTATCTGAACTGGGATCTGAACTGGGATTCAGATGTGTCTGAATTCAGTGCATTGCTAGATGCTTGATTGTCCTCTGGCTTGTGAACAGGCTAGTCTGTAAAGAAGTTCCTGTTGGTCCACTTTAAAATGTTCCCTTTTTTTTTTTTTTTAAGCAGAATAAAGAACTTAAAGAAAAAGGTAATATTTTCTCTTAATTCAGTTAGCTTAGCCAGGGGGTGGAGGTATATACACAGTGCAAGTGCAGCTGGAGGTAAAGGTTCAACCTGTTTGAATCTGCAAGGTCTTTTGCTGTTGCTGCTATTGTTGATGATGCTTTGGAAGAGGTGATTTAGCCCATCTAGGAATTAGATGTCTTCTGAAGGATGGCAAGCAAATACTCCCTCTTGTTTCTGGGGAGTGGAATTAAATAATTCTATTTTAAAGACCAAGCCCTCCTTGTCCTCAGGGAATGGCAATCAAATATTTGCTTATTTAGAATTTGAATTCTGCTTTAAATGAGCCAGTGGGGGTTTCTTATTGGGCTAAACAAAGAAATAGTTTTGGGGTTTATTGGGTAGAGTAGTAGTCTGTGGGAAGAAAAGCACAAAGAACAGAACCTAAAGTTCAGGGATCTGGGAAAAGGGGATTTAATGGGCTTATGTTCTGCTTAGAAGGTGCTTGGCAAGATGGCCCTGAGAAGCACTGGGATGGAAATGCTGATCAACACACACTCACCTCCACAAAATCAGGAACTTCCTGTGGCCTAAATCAAGAGCTCTAGTCAGTTGACAATCTACTCCTCCCACTGGGAGCATATTGTATACCTTCTACTCTAAGTTCCCTATCTAGCAGGAACAACACTGGGCTCAAGCCACAAGTCCATCTGAGGACCTGTGTGTGTGCCTTCTCATAGTTTCCCCAGAGCTCCTGTAATTTCAAAAGGATGCCTTGAAATGGGATGGAAACAAGCGCTTTCCTGTCTTTGGAACAGAGCAGATGCATGGAGCAGCTGTCTCTTTTATGCCCTTTTGGATGCAGGGCCTTGCCTTGGGCAGTTTGGGATTGTGAGATTGGAATCAGAATGTAGGCTACATAGCCCAGACATCCTGCCATCCTGTGCAGAAAGTGGAGTCAGAGCTAACCCATTCAAGAGTTCCTGGTATCCTGATGAGATTCATGCCAAATCTTCCACAGACCAAGGAAGCACTGAGCCTTCTGCATGATTTTGAAGGGTTATCTCCTGAATCTACTCAGCCTTCCAGGTTTTGTCTTATGCCTTATCTTAACGTGAAGTTCTTACTCTTCTTCTTTTCCCCTAAAAATGTCCATCACTTTCAGTATTTTGTGAAGCATTACAATTTCCCTGGATAGCTGGGAGTATCCTAGGGAAGGGACAAATCAGTCATGCATGGCTGACTACCAGTGACCTTCAAGTACTAAAGTGACCTTCCCAACAATGGCAGCCCTTTGGGAAAGTAAGTGTAGGTCCCCTTTGTAGGCTTATGTTATGGTGCCTGGCACAGTGCCCAGAGCTTCATCTAGGTTTTATTGAATGACTTAATGAATTTGTGCATGTATGCATAAGTAAATAGAAAGCAAAGAATCCATTCACCTGTGAATACCAAGATGGAATTAAGGCGCTTAGAACATTGCAGAGTAAAAAGAGGAGTTACTGTGTCTTTCCTGAGGAGTACATGGACTACACTGCCTTAATTTACCATGGCTGCTATGACAAATGCCTCACACTGATGGGCCTAAAAAACTGGAATTTATTGGCTCATAGTATGGAGACTAGAAGTCCAATATTAAGGTATCAACAGGCCATGCTCTCTCCCAGATTCTGTAGCTGTCTGCTAGCAATCCTTGAGGTTCCTTGGTTTGTAGATGCATCTCTGCCTCTGTCTTATAGTGATCTCTCTCTCCTTTTCTTGCTTCTACTTCCCTGTCCATTTTCCTAAAGGCTTCAGCCATATTGGAGTAAGGCCCACACCTTAACTAATAACATCTTCGAAGTTCCTAATTACAAATGGGTTCACATCATTTTTGTTGCGGACATGATTCAATCTGCCACATACTTCCATGAGAATTAATGTTGGGAATGGCCTCTTATGCCCCAGCAATGCGCAGCTATTCCACCTAACACGCCTGGATTCATTTTCTACGGCCATTATAAAAAGTTACCACAAACTTGGTGACTTAAGACAACATAAATTTATTCTCTCGCTGTTCTGGAGTCCAGAAGTCAGAAATCACTTTTACTGAGCCAAAATCAAGATGTTGGCAGGGCCATTCCCTCTAGAGGCTTTAGGGGACAATCTATTCTTTGCCTCTTCCAGCTTCTTATGGCTTCCAGCATCCCTTGACTTGAGGCAACATCACATCTGCCTTTGTTTTCACATCACCTTCTCCTCTTCTGTGTGTGTGTCATAGCTCCTTCCTCCCCCCTCTTTTAAGGATACTTGTGACTGGCTTTAGGGCCCATCTAGATTATCCAGGATAATCTCCTCATCTCAAGACCTTTAATTTAATAATTTCTACAAAGATCCTTTTTCCTGATAATGTAACATTTGCAGGTTTCAGAGATTAGGATCTGATTACTTTGGGTGGCCATTTTTCAGCCTAGTACAAGTCCATGCCTATTTTTCTCTTTGTCTTGGAGCACACAGGGAGAGCCTGTTCTAGGTAGCTTTTGAAACACTGGACAAGCTCATTTCTCACTACATTGGCACCACATCGAATGCTGTGATCCTCTATCTCAGCTTTAAAACTTAGACAACTTTAGACAGTAACTTGGCCTCAGGAATGAGTGCATGGAAGGCAAGCTTGAACTACAGCCCCCCACCCCCTTTTTTTTTGCCTCTTGGTTCAGGATCTTTTCTTTTAGAGTCCAGATACTCAAATGCTTCATGGTGCCCCAGTAGGAAGCACAAATGAAAGAACTTGCCAGTTGTAATATGATAGGGAATGGTGATGAATATGGGAAACGACAGTACCTGCTGCAGCTGAAGGACGAAGCCACATCTTAGCTGTCACCAAATGTTGCATGAGGGAGGATGTGTGCAACCTTGGCAAACCTGCTTCTTTTAGAGAAGTCTGAAATCTGTTTATTTATGTAAATTTTTTCAATTTTTGTATTTGGGCAGGACATTTAAAAATCTTGAAATTATCATAAGGGCCAAATAGAGTATGTATTCAAGATCTGCCAGCTCACAGGCTCTTGACAACTTTTGCTCCATAACCTCTCCTGAACTTGGTACCCTGGTGTAAGAGGTATCTCAAGTCATTTGATACTAAAGGTCTGTACCGATGTCTGGAGATGGTTTCCTTTTTTCAAATGTCTTGCATGAATTTAAATTTCTCACTCTACTCTTGCCTGCTTTGCACTTGGTTGTGTTTTAGTGATGAGGGAGAACAGAATGCAATTATATTTATGTCCCTTTGCAAGCAGCACAATTAGTGGAAAAGAGCACCGTCTCTGGAAACTTTCTATCTTGAATACATGATGCTGTGCAAGTTACTTGATCTCTCAGTGTCTCAGTTTCTTCATGTGTCAAATGAGGATAATAACTGTACCTTCTCCATAGGGTTGTTGCAAGGATTAACTGATTGATATATATATATGACACAGAATAGGCACATAGTAAGCACACAGTAGTTTTTGCTGTTTTTAGGATTATTGTTCTTGTTAGCATTGCTAATAAATTCTGTTTATCCTTGAATTTACCTGTGGATTGTGCCCTTCCTGTGGATCACAACTGAACAAAGACTGTGTGCTCTGCTCTTTACAACATGTAGGCAGATAAGTGCCAAAGAGTAGCAGAATATAATCCCAGATCTCCTTATTTGTATATTCTCATGGGGGCAGCACATTGGCTATCTAGACATTGACAGAAGAGAAGTACTAGAAAAGAAAAGGGGTTGGGAGCCTCCAGAAGTGGCTTCTGAAGTTCTGGAGAGGAGCCTTGTCTGAGTTAAACCTGGAGATTCTCTTATACTATATAGTCACTTACTCTGATTTTATCCCCAATATGTCATTAAAAATGGCAGCCTCTTTGTGATCAGTTATTGGGCTATTCAGTGTTCTTAGAATTTCTGCTTAGAAGTTTTAATATCTTTAAAGTTGTTTTCTAATACCACAGCAACTTCCAGGTTCATCATTGAATTTGGCCCCTGGAACTTGGTCGTCATCTTGCAACATATACAGGCCATCTTAAAACACGTGTTTTCTAACTGGTTGAACAGGGTTCTTGCTCAGGTAGAGAACCTCAGAGAGTCCATAAAAATTGCTATGCAAATGACTGAAGTGATGGCGTCATTTCCCAAGGTTGGGGAACTCTTGACAGGATGACGGTCGCCGGCACCTGTGGATGGCTTTCTCTGTCTATCCTTAAGCACTCTTTTGCTGGTGGACTGTGTTGGAGGCAAGAAAAGGCCACTGGGCTTCCATGCTAACCCCTTTGGGTTTACTGCAAACATGTGTCTATGCCTTATCACTCCATTTGTCAGGCCTTTTAGGTTTTTTGCCTTAAAAGGCCAGAGGGGCCTAAACTCCATTGATCTACCCCTCTGCTCCTACCACCCTGTCCCTGTGGCCCACTGTGCTTGGGGTCAGATGTTTTTGTAGGGTTTTTTTGCTTTTTGTTTTTTTAAGTCTTTGGCTGTCTTCCAAAATTAAATATCATCTTTTGAATTTCATCTCTGATTAATAGGAAACTGAAATTTATGTATTTTGATTTGCTTTTTCTTCAACCGTGATTTCCCCCTCTTGATTGAAACAGGAGTGAGTTGCTTATTATACTCTTTCCCCTTACAGAAATTATATCAAAATTGGAGATATCATAGGCTGTCTCTTGAGCTGTTTGTTACATAATGTTTTCTTAATAGGGCAATTACAGGAAACAAAACCATTCCAGGTGATATCTAACCAGAGACTTGTAAAACTATATTGCCACTTTGATTTCTGTTCTATCACATATTATTTTATTTCCCCTGCTTTGCTACTATCCCCCATGAGGTTTTTAATCCATTCCAGGTGGTGAACATTAAATGTGTTTGTGTGGTCAACATGTTACACCAGAATGTCCTTTCCTAACCTGGAGTGAGTTTGGGCCTCGGTTTTCATGTGCTTGTAACAAATTCTTGTTTCTAAAATCCAAAGCCCTTTCCATTTTTGTGGATGCTGCTAAGAAAGCCTAATCATACCCTGGTATTCCCATGATTAATACACACTCCATTTTATGGCTTCTAACATCTCCAGCTGAAGATGAAAAATTTTTGGTAGCTATTCTATTTGAAGTTGTGATAAGATCTGACTTTTGTGTTTACCATGGATAAAGTGATTTTTTAAATATCTGTTTACTGGTGCACCGTTGGAAATCTGTGGTAAGCTTAAAGAAAAATAATACAACCTTGGCATCTTGGCCCTTGCCTCTGGAAAGTCTCTAGGCTTTAAAGCAGTGAGGGTGCTGACACTGCTGTCCAGTAGGGTGTTCTGCAATAATGGAAATTTTCTAACTCTGTGCTGTCCAACATAGTAACCACTAGCCACATGGGGCTAGTGAGCATTTGAAATGTGGCTGGTGTGCCCGAGGAACTGACTTTTTCATTTATTAATTTAAACTTAAGTAGTCAATGTTTCTAGTAGCTATCTTATTGGGCAGTACAGACATAGAACTATTTCACCTACTGTTTGTAGTATTTGTGAACAGGACAGAGTTGATTGTTGAGACTTCTAGAAAGCATGTGCTTTCTTGTGTTTAAATGGACCTTGAAAAATTAATAAAGATGGTGATAATATTTCTGGAATCGTTATTACATACTATGTGCTGTCTGTGCTATGTATTTTATATGCATTATCATATTTAATCATTTTTTCCTTTTCTTGATCAACTTCATTGAGATATAAATTCACATATTATACAGTTAACCCATTTAAAGTGTAAAATTCAATGGTTTTTAAATCAAATTCACAGATATGTGCAGCCATCACTATAGCCTATTTTAGAACATTTTCTTCACCTCACAAAGAAATCCTTTAGCTATTACCACTGCCACCCTCACCCCCACCCCTGAGCAACCATTAATCTACTTTCTGTCTCTCTAGTTCTGCCTATTCTGGATGCTCATATGAATCGAATCATACGATATGTGGTCATTTGTGACTGGCTTTTTTCACCTAGCATAATGTTTTCAAGGTTCATCCATGTTGTAACCTGTTGTAGCCAGAATTTCATTTCTTTTTATAGCCATGTAATATTCATTGTATAAATACACCACATTTTGTTTATCCATTTGTCGTTGATGGGTATTTAGGTTGTTTCCACCTTTTGGCAATTACGAATATTTCTGTGATCATTTCTGTATAAGATTTTATGTGGACATATGTTTTCATTTCTCTTGGGTATACACCTAGGTGTGAAATTGCTGCATCATACAGTAACTCTATGTTTAATTGTTTGTAGAATTCGCAGGCATTTTTTAAAGCAGCTGCACCATTTTACATTCCCACCAGTAGTATATGAGGGTTCAGGTTTCTCCACAACCATGCCCACACTTGTTGACTTGCAACAACATCCTGCCATCCTTGTGGGCATGAGGTGGTGTCTCATTGTGGTTTTGATTTGCATTTCCCTGATGACTAGTGATGTCAAACATCATTCCATGTGCTTATTGACCATTTGTATATCCTTTTTGAAGAAATGTTTATTCAGATCCTTTGTCTATTTTTTAATTACCTCATTTAATCACCTCAAACCAAGAAGGGGTTACTGTTACCATCTCTGCTTTATTGTTAAAATGGAGACAGAGAAAGGAAATAGCTTGCCCAAGGTCATTCAGGGAGCTGGAGTTGTAACGTGTGGCCAAGTGACCCTGCAATTTTATCTCACTACCCCTATACTAAACTGTTCATGCTTTACGTTTGTTTATGAATTATCTAAATGGGAGCCTATTTTATTTTGTTAAAATTAAGGATTTATTTTGCACTTTTTGGTAATTTTATACTGAGGTTTTCTGGAGGCAGAATATTATATTGGAAAGGGCACTAAATTGTGAATGAGGAAACCTGGGTTTGAATCCTGGGAGTGCTTTATCCCCTCCCTCTCTTGGCTTTCTCATCTTTAAATTGGGGATAGCAAGAGCAGTGGTTTGCTATCAGCCCTTCTCTCCTCTTTTTTTGGAAGGTCTTGCTAAGCAAAGAATGAATGGAGGCTGTGGCCAGCACATGGGCATTTCCTGTGTAGACTGAGCCTGCCATATCGTGGTATTGGCTGTTTCTCTCAAATCTCTCAGCCCCACAACATGTGTTAGGGGACAGCCCTTCTTGCAAGATCAGGAGAAGGCAGGGGAAGGTGGTGGCAGAAGCCAATGGGACTTTGCATCCACATTGATTTTCCTAACTCCCAAGGAAACCCTGACATTGCAGGATGGGTGGTTGTGGTGGGGAGGGAAGGAAGTGGCAAGGGCAGTGGCACCGCCATGTAGCGTGATGTTGCGGAGGGAGGACTGAACAGCCGAGTGCCCAGTTCTCAGTCCGACTCTGCAGTGCCTCAGCTGTGTGTCATGGCGGACTGATGGCCTCTCTTCCTGTCTCCTGGCATTGAGCCTTCACCCATACTGCTACCTCTGTCTAGAACGCGCTCCTCCTCTCCCTTCCCCCGATCCATACTGAACACTGTTTCTTCTTCCAGATCCTCACTCAAGTAACAAAACAAAAGTTTATTTCTCATTTAAACAAAATATGTCCCAAGTCAGATGATCTAGGTCACCTTGGTCTTGTGACATTTCCACCTCAATGTGTGGTTCCAGAAAAAGAAGAGAAAGCCAGAGGAGAGGGGATTATCACTCTCCATCACTTAAATGTCACTTCTGCTAACAACCTGTTGGCCAGAACTAGTCATATAGCCCGGCCTAACTATAAGAGGTCAGGGAAATGTGCATTTTCAGTGGGCAGTAACTGTCTCTGGCATCAATTAACTGTAACAATTAAATAATTATAACTATTGCTATTAATATGATAATGATGGTGATGATGGTCACACCGACACCAATGACACTCCTGATAGATGCTTCCTTGGAAGTAGGAGTATTATTTTTTTAAAATCCCTCATACACTCCTTCTTTTCCACAAGCAAGCAGGTAGTAATTAGCACATGATAAATGTTTGTTGTATAACCAAACACAAAGAGAAAAACAAAAGTCGGCATTCAATAAGTGATAACTGTGATGATGATGATGGTGATGAAGAAGAGGAAGAAGAAGAGGATGAAGAGGGAGAGGAGGGACAGAAGGGAAATGAGGGAGAGGAAGGAGAGAGGGAGAGGGAGAAGGAGGAGGAAGAGAAGATGGAATTCCAAAGCAGAAGCAATACACTGCAGCCAGATACTCCAGAGAAGACTTCAAGGAGATAATTATTGCTTTTGCACTGCCATGTGGGATAAATGGGATTTCAAGGGGTCGGGAGAGTAGTGGAATGGAACAATGTGGGGATTCAAGAAGAGGGACTAATAAGAACAAAATTCCCAAGGCATCTAAGTGTCGTGTGAAGTGGGGAGTTGCACGTGGACAGGCCAGGAGAAAGGGAGTGGAGGCAGACACGGGAATCTCCGCGAGGGGGATGTCTCAGGTATTAAGTTGCTCATAAGAGTCATTTTTATTTCCAGCTGGTGCTGCAGCTCATCTATTGCCGTCTTCCTAGTTCCAGCCTGGCTCGTATTCTTTGCTGCTGCTCCTTTCAATGCCTCAGATCCCGAAGAAAGGAAGGTGCTCACTTTTTTTGGCAGATTCTATCTGATATTAAAGGAAAAAATAAAGTCCTTCCTTTCCCCCTTCCTAGACCTACTCAATAATTTTGTATACCTTGTGATAAAAATATGGAAAAATGACTGAAACAAAAATATTATCTTCATATTTCTTTCTGACACTTTCCTCTAACCTCCCTGTTATTCTCTAATATTTAGCAAGGTTGGGTTAGTTCTATCTGGGCCTCCATCTCTCTCAAATTTAAGGAAAATAGGTCTGTTAGAAGGGCTTTGGTTAGTCTTTACATCTGTTGTTTTTTGAATTTTCAGAGAGTGCACAAATGTCATTGGACTTTGTTCCCCTTTACTTTGCTGAGTAAAATGTCCTTTCTATCGCTGTGGAAACCATCTGGGAGTAGCTACTAGTGTTTCTGGTAGGAATTCTTTCTCCCTGATGGAAATGTGAGACATTAGCATTGGATTGGGTCAGTCACATTTCTGATGCTATCTCAAGAAGAAAATGCAAAAATTAATGGTTAAACTTAATGCGAGGGATGGTTTCCAAGACCCCCAGCTCAGAGGATGAAGCTCCAAGTTGAGTCTGAGGAGACTGCAGAGAAGAATAGCACCCCGGGTGGAATTTAGTCCCTACTAATGTTGCATGAATGTTTCCATAAGATGGGATGATAAGGAGCAAAAAAACGAAGGCCCTCTCGGAGTAGATTGGTACATTAATCAGGGGAATTGGGATCCTGATGCTTTCATTATGCATGCTGGAGTAATAAATGAAGGTAAAAACCAATCCATCACAGTCACTCCAAGGTGGAGGCACCTTGCCTGGAAAATGAAAAGCAAGAGAAAGGAAATGCATCTACTTGTACAGCAGCCTGATACCTGTCTCTATCCTGTGGAATTAATGAGTGCTTGGAAGAGGTCTGGCAGCCAAGTGCGTTGTCTGCTTGTTGGTTCACCCTAGAAGTCTGGGAATTTGAGATAATGGGAAAAGAGAGGGAGGACTGGGGCATTACAGGCTAAGAGAGAACAGACTATATCAGAAGCCCATGGGAGCAGAGAGCTTGGATGTCAGTATAAAAAAAAATGACCTGGCTAGCAACAAAGATTGATGATAAGAGAAGAAAGAAAAGGGAAGGAACTTTTGAAAGAGCTTTTGCCTTGATCAGGTGGTAATTTATTTACTGTGTAACATGGCAGGAGATGCAAAATGAGATTCCAGGGTTGGAAGGGGGAGTTTCAGATTTGGCAATCAGTTGGGGGTTTAAAATAGAGTCTCCTTACCCTGTAAGCCAAGCAGGTATGGCCGTTTTGTAGTATGAGTACAAAGAGGGATTAGCCTATAGCTGTGTGGCAGGACACGCTTTTGGTGGCTGGGGCTGCACACGGATTTCAGGATAGAATTTGGCAGATTTTAAACCAAACCAAACAAAATAAACACAGTACCAAAAAGTGAGGAGGAATGTGTCTGGGCCACAATGGGGAGTAGATTTCTATCAATATAAGAAATTCCATCTACTTAAAATTCAATTATATACCAAGCACTGTGCATATATTATCTGATTTAACTTTTACAATGAATTATGAATTAGATCAAATTATTGTGTCTGTTTTAAAGATGATGGACTGAAGCTCAGAGATATTAATTAAATGATATGATGAGCACCCAGCTAAAATGAAGGGGGTTGAGATTCAAATCTGGGTCTACCTTACTCAAGCTTTTAACTGCTTCCTTTCTTGAGGGACCACTAAGTGATAGTACAGGTGCATGGAGATCAAGGTAAACATGTATCCTGCCTCAGGCAGGGGTTAAAGGGCAAAAATACATGGTGAAAACCTTTCTGTTTCCTTTATACTTTTCTTGACTTCATTACCTCTGATCCCTGATCCAGTCTTTTTTGTTCTTTTTGTTTGTTTGTTGCTTTGTTTATTGTCTTTTTCCCTTCCTCCCTTCCTTTTATTTGTACTTTCCTCTTAGGCTGTGGTTTTGACCTGCTTTCTCATTCTGCTCTGCTCCTTACTTATATTCAAGTAGTCAGCCTAGCATAGTGGTTAAAGAAGTGGCCTCTGATACCTGGCTGCCTAGGTTGAAATCCTAGCTTTGCTGTAAACTAGCTGTGTGGCCCTTTGTGCTTCAGCCTTCTCCTGTTTTAGTTAACCATAACTAGGTAACAAACCACCCACAACTTAGTGACCTAAAACAACCACATCCACTTAGGTGCTCATAGTTCTGTAAGTTGGCCATGTGGTGTAGTTGGGGGTGCTTGCCAGGTGCTGGAGGATACAAGAGGACTTCACTCGTCTGGCCTCTCTCCTGGGGTAACTGGAACAGCCGAAGACTGACCTTCTCTTTCTGTTCCTCCTTGTGGCCTCTCATCATCCAACAATCTAGACCACTCTTCTTTACATGGTGGCTGGATCCAGGAGGGCAAAAGCAGAAAATGCCAGCTCTCTTAAGGAGTTGGCCCTGAAGTCGTATAGCATCACTTCTGCTGTGGTTCTTGGTCAAAGGAAATCACAAGGCTGGACAACATTCAAGGGAAGGAGACGTAGACTCCACCCCTTGGTGGGAGGAAAGCCATGTGTGTACAGGGATGAACAAAACTGTGGGAGGCTGCTTCTGCAGTCGCCCATGGGGAGGAGAAACGCTCCTTCCTGATAGGGTTGTTGGGGTAGGTAGTTCATAGGCTCAACTTACTAAATCCTGACAACAACTTTATGAGCTATTGGGAGAAAAGTATAATTAAGTTATAGACTCCTGATTATGCTTTGAGATGAAATGCACACCAGTGTGGATTTGGAGCAGGGCATAAATTCCCTGGCAATAACCATCCTTTAAGCCAACTAGATGGGCACAAATAAAAAATTAAAACTTCCATTGTTTAGTTGACACAATTTTTCAAAGGCAGACATGCTAAGCTTTTTTCAAACAGCTTATTCCCCCATAATCATCTAAATTATAGTGAGATTTCCATACCGGTTTAAAAAAATTATTACAGTAATGAGTTTTTTTTACATGAAATAAGGTCCACTTCCCTAACAAATCAGGAGTTTGAAAAGGTTCTTCTTGTAACAATGTGAAATGTTTTCTGCCCAGTGCTTTTGACAAAGCTTGTGTCACAGCCTGTTAACACATGTCCCAAATGCACGGACCCAGTCAAAGCAGGTGCACCCACAGCCTTAGTTGCTGAGATTTATCACAACCTCCAAAGAGGATCCCATAAAGTGATGGGATATACAAAACTATCCAAGACAGAATCAAATAGGAGGCCTTAGCAAATTTATTAATCTAAACCTTTTGAATCATGTCATGTTTTAGATATGAACAGACCCATTTTTTTCTTCCGTATGGAATCTGCACGGGAATCCAGACACAGAATTAAGCACCAAGACCTCTAGGCAGTCTCTCTGGAAGGCCATTGTATGCCAATTTAACTTACATGAATTCAACCATACCTACATTGCCTCACTCATAGTAAACAGGCAGTGGTGAAATTAAATAAGTGTGAAGGCAAAACACAGAGGAATAATGAATGAATAATTCCAAGGGTTTCCCCATTACGCTGAGAGAAGCTGAAGACCTTGTTGAGGAGGCAGTTAAGACTTCCTCAACCATTTGGAAGAATAAACTGAAGAATCATTTAAAGGCCATGAGAAATATTGACCATTACTGTGCTTTCTGGGACATTTAGAGGTCGTTTAGATGTAATTTTCATCTTTAGACTGTAATATTTTGGTAAGATTAAGCTACCTCTATACTTTTGTCTTGGTTGTTGTTGCATTTAACATAGGGTATGGTAATTGTTTACTACCTCTATTTGGATATACATTAAGGTGCAGTAACAGAGTGAGACCCAAACATATAATGCCTTAAGTAAGATAGAGGTTTTATTTTTCTCTCACAAAACAGTCCAGCAATGAATAGTCCAAAGTGGAACTGCCATCCTAAATATGGGGTTCCCCTCTCCAGGCCTCTCCAGGGAGAGAGCTGAAGTTATTGTGATTCCCCAGCCATGTGGAAGGGGGAAAGGGAAAGGGGACGGTAAGCAGCATCCTTTATAAAGACTTGGTTGGAAGTTGCGTGCTGCTCACATCCCGTTGACCACAACTTGGTCACACATTCACACTTGACTAAAGGAAGGCTGGACAAAGAAGTCAGGTAGCAGTATGTCCTGCTAATTCTAGGATGGGGTAGGGCAGGATTCTGTTATTAAAGAGATCAAGTAGAAAATATGTACTGCAAGATGATGAGTAATCCATACTCCACATTGCACTGTGAGTTCCCTGAGTCTCAATATTTTTATTCATTTGGCAGAAATTAGGTGCTCATTAAATTTCTGTTTAACTCAATCAGATGTTATTGCACAGTTTTTTCCTGAAAGTGCATTTATGTCTGTGCATCTCTGTGAGGTCCCTGGCTTCATGAGAACAAGGAATGGTTGTTTAAATTGAATCACCAACAGCTTCATATTCTGTTTACATAAAATATGAAGGCAGTGCTCTTACATTGTCAGCAGATATTTATGAAGCACCCCCATGTGCCCTTGCAATTGCTAAGCTCTGAGGATATAGCAGAGAATGGCACTGACATAATCCTTGTTGTCCAGGATCTTCATCCAGTGATTATGACAGCATCTAGTAAATACATCTAAATAATTAAGTAAATAATTTTAAGAATACTGAATGCCACAAAGGAAAAGTTTAGAATGCTATAGGGATATATCTTAGGGAACTCAACCCAGTCTGGAGAGTCAGTGAGCCCACCCAGAGGAAGTACATGTTTAAGTTCAGTCATTCAAGAAATAGCTCTTGAGTATCTCCTAGATCCCCAGTACTTTCTAGGAATTGGAGATAAGAAGGGCACAAGATAAGAGGAGATACCTAAATTAAAGAAGTGGGTGAGTGGATTTGTGTTTTGTTTCGTGACAGACCTTGTGGTTCTGCCAACCTCCATTTGCTGATCGTGGATCTTAGCCCAGCACAGTGGCGTTATCCCATGTTGAAGCTGATTAACTTTTTGGAAAGGGCCTAATAGATACTTGGGGAGAGAAAACTATGATGTATGGTGACCTCTGCCCACAGAGAAGCTGTACTTCACCCATCAGCAAGGATACTTTTCTTGTCATGCCTCTAAAATCAAGACCTTTGTTATTGGAAATGAGGCCACGTTTAGAGCAGTTGGTACACATCATTCACCTCTCCTGACTTTGTTTTCTCCTTTCCCCGGCACCACAGCATCATTTTGTCTGATTTTGCGGTGGAGTGACTGAGAAGCTCTTTTGAATGACTGGGGGGTCATATGTGGCATAAGCAATCTTGTCCTGTGGACAAAGTAAACTCAGATTCTTTACTCCTTTCTTACCTGAAACAGCAGAAAATGCAAGAAGGACCTTTGTGACTAGGACCTGGAAGGGGGCATTTGGGTTCCAGTTATGACTAGGATAGCAATACATTCGCTCTGACTTGTCTTGTTGCCATGGAAAAACCACCACACTCCTCCCTTATGGGCTTTACTTCTCTCTATCAAGGTTAACGTTATTGTCTAATATTTACTAGGGACCCATGAGGAGGTTTTTGAGATGATGATGCTAAGAACCCCAAACTCCATGGAAGAATGGTTTGTGCCCTGATAAGTTCGTCATTTCCTGATCAGTTGATGAGAACACTGGCCTAGGAGTCAGAAGAGTCCTAACCGCCAATGTCTTCCTCTGATTCACTCATCTGGTAACCTTTAGCCTCGGTGGGGTGATTCCAGCCCATCCCCAGTCCTCAGGAATGCTGGGTGGATAAAATGCCTTAATGTTCATACTTACTGAACTGTTAGGAAGCCATGGGCTGTGAGTAATTATAAAAATGAAAGCTGATAAATCACTGCACCAACTCATCCACCATAGTCTAACCTGAAAGACAATATGAAACATTGGTTAACAGTGTGGACTGTGTAGTCAGATAAGCATGGGTTCATGGGCCTCCTTTGCCACTTTTAGCTGTGTGACCTGGGAGAAGCCTCTTAACCTCTTGGAGACTCAGTTTCTTTATCTGTCAAAGAAGAATGATCAAAATGGTACCTTCTTCCAAGGGTATTGGGATGGGTAAATAAGTCCATTCATGTGGAGCACTTAGAGCAATGCCTGGTGCCTAGTAAATCCTTAAAAGGCAGCTTTAAATTTTATTGGTTATAATGATAACCATTAGCTATGGAATGAGTACTTTTAAACACCCTGGATGACTTAGATTGGCAGCTCCAAAGAAAAGGAAATTAAGGAGAAAGTTCTGTACAAGCAATAAAGCTGTGATAGAATGCAGTTTGAGAAGTAAAATTGCACTATTTGGAAGGTGTGGAATGTGGAAGAAGTGCTTGAGGAATCCTCAGAAGGAGAGCACTTAGAAAATGGAAATTTCTTGATAGCTTCTAGAAGCCCTATGTAGCAGACAGTGTTGTTTGCCTGCTTCCCCCAACACACAAAAGAAAAAAATCCCCTTTTTCCTTTTTAATAGAACCCAAATATTTTTAAGATATCAACCTTTCAGGAAGGAGGACTGTCTCTCCACCCAAATGGTAAATTCTGATTTGTCTGAGCCAGTCAGTGTTACTCCCTGGCCAATAAATTATTTTAAGACAGTATGAGACCCACACTCCTCCCTTATGGGCTTTACTTCTTTCTATCAAGGTTAGTGTTCTTATCTAGCCAGTGAAAAATGAGGAAAGTTTGCCTGGGGGACTTCGGAGAAAGAGTTTTTCTAGAAGAAGCTTCTGTTTTATTCTTAAACTCAGGAAGAAACAGTCACTTTTCTGTTGAGTCTCATCTCATCTGCATATAAAACAAAGAGGTATGCGGCAGCCATCTTGTGACCCTGAGGAGAGCTAGCCTGAAGTAAAGCTCCTGGCTTGAGGACAGTGGAGCATAAAGAACAAGCAACAAAGACTTTTTTAAATGCAAGCAACACTCTTACACACTTACTGACCCTTCTGAACTCTACCTCCTGTGAAATTTGGGACCTGACATCCCACACGTGTGTCTGTGTCCTGTTCTTCCAACATTGAAAGTATAGAACTTGGGTTTCACTTACTTTTAGTATCAGCTTGAGGCCAATCATGTAAATTCTCTGTTCTCTTCAGGAGGTGAATTATCCAAGGGACGGAAGGGATCTTGCAAATCAGTGATGGAGTAGAAAGAACAAAGTATTAGTAGGCTGAAGACCTGGATCCTTTCCTTTGAACTGCCACTTAGTAGCCATGGGGCTTTAGACAAATCACCTTCCTCTCAGCATCAGTCATCATCTTTAAAGTGATATTAATAATACCTACTTATTTTCCCCTTGCCCTAAAGGATCAAGTAAGATAATGTACATGGCATGTCCAATGACACTTTGAAAGTTGTGTGGAAATGTAAAACAGCTTCGATACCATTAGCAATGATGCAATCTCATGGCAGATCTACAGCTAAGAAGGGAACAAATTGTTGACATTGTGGGGTGCTTTGATTTTCTTTTTTTCATTTTATACCTGTGATTCACCAGAAAAGCAATTCAAACTGATTTTTATTCCAGGGTAAGTTAAGAACAACCCAAAGGGAGTAATTTATCCTACCCTCTCTTGATGGTGTTAAGCCTAGTTAAGCCTAATAAAGAGAATTTACTTATCCCTCTACAGAGCAAGTTAGACCATTCCCACCCACACCAACCCCCTTTCACAGGTGAGATATGAGAAGTTCAGAATCTTTTCTTTCTAGCAAGGAATAGAATCCAGGAGGAAACGAGGAATGATACTGACCATTTGGGGCACTAGCAAGCAGCTCTCCAGACTTAGACATCATAAGGAAGATGTCGCACAGAGTTTCAGAGACCCATCTCTTGGAGAGTGGGGGAAACCTTTTAACTTCTGCCTAAAAGACAAACCTCAGAATGTCTGTGGCATGGGCTGTTTTTTTCTTTTCCTTTGATCTTTGCCATTTTCCTCAATACGTATGATTATATAGGAGGCTATAGGATTGGGCAAGCTTCTGAGCTCTGTTCATTTGATTTGTACTTTTAGAGAATTGAACTTAGAAACAGAGATGAAGAAACTTAGGGTTTGTGGCCTCAAGGTCTTATCAATGGCTATGACACCACTAGCAGCAAGTCAAATAATGACTCAAGCCAGAAAACAAGACGACTCCCCCCCCCCCCAAAAAAAAATGACTATCAAAATGACCAGTTAGTGTTGTGGAAACAGTGGGTCCTAGTGAGAGCAATACCCCCCTCTAAAGGTTGTGTGAGAAATTTGTGGTTACAATAGTGGTTGCCCCAAGAATTGGGAGTATTTGTAGCTCTTGTGCTCCTATGAATGGGTGAAATCACCTGTTTTACTATGACTTTTAGTATAGTGCTCAAGCATGCAAATATTGTAATGAATAATATATTATGGTAAACTACTTTATTATTATTATTTTTTTATATTTCAGTTAGGGCTTATTTATTTATTTAATGTCAGTAGGTTATTTTATCTGTGAATTCTGCTCTAGAACAGTAAAGATGGTGTTGTAGTATGACTGATAACCACCATTTTACACAAAGAGAAAACTTCTTTGTGATTCAACAGAATTTTTCAGCTTTATAACCAGTTGATTTAGGATTGGTAGATATAAACTCTTTCCTTTCAGAAAGCATTTCATCAGTGCCAACTGCTCCCAGCTGGAAAAGCGTTTGAGGAAAAGACGTTTCATTCACTGGAAAATAATTAAGTAATGAGTCAGTGGAGGGAGTGTACATAAGGAGAAAAATTTAGAGGACAATTTTATATGTTTCTGGATAATTAACTAAACTGTTTCATGATTTACAGTGCTGAATACAGATGTGTATTTGCCACATGTGATAGTTTCCCCTTCCTCCCAGGGTATTTTTGTATAGTTTAATTTCTTAAACTGTGTGTCTTGGTTACCAATTTTTAAAACAGCTGAAATCTTCATGAGTATTTAATGTGGAATGTTGAACTAGTTTTAATTGGCAAATTGTACTGTAGTAAACATTGCAACCCAAATCTTTTTTGCATGCCTACAAGATTCTGGTTTATTCTGTGCATAGGTTGACAGCTCACTTCTTTAAGAACTTAATCCTGAGGTTACAAGACTTTCTTGAGTATTGCTTTCATCAGCAGAGATAAAGTCAGAAGGCATTTTCAGGACTGACTTAATAAGGCGTAACTGGCCATTTTGGTATAAGGCAGTGAGCCACAAAACTGTGTGCGTGCATATGTGTGTGGGAAAGTTTATTCCTCATGTCCGCTAGAGTCCAAAACTTGAGTTAAAATGCAAATAATTACCTCGGCAGCATAATTCATGATGACATTCTCACTTTGGCTTACTCCAATACAAATTGGTTATAAAATTAGCCTGGTACCTGGACCACTAACAATAAGCCATATTGCAGGTACGCCGAGGTTGAAGTGACTGTCCAGGGTCTATCTCATGATATGGAGGTAAGTTTAAAAAAATGGGAGCAGAATCTTTGGTTCAGAGAGACTAACAAGTGATGGGGCTTTATGATTAGTTCAGGACAGTCTGTCAATAGAAAACAAACATTAAGGACAGATTGCAAAAAGTTAACTCATGTCCTTGCGCGCCTTCTCATTCCCACGGAGGTCAGACCCGATGACCTCGGCACTGCTTTCTGGTCAGGCAAGATGTAGCCTCAGAATCCTTCTGGACACACAGCTTTAAGAAGACATTATCAGTTCACATTTGGCACACAAGTGAGACATTTCTTTCTGCACACGTTGGGGTGTCCATTTTAAATGATATCAGCATATGAAAGAGCACAAGATAAAGGAGGCCAGCGTCTACCTGAAGAGTTGTAAGAAACAATTCCTTTAATTGATAAAGAGAATTGCCTACTAATTACCAAGCTCTAGAACTGGAAGTTATCTGAAGTAGTCATCTTGTCCATTGGACCAGCATCCTAAGGTAGGCATTCTCTTAAGCCAGAAGAGGTAGAAAGGGTTAAGAATGGAACTTATTTAGCATGGCCAAGATTTATTTGAGAGAGAGAGAGAAAGAGGTCTTTGAGTCTATAGCCACACACGTTGACAGTCCAGTTAATCTTGGGGAAACAAAAGTCAAAACAAAAATAGGAAATCACTTAGGAAGGGAAATCATTTATCAGTGGTGCTGCAGACAAGGTATAATGACACCTTTGATTTGCTGGCCACAATTGCCTCATCTATCATTTTGTATACAGGAAACTTTTCAGGTTTCCTATTTTACAGTTGGATTTTGTGAAAATGTATTGCTGATACCCAGCTTATTGGTAGTATTCTCTTGTAAACACCATGTACTCTGGGTCCTACTGAGAACTTTCATCCTAACATAGATTCGCAAAACAAAACATAACAGAACACCCATGGATACAGCAATTAGAAAAATCTCAGTGACGCTTCATTAGGGTACATGACTATAAAATGAGAAACGTCCCTTTGCTTTACTCTGTTGAAAAACAAAACACCTCAGAACAACTAGATATTGTATCTCTATACAATGTCTTTCCTTGGATTTTCTGACTCAATTCCTGAGTTAAATGGATGGTACTTTTTTTCTCCTTCCTAGCTCTCTGGGGGTGAGATCCTCTGAAGGAACTAGATTTCAATGTTGTAGATAATTCAGTCCTTCAGGGCAAAGACAATGGAAAATCGAACAGAGCCTAAGAGTGTTCTCAGGAGCAAATAGAAAATGCCACAAGTCTCCCTACCCCCGTGCAGATTTATGACATGGTGTCTGGTGAATCTTGAGATTAACACTCTCCAACTCCCATTGTCTATACCTGGCAAAGGTGGAAGATTAATTTCAACAGGGAGGCAGCCTTCACTATATGTTGGAAATACAGATCCTACCTTTGACTGGGCTATAGATCAAAGAAGCTTGCCATTTAGCCAGACCCTGGAAGGAGATTTGCAAGTCAGACAGAGTCATCCATGTCAGGAGTGAAAAAGCAAGCCTAGATAAGCAAAAGAAGGTGTCTGAGAACTCAACTGGAAGAGACCACAGCAATTTTGTATTTTAACCTGGCCAACTTCAGGGCTCTGGATTATAATTAGGTGGAAATAGAGGAAAGATAGTGATCTTATCTGTGGCTACAACCTTTGCTCTGTGGTGACAGACATGGGGGTTTTCCTGCCTTTAGTTCTACTCAAGTCTGTGGGTTTGGAAATTTGCTTTCATTGAAAGAAGTTTAGAGGGGATATTTGGAGAGATCATTGTACTCCCCCAAGTAAAACGTTTTGATGATTTACTTCCACAGAAGGTAGGAGGATTAAGAGTAATCATAAAATGCACTCTGTCTGAAATACATGCACAAGGCTGGCTGGCGTCCAGAACAGGAGTGGTCAGTCGACCCGACTTCTGACTAGGAGGGTCGCAAATGAATATGAGGTGACTATCCATGGGCTATGAATCCTTCCTGGTGTCAATTTATTCTTTTGTTCCACTGCTTATTAACTCTTCATTGTTAATTTGTTCATTTAACAGCCAGATACTGTGCTCTCTTTAGTTCTGAGCTTGGTTTGCAGTTTTAAGGTTTAGAGTAGTTCTCATCTTCTGTCATTTAGGCACCTTTATCTTCCATTCTTTTTAAAAAACGTAAATCCAATGATATCACACCTTAACATAACCTTCCAGTGGCTCCCCATCTCATTTAAAATAATATCCAAATGCCTTCTGCTAATTTCTAAAGCAGAAAGGGGCTCTTACCTCCTTTCAAACTTCGTCTTTTATCACTGTCCCCAATGCTTGCTGTTTGTGTGACCTTTTCCTTGAATTTGCCAAGTTTGTTGCCATCCAAGGACTTGGTGCTGGCTATTCCTTCTGTCTACAAACCTCTTTCCCCAGATTTTTACATAACTGGTTGCTTCATGTTATTCAAGTATCAGCTTGAATGTCACATTCATGAGAGGCCTTCTTGACCAAACGCAAGTGACTTTTATGACACCCTGCTTTATTAACTATTTACCTCATAGCACTTATCAATGTCAAGTATCTTTTTATTTGTTTGCTTTTCTTTATCTCCCATTAAAATATAAGCATTATGGGGGCAGTGACCTTGTTTGTTTTATCCACTTCTCCCTTCCACCATCCAGAAAGTGCCTGGCATGTAAAAGTATTTATTAAATAACATATTTGAATTCATGAATCCTAGGTACACATCAAAACCACTTATGAATCTGAATTTTTAAACATACCAGGCAAAGACTTTTAAAAAATGCTCCTAAATATGTTCATAGAGGAAGAACTAAAGGACATTAGGAAAACAATAGATGAACACATAGAGAATATCAATAAAGAGACAGAAATTATGAAAAAGAACCAAACAGAACTGAAGGCTACAGTAACAGAATTTTTAAAAAAAATCCTCAAAAGGGTTCAACAGCAGGTTGGAGCTGGCAAAAGAAAGGCTCTGTGAACTTAAAGATGAGACAATTGAATTCAGTCTGAGGAGAAGAAAGAATGAAGAAAAGTGAACAGAGTTTGAGGAACTTGTGGGGCAACATCAAGTGTACCAACATATACATCATGGGAATCCCAGAAGCAGAAGAAAGAAAGGAGCAGAGAGAATATTTGAAGAATGGCTATTAATGAAAGACATGAATATTCACATCCTAGATATATTTAAATCCACGAAATAAGGTAAAGGTAAAGATATGTAAATGCCAGTACTGTTGTATTTTTGGTTGGTAACTCTACTTTTTACTTCCTGCAGTATCTGCAAGACAAATGCAAAAAAACACAATGATAAATCTGGTTTTGGACTCAACTTATAAATATGTAAGTGATCACTGCACTTAAGGTGCGTAAGAGAATCTGTTTTTCTAAGGAAATGTACATGGAAGTATGTGTTCAAGGAGCCCAATGTATACAGCCTACTTTCAAATGTTCAAAAGATAGATCAATAGATAGGTAGGTAGCTAGGTAGATAGATAGGGCTAATGTGGCACAATGTTAAAATAGGTGGATCTGGGGCAGGGCAGCAGTATGTTGGAGTTCTCTGTATTGGGTTTCAATTATTTTTGCAACTGTCCTGTAAGTTTGAAGTCATCTCAAAATAAAAAGTTTAAAGAAAAAGTATTTATTGAGATATTTATTTGCCAACAGTGAAATAATTCTTGCATGCATGAAGTTAATAATTTTAGAGGCTTGGATTTTAAAGTTCTTGCTAAGTATTATGTTTTTATAACCATCAGTATCTCAGTGTTCACTATATCTGTAGGGAAAGTGTTATCATTAACCACAGTAAATATGAAAATAATTTCAAATGCTTTTGTTTGTTCATAATTTCTTTCTTTTCTTTTTCTTTATCATCTTCTTGGAAAACCTGATTGGGTCATCACTGTTTTAAACATGAAAGTTTCTATTTGGAGAATGAGGTGTCAGTTCTGCCTTTTTCTTTGATTGCTTTTGCTTCCTTTTTTGCATTACCTTCAAACTGGAGTTTCTTTGACAGAATTATCTTACATTGTCCATTTTGTTTGAGTTAGTTAGCACTAGGTAACATAATTACAATTTGAGTTAAAAGGGCGCATATACTCTGCAATATGTAGCAACCTATGAAAACCCAGGAGGGTGTCTCTGTGTACCTTTCCCTGCTGCAGAATGCCTTTATTACTGTAGGTTTGGGACCCTACAGCGCACCAGGGCAAGCATGTGCATTGATATTAATAACCCTTAACTTTTTAAATTAGAAATAAATATAAAGAAGATGAGTTTGAAGAGGTAGGCAAGGCATTTTGGAAAAGGGTTAACAGTTTTGCTTTATTCTAAGTGAAAGAAAACTCATTGAAGTCATATGCAGAAGGGTGATATGATAAGATTTGTGTTTTAAAGATCATTTGGCTGCCATGTGGAGGATGCATTGAAGAGGGCAAAGATGTAGGCTGTAAGCCCAGGTAGGACACCACTGTGGTGGCTCAGGATAATGGGAAGTGGGCAGATGCAAATATATTTTGGAAGTAAAATGAATGGACTAGGTGTTAGACTAGCTGTGGGGTGGGATGACGGAAAGGGAAGAATCTTGGTTGATTTATGTTTACCAGCTTTGTTATGATATATCATTTCTATGACCCAGGGTTCGAATGTGGCCACTTTTAGAGTCATGTCCAAATCCAGCTCATTGGCATCAACTGTTGCTCCATGTAGAGTTTAGCTTTGGGCTGTTTTTTTGGCAAAAATCTGACTAATTATGTTGGAATCCCATTGGGCTTGATTTAAGAGACTCTGTCAAGCCAAGATGGTCAAAATCTTTTCTTGAAATTGAATGGAGTATTTAATAAGGAGAGATTTCATCAAGTTTCCATTTTCTCCCTGAAAAGCTTAAGATTGTCAATAAAAGTATATAATTTGGGAATAAAAAACCCACGATGGTAAGAAATATTAATAGTATTCATCTTCTTTGAGGACAGTGAATATATATATTGTCTTGGATAAATGAAGTCATCAGTAAGAAGCATAAGATGATTAAAGACTTTCTGAAGTGGATCATCCTTTGAACATAGCCAGATACATTTTTGCATGCATCTTGTAAAAATACAGAATATCAACAATAAATTTTCTCTAACATATAGTTGAAAGCTCTGGCACCATGGTGATTCTTTGTCTGAGATTCTTTCAGCTAAGAATCAGATGGCTGTCCGGGTACCATCTTGCAAAGTACAGTATCTTTTCACACTTTAAATGAAAATCAGCTAATAATTTAGCCTGACAATGTGGTGCTGCCTAAGAAGTTCTCTTCAACAAGTCTGAGTTTTGTACGTGAAAAGTTAATCGTTAGTCTTCATTTTGTACCATTTACAGCCAGTTCTCATATTGTTCAAACAAGTGACATCAAAAATTTTCCCACAGATCATTAATACCAGTGGTAATAAGCTGGTTTCCAGCTATTTTAGATGCCCTTAAGAGTCTACTCTTTTTCCCCCCAAAAGTATTAAACTGAAATCAAAATTATTAATAGAGGCTTACCAGTAGGAATTTGTGCTTTCTGTTTGTCTTCATAAATATACACAGCACTCTTGACTTCATCAAAAACAAATTTTTTAAATCAGTATTATTTATGTATGTTGTCAACATGCTGCCTTTCTTTGGCATGTGCTCCAAAAGGGTTACATAAGCCTTTTCTTCCAAAGGGAGGTTTTAATAATTATTTTTTCTCGTATTTGTATTTCCTCTACATTGTTTTAAAGATTTATTAAAATAATCTACATTATGATTATCTTTTAAGTCCTCAGAAACGTTATCCATTATTGCTTTCTTTTTCTCTCTCTACCACATTCCTCCCATTTCTCTTTCCTTCTAGTCAGCCATCTTCTGGCTCCATGTCTTCCTCCCATTCTCACCCAAGCAGTTATTTTGGAGCTACTCTATATAGGCCAAGCCCTGAGCTAGACAAGGACCCTCTACCCAAAGATCGTACAGTCCCATGGAGAAGACAGATTCAGAAACAAGAAGTTTCAATATTGATAAAAAGGTCCCTAAGAGTATTAAAGTGGCTGAGTCATATTTCTTTTGCATTTTATTCAATCATTCCATTAACAAATATGCATTGAGTTTCTCTCTATGTGCCAGGCACACTGTACTGGAATATAGAGCTTACAGCCTAGGAGAGGAGACCATTAAAAAACAATTGCATATAGTGTGAGACAAAAGGAAGAGATGTTTATTTGGCACAAAATCTATATTTTCTGTAGCACATTGTATTAATATAACTTGTATGGTCAGTTTATTCAAACACCATGATTACATGCAACTTTGAATAGGGAGTGAGCGCTGGTTGGTTTGTACAGGTTAGTATGAAACCCCAATACATCCCATGGTAATTTGGGCAGAGAATAAAAATGTATTTGTAAAGTCCCCCTGAGGGACTGGGGGAAAATGTGGAAATATTAAACTTCCCTACCTGGGATATTGCTGATATTCTCACAAGCATTGGGGACTACCAATTTAGAAGGCTGAGCCCTCAATCTTGGAGTTTGCCCTTATGAAGCTTGTTACCACAAAGGAGAAGCTAAGCCTACTTACAATCATGCCTAAGAGTCTTCCCCAGAGAACCTCTTTTGTTGCTCAGATGTGGCCTCTCTCTCTAAGCCCAAATGACAGGTAAGCTCACTGCCCTTCCCCATACATGGCATATGACTCCCAGGGGTGTAAATCTCCCTGACAATGTGAGACATGACTCCTGGGGATAAGCCTGGACCTAGCATCATAAGATTGAGAAAGCCTTCCTGACAAAAAGGGGAAGAGAAATGAAACAATTAAAGTTTCAGTGACTGAGAGATTTCAGATGGAGTCAAGAGGATGTTCTAAGAGGTTATTCTTATGTGTTATATGGATATCCCTTTATAGTTTTTAGTGTATTGCATAGCTAGAAGGAAATGCCTGAAACTGCAACCCAGTAGCCTTGATTCTTGAAGACTATTGTATAACTATGTAGCTTAGAGTGTGACCATGTGATTATGAAAACCTTGTGGCTCACACTCCCTTTATCCAGTGTATGGACAGATGAGTAGAAAAATGGAAACAAAATTTAAATGAATAATAGTGGGGTTGGGGGAATGGGATGTTTTGGGTGTCCTTTACTTGTATTTTAATTTTAATTTTATTTTTTTGGAGTAATGAAAATGTTTAAAAATTGATTATGGTGATGAATGCGCAACAATTGATTGTACACTGTGGATCATTGTAGTGTATGTGAGTATATCTCGATTAAACTGAGTTGAGAAAAAAATGATTGCATATATAACAGCAAGATTGCAGTTGCAACATATGTTCTCATGGAAAAGTTTAGGGTCCTGTGGAATCATGTAAACAGAGGGAACAAACTACAGTACCTAGTTTGGGTATTGCAGGTGGGCTTCTCCCAAGGACTTGACATTTACATTGTGACTTGAAGGGTGAAGGACAAACCGTTAGAAAGGTAGTGGGGACAGGGAAGTGACCTGGGCATAGGCATCTAACTGCAATGGCCCTATAGTGGGGAAAAAACCAGTGCAAAGTGAGCTGGGAGCTTGGGAGATCCTAGGTTGTGTGGAATTGTGTAATTCATTCTAAGTTTTTTTGCCTTAATCCCAAGAGCCATGAGAAACCATTTAAGCAGGAGACGGACAGCATCTTTTACCTCTTAGCATTTTATTTCCCCTTTAAACTCCCCGACCTTGACTTTTGACCAATTTCTGCAGTGGATTTGGCAGCTGAGGGATTGGAGATCAGTAGCTAGGATTAGTGTTTTAACTGTAATTAGAGTTCATATACTGATGCCTAGAACCAGAGAAACATCAACAGTGGAGCATGGCCTGAGGATTTAAAAGTCTTCTTAAAGATGCAGGTGCTCGTGACTTGGAGGTTTACATAGTGAGCTTTGGGAGCAGCCATCAAGCCAGCACAGTTTCTTGCCTTCACTATGTTTGTATTACAGTCTGTATAACACTTGAAATATTATTGCTTTGTTAAGTAAAGTTTTGTAGCCATTTATATTCAGATCAGTAACCATTTCTCTTTCTGTTTTTTAATTTGGAAGACTTCAGTGATAGCCACACCAGCAATTAGGAATAATAATCCCTATAAAAAGTAAGCAAATGTACCATGTTTGCTGAAGTTCAGCGATTTTTCCACCTTCCAGCATCTGTGTGTGTGTAGGTGTGTGAAGACCTTTTAGTATGGGCTAACTAGATACCACCTCACAGAGAAAGAGCACCTTGCTCCTTGAAGGTCTTTGAAATTGTTCTGAAATTAAATGTGTGGTAATATATCTAAGTCAAGGAGGACTGCATGTCACCACATGTAGGCAACAAAGTATCAAACCCTATGCTTAAGGAAATACAAACTCCTCTATTTTTGCTATCATAAGAACCCCCAATTTGAATTCAAATCAAACATCAAAAGAGCAAAAAAGCCAGGGAGTTTTTTCTGATTGCTGTTTCCTTATCTGAAAACAATTTTTAAAGTAAATGGGAGTTGTTTTCCACAGAGGACCATCACTTCCTCTCAATATGCTTTTTTTTTTCATGACAGGTGTTTTTGATTTTCATTTTATAATTTTTTGATGTCTACAGATTATATACAGCAGTTACACGTGCTGGGATTATAATAGTCTATGAATGATTTTATAAATTTGGTATACAAATTTCTTTTTTTCACTGTTACCTTCACTTGTTTAGGCTCTGAAATCAATACTCTTTCCCTGTGTACTAGAAAGAATAATGACAGTTGATGTTCAAGCACTTCATTTAGCTTGAAAACCCAGGCTGAAATATTTTTACTGCTGTTTTATTTCCATAAGTTGGAGATTGTTTTCCCTTATTTTTACTCACACTAGTCATAGAAATACAGAGCTAAAATCAGCTTTAAGGATCTATCTTGTCCATCTCTCTCTGAAGTAACTGCTAATTTAAAGCTACTTAGGGATCTAACTCTCCTTGAGCATCATTAAATAATTCAGTGAAAAGGTCTGTGAAAAGTCAACAAAAACGTTGTGAAACAGTGAAAACAAATGGTATAGAATGGTAACCCCATACCCTAGGTTATAGATGTCTTACATTTCTATTGTCTTCCCCACCCTCCCACCTAAAAAAGGATAAGAAAATCCCATAAATATGTAACTCATATAAAGCCAGGATCCATTGTTCACCATATCACTTCAATTTCACATCAAAGAAACACCAGTAAGGGCACCCAAAAATAGTCAAGAACTTTACACGTTTTTTTGAAGTCTCTCAGAGAATGCCAGTGAGGTCCCATTAACATTGTACAGCAATACTTCTTCAAATTTGCTTTTCCTGTCTTTCTTTATATTTATTTGCAACTGCCTTCCATCTCTCTCTCTCCTTCCTGCCTCTGCATTTCCCTAAACATCACCCACAATATCCACCTGCTTGAATCCTTTGCTTTGCATCTCTCCACTCTACTGTGCTATTCATTATGTGTGTCAGCTTAGCTTTTCGTGTCTCTTGTCTGTCCATTTCTAGACACAAACAAAGGTGGGGGGGGGACTGACAAAGTAAGGAGCCTTTCTCCTTAGGCGAAGCTGAAATAGGGGAAGCAGCACCTCCCATATTTGACTATGCACATGAACCACCAGGGGACCTTGTTAAAATGCAGATTCAGATTCAGTAGGTCTGTTGTAGGACCTTAGGTTCTGCATTTCTTATAAACCCCCAGCTGAATCTCTTGCTGCTAATCCCTGGACCACACTTCGAATAGTTAAGTACCTAGAAGAACAGTCAAGGTAGAGACCAAGACAGATAAGGCATGGGGGTAAAGAAAGTAGCTGGAATATAAACCCCATGAAGACAGTGATATGTCTGGCATAGGGCCTGACATATAGAATCCACCATACATATTTATTTGGCTTGATGATCTTGCACACAGCAAGTCCTGAGTTTATGTTCCTTTCTTTCCACTCCAGTCCTCTCTTATACCCGAAATGCCCAAGCAGTACTTCATTTCTTGAAGCTGAACCTTTTAATCCAGACATTCATCTGGCATGTGATTTACATGGAATCCAGAGGCACTGATGTACTTTTGTCTGACCCTTGCAGCCTTCAGAGATTCATTCTTCACTCTCAAGTACACTCACACCCCACACTTGGCCATAGCTCACTCCTGACAGGTCAGTTTGGTTCTTAATCACAGCTCCCAAAGTTTTAGTTAACATAACTTATCCGTGGACTTAATCAGCAAGCTCTCCACTCTATCATTTTAGCCATTGATCAAACAACAGCCACTAAATCATAGAAAGCCCTGACTGATCCCTGAAAAATACGCCATTCTTGACGCTGAGCCATTGATGGAAACTATTTGTATATTGCTTTTTAACCATTTATTTCCCTGTTTCCTTTTAACTGGATTTTCTCAGAAGAGCTCATAATTAACAGTTTTTAAAATGCTTTTATCTGATTACAAATGTGAAAATTGCTTTTTATTTTCAAAAAATTTGAAAGCACATAAGATAAAGAGTGGAATTTGTCTTTATTCTTTACCCAATGTAACACCCTTCCCTAGAGGCACCCATTAAATATTGTTTTTCCTTTAGGATATATATATATTTTGCATTTTATATGAGGCATATCGTGTCACCATTTTGTATCTGCATCATTTGGAACAGAGAGCTCCTCAGTCTTTTCAACAAAAAAAGAAAGTTCATGGAGTCTCATTCTTTCTATTAAAACGTCAATCTTAAAACAATGCACATGGCTTCCTTTTAGCATATGGGCCTAACGTAGTCTCGTGACCCAGCTGAGCTTCAAGGAGACTGGGAAATGAAGAAGAACTCTTGGATATCTGGTTCGCAATAAACGTCTCCGACACGAGTTAAATTGTGAGTGGCTGGAGCACAAGGCAAGATCAGACTAGCTGAGATAATCAATTCTGTTGTGGACATTTGTGCCCCAAATTACCTTTCCCAACCGCACCGTGATTTCCTTTTGAGGGACCCAGTTGCATGCAGTGTTGTAACAGAGCCTTTTGTGGAGACTCCATTGCTTGCTGTCTTTGTGGGCAGTCAAGCTTCCCTCTCATCAGGGAGGTGGGGGGCAGCCTGGAGGCTTGTAAGATATACAAAGAAAGAAAATTTTCTTGGCTGTGTTTTCCACAAATCAAACTGGATGTAATCCCATTGTTTGCTGAGAAAAGAATTACATGTGACTTGTGGGGGTTCGCTTTGTCTGGATGTTCTGCTCATGTTAGGCAACCCTGTTTGGATCTGAGGGCTGTGGACCATGCCCAAATTGTGTTGTCTGCACAAACATTTGCAACAAAGGTTAATGGTGAAGCTGCCACTCGTCTGCACATAATGATTGCTTTGCTCAGTTCTTGCATCTAATTTTCATATTTTGTTTTCTTCCTCTCAACCAAATTCAAGCTAGAGCTGAGCAACCCAGAAAAATGTAAATGGTTCTGACCATGTACACACAAGGCCAGCTCACTGCAAGGATCTTTCAGTCCCCTCAGTTGTGGCCTCTCCTTCCTCTCTCTTACCTTTCCTTTGCCCTTCCCTTCTCCCCAGCATGCTCTCCCACTATCTTTTACAGGAACAGTACTGTTAGCAAAACAATACATAAAAGCATTTTCTGTTGGAAACTGGAAACCACTGAGCTGGCCATCATTGGTATTTTGCAGATGGCTATTATTTTTCAGCAGAGAAAGAGATGTCAAATTTTTATTCTACATTCTCAATAGAGACAGTAAAGTTATACAAATGCATAGATTCAAGAGGTATGGTCGACACCCTTGTGTTATTTTTGTGATCAGTTTCTGTGATGAATGGCAATCCACTAGGCAGGAAGTTAAAATGGAAGGAAGATACCTTACCTCAGGATTATATTAGATGGTGGGCCCTAAAGTCAGCTTTGAGTATTCCCTTGTGCATTTCATTATGGATCTGATTATTAGCACTGCTCATGGTGATATATTTTTGCTATTTCAGGAAATATTGGGCACATTATTATTTTATCCAAATAAATGGAAAGAATAAAAATTACCTAGCAAGATATTCTAAAACCAAAATAAATTAAAGGTGATTTGGTCCAATTCCTTTACTTTTCAACATTAAAGCTGAGGCCCAGAGATATTGAAACAGTTGCTCAAGTCACACAGGCAGTTCTAGACAAAATTTCTAGTATCAAATTCTCTGGCCTCTAAAATTGGTGCTTTTCCACTTTAAAATCCATTTTTAAATAATTTTTCCTTATGGTAATTATATTTTTATATTTTCCTTCATCTCTAGGTTCTGTAGGGTAGTTGTAATAAATTAAGCAAATAATTACTCATTCACACATTTACTTTTTAAAGCTTATTATTTGCAAAGAGTTGTGCTTGTAGTTTGAATGAGTTTGGGAGTAGGATAGTTATTAGTATTAGTATTAGTTGCTGTAAAAAATTATCACAAATGTAGTAGCTTCAAGCAACACAAATATTTTATCTAAGAATTATGTAGATTCAAAGTCTAACATGGGTCTCCAGCTAAAACCAAGGTGTTGGCAGGGTTGCATTCCTTCTGGAGGCTCTAGGAGATAATCCATTTCCTTGACTTTTCCTGTTTCTAGAGGCTTCCCGTAATCCTTGGCTTGTGGCCCCTTCGTCCCTCTTAAAAGCCAGCAACATGCAGCTCTCTAGGCCTTTCTTCCATCGTCACATCTTCCTCTTCTGCCTCTCTCCTCCATGTTAAGTACCCTTGTGATAATGTTGGATCCACCCAAGTAATCGAGGATAATTTCCCTATTTTAAGGTCTGCTGGTTAGCAAATTTAATTCCATCTGCAACTTTAATTCCCCTTGCCATGTAACCTAACATTCCTAAGTTCCTGAGATTAGACATCTTTGGGGGACCATTATTCTGCCTACCACAACAGTGGTTAAGGGTTTGGGTTCTGAAGCCCAAATGACTGGGTTTGAATCACAAAGTCACACACAGCTGTGTGACTTTGAACAATACGCTTAACTATTCTTGGACTCTGTTTCCTCTTCTGTAAAATGGGGATATTGACAGCACCTACCACTTAGAGTTTCTGAAAGGATTATAGGAATTAATTCATATTAAACACATAGAGCAGGGCCTAGCAAATCATAAACTCAAGAGAATGAAGAGAGTAGGGGAGAGAGAGATAATTTCCGATTACAATCATTACTGTTGAGAAAATTGAACAATATAATTTGTGGTCTTTGGGAACTTGCAGTTGTCAAGAGATGTGGCAATATACATTATTTAAGTATTTGAATGGTTCAGATAATATAATAAAATGAGGGAGTTTGGCATACAAGAGAGGCAAGGTTGGGGCAGTAAAAGAAAGGCTTCAAGTTGAATCTGAGCATCGTTTATCAAGAGAGATAGTTGGACAAGGGTTGCAAACTGATCTGAACTTTATTCACCTTTGTCAAGATCTTTCAGGAAATATTGGTAGGCTCTGGCAATGAGAGCTGGGTGGGAATTAGATGTTTCTTTCCCAACAACTTTTTCTACCAGAGGGTATGTCATTAATGAGAGCAAGTCTCAAACCAATTTCTGCCAAACACACAAACATTTATGAGCAAGCAGGCACAAAATCTGTAATCCTATGGCTAACCCAGTTCTCTTTTGTTTAATTTCTCCAACCAACATCCTGCATGAAAGGATTATTCCAAGACAAATGTGGCGATGCTTTGATGGTAGGGTTCACTGACCCGGTTCCATTATACAGTAGGAATGCCCATGATCTGGACCTGTGTGGCACCACTGCAGTGACATTGCTAGGCTACTGGGCTCAGCAGATGCTCACACCTCTCATCGTTGTAAGGGTTGAAGTGTCTGTGTATTATTTTAAATTTACTACATCTTGAATACTACTTACTTCACTAATGAACAAATTATTTCCGATGTTTATCACACCATTTCATGGATCCTCTGATGTAGATTTTGGTAGGGGTATTTGAAATGCTTGTTGTGGAGCTGCTTTTGGAGTTTGGACTCCTGATTAGGGTCTTTCCAATGCTAATTAACCTAATCAGTAGTCTTCAGATTTAACCACCTGACCCTAGGTCTAGATTAGAGTTAATTTATACACATACATATATATTGCATGTATTTAAAAAAATATTTTCACGTAAATTATATACAATGGAACAAATGGCTGTACTTGGGGGTTTATGTTCAGGTGCAACAGGAAGTAAAGTTGTGATAAATGGACTTTGGCTCTTTGATTCTCCTGCTCTCCCCAATGTCTCCAAATTCGCTGTTGGATAAATCTCTTCAGTATAGAAACATACTATTGGATTTACCGCCATAAAATCTTCCCTTGATCACATCCTCATCTGGCTACTGTCTCATCTCTTTGCTTCCCTTCATCAGTAAACCATAATAACTTCAGTTCTTAATTTCCCTTCCATTTTTTGTCATCAAAAAATTATTTTTTAAAAATTTTCGATTATATTTTGCATATAAAAAAGTTGTATAAATTGTATTTATACAGTTTAAAGAATAAGAATAATAGTGAACCCTCATGAACCCACTTTCCAACTTAAATACAATATTATGCATATCTTGTGTGTCCTTTCCCAAGTAAACCCCCCTCCTTTCATCCCTGTCCCCAATGTAAGCATATTATGACTTGGACGTTAATCATCTCTTTCCTCACCTTTTGCATTTACCACCTTTATATGTATTCTTAACGTATTTGGTTTTAAAAAACCAAAAAGCAAACACAAACTGCTGTGTGAGGAAAGGACAGTATTGTCATTTTAACTGTGAGGGCTCAGGAGAAGAGAAACTCAGCAGCACTTTTGGGTCATAACCTGGATTTGACTTCCCTGGAAATTTACAAGAATCTCTTCTGGGGAGTTCAGCGGGCATAGTCAGAAGAGGGTCAGGAAAACAAAGGGGAACTTTGGAAGGGATTCTGATGTTAGCAGAAATATGGTCAAAGGATTTGGGCTCCTCTGTATTTTCTGTTTTTAAGTGAATCATAGACTCCTGGTTCTCAAGAGTCTGTCAAAGCAGAATGTTTTGTTGGGCAAAAAATGTCCTCAGCTGATCCATTCAGCAAGGATAAAGAAAAGAACAGGAACTCATCAGCATCTTGGTCATACTAGCCAAATACAGTTAAGAATATGGGACATTCCAGCCTTGGGTCAGGATAAACTGGCAGCAGGGATCTTGATGATGACAGCCTCAGAATTTCTATCTCCTGAGTTACATTGGTCCACTCTGAACTGGGGGTCCTCCATGTTCAGTGCATGGCTGTCACCCAGGGATCTCTAGTCACTGCGCTTGTGGGTTTCTTCTCTCTGCCTTTCTACCCCATTTCTTCCTCTTTCTTAGTTTATTTTCTCATTTCTGATGGAATTTATCCTTCAGTAGCTTTCGAAGAAAGGGCGTGTAGGAGATACATTTTTTTGAGCATGTGCACAGCTAAAAATGATCCCCCTACCCTCCAATTTGACTGAAAGTTTGACTCAGTATAGAATTCTAGGTTGGAAGTCATTTTCCTTCAGAAATGTCAAGGAATGGTCCCACCTTCTTCTTGCTTCCAGTGCTGCATTGAGAAATCCGAAGCCATTCTGATTTCTGACCCTTTGAATCTGACCTTTTATTTTTTTCTTTTCCTCTGGGAACTTGTAGAATCTAATCTTTATCCCCAGTGTTGTATTTATTTTCATCTCTTATGTTGGGCACCATTACAATCTGATAACTCATATCCTTCAGGAAATCTTCTTCAATTATTTTGTTGATTATTTTCTACCCCTGTTTATTTTCTTTATGGAACTCTTATTTCTTGGAATTCAGACTCTGAACTTTCTTTCTACTCTTCTTATTTTTCTCTTCTGTTTTCCCCCTCTTTATTTCTTGCTTTACATTCTGAGAAATTTCCTTAATTTTATCTTCCAGCCCTTTGGAAGGGTTGGATCATTCCAACCAAATGAAATAATTTTTCATTTTCATTATTGTTTTGAATTTTAAGAGCATCTTGTTTTGCTCATGTTTTTCTCTCACTGTTCTGAAGGTATTAAAAATGGTAATTTTTTTAAGTTTACTTCTCTTGCATATTGTCTGTTTTCTCCAAGTCTCTTTTCATTTTATATATACACAGACACATACACATGCACACACATACATATATATGTATATGTATATATACATATTTATATTCTTTAAAATTTTTGTTGTGGTAATATATGTACAACTTAGTTTCCATTTTAACCATGTTGAAGTATATAATTCAGTGGTGTTAACTGCATTCACAGTGTTGTGCTACCATCACCACTGGATTCTGATTCTTAATTGCAATTAATCAGCCACGCTTTGAGGATCCCAGTGGTCCTTTATCTTCATAAGATATTCAGTGTTGCCAGTTGGTATACTTCTGTTCAAAGCAGAAAAACTTGATGTTGTGGTTAGCTAATTTATCTTTATGGTAGGTAGATACACAACTTCAGTCAAGCTTTTTCTTTATATTTAATGTTCTCTGTCTTCCATGTTAGAGACCTATTTCTATTTCTATTTCTAATTCTTGGCCATATGCTCACAATTAAGAGTGGGGGACTGAAATGATTAGATGCCTTCAGTGTGTGGGTGGGACTTGCCAATTTTAGGAGATCTGAGTGGGTCATTTTTGGATGAATGCTCAATGTTAGTATTTTAGGTCCTTTTCCCTTACCTGGTCGGGTTCCCCAGGGAAGTTTCTTCCCATCTCCTGTCTGGAGACGGATCTTGGATCTTGGATGGATCCCTGTAATCTTGGAGCCAAGCCAATGTTACTAGTTCTCTGTATGCAGCATTCAGCATGTATATGGTCATTTAATCTACCCTATTTGCAGTATAGCATTCACTCTTTCAACTATGTCTTGCATCCCCGAATCCAAAGACCCTCTGTTTTATTTTCTGTTACTGCTTCTGATTCCTATGCCTTTTGAGGACTCCATAGTATAAATTGGTCTGTGCTCAGGTTTCTTCATGCCAAGCTTGTAATTGAGCTTTCCTGAGTCTGCTAAGACAGTTACCACTCATCTATCTGCTTTCAAGTTTCTAAAATTTTTGGGGGATTGTCTTTTCTCCTGTTATTTCCATCCTTGTATGATTATGCCTTTTAAAAATTCCCCTTACTGTACTTTTACTGAGATTTGGGGAGAAAATGAATTAGATATGTATTTAGTCTGTTAACTTGATCCAGATAATTCTTGTATATTATTCAACTTCACTCTGTTCTGGTTTCTGTTTCTATTGCACAATAAAAGTGATCTTATTAAGGTCACTAATGATCTCTGTGTTGTCCAACTCAAGATCCATTTCATTACACCTCTCAACACCACTTGACCCTGCTATCCCCTCCTTAAAATCACTGTCTTGGCTTCTGTGGCATGGCTCTTTCTTATATAGTCCCATGTTATACAGTCCCATGTTTTATCTTCTAACTTTCCTTCTAGTAATATTCATGGCCCAAAACTTTCCCCTTTCAACCACAATCACAAACATAATTCAGCTCTGTTAATTACACACTCAATAATGTGCTACCATCACCCCTAGCCATTTTCAAATATTTACAATTAAACTAAATAGACATTCTGCACAAATTAAGCATCAGCTCCCCATTCTCCACCTCCATTCTATCCCCTGGTAACCTATATTCTAGATTCTAACTATAAATTACTATAATTTGTTCATATCATTGAGATCATCCAATATTTACCCTTTTTGTCTGGCTTATTTCACTCAGTGTAATGTCTTCAGGGTTCATCCATGTTGTCACATGCAACAGGGCTTCATTCCTTCTTATAGATGAATAATATTCCATTGTATGTATATATCACATTTTGTTTATCCATTCATCAGTTGATGGACACTTGGGTTGCTTCCATCTTTTGGCAATTGTGAATAATGCCACGATGAACATTGGTGTGCAAATTTCTAGTTGATTCCCTGCTTTCAGTTCTTCTGGATGTATACCTAGAGTAGAATTATTGGCTCATACGGAAATTTCTATACTTAGTTTCTTTAGGAATCGCTGAACTGTCTTCCACAGCAGCTGCATCATTTTACATTCCCAGCAGCAGTGAATGAGTGTTCCTATTTCTCCACATTCTCTTCCACATTTGTAGCTTTGTTTTTTTCATTAGTGGCCACTCTAGTAGATGTGAAACGATATCTCGTTGTGGTTTTGATTTGCATTTCCCTAGTCACTAGTGATGTTGAGCATCGTTTCATGTGCATGTTGGCCATTTGTATTTCCTCTTTGGAAAAATATCTATTTAGGTCTTTTGCCCATTTTTAAATTGGTTTGTTTGTCTATTGTTGAATTGTAGGATTTCTTTATATATTCTGTATATTAAGCCCTTATCGCATATGTGGTTTCTAAATATCTCTCCCATTGAGCAGGCTGCCTTTTCACTTACTTGACCAAGTCCTTTGAAGTACAAATGTTTTTAATTTTGAGGAAGTCCTATTTATTTTTTCTTTTAATCACTTGTGCTTTGTTTGTATAGTCTAAGAAATCACTGCCTACCACAAGATCATGAAGATGCTTCCCTACATTTTCTTCTAGGAGTTTTATGGTTCTTCCCTACATTTTCTTCTGGGAGTTTTATAGTCCTGGCTCTTATATTTAGGTCCTTGATCCATTTTCAGATATTTTTCTGTATAATTTGTGAGATAGGGGTCCTGTTTCATTCTTTTGCATATGGATATTCCAGTTCTCCTAGCATCATTTGTTGAAGAGAGTATTTTGTTGCGTGGACTTGGAAGCTTTGTCAAATATCAATTGGCCATAGATGTGAGGGTCTATTTTTGAACTCTTAATTTGAATCCATTGGTCAATATATCTATCTTCATGCCAGTACCATGCTGTTTGACTACTGTAGCTTTGTAATAAGTTTTAAGGTAAGGAAGTGTGAATCCGTCAACTTTGTTCTTTTTCAAGATGATTTTAGCTATTCAGGGCCCCTTGTCCTTCCAATTAATTTTGATAATTGACATTTCCAATTTTGCAAAGTAGGCCATAGGAATTTTGATTGGAATTGCATTGAATTTGTAAATCAATTTGGGTAGACTTGATATTTTAACAATATTTAGTTTTCCAATCCATGTACACAGAATGTTCTTCCATTTATTTTGGTCTTCTTTGATTTCTTTTAGCAATGTTTTATACTTTTCTCTGTACAAGTCCTTTACATCCTTGGTTAAATTTATACCTTGATATTTGCATCTTTTACTTGCTTTGTAAATGGAATTTTTATCTTGATTTCCTCCTCAGATTGTTCATTACTAGCAATCTTGGCTGAACCATTTGCAAACTTTGTGAACTCGTTTATTCTGTTAGCTTTGTTGTAGATTTTTTCAGGACTTTCTATATATAGGATCATGTCATATGCAAATAATGAAAGTTTTACTTCTTCCTTTACAATTTGGATGTTTTTTATTTCCTTTTCTTGCCTAACTGTGCTAGCTAGAATTTCTAGCACAGTGTTGAATAACAATGATAATACTGGACATCCTGGTCTTGTTCCAGATCTTAGAGGGAAAGCTTTCAGTCCTTTGCTGTTGAGTACGATGTTAGCTATGGGTTTTTCATATATGCCCATTATCATGTTGAAGTTTTCTTCTATTCCTATCTTTTGAAGTGTTTTTATCAAGAAAGGAGACCAAGTTTTGTCAAATGCCTTTTGTGTATCAATGGAGATGATCATGTGGCTTTTCCCCTTTGATTTGTTAATGTGGTGTATTACATTAATTACATTTACATTACAATTACATTAATTGATTTTCTCTTGTTGAACCATCATTACATACCTGGGATAAAACCCACTTGATCATGGTGTATAATTCTTTTAATGTGCTGCTGGATTCAATTTGTAAATATTCTGTTGAGGATTTTTACATCTTATATTCATTAGAGAAATTGGTCTGTAATTTTCTTTTCTTGTAGTATCCTCATCTGACTTTGGTATTAGGGTGATGTTGCCTTCATAGAATGAGTCAGTTAGTGTTCCCTCCTCTTCAATATTTTGGAAAAGTTTGAGCAGGATTGATATTAATTCTTCCTGGAATGATTAGTAGAATTCTCCTGTGAATCCATCTGCTCCTTGGCTTATCTTTTTTTGCAGTTTTTGATGACTGATTCAGTCTCTTTACTTGTAATTGGTCTGTTGACGTCTTCTATTTCTTCTAGAGCCAGTATAGTTTGTTTGTGTGTTTCTAGGAATTTTTTCATTTCATCTCATTGTCTAATTTGTTGGTATAGAGTGTTCATATTTATTTCTGTGGGGTCATTAGTAATGTCCCCCCTCTGATTTCTGATTTTATTTCTTTGCATCCTATTTTTTTTTTTTTTTTCCTCTCTTTTTCAGTCTAGCTACAGGTTTGTCAATTTTACTGATTTGCTTAAGAAACCAACTTTTGATTTTGTTAATTCTCTCTACTGTTTTTTTTTTTTTTTTTAATTATTTTCATTTATTTCTGCTCTACTCTTTGTTACCTCTTTCCTTCTATTTGCTTTGGGATTATTTTCCTGTTTTTCTAGTTCCTACAGATGTGCAGTTAGGTCTTTGATTTTAGCTCTTTCTTCATTTCTAACGTAAGCGTTTTAAGGCTGTAAATTTCCCTCTCAGCACTGCCTTTACTGCATCCATGAATTTTGATATGTTGTGTTCTTGTTTTCATTTGTCTCAAGTTTTTTACTGATATCTCTTGCAATTTCTTCTTTGACTCACTGTTTAAGAGTGTGTTGTTTAACTTAAATTATTTTTGAATTTTCCAGTTCTCTACCTGTTATTGATTTCCATGTTCATTCTATTATGGTCAGAGGAAGTGTTTATATAATTACAATCTTTTTAAATTTATTGAGACTTGTTTTGTGACCCAACATTTGCTCTATCCTGGAGAATAATCTCTGGGCACTTGAGAAGAATGTATATCCTGCTATTTTGCAGTGCAGTGTTCTGTATATGTCTTTTAGGTCTAGTTCATTTATCACATTATTCAAGTTCTCTGTTTCCTTATTGATCCTGTGTCTAGATGTTCTGTCTATTGGTGAGGGGGGGTGTATTGAAGTCTCCAACTATTATTGTAGAGATGTCTATTTCTCCCTTCAGTTTTGTCACTGTTTACTTTGTGTATTTTGGGACACCATTGTTAGGTACATAAATATTTATCGTTGTTATTTCTTCTTGGTGGATTGCCCCTTTTATTAATGTATAGTGTCCTTCTTTTTCTCTTATAACAGTTTTGCATTTAAAGTCTATTTTGTCTGATATTAGTATACAGTTACCTCAATTCTTTTTCAGTTACTGTTTGTGTGGAATGTCTTTTTCCAACCTTTCACTTTCAACCTGTTTGTGTCTTATAGATAGCATTTGGTTGGATCATTTTTTTTTTCTTTTTTTTTTTTTTTCCCATTCCACCAATCTGTGCCTTTGATTGGGGAGTTTAATCCATTAATATTCAATATTATTACTGCAAAGGCAGTACTTCATTCATTTTATTCTTTGGTTTTTATATGGCATATCTGATTTTTTTCTCTATTTTTACCTTTTTAGATACCCTTATGATAATCTTTATTTCTATACTCTTCTACAAGCCTCTCTCTCCTGTCTTTTCCTTTCATCTTATACTTTATTATGCCTTTTTCCCTAGGACTGAGTTAGGGAGTTTTTAGATCACTGAAGACTTCATGGATCACTGTTCTTCCCTTTGTTTTTTCCATATGTGTCTTTATGAAAGCCTTAGAGAGAAGATTCAACAACTTGGTAGTATGTGTTTCTAATGAGAGAGCTGAGGAAACAGTGATCAGTTATATTAGGAGAAGTTGGGTAGGAGTTTATTTCTAAAATATCCACTCAATTTGTGAAAAACAAACTAAAAATTACCAGCATGTAATTTACCAAATCCAAAATTTGAAAAAAGAACTGTTGTTGGGGACTGAATCATGTCTCCCACAAAAGGCATGTTCAGGTCCCAACTCCTGGAATTGTGGGTGTTGTGGTCGTTTGAAGCTGTTATGTACCCCCAGAAAAGGCTGTGTTCTTTTAATTCATCCCCGTCAGTGCAGACCTATGGTAGTTGGGACCTTTGCTTTAGGTTATTTCAGTTGAGGAGTGGCCCAAGGTGAGTCTTAATCTGCTTACTGGAGTCCTTTTATAAGAAGATAAAACACATGTAGAAGTAGAGAGATGAAATTAAGAGAAGCTCATAAAGAAAACCCTCGGAGAAGCTAAGAGAGGACCCACAGAAGGTCAGACAGGAAGCCACTGGATCCAGAAGCTGAAAGCCAAAAAACTCAGTAGTGAAGGACCGGCGGATACCATGTGCCTTCGCATGTGACAGAGGAGTCCTGGATGCCAGCAGCCTGTCTTCAGGGTCCAGGTATCATCCTGTTGATGCCTTGAGGTGGACCTTTTCACAGCCTAAGAACTGTAAATTGTAAGTTCATAAATTCCCAGTGTAAAAGGCAGTCCATTACTGGTATATTGCATTTTGGCAACTTTACCGAACCAAAACAGGTATGAACCCATTTGAAAATAGGACCTTTGAAGAACTTTTTAGTTAAGGTGTGCCAAATCTGAATGAGGGTGGGCCTTATTCCAATATGGCTGAAGTCCTTATAAGCAAAGGAAATTGGATACAGGAAGAGAAGCCACAGGGAGCAGCCAGGCGCTGGAAGTCAATGGAACTTGGAAGAGAAAATAGAAAATGCCTCCATGTGCATTGCCATATGACAGAAAAGACAAGGGATCCGAAAGATTGCCATCCAGATAGGAGATACAGACTCTGAGAGGAAGCAGCCTTCTAGCCTCTGAAACTGAGACACTGAATTTCTATTGTTAAGCCAATCCATTGTATGGTATTTGTTTTAGAATTTCTTCTGTCTTCATTTTTCATACTCTCCTATAAGGGGAAAAAGCACCATGAGCTTAATCAGGCCCCGATTAATGGGCTTTTGCTTAGTTCTGGAGTTTGTATTAACTCCTGATATCTTATCTGTTGAAATATCATTTTGGGGATTCAAGTACAGGAGTACTGAAAACCAGGGAATTTCCAGCACCCTCCTGACTTGAAATTTTCCTTTTAGTTTTTCACATTGCCTACGGATGGTAAACCAAAGATTATAGAGAGAGAGGAAAAAAAAAAAAGCACACAATGATTTGCCTGGTAGGATGATGTGGAAAACCAGTGTTGGCTATTCAGGGATTCACACCTCCCACACTGTTGAAACAGCCTTGCTTTATCATGTGTTGAAATCATATTTTAGATTCTCAGCCATACTACCATGTCTCTGGTGGCTGAGTCTGTCTCTGAAGTGAGTTCAATTGGACCTGGATTAAAAACCAGTTCAAAGAGCATTTGAACCTGGATACTAACTACCACTTTTGGCCAAGGAATCAATCTTGTGGGAATCTTCTTTTCATTGGTTTAAAAGGCATTAGGTAACTAGATAATGACTGATACAATTCTGTCATTAAAATAGCTTGACATTTTATTTATATACAATTTGAAGAATTGCTATGCACCAGATGTTCCTCTAGGTACTGTATTTATTGTGACAAAGAAGCAGAAGGGTTAGATAGAGATAGAAAATAAACAAGTAAGCAAATTTAATGAAAATTCAAATAGTAAATTTTTTGAAATTATTTTTTTATACATTTTTACTGTCGTAATATACATACAACTGAAAATTTCCCATTTTAACCATTTTTTTGATGGAAGAAAATAAATCCTGTGATGGGATAGAATATGTCTTAGTGTGAGTGCAGGTTCTTTTAGACCAGGGTGACCAGGGAAGACCTCCTTGAGGAGGTACTTTAAAACTGAAACCATTTGCCGAACAATAGGTGCAAGTCATTTAAACATCCAAGGGAAGAGCATTCTATGTAGAAGAAACAGTGAGAGCCAAAGGCTTAGGTCATCCAGGAGCTTGATGTGTGGGCATACCAAAAGGGCCAGTGGGCTGAGTGTCGTGAGGAGGGTTGGGTAGTCTGGTGGTAATGTCTGAAAGGTGCGTGGAGCTCAGATCATGTAGGACAGCAGGTCACAAGGTGTGGCCTGGGAACCTGCTGGGAGTCCCCAATACCCTTTTAGAGAGTCCACAAAGTTAAAACCACTCATATAATAATACTAAAATGCGACTTGCCTTTTACACTGTGATCTTTCATGATAACGTAGTGGAGTTTCCCAGAGGCTACACATAACTTTCCTTGATTCCTTGAGAGGCCTCGGGGCAAACAATTAATCTGATATCTATGGAAAGACAGGTACCTCCAAGGAGTGATAAGAGAAAATTCCGCTAAAATTTTTAATGAATGGGCCAAAGTTTAAGGGTGGCTAATATGAAAATGTAGAGCTCCCAGGAGCTGCATACAAAAGGGGACTTGATTCCCACTCCTGGGCTCTTTTTCATGGATATCACTAGTTATTCATGAGAAAGATTGGAGATGGAGCAAGAGTTCAGAGGAGACCTCCTTTGTGATGCAGGCTTGGAGGCTGTGGAAGAGGTGAGAAGCCCCACACAGATCCTTCTGTTAGAAATATCAGACAAGGAATTTAAAAATAAATATGATTAAAGGCTCTAGTGGAAAAAATAGAAAACATGCTGTATCAGATGATGAACTTCAGTGGGGAGATGGCAATATAAGAAAGAATCAAATGAAATTGTGAGACATGAAAAACAGATGCAGAATGCCTTTGATAGGTTCAGTACAGCTAAGTTAAAAAAAAATCAGTGAAGTTGTTGAAGATTGGTCAATAGACTTACCCAATGTGACACAAATGGAAAACAAAAGAATAATAGTAAAAAAGAACTGAGCATCCAAGGGCTGTGGGACAATATCCAGTGGTCTAACATATGATTGGAACCCTAGAAAGAGAAGAAATAAAGAACTGATAGAATCAATGTTATTTGAAGATAGACAGATTAATGTGTATATATATATATATATGCACACCCTAGGGCAACCTTTAAAAATTGTTAAGAGGTATAAAAATTTACGTGATATGTGATTTCCTATATTTAATCTGCACATTTCTCATGCCTTTGCGTATGGATGCTTTCAAAACTTAAAAGGAATTTTTAGCTTTCTCTTCCTAACTCCCATTTTATTTATACTGTGATTTGCTTGACAAATCGTTTCATCAGGGAGAACAGAAAGAAAAACTTCAGCACAGATTCAGTTGAGTAATTGAAATGTTCAGATAAGTGAGGTCTGTGTTGAAAAGGTTGTACAGGTAATAATAAAGGGTTGTTTTCTACGTGACGCTTCCTAGCGGGCTGCGTTAGCCACAGCTGGTGATGGTGTTCTGGAGTAAGACCCCACTGCTTAATTTGAATGTCATATGGATTCACTAACTGATTTGAAATATGTCAACACTCATATGAAACGAAGAGGTATGAAAATAATGTCTGCCCATATTTCATTTAAAGTCAGATGATACTGGAATGGTTTAAAAGGCATAACACATTTCTCCAGAAGAATACTGTATAAGAGGTTGACATGCATTGCATAACTAATGTTCTTCCAATAATAATAGTACCTTGCATTTATAAGCAGCTTTTAACTTTTCACTGGCTTTTACCCATATTATCTCATTTAAGATCATTTTGCATGTCTCCTAAGACACATCAATGCCAGATTTCAGGCAGAGATGAAATTGCAGCTGACCTTGAAGTAATCATAAGTCGCTGCGGATGTAGCCACAAGAACATGCCTTCAAGAACAAGAACAGCATGCATCTTAAGCCACCAGTGTTTAAAGGCTGACAACTAATAAATTCCTGTAAGGGGCAAGCTCTTTTCCAAGTCCCTCCCACGAATCTTTTGCACGTTTTTCAGATATGGAGTGTTCAGAATTGTTTTTAATTTGGAGCCAAGAACTTTGTCTTTTCAGCTGATTCCTTTTCTTGTCTCTACCTGTATCTCCTTAAGCTGGGATTGTGAGGAGAGTGATTAAAATCAGATATCTTCTTTCTGTGGCCAGGGAGAGAACATCCTGTAAGGCAGGGGAATTATTGATAGAGGGAGCAGATTTTAAGTAAAACCTTCCATAGTGAGATTAAACCAGGCATTGGGGGGTGAGGGGGGTATTGCTTTGAGGACATTACAACAGTGGGGAAATATGTGTTTGTGATCCCAAAAACTGGTCATTGTTGCTTGTAGTGACTAATCTGAGAACACAAAGGCTGCAGTGTAGTATAACTCAGTTACTATAGGAGGGCTTAGGAGCTTGAGTTTGGTTTAAATCCAAATTTTGCTTGATTCCCAGCTCTGTGACCCAGGGTGACTTAATACAGTTCTTTAGGGCCTTGGTGCTCTCCCTGCAAAATGGGGAAGGTAATAGTACATTATAGATTCATTCGAAGACCAAATGAAATACTTCACATAAAGCATTTAGCATTCCATTTGTTACTTAATAATTGCTACTCACCGTCAGGGCTGAATTTTAGCTAGTGTAATCATAGTGAATGCTCATAAATTATAGAAGCTAAAGAATAAAAATGGTGGGAGGCCAGAATGAATTTCTGAAACATCAAAATGAAAGAGGGAGATTTCATATCTGTTCATGGGTAGTCACTACTCTGAAACCAACTAAAGGATTGTCTTGTCATCTGGGGTTTCCTGCTTTTAAAAAATGGTAGAATAAAATTTAATAAAATGGTAGAACACTGAAGTATGAGTTAAAAAATGTTGATCCTAAAAGACCTATACAAAGAAAACTACATAACTCTACTAAAAGAAATAGAAGGGGAACTTAAAAGATGGAAAAATATTCCATGTTCATGGATAGGAAGGCTAAATGTCATTAAGATGTCAATTCTTCCCAAACTCATCTACAGATTCAATGCAATCCCAATCAAAATTCCAACAACCTACTTTGCAGACTTGGAAAAGCTAGTTATCAAATTTATTTGGAAAGGGAAGATGCCTCGAATTGCTAAAGACACTCTAAAAAAGAAAAACGAAGTGGGAGGACTTACACTCCCTGACTTTGAAGCTTATTATAAAGCCACAGTTGCCAAAACAGCATGGTACTGGCACAAAGATAGACATATAGATCAATGGAATCGAATTGAGAATTCAGAGATAGACCCTCAGATCTATGGCCGACTGATCTTTGATAAGGCCTCCAAAGTCACTGAACTGAGCCATAATGGTCTTTTCAACAAATGGGGCTGGGAGAGTTGGATATCCATATCCAAAAGAATGAAAGAGGACCCCTACCTCACCCCCTACACAAAAATTAACTCAAAATGGACCAAAGATCTCAATATAAAAGAAAGTACCATAAAACTCCTAGAAGATAATGTAGGAAAACATCTTCAAGACCTTGTATTAGGCGGCCACTTCCTAGACTTTACACCAAAAGCACAAGCAACAAAAGAGAAAATAGATAAATGGGAACTCCTCAAGCTTAGAAGTTTCTGCACCTCAAAGGAATTTCTCAAAAAGGTAAAGAGGCAGCCAACTCAATGGGAAAAAATTTTTGGAAACCATGTATCTGACAAAAGACTGATATCTTGCATATACAAAGAAATCCTACAACTCAATGACAATAGTACAGACAGCCCAATTATAAAATGGGCAAAAGATATGAAAAGACAGTTGTCTGAAGAGGAAATACAAATGGCCAAGAAACACATGAAAAAATGTTCAGCTTCACTAGCTATTAGAGAGATGCAAATTAAGACCACAATGAGATACCATCTAACACCGGTTAGAATGGCTGCCATTAAACAAACAGGAAAATACAAATGCTGGAGGGGATGTGGAGAAATTGGAACTCTTATTCACTGTTGGTGGGACTGTATAATGGTTCAGCCACTCTGGAAGTCAGTCTGGCAGTTCCTTAGAAAACTAGATATAGAGCTACCATTCGATCCGGCGATTGCACTTCTCGGTATATACCCGGAAGATCGGAAAGCAGTGACACGAACAGATATCTGCACGCCAATGTTCATAGCAGCATTATTCACAATTGCCAAGAGATGGAAACAACCCAAATGTCCTTCAACAGATGAGTGGATAAATAAAATGTGGTATATAGACACGATGGAATACTACGCGTCAGTAAGAAGGAACGATCTCGTGAAACATATGACAACATGGATGAACCTTGAAGACATAATGCTGAGTGAAATAAGCCAGGCACAAAAAGAGAAATATTATATGCTACCACTAATGTGAACTTTCAAAAATGTAAAACAAATGGTTTATAATGTAGAATGTAGGGGAACTAGCAGTAGAGAGTAATTAAGGAAGGGGGAACAATAATCCAAGAAGAACAGATAAGCTTTTTAACGTTCTGGGGATGCCCAGAAATGACTATGGTCTGTTAATTTCTGATGGATACAGTAGGAACAAGTTCACAGAAAGGTTGCTATATTATGTAACTTTCTTGGGGTAAAGTAGGAACATGTTGGAAGTTAAGCAGTTATCTTAGGTTAGTTGTCTTTTTCTTACTCCCTTGTTATGGTCTCTTTGAAATGTTCTTTTATTGTATGTTTGTTTTCTTTTTAACTTTTTTTTTCATACAGTTGATTTAAAAAAGAAGGGAAAGTTAAAAAAAAAAAAAAGAAAGAAAGAAAAACAAGGAAAAAAAAATGATGTAGTGCCCCCTTGAGGAGCCTGTGGAGAATGCAGGGGTATTCGCCTACCCCACCTCCATGGTTGCTAACATGACCACAGACATAGGGGACTGGTGGTTTGATGGGTTGAGCCCTCTACCATAAGTTTTACCCTTGGGAAGACGGTTGCTGCAAAGGAGAGGCTAGGCCTCCCTATATTTGTGCCTAAGAGTCTCCTCCTGAATGCCTCTTTGTTGCTCAGATGTGGCCCTCTCTCTCTGGCTAAGCCAACTTGAAAGGTGAAATCACTGCCCTCCCCCCTACGTGGGATCAGACACCCAGGGGAGTGAATCTCCCTGGCAACGTGGAATATGACTCCCGGGGAGGAATGTAGACCCGGCATCGTGGGACGGAGAACATCTTCTTGACCAAAAGGGGGATGTGAAAGGAAATGAAATAAGCTTCAGTGGCAGAGAGATTCCAAAAGGAGCCGAGAGGTCACTCTGGTGGGCACTCTTACGCACACTTTAGACAACCCCTTTTAGGTTCTAAAGAATTGGGGTAGCTGGTGGTGGATACCTGAAACTATCAAACTACAACCCAGAACCCATGAATCTCGAAGACAGATGTATAAAAATGTAGCTTATGAGGGGTGATAATGGGATTGGGAAAGCCATAAGGACCACACTCCACTTTGTCTAGTTTATGGATGGATGAGTAGAAAAATAGGGGAAGGAAACAAACAGACAAAGGTACCCAGTGTTCTTTTTTACTTCAATTGCTCTTTTTCACTCTAATTATTATTCTTGTTATTTTTGTGTGTGTGCTAATGAAGGTGTCAGGGATTGATTTAGGTGATGAATGTACAACTATGTAATGGTACTGTAAACAATCGAAAGTACGATTTGTTTTGTATGACTGCGTGGTTTGTGAATATATCTCAATAAAATGATTAAAAAAAAAATGTTGATCCTAAAAGACATAGAAATTTCATTCTCTTAGAGTTTAGTTATTCCTAGTGTAATCTGGATTATACTGCATTTATAATTACAAACATGATCAACATAAAGTTTGTGTTGGTAACTTGACTTCACAATTGTCTGAGAAACCACACTTTTTAAAAAAAATTGGTGAGATTGAAATTAACCAGTTTTTGTTTGTCACCCACCATGAAGTGTTATGTCACTTTTTACCTAGAGAAACTTTTACTACTTTTCCTTTCCCCTGTTTCCTCCCCTGCCCCAATCATTTGAATTAAATGCTCCTTAGCTGAGATCCTAGGCAGTGTATGTGTACCTGCATGAAAGCATCTATCAAATTTATAATAATCAAAAAAATAAGAATAAGAATAATGTTGTTATTGTTGTTAGTATTGAGTGACTTCTATGTGCCGGGCATAGTGCTCTGCCTTTTTCATGAACCGATTCCTTCAATCCCACGGCAACCCTAAGAGGCAGGTACTACCAGTGTCCCCACTTTACTGTTGAGAAAACTTAGCACAGAGTCATTAAAAATCCACCCAAGGTTATGCAGCCAGGAAGCAGCAGTGTTTGTTTGAACCAGACATTTGACTCTAAATCCCTAACTCTTAGCCTTAATATCTTGCTCAGGGCCAATGTTAAGCGAAGCATTCAGAGGGCTATTTTGGGGGGCAGGGAACCGTTCCTGTGTCATGTGTTGCCTGAGACAATCACAATTTATACCTGGTATAATTATTAAGAGCATCCCCTGTCACTCCTAAAATGGTCCTGGCCTTGTTTGCGTGATAACTTCTATGGTTTCCCTAATCTTAGTTACTCCCCATCTCTCATTAGGCCCCACACCTGCATTTGTGCTCCTCTCCCAGGCACGGTGTGCCCCATCACATCTGCTCTGCTTTGGCATCTGTTAGTGCTGAGTATGACAATACTCTGCTCACCGTGGCACCTTCCATTCATCCCTGAGTCTCTCTGCCCACCCCAACGTCATCCCCATGACTCTCTTCTGGCATTTGCTGCTTGGCTCCTTGCACCCATGCCCTCTGCTCTGGAAAATCCTCGGCTTTGATTTTTTTTTTTTTTTTTTTTTAGTTTGCATTAGGTTTATTTTTCCCCATATACCATCCTATTATTAACACCTTGAAATAGTGATGTACATTTGTTCTAGTTCATGAAAGAACATTCTTATATTTGTACTATTAACCACAGTTGTCATCCACATCAGGGTTCACTGTGTCACACAATCCCATATTTTATCCTCCCTGCTTTGATTTTGAGGCACCTTTGCTTGGCTTTGTGACTTTCTTTCCTCTCATGAAGGGCTTATGAACCCAAATTATGATGAATGTTCTCAAGCTGGATGCCCCACCTTAGAAATGGGCTGTTCACCTGCCAGGAGGGAGAACATTGAATACTTAAATCATTCTCTGTTGAAAGTCTCATTTGTTTAAAAAATTATTCTTATAAAATATTTTTTCATATAAATGTGTATCTATAAATATGCTAAGAAACACTTAGCTCTAATGTTATAGAAAATATAGAAGAATGTGAGTTTTAGACAATGAAACTATAATTTTTAGCCAGAAGGAGTAACAACTCGCCTACCCCCACCCATCGCCCCGCCTTGTGTCTGCCAGACCCAGCTGCCATTCAGGAGCAACCTCTGTATCGACCACCCATGCCACATCCACGCAGGGGTCTCAGGCTGAAGATTGGGAGGCTGGGAGAGTGTGGGTAATGCCTTTCATTGCATTCAGCTTCAGACCTTAATGTCCTGCCTGTTCTGTTTCTTTGTGCATCAAAAGACCCAAACTGAAAGTGTTATTGTAAGATGGTTGAGATTGTTACATGGGAAAGCATGTGCCAGACACACAGTGGGCAGGTGAGAAATATGTTGCATTTAGTCCTTCAATTAAGAGAGAGTTTAAAATGAATCTTCTTTGATGCAATTTGTAACAATCATCCAACAAGTTCATTAAACATTCAAAGACTCTAATAATAATCCTTTATGCTCCTATCACAGTTATAAGTATATTATAAGCTCTTTCACCCTGTGAGGTAAATGATGTTTTTTACTTCATCAGGTGAGTGCTTGGTCCAAGATTACATAGCTAGCCATGGCCAGTCCAGGCCCAAACCCAGTATTCTTTCTCATCTACCAGGCTTGCATCAAATTTCTCTTCACTTCTCTGCAACAGAAAACCAACACAGCCAGAGGAAAGATTTGGAAAATCCAGTGTGTAGAAAACAATGATTTTTTAGACAGCTTGTTCAAAAGCAGACCCAGTGCCGCAATTAAATGAATGTACTAGCCTTTATTTATATTCAGGCAGTCCAATGAGCAGAAGGGAAACATAGAGCAGAGAGTTCGACCGTCATCATGCTGTTTTCATCTAATGCATGTGGACAGTTTGAAGGATATACACACAAAGAATTTGGCATATGTAAATGTCCTCTGACATTTACTTGGTAGTAAACATAAGCATTCAACTTCCTCAGCATCATTTGCTTTCCTACTGGAATATAATCTCTCTTTTTATCTTTCTCCCATCCACTTTAAAAAATTACATTAAATTTTTAAAAAGTGTCAGAATGTGGTGTTTTAAAACTTCAACATCTGTGTGAGATAAAAGGAAGGGATGTTTATTTGGTGAAAAATCTATATTTTCTGTAGCACTCTATGTAATTTAACTTGTATGGTCAGTTTATTCAAACACTATAATTACATGAAACTTTGAATAGGGAGTGAGATCTGGTTGGTCTCTACAGGTTAGTGTGAAGCCCTGATACATCCCAGAGTAATATGGGCAGAGAATAAAAATGCATGTGCAAAGCCCCCGTGAGGGACTGGGGAAAAATGCAGAAATATTAAACTCACCCACCTGGGAAATTACAGATATTCTCACAAGCATTGGGGACTACCAGTTTAGAAGGCTGAGCCCTTGATTTTGGGGATTGCCCTTGTGAAGCCTGTTACTGCAAAGGAGAGGCTAAACCTACTTACGATTGTGTCTAAGAATCATCCCTAGAGAAACTCTTGTTGCGCAGATGTGGCCTCTCTCTCTAAGCCAACTCTGCAGGTAAATTCCCTGCCCTCTCCTTTTCATGGGACATGACTCCCAGGGATGTAAATCTCCCTGGCAACGTGGGACATGATTCTCAGGGATGAACCTGGACCCATTATCACGGGATTGAGAAAACCTTCTTGACTAAAATGGGGAAGAGAAATGAAACAAAATAAAGTTTCAGTGACTGAAAAATTGCAAATGGAGTTGAGAGGTCATTCTGGAAGTTATTCTTGTGCGTTACATAGATATCCCTTTATAGTTTTTAGTGTATTGGAATAGCCAGAAGGAAATACCTGAAATTGTTGAACTGCGACCCAGTAGCCTTGATTCTTGAAGACGATTGTGTAAGTATAGCTTACGTGGTGTGACTATGTGATTGTGGAAACCTGGTGGCGCTCACTCCCTTTATCCAGTGTATGTACAGATGAGTAGAAAAATGGGGACAATAAGTAAATGAATAATAGGGAGGGATGGAGGAGATGTGATGTTTTGGGTGTTCTTTTTTACTTTAATTTTTATTCTTATTCTTTTTTTTGGTAATAAAAATGTTCAAAAATTAATTGTGTGATGAATGCACAACTGTATAGTGGTACTGTGAACAACTGATTGTACACTTTGGATGATTGTATGGTATGTGAATATATCTCAATAAAATTGAATTTTTAAAAAAGTGACAGAACGAATGTTTGGGGAGAATAACAGAACACTAAGTTTAGCAGCGAGTATATTTTCAACCCATCAGCATGCCTAATGTAAAAATCTAGAAAGCAGGAAGGGGAAGTGGAAGAAATACTAAAAGCTGAATCCTTATATCCAAAGATAATGGCATATTAAGCCACAAACTGCCTCTACATTACAACCTCAGTACCTAATGAAGGTGCCCTCCTCATGCAACATCTTGAACTTTTTCATTTCTGTCTTAGCCAGGGATGGCTGATTTCTATAAAAAGCAACTTTCAAGCTTGCTCAAGAAAAGAGTGTGGTGATTTAAGGATGCAACAAACATTGCAGAGTTGAGTTTGTAAGTGTGAGCTTTGGAATCAGAACTAGGTTTGAATCATGTCACTACCCATGAGACTGGTGTGGGCAAATTACTTAATCTCTCCAAGCCTCAGTTTTGTCTTCTGTAAAATGGGGATAATAATAATTTCTACTTCAGAGGGCTGTTTGAGGATGAAATGAAGCAGTGCACATACAATGCCCTGTGGGTGGTAGGCGCTTAGTAATACTGGCAATTGTTTGTTTGTTCTAGTTTGCTAATGCTGCCAGAATGCAAAATACCAGAGATGGATTGGCTTTTATAAAAGGGGTTTTATTTGGTTACATAGTTACAGTCTTAAGGCCATAAAGTGTCCAAGGTAACACATCAGCAATCGGGTACCTTCACTGGAGGATGGCCAATGATGTCCGAAAAACCTCTGTTAGCTGAGAAGGCACGTGGCTGGCGTCTGCTCCAAAGTTCTGGTTTCAAAATGGCTTTCTGGGGGGCATTCCTCTCTAGGCTGCAGTTCCTCAAAAATGTCACTCTTAGTTACACTTGGGATATTTGTCCTCTCTTAGCTTCACTGGAGCAAGAGTCTGCTTTCTCATCTGAAGCTCCTGTGCTTTCTTCAAAGTGTCCTCTTGGCTGTGGCTCCTCTTCAAAACATCACTCACAGCTGCAGCTGCACTGAGTTCCCTCTGCCTGTCAGCTCATTTATATGGCTCCACTGATTGAATTTAGACCCACCCTAAATGGGTGGGGTTACACCTCCATGGAAATTATCCAGTCAGAGTCATTACTCACACCTGGGGGGGGGCGCATTCCAAAGAAATGCTCAAAGAATTGCAATGTTATCAGTGTTGTGTGTCTGGCTACACAGGATTACATCAAAGATAATGGCGTTTGGGGGACATAATACATTCAAACTGGCACAGTTATAAAACACTGATACTGGGTCTTCATGGAGATAGGAGCTGGAAAGTTGACAGGAATGTAAGATAATTCCATCTTTTTCCTCTTTTTTTCTATTAGTCTTTCCCTTTTTTTGACTAACTTACTCAGTTTTCTGACGTTATGTCTCAGTGGCCAACAGCAACTGACTATAGATTCTGAATATCTTAGTTCAGACATTCAAGACAGTCTGATTGGTTCCTTGCCAGCAAATGGATTGACACCTTGGGTCAGTTTTTCACCCATATTATTATAATCAAACTAATGGTCAGATTGCTGAATTCCAGGTCAGATACTTCTGCTGTTCATCCTGAGTTTTGATCTCGGTGTGTTTTTGTTCCATTATTTCAGGTCCTCTCGCTTTTAGATTCTGGGTTTCCAGTGAAATACTTTCCTTGTCTAGAAATCTAAAAGTTCTGCAACTTAAATTATGTTCAGGCTTCTTGTCACTTTTGTAGACCTTTTGAAAGGACATTTCCAAAGCTTTGGTACAAAGATAATTGTGTCAAAAGGGAAACAGCTGTCTCTATATTTGCAGAGGAGAATAAATTAAACAAATGGCAGAGATGAGACTCACATATAATTAGAGGTGGTTTATTGCATTGTTTGACTCAATGCCTGGGAGCTTGATTCCTTTACTTCTGTATCCAGTTTTGGACCCTTTCTTGATTCTATCTCATAATGTATTTCCATCTTTCATTCAGCTTTTTCCTTTCATTTCACTGGAATACTTTTCCTCTTGCTTTTTAGCCCAACATTTCTCCACTTTTATACTTCGTCGCCACTTATTTCCTTTAAGGTTCTTTCTTTTTTAAAATTTGCTTTGTCTATCTTTATGATTAAGAGAAGGATAAATGAGAAATTTGATAAAATACCTTCCTTTTATATATTTCTAGGAAAAATCATTTTAGTTTTTTGTATAGTGAAATCTCACAGAGCTCAACGTCATTTTCACAAGCACAGTATTAATCTCTTGCTGTTTACATGTAAGCTATTTCAGTCAGTTTTCCAAATGTTTAAATACTTGGTCAGAGCTGTGGTTTACCTCCTGACTTTGTTTGGGAAAACCAAACTAAAACAGCACAGCTTTTTCTTTTTAGCCTTGGTTCATGACCACAGAGCTTCTTTCTTGAATCAGATTGACATTGTTTTGTTATGCTTTGAACATTATAAAAATCACAAAGTAACTTGTTCTGCAAAACTCTACATTCATATCAATCAGTAAAGATTTCTGTATGGATATAAAGGTGCTGGCATTTTTACTTTCATTAAAATGTAAGCAATAGCTGATCAGCAGTTTATTTCATTTATTCGTTCCCCAAATATTTGTTAAGCACCTAATAAGAATGAAAAGCAACAGGAGGCAAGAGGATACAAAATAGCCATACACTGCCAGCTGTTTGCTGGAAAAGACAAACAGTAAATGGATAAATTGCACAATTATTGAATTTCCCCATGTTATTGTGGAATAACTATGCTAAGGATTATTAGAAACTCTTACATGTTGATTTTATCATTGAAAGAGGAAAAAATTTATATTATACTGTGGGGTGACAAATGCTGATGAGAGAAATTAAGAAGATTTTAAATAGGGTACTCAGCAAAGGCTCACTGAAAAGGTGACATTTCACATAATACAAATACAAAGCTCGTCATCCAGAGTCTGGTACTGCAAAGATACTTTTGATGAAAGTTCTTTTGCTTTCTCCTTAGAGACTTCCAGGCAGTCTTGTTCCTCCGGATCTCTGAGCAAGCCATTTATACTTTGACCCCAACCAAACACACACAGACATTTGCAAATATCCTGGAATGAGTGTGTTCTTTCATAGGCACCTCACTCTTGAAAGTCACTGGGTATGGAAATAAACAAACGCTTTGGACTTGGAAATTCTATTAAGACCCCTTTTGATTAAGAGCTGATGTCAAAATGTGTTTGGACATAAATACAGATTTCCTGTCCACAATAGGTTTGGGGATATAAATGATGGTAAACCAGCTGCCAGACAAATCCTCTATTATTTCAAAAGCCACCAGCAAATCGGTTAGTGAAGAACGACACTGGTCACGGTGTTTGCAGCTTCCAACACACCCAAGGAATAAAACCACAAAATGAAAATTTGGGGGCCAGACTTGCCTCCTAGAATCCAACTAATTCAATCCAGAAAACTTATAGAATCATAGAAGATATCAAGAATAGATTTTACACACACACATACATATTCTATGTTTCTATTTTCAGCTTTTCTCCACCTGTAGCAGTAAGATCTTAAAAGATAAATGGGACACTTTCAGTAAGTTGGATACTACTAGTGAGAAGTTTGTCACTCAGAAAAGAGCTTGGGCTAAAGTAAACTTTTCTACCATCTTTGAGGAAATGGTCAAATGAAAGAGATATTGCAGGAGATATATTTAGTTTTTTAAAATTAAACTGCTTTAAAGTGATTGAAACAACCTCATCTATAATGAATGTGCTAACTATAAATCTTGCAGCAATTCCAGTGGGACCATGTAGTTTTTTGCTGTTAGTCTCTGCCCTCAAAAGCAATACTGAGATATCTCCTTATAGAGTGTCTGCACTTCAGATTTAACAGTGAATTCTGAGTGGCCTCCACCCCAGTTATTCCTAATTAGTGAGATTTGCCACACTTGGGCTTTGCTGTGGCTGTGTGTGAATGGCCTGCAAGTGACTGGTCACAAAATCTTCCTGTCAGCATTTCACACTCCTTCAAGTGCTAGCTCTCAAACCCTCCTCTTTGACCATTTTAAGAGTTAGATAAGTAGGATTAATTTCCGTTTCAATATCTCTAGCTGTTTTTAAATCATTAATTCTGCTTTTACTATAGTGGATTTCCTATTCATTGCAGAATAAAAATGCACATGCCTTGGGGCATTTCCTAATTTTTTTTTTTTTTTTTTAAATGCCCTTGCTATACCTCTTAACACTTAATGGATTCTCTTGGTTAATTTGTGTCTGGTGGTGATATGCCCATGTTGCTTAAAGCAAGATGCTTCCCAATTTTGATCATTTTCATCTTGACCAATTTTATCAGCTTAAATTTTTCTAGCATATTCAGAATAGGTCATAAGTATGGTCTGTTCCATGAACTGTGTAACATGGTAAGGCTGCATTTTCACTGAGAAAATTATATCCTTCCTATTATATGATATGATAATAATAAGTGATAGCATTATATCATTCACAGTTAGAGAACAGTTGAAAATAGAAACATAGAATATGTGTATGTGTCTGTGTGTGTGTTCATTATATCAAGAACAATGGAAAATCATATGGAAAATTCTGGCCTTTTCAGTAGTGAAATGAGGAAAAAACATGAAGTTAAAATTCATAAGAAAGTAATCCTAGAACTGAAGGGAGATTTTGTAAACTATATCCAGGGATAGCAAATTCAGGTCTCTCCAGGGACTGCCCAGTAGCTTAAAGTTGTCACCCAGTCCAGGCAAAAGATATTATGGAGTGGTGGGCACAGTTCCATGCAGATCAAGGGCTCCATCTGAGTTACTTGTATTCAACATTTAAAAGTACACCAACATGTTAATAATAGGGTGGTGTACCCATATACCTGTATTTTATGCATGATTGTTTTGTAAACCCACAACTTCTCTAATAAAGAAAAAGTTAAGAAAAAAATCCAGTTTTCCCAATCTTTTCCACAGTGATGGAATCCATTTAATCAATGAAAGCCTTTCGTTATGGAGGGAAAAAAAAAATGTATACCAACAAGCAGCAAAATAAGCAAATCAAACAAAGCCCATCCTATGGGTCGGATTTTGCCCTTGAATTATCAGCCTAGAAACATGGTTACTGACAAATGTAGCTAACTTTTAATCATCTGGACCATGACAAGGAATGGGTGACCCAGATAGCTGACGTTACGAATAACTAACTCCTAAATGATTCCTTGCACCACTTACATTTGTCTTTATTTACCCAACTAATCATGCACTTTCTCGGCTTTTTTGTAAGATACTTGCAGAGCACAACAAAATGACATCCTGATAATAGAAATTCATTGTTCTTCGTCTGGAAGCTGGGCCAGCCAAATGCAAACACTTGTGTTGCACCTTTCTGAATTACAGTTTTGTAACTTAGCATTGTAAAGTCTTCCTGTTCCGTAGCAGTGAACCCATCCACACATTTTTGATAAGAAAATAACCCACCACCACCACCACCCCACACACACAATTTTCTGCTTACAGGTAAGGCTGCTCTTTATATCTACATTTAGTTTTCAAAAAATATTGGCCCTTTCCCCATACTTCCTTTCAGTCTTTCCACATATCTTTCCTATAGACAGAAGGCCATGAGTCTGGAAAAATCCCCCCTTTGTAGACAATAAATACTCATGCTTTTTCTGCCTATGTTGGAAACAGACCCATGAAAATGGAGGCAATTTTAATCACCCTGTCAATGATGTGGTGTATCATTACCTGTAGGGATGACGTGTGTTTCTTGGATTGATGGGTAAAAAATTTCCCTGCAGTGATTCTCTTCTTCCCTTTAGCACCCTGTCCCTTTAGGGTGTCGATGTGTTTAATGCTACCTTCAGATTCCTCAAGAATGTGCTCAAGATATCACGCTATGGACTCATATTTTACTTTTCTTTTCAACTTTATGTTATCAAAACTTTTCTGTGTCCCATTCCTTCAGATCACATGTGTGAGTGGCTGCTGGGGGCTGAATGTGTTACTCATTCCAAGAAGCATGTTGACATTTTAAGGCAAGATGGGAGATTTATTCCCTGACAGGCTTCAAATTATATCTATATAGGACAGTGTGATGGTTAGATTCACATGTCATCTTGGCCAGGTGATGGTGTCCAGGTGTCTGTTCAAGCAAGCACTGGCCTAACCCTTACTGCAAGGACATTTTTGACTGGTTAATAAACCAGAAGGCTGGTTTATTAAATCATCAGTTAATTGGCTGCAGCTGTGACTGATTAGATCAACGAAGGGTGTGTCTTCCATAATGAGAGAATTTCATCAGCTGGATTTAATCCAATCAGTTGAAGACTTTTAAGGGAGAAAGTTAGAGGACCTTCACTTCTTTGGCTAGCCAGTGGAGTGTTTCCTGAGGAATTCATTGAACACCTTCATTGGAGTTGCCAGTTTGCTGCCTTCCCTATGGAATTTGGACTTATGCATCCCCACAGTTGCGTAAGACAGTTTTACATCTTATATTTATAGATATCTCTTGTTGATTCTGTTTCCCTAGAGAACCTTAACTAATACAGCCAGTGACTATTCCAAAACACAGGATTACTCCCCAACAGATGTACTATACAATATAAAGAAATATGTGTCCCTCCTTACCAAATAACCTTTAAAGAAGGGGTTCTCAAATTGTGTTCCCTAACACAGCACCATCAGTATCAACCATGAGTGTGCTAGAAATGCAAATTCTGGGACCAAACCAGAATTACTGACTCAGAAACTATTGGAGTTAGGGCCCAGCAATGTGTGTTTCCGTTAGCCTGCCAGGCAATTCAGAGGTATGTCAAAGTTTCAGAACCACTTGAGAGTATTTCCTTTCATATCTTTCTAGCATCCTGGTTTTTGTCACCAACCTTCCCAACCAGGCTGTAAATTCCAAAAGAGTGGGGAGCTGATCTGCTCATTAATCATTAAACCCCCAGCCTCTAGTATTAGTGCCAGGCACCAGTAGTTGCTCAGTATGTATTTGTTGAATGCATGAAAGAATGTGTGAATTACTGGCTAAATGCCTGCTTCTCCAGTGGCACAGCCCTCCCAGCCCATCGCTGTGGGCAGGATAGCGTGTAGTTGAGTAGGGATTCTTCAAGGCATGTTGCTTGGGCTTAAATCTATGCTCCACCATTTATCAACTGTGTAATCTTTGGCAAATTGCTTAATCTCACTCCGTGTCCCTCCATGAAAAGAGCACACTGACCTTGGAGGATTGCTTTTTTTTGTTTGTTTGTTTGTTTTTTTTTTTTTTTTAAGATTAAATGAGTGGTGGTGGTGACATTTATTATTTTACATTATGCTTCTACTCCCTCTCCTGCTTCCAAGTGGCAGCCAGGCCACTCCCTTCAAGCCTGCCGAGACAGGCAAAGATCTGGGTAGCATTTGTTTCACCCCTTCACCAGCAGAATGTTAAGAGAACTGGAGTCCTGAAGACCCAAATCTAACTCCTAGCTTTGTTACTCTAGCATCATCATTTTTAAAATATCATTTATTACTGCTATTAATACCTGCATTGCAAATAATGCATTGTGTGAATACTTAAATGAACTCTCTTATTCTACTTGTATCAATGGTATCAATGATCTGATATAATTTCTGTGGAAAAGCTTCCCTCCAATCTTTTCTTGCTTCTTGACGCAGGCCTATGTTCCTATTACTTTTACTAAGACCTCAAATGGTTGTCATGGTTAAACCATTAAAAAACAATGAAGATTTTTTTGGGGGGGTAGGGGGGTGGGGGGAATCTGCCGCATGCAATAATGTGCTGTTTATTATCTCTTTCTGACTAATCCTCATTTTGTTTTTTATGCTCAGCATTTTCCTTTCTGTGGCGAGCCATAGATTTGGCAGGAGTTCAAGGAAAGGCTGAAAATGCTTCTTAGAAACTATTTTAATCCCAAACAGTTAATGTTTGGTGAACAGGTTGAAACATATGTAATATAGGCACCAAAATGTAGGCAATTATCTCCAAAGGGCAAGAGGGGGCAGAGTATAAAGGCCGCACTGCCCTGAGGCTGAGGGTAAAGAACCGAAAAAATACCTTCTTTGGTTTTCCAAGGGTCACAATGTCGGCTAAAGAATGAAATGATAAGACAAATGGAACAGCTTGATAACACCCAAATGGGTGTATTTATTCGCACAGTTCACGTCTGGCTATTGGAGTGCTTTTCCTGTCCGCTGATAGCCGTTCTGAGCACTATAACAAGATCCAGAACATGATGTCTAGAAACCTTAATGATATTCTGTACAAAGTGGATGAAAGGTGACAGGATGGAGGGAACTTGTGCAAAGATTTTGGCTCAGAAATTGTGTGGTTTTCCCAGGTTCTTTTTGTCGGCTTGATAAAACAAAGACAATAACTACCCCCTAATGTTTCTGATGATAGAAATGGATGCTTCAGAATCAAAATTACTTTCTGTTTAAATAATGCTATTAGTGCTGTCCCTACCACACTGCATGGGACAAGGAGAGCTGCCCCTGGTATTCCTTTCCATAATTCATCCTGCCATTTGACCATTTGTACTCACTGAATTCGCAGGCCACACTCCCTGCTCCTTTCCTTGGTAACGTAGTATTGTACAGTACACTATTGTTATAAGGTGGTATCAATTATTATTCCATGTCTATAGTGCAGCTATTATACAGTGTGATTTTAGGAAAGGAAATACTCTGTCAGAAATGTACTACTTACTACCTTGCATGATCCATAAAAATATGAGTGAAGAAGGCTGAAATTCCCATTTAATATTACAGAGCAATTATGACAAGCTGTGAAAAACTCCATAGATTTATGCAGCACTCAAATCTTTCTTTTAGGATGAACTTCTGTGAAAAAACACTATGCCTGGAATTTGCCCTGTCAAAGCCAGACATCTTTTTTTAATTGAATCTTACACTGAGAGCAGTGAATTTTTTTCATCTGTAATTTGCTTTTTATGTGAAGGGAAAGACGTTTCTGTTTCTCTTCTTTTGGAGGTTGTCATAGTCCTGTAAAAACAATCAATGTTGGGCCATTTATCTCCTGTTTCATCAAACTGTGATGTGGGATATAAGTATGTGGATGTTTATAATATAGATTTTTCATTTCTACGTTTTAGTCATATTATTGGAGAGCAGCCCTTATTTATTTTCCAGAACATTTCTAACCTGATGACAAGTCTTCAGTCTTTGTTTGTTAACTGTATCCTGCCTGTCTACCTTTTCATGTAGTAATTGTTTTCAGGGAATAAAACAGAATGGCGTATTGGTTTGTTTAATATTTTTCAAATCAAATACACCATAGCACAAGCATCTGTGAAAATACACTTCAGCTTTCATCAAATTCTGCCATGGCTTTTAGAAGATTAATAATCCCTTCGTGTAGGTGTGCTTCTATGGCTAATGCAATATTGTTGGCAAAGACTAGGTTATATTTACGTTCTGACTCAGGTTAAAAATAAAAAGTCTTGTTGAGGGGAGAAATAATTGAATATTTTCACTCCTAAATTTTTGTTACTTGTAGAACAAGTGGTTTTGAAATGGAAAATGTTGTTGGAAAGCTTTTCTTGCTGGAAATTGTGGAAGTAAAAGCCATATTTGCTTTGCCTGTATACAGAGCCCAATTCTCTGCCCAAAGGAACAGACCCTGTTCACATACTATCTGAATGTGGACAGCCTGGTTTCCTTCAAAGTTCACCTTTCTTTGGTTGACTCTGGGGAAAGGGGTTTGTGTCCCAATTGCTTTTCTCAGCAACCATGACCCCTGTCCTTTCTGCCCATCTTCTTCTCCCAGAGGTCACCCTCTCCTGCTTCATCCCACCCCCCGCCCCTGTGCACACACACAAACACACAGATGTTGCATGTAACAGGGCTGGGGGAGGCAAGTTGGGGGGGGCTGCAAGATAGTATGGAGCATGAAGTGACTAAACTTTTATTAAGAGATATAACTGTTTTCTGAAGTTTCTTGGCAACAGCCTCCAATAGAATTTTCTTATAGGCTGTTCAGCACCTCAGTTACTTAACTCCCTAGTTTCTGTCCCCAGATTCTCCTTATTGCTGTAGGTGTCTTGATAGGAAACAGAGGTAATCAAGGTAATTGAGGGGCGATTGGTGAAGGGACTGTTATTTATAAGGTCATAGACCAGGTATAGGGAGATGAATGAGGACCACAGTTCCATTATAATGCTTGTTTTGAAAACGCATATCTGTTCCAATTCTATTGATATATTTAGAAACAATTTGAACATAATTTCACATTTGCTTGTGTGTGATTTCATCCCTGAGAAACATTGGGTGAACACAGAAAACGCCACCTAGCTGAACCAAGCCGCACAGGAATGCATAAAACGCACGCACGCACTCCCACCTCGAACCTCCACCAGCCTCCTCAGTTTCAGTTCACCACATGTGTTGTGAGCCACACCCATCCACAGCTGGTGCTACAGCTTTCCATTGATTTCAGATGATTCTCTTTCCACCACTTCACTTTAACTCACAAGCTGCAATCCTTCCAGCATCCAGCAAACTTGAGGCCTTTTACAAGGTAAAGTGCCATATTTATTGTTGCATTTATGTATTTCTTAATCATTTAACAAGTGTAACACCGCCTGCCATTTTTACTAGGTTCCTATCTTTTTTTAATGTGTCACAGATGCAGTTGTTGTGTGTTGTGCCTCTAATCCCATTTTTCCCATAAGCCCAGTGGTTTTTATTGCACAGTTTTGCATAGCACAGCGATATGCAGGAATGCATATCTGTGAGCTATGTCAGTAACAGTTCTCCACTGCCATCACTTAAAAGGAGATATCTAGCCTGTTTTTAGAAAGCTTTGTTGTCTGAGAACAGACAAAACAACCCACAAAAAACCAGGGCAAACACACACACAGATCACCCCCCATCCCATCCCCATCCCCCACACACAGACCTACACCCTCTACCCATCCAGGCATGCTTTTGAGGGTTTTCCCCTAGTTGGCATGGTTGTAAATATGCCACATGTGGAAGGATTAGAACTCATCATTCTCATTTCCCTCTGCTGTGTTTCATGTCAAGAGCAGAGTCCTTTTCAGTGACATATTTTCCTTTCCTGAGTCCCTTTCAATGACATATTTTCTCATTCCAATAGCCATGGAAGAGACATTCCATGGTTGGAGGAACATTCCCAAGCCTTGTGCCAGACCTTTTCAAAAAAATGCTGGTCTCCAGCGATATTAACAGACTCCACTTCTCAGTTCTTTTCATGTTTGATTTATTGAGGAAACGTGTGATGAAGACGGAAATGGTGTGAGGAATAGTTATGGGACAACTAAAATGAAAAAGAACTGTCACAACCTAGGAGACAGATATACTAAGCAGAAAGAAATAAGCCATAACTGAAGGTGCAAACAATAAGCTGGAACAGAATGGCACAGTGATGTCTAACTGAGGACTTTGAGCCAGGCTTTGCAGGGGTGTGGAAGGCTGAGGGATTAGCATGCACCAAGACAGAAAGGTGCAGACTTGGATATCTGGAGCTAATGGGCTGCAGATACACTAGGTTAAATCAGGCTGGAAATTAATGAAAAAGTCAGTCATCCTGAATCCAGATGTTTGATATTTATACCAAGCAGTTAGATAATTGATGGAACTTTAATTTTCATTCAGTTGTTTGCAATAGTCAATAATATACAACAGAGAAAACTCTATTCCCCTCCTATTTATCTCTTAAGTGGCAGGAAAGAATTTAGAAGTCATCAAGAGGCTGTTCTGGGGACAATAGTGTATGACAGCTAGATCTTCTTCCATGGTTTCACTGAGAGATATCTTGGATTTACAAAATATGTTTATAGCCAGTTAATTTTTCCTGGATGGTAAGATTGTCATTTTTTCCTTACTTTCCAAGAGGACCTCATCGTTCTTGAACTTTTGAGAAAAGATGGTGTGTTAGTCTGAGAAGCAGATCCCCAGGTGAGGTTACATAAGCCAGGGTTTTATTAGGAGAAATACCTGTGAGAGAAAAGAGGGCAGGAACTGATAAGTTTGGGAACACCATCAAATTGAGAAACAAGTCAGACGCCAAGTGAAGGCGAGAAGGCAGTACAGTTGGGTGGACATTCCTAGACTGCTGTGCAGTCTAAGGAAGGTTTGGCATGGCCTTTGGGGAGACCTTAAGCAGTTGATGACTGTTAGAGTAGTATCATGTCTCCCAGGAATGGGCCTACTTCAGTCTCCCCACCACACCCAATCATCGTGAAGGACTAGCTGGTGGCAGTGCGGGCTCCTCACAGATGTGGTGATAGATTGCAGAGTGCACCAGCTAGTCCCTTGGTTAGTTACTTCCTGTAATTGGAAAGTCTGTAAGGTGTACTCTTATCGCTGACAAAAATGATAATTAAGTTTGGATATAGATGGGCTGTCATTAGAGACCCAAAAACACAGTGACTTAAACACGATACAATTTTATTTCTCTCTCAAATTGGCAGGTCAGGGCCTCCCTCTTATAAGGCCACTTGTGATTGCATTCAGGCCCACCTGAATAATGCAGGATAGTCTCCCCATCTCAAGATCTTTAACTTACCCACATCTTCAAAGTCCAGACATCTTTGAGGACCATTAGCTACAAGGGAGCATGGGAAATCTAGTCTCTCTCAGCAGCTATACACCCATCACTAAAGGAAGAGTGGGAGAATGGAATTGGGTTTCACTTAGCTGTCTCTCCTTCAGGCAAAATTCTTAAAAATACTATATTTTGAAGCGTAGAGGAAAAAGTTATACAAACATCCACTTCATATTCTGCATTATATTGACTACTTTGAGAGCGCAAGAGAGGTTGGAGAGGAAGATTATTATTTTTGCCTGCCCATTCACCCATTCCTGGCTCCTTTGGGTAACAGTATCTTGATAACATGAGTTTTCTTTTGGACATAGACCCTCTCCCAAATTTCCGTCTATGCAGTATGTGGGCCATGTAGCCTAGACCTGGCCAATTTGCATTTTCTATTGGTTCAACATTAGGCTTGAGATCCAAAGGGGTTCTGCAAAGACACTGAGGTTTTTATGGGAATTCTTGGTACGGCAATGCTGTCCACTGCGATTGCTGAGCTAATAGACATACCTTAGAAGCACTGATAATTATCTTCCCACAGCATATGGAAAGCCTGCCTGAGAGTGGAGCCAGTACACAGAAAAAGGGAGCTGAGAGATGGGGAGAAGCAGTTTTTGATGACATCATTTCAGCACTTGGATCCAGTCATACCTGATCCAGATATATTCCTGGACTTTTTATTCGAGCCGGTAAGTCACTCTGCTTTTTTTGTTGTTGTTCTTTTGCCAGTTGGGTTGGGTTCTGTCCCTTACAACTAAGAGGGCCAACTGATACAAAGTTGAATGATTTGCTGAAGGAAGTAAATCAAGTTACAGGCAAAATCAAAGCTAGAATTCAGATCTTCTTCCTTTTAAACTATTATGCTGCCTCTCCTTCATTTCACATAATGTTTGTTGACCTGTTTCTTTTTGATTCCACTATAAAATGGAAGTCATTTAGCCTCTTCATTCAATCCTGATTTTTTAAAATGCCTTGAGTTTTTACATGGTTTCTTCTCAAGTTTCAAAAGCTTATCAGCAAAACATCATTGGCAAATACAATTTGTGACAATGTTGGATATTCTGGTTTTGTTTGGGAAACGAGGAAAAGGGGTAATTTTCAAAAGCCAAGGAGAAGTAAGGGAGAGATCAGTGACCTTTTTTGTTGTTGTTTCCGGCAGATTTATAATTCAATAAAAAATATGTTCTGCAGTCATTTAGCCCATGTGTTCAATATTAGACTTTTCAGCCAAAACTGTTCATATCTTTAAGCAGCTTTGGAGTTTTTTATTTAAGTGAAGGATGCTGCAAAAATGTTGAACTCAACATTCCCCCTGAAGTTCTTTCAAGAGTGTTATTATGAATAGTGCAGTTTTAAGAAATTGCAGATGAACTGTGCGAATCAAGATGAAAGACGGAGCACACAAGCAGCTGTGAGCAAGACTTATGCAGAAGTATGCAAATTTTAACCCCAGTAATGATGAAATGTTAGCCTCGTGTTTCAGTAGTAATAATAACTACTCTGATCTAATGATGAGTCAAGAGGTGCAAAGGGCACTTAGAGTTAAGAATTAATAAGAAGTAAAGAAATCTTTTTTCCATGACATCGTATTATTTGTGTGACTACTCTTATTGTTCAGTGCAGATCACCATAGAAACAAATATTACCCATGACATGTTCATGGTGCAGGTACTTGACATTAAATGTAAAGCTGTTCTACAGAATTTTGAACCTTTAGCTTCAGTAAAACCGGGTACTGGTTCATTTTTATAGAAGCTGATTCCTTGAATTTAAGGAACCTTCTGATAGTGTTAGAATTTGGTGACAACTGTGGGTCAAGCCTTTACATGTAATGAGGAGGGGAAAAGAGAGAGAGAGAGAGAAAAGAGGCTAAGGGGCTTGAGACAATGGTAGAGAGAAGATTCCAGAGTCAAGAAAGTGATATAAAGGGCTATAAAGTTCCCTTTAAATAATAGCTGTCACAACTTGAGTACTATATGCCAGGCATGATAAAACATTTTATAATCATAATATCATTAAAACCCAGAATAGTCCAGTGGGTTAGGGAAAACAGAGGCTTCCCTAGGGTTTCAACTGTAGAAAGAGGTGGGGTGGGATCCACTCAAGTACAGCAGAGCTCTCAAACACTGCTATATTGTATGTCTGCTATTTTGTGTCATCCTTAACACCCACCATGTCACAATCCAGGGTGCTCCATTTATCTCTATACAAACAAAATTTGTCAAGCAGCCTTTGGGAGATCTTCATTTCCTTCCCTCCCTGCCTTCGTGGTACTATCTTTTAGATTTTTAAAATCAATGTTTATTTTGTAGGCAATATATAAAAATATTCTTGTAAAAAAAATTTGAAAAGTAAAATAAGACACTGCATCTAAGGCTAGAGTTTGCTTTGACTGCCATCACTAGTCTTATTCTCTCCCTGCCTTTCTGCTGAAACTGTGTGGTGACTAGTTCCTAGGAAGTACCCTGATCAGGCTTAGCACTTATTTCACAGACTGGAAAAGTCTAGGGGGGCAGTTCTCCAGGTGGACTCTTAACTAGGTTCTGCCTTTCTCAGAGTCCTAGCTGCCTCTTTTTCTACTATCCTCAACAGGCTCCTTTCATCTTGTGCTCCCAACATAACTTCCAGCTCTTGCCATCATGCTGATTTCTGGTCAGTAGTGAATACGAAAAGGAAGGGAAAGGGGCACACTCATTCCCTTTAAAGATGTGAACTGAAAGGTGCAGATATCGTTTCTGCTCACGTGCCATTACCCACAGCAGAGACACACGGCTGCATCCCTTTTGTGTTATGCTGTTGCGGCAGATATTGCTACTGGTTTCCGAATATTTATTCTTTTCAATAGTAGACTCCCCAAATTTTACCTGGACAAATGGCTTCCAGGTTAAAGTCTGCATTTCCCAAGCTCCCTTGCAGCAGTGGTAGGATCTCACCAGTACCCTTTTTTGCACTCTTCTGGCCTGAAAAATAGGTCTCAAAACTAGGCAAATCTGTATGGTTCGCCAACCCTGGAGATTCTGTAATGCATTTCTGCTTTCAGATTTTACCCAGTCCTCACAGATTCCTGGGACAGAAGACTCAATGGCTCTGGTCCCTACCTGTTCCCAGCATAGGGCCCCTTCAGCTATAAAAGAGGCTGCAAAATATTATCCTTATCTGGGTAGTCATATGCTCATCTTTATAAAATTTGAGTATTTTTTTATGAAAGGAAACAGGGTACAATGGAAACTGGAGAACAACTAACAGTCTCTATTACATTTAATCAAAACATATTCAGTGCAGTTCAATTGGTACTCAGAGGTCGACTTTGTAACCTTAAATGTATATATTCAAAAAGAAGAATAGAAAAGTAATGAACCCAGAACTCAACTCAGGAGTTGGAAAAAGAACAGAGTAAACCAAAAGAATGTAGAAAGAAGAAGCTAATAAAGATAAGAACAAACATTAATGAAACAGAAAACAAATAATAGAGACAATCAACAAAAGCAAAGCCTGGTCCTTTGATCAGATTAATTAAATGGACAAGCATCTGGCAAGATGAGAATCAAAGAAAGAGAAAAGGTACGAAATGAACATTGAGGACAAAAAAAAGGGGACATTAAATATAGAATAGTGATTTAAAATATTATTTGGATTATTAAGAACAAGTTTATGTAATAAATATGATAAGTTAGATAAAATTGACATTTTTTTCTAGAAAAAAATATAAATGACCAAATTGTCTTGAGTGAGGGAAAAGGACTTATAAAGCTGTGAAAGCACTTTTTAGGAGTGAAACATCTACTCGCTCTGAATTCCGCCTCACTCTGCCACCAGCCCCTCACATACACACATTCATACTCAAGGGCCAGATGGTTTAAATTGAGTTTTACCACACCTTCAGAGAATAGATAACTTCTACCTTCTATGAATTGAGACTCTGCAGAAAGAAGAATTCTCCAAATCCTGTTTTGAGAAAAGTAAATTCTTGTTACTGTTGGGGATTGAATCACATCCCCTATAAGATATGTTCAGGAGGGGAGAACCTAAGATGGCGGCTAGGAGAGACAGGGCAAAAAAACACCTCTGTGAAAAATACTAGATAAAAGCCAGAGAGTGACCCAGAACACCAGTTCCAGCGAGGCACCAGCTGGACAAGGTCTGCAAAATCGATAGGGATCGTGCACTTGGTGAAACTGGGAGTCTGCATCCTGAAACGAGTGAGTGAGCCTGCTGAATGTCCGGCAGCCATGCTGCAGTGTGGGGGAACCATGGGTTGGCATTTGGAGGCAGACTAGTTCTTTCTTAAAAAAAAAAAACCCAAAAGTGGCTGCAGATACAGCAACGAGAACCACACAGTGAAGCTCGGTGGGAACGGGCTATGTGAACGCCTCATTATCTGGCGTGGAAGATAGCCTTTCATGGACTCACTGCTAATTGTCTTGGAGCGAGGAGGGCCGAGGTGAGCCAAAAGGAGAGAAAAAACCACACCTCTTGCAGCCATCTTCCCGGCGGGCTAGGAATGCTCCTGCCTGGCACCGGAGCCATGGACCAGAGCCACACCAAGGGACCCAGTGTGACGGGAAGTGTTTCCTGCAACACCGCACACATGCCACAATATCGGCCGTGGACAGTGGTCTTTCGTGCACCCACAGCTGGTTGTCCCAGAGCTGAGAAGGCAGAGCTATACAAAAAGGGGGAGGTTAACACGCCCCATTCAGTCATCTTTACAGCAGGCTGAGAACGCCCCTGCACAGCCCAGCAGCCCAGGGCTTCCCTTGAGGTACGGTGCGCACTTGTGACATAGCACAGCCTTCCCCCAGCAGAGGCCCTGGAAGGGCACAGCTAGTAAGAGGGGACCTACTCAGAAATCCCAGGGACCCTACGCCAATACCAAGGACTTATGGATCAGTGGCAGAGAAAATCTGTGTTGAGACTGAAATGAAGGTTTAGACTCTTGCAACAGCCTTAAATCTCCAGGAACACCTGGGAGGTTTGATTATTAAAGCTTCCCTGTCTCCCTCACTGCTCAGACACACGCCCCACATTCAGGGCAAACAGCACCAACACCACACCCAAACTTGGTGCACCACTTGGACCCTACAAGAACCAGACCCCCACACACAACAAAGACAAAGTTGGGAAGAACTGACTTGAGGGGAATAGGTGACTCGCGGATGCCATCAGCTGGTTAGTTAAAGTGTACGCCACCAAGCTGTAGATCTGACAGATTAGAGACTGGGGTTTCAATAATCCTTCATATCCTAAAAGAACACTATCAAGTAAAGCAAATGCCAAGAGGCCAAAAACAACAGAAAAATTTAAAGCATGTGACAAAACCAGACGATATGGAAACCCAAACCCAAACACCCAAATCAAAAGATAAGAGGAGACACAGCACTTGGAGCAATTAATCAAAGAACTAAAGACAAACAACAAGAGCATGGCACAGGATATAAAGGACATGAAGAAGACCCTAGAAGAAATTGCAAGAGTAAACAAAAAAATAGGTGACCTTATGGAAATAAAAGAAACTGTTGACCAAATTAAAAAGATTCTGGATACTCATAGTATAAGACTAGAGGAAGCTGAACAACGACTCAGTGACCTCAAGAACCACAGAATGGAAAATGAAAGAACATAAGAAAGAATGGGGAAAAAATCGAAAAAATCGAAATGGATCTCAGGGATATGATAGATAAAATAAAATGTCCAAATTTTAAGACTCATTGGTGTCCCAGAAGGGGAAGAGAAGGGTAAAGGTCTAAAAAGAGTACTCAAAGAAATTATTGGAGAAAACTTCCCAAACCTTCTACACAATATAAATACACAAAGCATAAATGCCCAGTGAACTCCAAACAGAATAAATCCAAATAAACCCACTCCAAGACATATTCTGATCAGACTGTCAGATACTGAAGAGAAGGAGCAAGTACTGAAAGCAGCAAGAGACAAGCAATTCACCACATACAAAGGAAACAACATAAGACTAAGTAGTGACTACTCAGTGGCCACCATGGAGGTGAGAAGGCAGTGGTATGACATATTTAAAATTCTGAGAGAGAAAAATTTCCAACCAAGAATACTTTATCCAGCAAAACTCTCCTTCATATTTGAGGGAGAGCTTAAATTTGTCACAGACAGGCAAATGCTGAGAGATTTTGCTAATAAAAGACCTGCCCTGCTTCAGATACTAAAGAGGGCCCTACTGACAGAGAAACAAAGAAAGGAGAAAGAGATATAGAGAAATTTAACAGACATATATAGAACATTACATCCCAAATCACCAGGATACACATTCTTCTCTAGTGATCACAGAACTTTCTCCAGAATAGACCATAGGCTGGGACATAAAACAAGCCTCAAGAAATTAAAAAAAATTGAAATGATTCAAAGTACATTCTCTGACCACAATGGAATACAAATAGAAGTCAGTAATCATCAGAGACTTAGAAAATTCACAAACACCTGGAGGTTAAAAATGAGGGGGAGATGAAAACATTGCTGGATAATCAAAAGCTGAGGGACTTCATCACCAGTAGATCAGTCCCATAAGAAATGCTAAAGGGAACTGTGCAGGCTGAAAGGAAGGGACACTAAACAATTGACTGAAACCACATGAAGAAATAAAGATTTCCAGTAAAGTTCACATGGTAAATATAAATACCAATACTGCTGTATGTTTGTTTGATTTGTAACTCCACTTTTTACTTCCTACAGGATCTAAAATACATAAAGTGTAATGATAAATCAGTGGTTTTGGACTCAATGTAAAATATGTAATTTTCGACAAGAACTACATAAAGGTGGGGGAATGGAGGAGTATAGGGACATGGTTTATGTGTCCTATTGAAGTTAAGTTGGTATCAAAAAAAACAAGATTGTTATAGACTTAAGATGTTAAATTTAAGCCCCACAGTAAACACAAAGAAAGTATCAGAGAATATGATCATAGGGATGAAAAGTAGAGTATGGGTTATGAGAAGTGGGGGAAGAGGCAATGGCGAGTTAATAAGAAATGAGTGTAGGGTTTCTGTTTGAGGTGAAGGGAAATTTCTAGTAATGGATGGTGGGAAGGTGATGACATTGCAACATTGTGAAATGTGATTAATCCCACTAAAAGGAATGCTTGGGAGGGGGTGGAATGGGAAGATTTATGCTATAGATATGTTTCCACAATTGAAAAAAAAAGTCTAAATAGATAATGACAATTAAATGCCATAGGTGATCCTGGATGATATCGAAGAATAGAGGAGAAAAGGCTCAAAAGGACACAATTGGGACATAAGGAAAAAATGAAATATAGAATGTAAGCTTTATATCAATGTTAAATTTCTTGAACTTCTTAACTACACTTAATGTGAATACATAAATGAATATTCTTGTTCATAGGAAATGTATATGTGAATTACATTATTTGTTCAAGGATGTGTGCAACTTGCTCTCTTATGTTCAGAAGACAGAGCAATAGATGATGGATGATAGGGACGGAGGGAGGGAAAGAAAGAAATGGTAAAGTGACAAAATATTAAAGTTGGTAGTTCGGGGTATCGGTGGAGGGGGGTTGGGGTATGCTGGAATTCTGTGTATGGGGTTTGTATTATTTTTGCAACTGTTCCTCTAGGTTTGAATTTATTTCAAAAAAAGAAAAAAAAGATATATTCAGATCTTAACCTCCAGACCTGTGGGTATGAACCCATTTGTAAATGGAATATTTGAAGATCCTATTAAGATGAGTCCAAATTGAATCAGGGTGGTCCTTGGTCCAGTATGACTGGAGTTCTTATAAGGAGAGGGAATCCAGACAGAGACAGATGACTGAGCAGGAAGAGGAAAAGCTGCAGGAGGAGACTGGGGGAGACAGATCACCATGTGATAAAGGCAAAGACTGATGATTGCCAGCAAGTCACCACCAGAATGCTTCAAACTTTGGAGAAAGCCTGGACTGTTGATAACTTGATTTTTGGACTTCTAGCATCAAAAACTGTCAGACAATAAATTCTTGTTGTTCACGCTGACCAGTGGGTAGTATTTGGTATAGCAGCCCTGGCAAACTAAGACAATTATTGTAGTGGATGCTGTGACTAACTGTCCAGAACCCCATTTAGAACCAAGGCACACGTTCTCCAGCTGCTAGGAGTGGTGGTCACTGAGGGCTTGCAGCTAAGTCCCTTTCCTAAAAGGGCCAAAGAGTGCCGCCTTGGGAAAGATCACATTCTCTTCCTTGGGACAACCCAAATCCAACGACTAGCAGATGCAATGAGGCAGAAGCCTGGCCTCTTCTCAAGTCATTTGGACCACTCTGAAGGACCAGTGTAGTTCTAGAGCTCTGAGCATTCTAGTTCCATCTGGTGAAGTCTTCACAGTGGCTGTATCACCATCCTGCTCTTTTCTCTGCTTTCATTCCCCATACATATTGGTCCTCAAACCCTCTCCAGTAAACTTCCTAAACACAAATCTATACCCCAGAGTATGTTTCCTGGGGAAGGTGATTGAAGGCAATAACAAAACCAGGCAAGGACAGTATGAGAAAGGAAAATAGATCAAATTAAAAAGATATATTATGATGAAATAAGTTTATCTCAGGACTCAAGACAGTGTAACATTTGAAATCTGGTAATGCAATTCACTGCAAAAGCAAATTAAGGAGAATGATTGTATGATTGTCTCACTGGCAGAAAAGTAATTCATACAATTCAACTTTATTTAATGATAAAAAAAAATCTTAACCCAATCTTATCATGAGATAAACCTCAGGCAAATTCCAATAGTGGGCATCCTATTAAAAATACCTGTCATGTTGTGTCCTGGTTGGTATCCGAAAACAGAAAAAAGGCATTAAATTAAAACTAAGGAAATCTAAATAAACCGTAGATCATAGTGAATAATAATGTATCACTATTCATTCACTAATCGTAACAAATGCATCATACTAATGTAAGACGTTAAATACAGGAAAAACAGGGTAGGGTATATAGGAACCCTTTGTACTATCGTTTCAATTTTTCTGTAAATCTAAATCTATTCTTAAAAATCAAGTCTATTTAAATAGGAAAAGACTGGAAGGAAGTATGCCAGTATTAATTGCTTTTACCTCTGGCTTGTTGTGAAGATTGAAAAAGATACTTATAAAGTACTTAGCTGAGAACCTACCATATAGTAAGTATTCAGTAAACATTACCTATTGTCATTATTATTAATACTGTTATTGATTTTAATATCTTCTTTTTACCTTCTATATTAAGAAATTCGATCACAGGCACATATTACTTTTATCCTCAGAAATGTTTTTTTCAAAGAAAAGATGACCTTCTAGGACACCGTCTGAAATGCCCTAACCGGGGAGTGAGGCAACCCCACAGCAAGTGTAACAACTCATCGAAATCTCTCGTGGTCCTTCAATCCCAGAAACTCACGTTTTGGCAAGTGATACTGGAGGATTTGCTTTTGTGTTGAGTGGTCCCAGAAGGTCTAGCCCTTCTTGGAGTAATTATCCATCTGAAAGATTTCTGATGAAATCTTTCTCTTCAGTCTCTGGCATGGAGGTTCATTTCCACCCTACAGCTGGCCCCAGGGAGAAGGAAAGACCTTTCTTCCTAAAAGAGAAGACAAGGCTGACCTGTGGACAGAGCTGCTGGCGACCACCTGCATGAGCCAGACACTGGGTGCGCTGGGGCATGAGGGTGAGGGTGAGACTGCGGCTAGAGAAGGAAGAAGAATGACTGAACAATGGCTATGAACATCTGCTGGCAAATCAGAAAGAGATGAGAAAAAAAAAAAAGAAAAGAAAAGAAAAGGACCATCCAGGTACCTCTGAGGGTCCATTTAAAGCTGAAAGAGGGAAGGGAACTACACTTGCAACATGCAGGTCAGACTGCTATGCTCTGGGGCCTGGTGGAGAGGAGTTGTGAAAGCAGATGAGGGCATGACCCACACTGCCTAAATGTCTCACAGTTACTTGCAAGTTTGTACAAATCCTCATAAGTCTATGCTTTATTGTTTTTATGTTTTTATTTTTAATAAAGATGCACTGGATGTTGAGATCGAGCTCATTCATATTGGCGACAAAAGCAACAATAGTTTCAGCAAACAAAAAAACTATAGCAAACAAAATAGAGGCGTTAAACGTTAGAAATATTTCTTTTTAAAAATTCAGGAAAAATATAGATGAATATTGCCCTTTGCCAACATTTGCATTTAGTATTAATTGGGCATTCTAGCAAATTAAATAAGGTAAGAAAAAGAAAATATCTAAAGATTAAAATGGAAGAAACAAAATTATTATTCATTTGCATATGATCATCATCAAAAATCCAAGAAAATCTACAAACTGTTTAGCAATCATTAAGAGAGTTCAATAAGTTCGTAGGATTAGATCAATAAAAGCAATACTCTTTTTGCTTTAACCAATTAGAAAATGTAACAGCAATAATAATATCCTACTCACAAATGCAAAATGTGCTTTCATCAATTGTAACAAACATTCCACACCAATGCAAGGTGTTAATAATAGAGTGGTATATGGAAATCCAGTATGTTATGCATATTTGTTCCTGAACACACAACTTCTCTAACAAAGAAAAAGAAAATTTCAAAGTAGGTAGAAGCAAACACAACAAAAGAGATATAAGGCCTTTAAGGAGAAATAAGGAGAAAATTAAAAAATTTTTGAAAGCTGTAAGAAAATCCTAAATAAATGAGAAAGCGTGTTCTTAAATGGGAAGAATCTGTGTCGTCCGTATTGTTAATCCTCTTCAAAATGATCTATAAATTCAATGCTATAGCCATTCAAGACCTAGAAGAAATGTTACATTTCTGTACTTAATAAGGCTTTGCCACTTTTACCTCACGTCTTCTTAAAAATTAGTCTATCCTTGTCATGGGTTGATTTTTTTTTCCCCAGCAGTACAAATGCATTGTTACTTAGGCAGTAGCCTCTCATTGCCACTGTGATTGTCTCTAAGTAACATAAATATCTTGAAAAGAGTGGTTCTTAGATCCCCAAATTCATTTTAATTCTCAAGCTGTGTTGAGAAGTTTGATTTCAAAATGAAGAAAAATAGTAGTTAAAAAAAGTTATATTCTTTAAAAAGAATAAAAAACCCTTTTTTTTTCATCTCTTTCTGATTTCCCAGAAATTGAAACTCAGAAAAATTAGGGAATTTGCAAGGTCATCAAGGACATGATTAGGAAGTCAGGGAGTTTAAAATAGACTTGGGCCCTTAATAAAAATTGACACAGTCTCTTACCCGTGACTCTTCCCATAGAACTTTGCTCTACACGTGGAAGTACGCTGGAAATCAGGAGACTCATATTCTGGTCCAAGTTTATAGCAATATATACTCAGCAGGTTATTTTGATTAGCTTGTTCATGAACAGATAATTTATTGACCACTAATATGAGAGGTACTGGGAGGATACCATCCCTATCCCTGGGAACCCACAGTCTTTCAAGGGGGAGAGGATCTGTTTAATTCTTAAGGTGATTTTCTTTATGCACAAAATCTGATGTGACTGTCCTCTTCTGAATGGTTAATACCTCTTTTTTTTGGCAGCAGCAAAATTGAAAATTTCCAAGGTGCTTCCCACTGAATATATTAAGTTTTCAAGATGCATTGGTAATTCCGCTCAAGGTACATAATTATCATACAGGAATTACTTCCTGAAGCATGAATGTCAGCAGCTATATTTTTAAGTTAGAATGGACTGAAAATCTACAGGTTAAAACACAGTGTTGCATTATTTAGCCCCTTCCATTTTTAGAGGAGAGTGGAAAATGTAGTTATTTAGACTTTTGACAGTGTGCATGTACTTTAAAATGACTGTGACGATGAATTTTATTCTAAACTTATCCTTTGATACCAAAAGGGAAGCACACATTTGGGTTGCTTACGTATCTGACACAGCAAATTATATGATTTCTTCACCCTGGTTAAGTCAATCTCAGTCGTGGTACATAAGGCATTCGGGGTGGAGTACTCCTCAGGTACCTATTATGAAGTTAGCTCATCCTCCTAGCCCCAAAGTATTCCTTAAGCTTCCTCTGAACAAAGTGTTATTTTGCCAGGTCAGTCAGAGGCCAGTGCTTCATTATGGCTCAGGGTAGGAGGTCGTGCTTACCTTTCTGACCAGGCCTGATACCATATCCATGTATTACAGATACCATATATCATATTCTAGATCCATCATTCCCAACTGGAGGTGGTGGGGGTGGTAATTTTGTCCCCCAGGGGACATTGGGCGATGTCTGGAGGCATTTTTTGTTGTCATAACCAGGGCAAGGGTTTATAATCCCAACAGAGAATTATTTGGCCCCAAATATCAGTGTTGAGGGTGAGAAACCCTGTTCTAAAATAAAAGCATGGCACAATTTTTTTTTCTATTTGCATATACGTGGAATACCTAAAAATATTTAACACATTTAAATTTCAGGTTCAAGTTATATGAGCCAATCTGCAGAGAACCCATGACAGGGCAGATATGTGGGAGGGACTTTCCTAATCTACTTAGCCTTTTCCATGATCTTTGTTCTTGGCATGGGTCCAACCATAGGGCCAGCCCTTCCATGGTCAGGAAGCAAGATTCCCCTAGACCCTCACTCTTCCATCCCTCTCCTTTCTCACCGTCCCTTTGTCAGTTTAATGCAGCACTGTCCAATAGAACTTTCTGTGATGAAGGACATATTCCCATGTGACCTGGCCTCCAAAAGAGACACCTGCAAAACTATCAGATGTTTTAGACTCCAGAAGTTAACCTCTTTGGATTTATAAATCTCTGTAATGATATACAGGCTTTTCTCCTATCATTTTGCTCTTTTAAGAGTGCCTCTCTCTGTCCCTTACTTATGTGACCATGTAAGTTCTCTTCTATTATACAGATGGAATGTGGCTCTCGAAGAGAAGACTGGGCCTTCCAAGGACAAGGATTGTCACTCCGACTGAAGTAATAAGGCCATTATGTATTTCTTTCCCCTTACCTTCCTTTTCTTCTGCCCATCTCTCCCCAGCCCTACTCACCTTCTCTCCCTTCCCCTCCTTCTTTCCCTCTTCTTTCCTCCCCTCTTGCCTCCTCTTTTCCTCTCTCTCTCTCCTTTGCCTTTTTTTTTTTTTAAATTCAATTTTATTGAGATTGTTCAAATACCATACAATCATCCAAAGTGTACAATCAGTTGTTCATGGTACCATTACATAGTTGTGCATTCATCACAATTATTTTTTTCAATTTTTAGAACATTTTCATTACTCCAGAAAACAAATAAAAATAAAAAAGAAAACTCAAATTTTCCCATACCCCTACCCCCCCCCCATTATTGACTGGTAATATTGGTAAAGTAAATTTGTTACTGTTGATGAAAGAATGTTAAGATACTACTAACTGTAGTATGTAGTTTGCAATAGGTATATTTTTTCCCTATATACCCCTCTATTATTAATTTTATAGTTTCATACATTTGTTCTAGTTCATGAAAGAGATTTCTAATATTTGTACAGTTAATCATGGACATTGCTCACTACAAGATTCACTGTTTTATACATTTCCATATTTTAACCTCCAACTTCCCTTCTGGTGACATATGTGACTGTAAGCTTCCCCATTCCACCACATTCACACACCATTCAGCACTGTTAGTTATTCTTACAATAACATGCTACTGTCACCTCTTTCCATCTCCAAACACTGAAGTTCAACCTAGTTAAACATTCTGCTCATAATAAGCAACCACTCCCCATTCTTTAGCCTCCTTCATATACTGGGAACCTATATTTTATACAATATTTGCCCTTTTGTGTCTGACATTTCACTTCTTTCACTCAATATAATGCCCTCAAGGTTTCTTCATCAACCTGTTTTTTTGTTTGTTTGTTTGCTTTGTTTTTTTTGTTTTTTCATTTTTATTGAGATTGTTCAGATACCATACAATTATCCAAAGATCCAAAGTGTACAATCACTTGCCCCTGGGTACCCTCATACAGCTGTGCATCCATCACACTTAATTTTTGTTCAATTTTTAGAAACTTTTCATTACTCCAGACAAGAAATAAAGTGCAAGATGAAAAAAGAAAAAAAGAAAAGGAAACTCTAAACCTCCCCTATCCCTAACCAACCCCCCTCAATTGTTGACTCCTAGTATTGATATAGTATGTTTGTTACTGTTTATGAAAAAATGTTGAAATACTACTAACTGTAGTATATAGTTTGTAATAGGTATATAGTTCTTCCCTATATGCCTCTCTATTATTAACTTCTAATTGTATTGTCATACATTTGTTCTGGTTCATGAAGTGATTTCTAGTATTTGTACAGTTGATCATGGACATTGCCCACCATAGGATTCAGTTTTATACATTTCCATCTTTTGACCTCCAACTTTCCTTCTGGTGACATATATGACTCTGAGCTTCCCCTTTCCACCTCATTCACACACCATTTAGCGCTGTTAGTTATTCTCACATCTTGCTACCAACACACCTGTTCATTTCCAAACATTTAAGTTCATCCTAATTGAACATTCTGCTCATACTAAGCAAGAGCATCTACATTTCTTCCACAAGGCAGGAGGGAGAGTCAAAGAAGGTAGAGAGGCAAAAGAAAGAGGAAACAAAAAAATGACAGCTAGGAAGCAGCAAAAGGAAAAATAACCTTAAATCAAAGTAGAATAAAGAATCAGACAATACCACCAATGTCAAGTGTCTAACATGCCTCCCCTATCCCCCCCTCTTATCTGCATTCACCTTGGTATATCACCTTTGTTACATTAAAGGAAGCATAATACAATGATTCTATTAGTTACAGTCTCTAGTTTATGCTGATTGCATCCCTCCCCCAATGCCTCCCCATTTTTAACACCTTGCAAGGTTGACATTTGCTTGCTCTCCCTCGTAAAAGAACATATTTGTACATTTTATCACAATTGTTGAATACTCTAGATTTCACCAAGTTACACACTCCCAGTCGTTATCTTTCCTCCTTTCTTGTGGTGTCTCACATGCTCCCCATCTTCCTCTCTCAACCATATTCATAGTTACCTTTGTTCAGTGTACTTACATTGTTGTGCTACCATCTCCCAAAATTGTGTTCCAAACCACACACTCTTGTCTTCTATCACCCTGTAGTGCTCCCTTTAGTATTTCCTGTAGGGCAGGTGTCTTGTTCACAAAGTCTCTCATTGTCTGTCTGTCAGAAAATATTTTGAGCTCTCCCTCATATTTGAAGGACAGCTTTGCTGGATACAGGATTCTTGGTTGGTGGTTTTTCTCTTTCAGTATCTTAAATATATCACACCACTTCCTTCTTGCCTCCATGGTTTCTGCTGAGAGATCCACACATAGTCTTATGAAGCTTCCTTTGTATGTAATGGATCGCTTTTCTCTTGCTGCTTTCAGGATTCTCTCTTTGTCTTTGACATTTGATAATCTGATTATTAAGTGTCTTGGCGTAGGCCTATTCATATCTCTTCTGTTTGGAGTACGCTGCGCTTCTTGGATCTGTAATTTTATGTCTTTCATAAGAGATGGGAAATTTTCATTGATTATTTCCTCTATTATTGCTTCTGCCCCCTTTCCCTTCTCTTCTCCTTCTGGGACACCAATGATACGTACATTATTGTACTTTGTTTCATCCTTGAGTTCCCAGAGACGTTGCTCATATTTTTTCATTCTTTTCTCCATCTGCTCCTTTGCGTGTAGGCTTTCAGGTGTTTTGTTCTCCAGTTCCTGAGTGTTTTCTTCTGCCTCTTGAGATCTGCTGTTGTATGTTTCCATTGTGTCTTTCATCTCTGTGTTGTGCCTTTCATTTCCATAGATTCTGCTAGTAGGTTTTTTGAACTTTTGATTTCTGCCGTATACATGTCCAGTGCTTCCTTTACAGCCTCTATCTCTTTTGCAATATCTTCTCTAAACTTTTTGAATTGATTTAGCATTAGTTGTTTAAATTCCTGTATCTCAGTTGAAGTGTACGTTTGTTCCTTTGACTGGGCCATAACTTTGTTTTTCTTAGTGTAGGTTGTAATTTTCTGTTGTCTAGGCATGGTTTCCTTGGTTATCCAAATCAGGTTTTCCCAGACCAGAACAGGCTCAGGTCCCAGAGGGAAGAAATATTCAGTATCTGGTTTCCCTATGGGTGTGTCTTAGAAAATTGCTCCACCCTTTGATGCCTCGGGTCACTGTGCTTTTGTGCCCAGCAGGTGACGCCTGTTAGCCTATAATTCTTGACTGGTGTGAGGAGGTGTGGCCGTGTTCCCCCAGGCTCTGGGGTCTGGTTCTGAATGGAAAGGGCCCCACCCCTTTCCTCCTAGAGAAGACAGACCCCTCAGGTGGAGGTCATTAGCATTTCAATGGTCTCGCTCTCTGCTTGTGCTGTCTCCACCCTTCCCAGAGTCACAGCCCTGGAAACTGAAAATGACTGGGGCTTTCTCCACTGAGCCAAAAAAGAAACAGATAGTCCCCTTCAGACCCAGTCCAAGGCGACCCTCCGGCTCTCCCAGGTCAGTCGTCACCCAAAGCCTCTGTCTGTTTTTTGGGGCTGCGTACCTGTAGTGAGCAGTTCACACGCGCTACTTAAAACCCCAGTTGGAGCTCAGCTGAGCTGTATTCGCTTGCTGGGAGAGAGCTTCTCTGTGGCACCACGCGGCTCCGCAGCTCAGGCTATGGGGGAGGGGGTCTCCCGACCTGGTTCTGCAGGTTTTACTTACAGATTTTATGCTGTGTTCTCGGGCATTCCTCCCAATTCAGGTTGGTGTATGATGAATGGATGGTCTCGTTTGTCCCCCCACAGTTATTCTGGATTATTTACTAGTTGTTTCTGGTTTTTCGTAGTTGTTCCAGGGGGACTGCTTAGCTTCCACTCCTCTCTATGCCGCCATCTTGCCCGAGACTCTCTCCTTTGTCTTTTGTTTACAAACCCTTTGCAACGTGTCCTATTCTACCTTAAGAATATAAACATTAAATATTTTTTGGGATTCCATGTATATGCCTAACTGCCTAACAGGAAAAAATTATTTGTAATTGTGCCATCTCTCTTTTAGGATAAGATACATACATGGTTGTCTGGAGTGTTAGTTCAGATCCTCTGAGAGGCAGATACAGAGATAGAATTAGACGTGCAAGCACTTTGTTGGGGAAATACCCATGAAGGAAAATGGGGAGGGAGCTGGAGCAAGTGGGGAGAGCCATCACTGCAATGCAGGTCTGAAGGAAAAGGAAGGCAGGAAGGCTGGTAGGAGAGTCTAGACTGCAGTGTGCCTCTGAAAACATTTCAGCAAGGCCAAAGGGGAGTGCTGGAGCCAACATGGCTCATCAGAGGAGCCGCGTCTCACAGGATCAGGTCTGCCTTAGCATCCCTGCTCTGCTCCCTCACTGGTTGGGAACCAGTGAGAAGAATGGCCTCAGCACAAAAGCGGTGATCAATCACAGCTCAGAAGTACAGCCAATGACCGATGTGCTCCCTGCAGTGGGAGGTCTGAGAGGCTCATTCTCATTCGTGGCCAGCACATCTGGGTTATACCTAAAATGCCCCAGGCCTGGTGGGAAAGTACAGCCTCTATGCCATGAGCTGTAGACAAGCAGTATCCCCTGACTGACCTGGTAAAATGCTAGTTTGTTCAGAGGAAGCCCATTGAATGGTTTCTGGCCACTGTCCTTCCCATCCTGTACACTCGTACTTCAGTGATGCATTTTCAGGTCTTCCCAGTCCCTAGGGTCTCAGCTCACCTGTCATCTTAAACACACATATCCCTTCTGCTGGAGTGAGGCTTCTCTGTTCCTCCAACATTACTCCAGGCCAATTTCTTTTCTTTTTTTTTATTGTAGAATATAACATATATACATAAAAGTGATAACTTTCAAAGTGTGATTTAACAGGTAGAGAGCAAGTTTCAAAGCATATTATGGATTATAGTTCCACAGTTTCAGTTATTTCCTCATTGTGAAATATAACATGTATATAGAAAGATGATAACTTTCAATGTACGATTTAATGAGTAGCTATAGAGCAAATTTCAAAGAATGTTATAGTTACAGTTCTGCCATTTCAATTCTTTCCATCTAGCTATTCTAATACCATAGAAACTGAAATATATATATATAAGTTTCGGTATTTGTAATCCTTTGTTAAATTCTATCTTGTCTGTTGCTACCTTCCTCTAGTTCAACCACTTTCCCGATCTTCAGGGATTTCTAGGCAGTGACCACCCTAACATGTTAATGTTGAAAAGGGGTATTGACATTATGGGAAAGGGGGACACATCTGGTTGTTCGTGAAGAGGCTGGGGGACTTAGCCGTCATACGAACACCCTGGAGTATTTAAGTTTCTGAAAAATAAACTTAGTGAGTGAAACTTTTATAGAGTCTCACATATGGACTAGGGTATTCTTAAGGGTTTTCAGGACTACTGTTGAGTTGGGCTTATCACATTGTGGCCATTTGGCATATGTAGGTGAAGCTGGCATAGGATTAACCTCCAGGACAGCCTCTTGAGTCTATTTGAATTCTCTTAGCCACTGAAACCTTATTTTGTTGCCTTTCTTTCTCCCTTTTTGGTCAAAAAGGCATTCTCAATCCCTTGATGCTAGGCTCAGGCTCATTCCTGGGATCCGTGTCCCATGTTGCCAAGGAAACACACTCCCCTGGGAGTCATGTCCCATGGAGGGTGAGGGTGATGAATTTATTTGCAGGGTTGGGCTTAGAGAGAGAGGGCACATCTGAGAAACAAAAGAGGTTCTCTGGAGGTGACTCCTAGGTATAATTACAGGTGGGGCTAAGCCTCCCCTTTAAAGCCATAAGTTTCACAAGAGCAAGCCTCAAGATTGAGGGCTTGACTTATTAAGTAGGGGGTTCCTAATTTCACATAGCGTATATTCTGTCCAAGATAAGCAATCAGTATCTCACATTATCGGCACTTAGTTGTACAGTCATCATCACTCTCAATTTTAAACAATTCTCATGACCCAAAACACTCCGAAGCTCTTATCAGCCCTTAATTATTTATCCCTGGTATTTGTGTATACCAATAAGGTATTCCTGTTAATTATAGTCCCTAGTATGCAATATAGGGACTATACCACTATACCTATACCACTCTGTTGTTAACTCTTTGTGCCAGTGTCATACCTTAGAAGCATATCATGAAAGCTCTTATACATTTGTAGTGCTTATCTGTGGGATACATGCCTTTAAAGACCCCCCTTTCAATCATGTCTGCCTTCAATGCAGCTTTGATGCTTATAATCCTGTTAACGAAAATCATCACTCCTGTCCATTCCCTTACCTTTAAATTCACCCTCATTAACATATCTGAACACATAAGGTTATCATTTCCCATTCACTAGCTTCTGTCTATCTCTAGGCCCCCTGTGTTCTACATTATAAAACATTGATTTTACATTGTTCAGGGAGTTCATAGTAGTGGTAACATACCCTATCTCTCCTTTTGTGTCTGACTTATTTCACTCAGCATTGTATCTTCAGGGTTTTTCCATGTTGCCATATGTTTCAGGACGTCATTCCTTCTCACTGCTGTGAAAGTATTCCATCATATGTGTGATATATACCACATGTTGTTTATCCACTCATCTGTTGAAGGACATTTGGATTGTTTCCATCTCTTGGCATTTGTGAACAGTGCTTCTATGAACATCAGTGTGCAAATGTCTGTTTGTGTCACTGCTTTCAGATCTGTGTATATACCGAGAAGTGAAATTACAGATTGTAGGGTAACTCAATATCTAGTTTTCTGAGGACCTTACAGAGTGGCTGTACCATTATACATTCCCACCAACAATGAATAAGAGTTCCAATTTCTCCACATCCTCTCCAGCATTTGTAGTTTCCTATTTGTTTAATGGCAGCCATTCTTATTAGTGTGAGAAGATATCTTATTGTGGTTTTAATTTGCATTTCTGTTAATTGCTAGTGGACATGAACATTTTTTCATGTGTCGTTTAGCCATTGGTATTTCCTCTTTGGAAAAATGTCTTTTCATATCTTTTGCCCATTTCATAATTGGACTGTTTGTACTATTGTCGTTGAGTTGTAGGATTTCTTTATATATGTATGATATCAGTCTCTTATCAGATATATGATTTCCAAATATTTTCTCCCATTGAGTTGGCTGCCCTTCACATTTGTGACAAAGTCTTTTGAGGTACAGAAGCTTTTGATTTTGAGGAGTTCCCATTTATCTATTTTTTTTCTTTTGTTGTATGTGCTTTGCTAATAATACCTGCTAATACTAGAATTGAAGATGTTTCCCTCTATTATTTTCTAAGAATTTCATGGTGCTGTCTCATATTGAGGTCTTTGATCCACTTTGAGTTAATTTTGTGTAGGGTATGAGGTAGGGTCCTCTTTCATTCTTCTGGATATGGATATCCAGTTCTCCCAGCCCCATTTGTTGAAGAGACTGTTTTTTCCTCAGTTAAGTGGATTTTGGTGCCTTATCAAAAATCAGTTGACCAAAGATCTCAGGGTCTATTTTCAAACTCTTGGTTCAATTCCATTGATCAATATGTCTGTCTTTGTGCCAGTCCCATGCTGTTTTGACCACTGTGGCTTTATAGTAGTTCAGGAAGTGTAAGTCCTCCCACTTTTTTTTTTAGAATGCTTTTGGCAATTCAAGACATCTTTCCCTCCCAAATAAATTTGACAACTAGCTTTTCCAAGTCAGCAAAGTAGGTTGTTGGAATTTTTGTTGGAATTGCATTGAATCTGTAGATCAGTTTGGGTAGAATTGACATCTTAATGTTTAGCCTTCCTATCTATGAACATGGAATATCTTTCCACCTAATTAGGTCCCCTTTGATTTCTTTTAGTAACATTTTGTAATTTTCTGTGTACAGGTCTTTTACATCCTTGGTTAAGTTTTTCCTAGGTACTTGATTTTTTTTTAGTTGCTATTGTGAATGGAATTTTTTTTCTTGATTGCCTCTTCAGTTAGGTCGTTTCTAGTGTATAGGAACATTACTGACTTATGTGCATTCATCTTATATCCTGCCACTTTGCTGAATTTGTTTATTAGCTCAAGTAACTGTATTGTTGATTTCTCAGGATTTTCCAAATATAAGATCACATCATCTGCAAATAATGGCAGTTTTACTTCTTACTTTTCAATTTGGATGTGTTTTATTTCTTTGTCTTGCCAGATTGTTCTGACTAGAACTTCTAGCACAATGTTGAATAATAGTGGTGAAAGTGGGTATCCTTGTCTCATTCTTGATTTTAGAGGGAAAGCTTTCAGTTTCTCACCATTGAGTACTATACTGGTTGTGGTTTTTTCATATATGCCCTTTATCATTTTGAGGAAGTTTCCTTCAATTCCTACCTTTTGAAGTGTTTTTATTAAAAAGGGTGCTAAATTTTGTCAGATGATTTTTCAGCGTCTATTGAGATGGTCATTTGATTTTTCTTTTCTATTTGTTAATGTGTTCTATTACATTGATTTTCTTATGTTAAGCCACCCTTGCATGCCAGGAACGAACCCCCCTTGGTTGTGGTATATAAATCTTTAATATACATTTGGATTCAATTTGCAAGTATTTTGTTGTGAATTTTTGCATCTATATTCATTAGGGAGATTTGGCCTATAGTTTTCCTTTCTTGTAGTATCTTTATCTGGTTTTGGTGTTAGAGTGATATTAGCTCCATAAAATGAGCTAGCAGTGTTCCTCTTTCTTCGATTTTTTGAAAGAGTTTAAGGAAGAATGGTATCAATTCTTTTTGGAAAGTTTGATAGAATTCCCCTGTAAGCCATCTGGCCCTGGGCTTTTATTTGTAGGTAGATTTTTGATGACTTATTGCATCTCTTTGCTTGTGGTTAGTTTGTTGAGGTCTTCTGTTTCTTCTCGGGTCAGTGTAGCCTGTTCACGTGTTTCTAGAAAATTGTCTGTTTTTTGGCGTACAGTTGTTCATAGTATCCTCTTATGATTTTTAAAATTTCTTCAGGATCCATAGTAATAGCCTTGCTCTCATTTCTGATTTTGTTTATTTGGGTCTTCTTTCTTTTTGACTTTGTCCATCTAGCTAAGGGTTTGTCAGTCTTGTTGATCTTCTCAAAGAACCAATTTTTCATTTTATTTTTTCTTTCTACTGCTTTTTTGTTCTTCTTATCATTTATTTCTGCTTTAATCTTTGTTATTTCTTTTCTTCTAGTTGCTTTAGGGTTAGTTTTGGATCATTCTCTAGCCTCTTCAGTTCATTTAGGTCTTTCGTTTTAGTTCTTTCTTCCTTTTTGATGTATGCATTTAAAGCTATACATTTCCCTTTCAGCCCCACCTTTGCTGCATCCCATAAGTTTTGGTATGTTGTGTTCTTGTTTTCATTTGTCTCTACATACTTACCAATTTCTCTTGCAATTTCTTTTTTGATCAACTTGTTGTTTAGGAGTGTGTTGTTTAATCTCCATATATTTGTGAAAGATCTGGTTCTTTGGTGGTTATTGACTTCTATTTGCATTCTGTTATGGTCAAAGAATGTGCTTTGAATGATTTCAGTCTTTTTAAGTTTATGAAGACTTGTTTTCTGCTCCAGCATGTGATCTATCCTGGAGAATGTTCCATGAGAGCTAGAGAAGAATGTATAATGTAAGAATGTAACAATAGATAGATAGATGATAGATAGATAGATAGATAGATAGATAGATAGATATCTGTTAAGTCTAATTCATTTTTCACATTGTTTAGGCTCTCAATTTCCTTATTGGTTTTCTGTCTAGTTGTTCTACCTATAGAAGAGAGGTGTATTTAAGTCTCCCACTGTTATTGTAGAAATGTCTATTGCTCCCTTTAGTTTAGCCAGTGTTTGTCTCATGTACTTTGGAGCTCCTTGATTGGGTGCATAAACATTTATGATTGTTATTTCTTCTTGGTGAATTGTCCCTGTTCTTTGTCTCGTATGACATCTTTGCATTTAAAGTCTCTTTTGTCTGATATTAGCATAGCTATCCCTGCTTTCTTTTTGTTGCAGCTTGCGTGGAATATTTTTTTCCATCCTTTCACTTTCAGTCTCTTTGTGTTGATGAGTCTCTTGTAAACAGCATATCAATGGGTCCAACTTTTTAATCTGTTCTACCAGTCTGTGTCTTTTAATTGGGGAGTTTATTCCATTCACATTCAACATTATTACTGTGAAGGCGGTTCTTGAACCAGACCAGGCCAATTTCTTTACATTTCTGCTTAACCATCTCTCTACCGGAGAGGATCCCTGACTCCTAGACTACATTAGAAGGCCTCACATGTGTCTAGAATTCTTCCAGCCAAACATTCATCCCACTGGATTCTGAATACTTTTTAAAATAGCCCCTTTGTCCACTAAATGATATAACCCATGAAGGCAGAGGCTGTTTCTCTCTCATTTATCTTTACACCCCTAAAGTGAGGCATAGAGTCAATTAATATCACTTGAATAAATGAAAACTTGTGCCAGATGTGCTGAAGAAGAAGATGATTAAGGCAGTCCTCACCCTTAATATGCTTATAACCTAGGACAAGGTTCTCAGGATAAGCTGGTAAGACCTCTCAGAATTAATGAAATATCAGAATTAAATCATTTTACAGAAGAATTGAAGCTTCAGTTTCCTTCAGTCAAGGATTAAATAGCCAATAGGATGCTGAGTTAAAATCCTCCCAGACTCACTTTAACAATAGATAAGATTAACTTTAATGAATGTTCTATCTGCATGCAAATGAATATTCCTAGGACAGATTTTAAATGTCATCTAGGAAAGTGACATTCGTTTACAGTCTTCTGGTTTGGAATTTGAGGTAATTTCCCCAGAATTAGAATGAAGTTTATATTTGAATTCTCTATGAAGGAAAGATTTGCTAACCCAGGGAAGCTTGTACATATGATGGTAGGGTGTAGCAGTCTACGGCTTTTAGAGTTTCAGTCTGACCAGAATGCTTTCTCAGTCCCCCTGGACTCAATCTGACTTCTCTTTTCTTCATGGAAACCCATTCCATGTGGTTACCATATAAATGACTTTACCCTTATCTCTTTGGGGTTTGGCAGATGATGTATTATGACTTATTTATTTAATGGTTATTGAAAGTTTGCTATATTGAGGCATTGTTCTAGTAACTTGATGTGCACTAACTCATTTGTTCAACACAGTGACTCCATGAGGAAGGTACTTTTATTATTATCTTCATTTTACAGATGACAAAACCAAGGCACAGAGAAGTGAAATAGTTTGCCCAGGTCACAGGGCTGGTAAAAGGCCGGGGCGGAGGCAGGATTTGAATGGGGTCATCCAGCTCAGCATAACCCCTGTACTACACTGCCTCCTGTTTTCTAGGCCACCACATCAGAACAACTCTTTCCTTTGGCATTAGTGCAGAGATGGGCATGTGGCCCAAGTCAGTCCAATTAGACCCTCCAGGGGATTTTGCTGGAGCTAATGGGAAAAAGCCCCTGTCTTTCGGAAGATCTTTGATTATGAGGACAATGTCAGCCCCGAGTATCCCATGTTTGTCAGCACAGGGAAGGGCTCAACTTACAGACGACAAAGCCAACTGAGGAAGAGAGATCTAAGAGGAGAGAACTGGTGACTGATGCTATGATGGCACTTTAAAATATTGTATTTCAACTTACTATTATGAGTATTTTCAGATATACATGAAAGTAGAGAGTTAGCATAATGAACCTCCCATCCCACCTTGTACCCACCACACATGTTTAGCAACTATCAACATTTTACTAATATATCCCTCCCTGTCTCCAATGTTTCTTTCCTTTTTTTTTCCTTGCCAGAGTATTATAAAGCAAATCTCAAACATCATTTCATTTCCCCATGAATGCTACTGATTGTCTCTCCAACAGATAAGGACTTAAAAGAATCATAATTACAATGCTGTTAACACACATAGCAAAATTAATAATAATTCCATTATCCCGGTTATAGCTTCTTGACAACCGAAGCCAATTAATTCCCTTTTCCTGTTAAGACAGTTTAAGGTGAGGTTTCTGTTTCTCAAAACGAAGCAGTGTGCTGAGTAAAACACAGGAGGAAGAGTTGCAATTATTTAGGAGTACACATATTTTTTCAGCTTAACTTTGACAGCACTCATTAAAATATAAGTAATACTTGTAGTAGGAATCAGTACATGAATAAATAACCCTCTTTATTTACATAACTCTTCACAGTTCGTAAAAGACTTTCACACACGGTCTGCTCGCATTAGGCATATGAGATGAGCAGTGATTTTTGGCCTTAGCTTACATAAGGAAGCCCAAGATACAGATTGGTTAAGAGACTTCTCCAAAGTCAGGGAATGTGATATGAAAGGTCATGATTAGAATCTGGGCCATCTTTCTTCTTGACATTCCCATTTGGCTCCTGGTGACCTTTTCCTATGAGCCTCATGAGTCACTGGTTCCAGGTTGGAATGAGCATCTAACAAAAGTATATGTAAATGAATAATGTGTTATTAAGAACTATTCAGATGTGTGTGTGTGTTTCAGTTCAAGGTGAACAACACAAAAAAGCTTAGCTGATATCCTAGACAACATTCATGTACAGCTTCTATTGAAAGAAAAAAGAATCTGGTGAAAACTTCCAAAAGAAAATATTATTAGTCATTTTAAAGAGGTGCTTACCTAGCAGTATTTAGCTTTCATTTACTGATCCAAGGTAAATTCAACAACTTTCCTCAAAGAACCAACATCCCAAGACTTTTCAAAAGTCTTAGCCAAGATGTCCAATGTGGTAAACTGTCTTAGGCTCTATTTATCTAACTCAGGAGGACAAAAACCCAAGCTGACCCAACAGATTTTGAACCCATAGTTCTGGGAAGTCAAAATGAGACAAAGATAATGCTTAGCCATGCATCATTACCCCTGGCAGGGAACATGCACTGCTTCCAGTTTGTTTACACTGACAAACCTTTTAAGAGAGGGGCTTAAAATGCTCCTAAAAGCAGACAGTCTTGGTGCCCGCTCAATTCAACAGGTAGCTCATTCCAAAACGTCTCTGAAAAAGGCCTTTGTTTGGAATAATCACTATGGGAAGGAACAAGGAACTTATTTATACACGACCAAAGAAACAAAAAAGGCAGGCAAACAGTTCTTTCCTACTTTAATATGAGTAAGGTCCAGGTAGAGAGACAACCCCTCACTATGGTTAAAAGGAGGTAATTTTCTCCTCCCTCAGGCTCTGCGGTAAGGTGGTTGGACTCAGAACCAGAGAAAAACTAGAGGCTTCTGTTCACAGCTTAGATAATCATTTCCTGTCTGTCCTTAGGCAGATTGCCTCATCAGTTTGAGGAGCCTTGATTAAGAGTGTCTCAATTTACCCATCTAAAATAATGGTTGTTTCATCAGGGGTATTGTGGGGTTTAATTAAAGCCTGTGAAGGGTAATGAGATCCTCTGATAAGACCCTGGGCAAACACTAATGTGTGTCTGCATACATGCACCACATACAGATATAGGCCTGGGTCTACAAAACTGAATTGTCTGACACAATTGCTTTCTTCATCTCATTAACATGCCTGATGCTAGTTTTGTTGCCCCAGACTTAGGACATAAATTTCTTCAGGCCAGTATTCTTCAAGGATTACCAAGCTCCCAGGTGAGGAGACCTGGTTGAGTGTTAAATGCCACAGCCAACTTTAGGCCACCTGCCTTTGTATAGTGTTTCCCAAATTGCAGGCATTCATTTCCTAAGCTCACAGATTTTATTTTTCTGCTTACCACCTGTACCATTGGTTCCTTAATATTTTTAAGTTGGGACAGTTATTTAAGTTGTCAATTTAGGGTGAAACTTCATTAAAACTGTTGTTCATAGAAAACCAGTATTTTCTAATATAATTAATGTGAATACCTATCTACTAAATTTGTAAAAGATTCATTCATGTTAATTTTGAATTATCTTGCATACTGCCAGATTATACTTACCATAATTAGGTAAGGCCAGAAGTAAAGATAATTCAAAATTGCACATAATCCCAAGACCATTTTGATGGTATTGTTTGGAGATGCTTTATCAATTAGTTATTGCAGTGTAACACATGACCCCAAAACTTAGAGTTTTAGAAAAATAACCCCGTTATTGTTAAGGGTCTGTAGATCAGCTAGGCAGTTCTGCTGATCTGGGCCGATTTGGCTGATCTTGACTGGGCTTCATCATAAATCTATGGTTGGCCGACAGGTTGGCTGAGGTTGGTTGATGTAGGATGGTCTTTCACATTGGGTGGTTATCAGGCTTTTGTCTGGGGCAGTGGGGCGACTGGACCATGTATCCCTCATCTTCCAGCAGGCTCTTCTGAACTCTGCTGGACTTGTTCCCACTCCAGAGGCAGAGAGAGATCCAAGACAAGTAGAAGATGCAAAGCCTTTTCAGGTCTAGGCTGGGAAGTGGAACAACCTCACTTTCTCCACATTTTATTGGGCAAAGAGAATGGCGATGCCAGCCCAGCCTGTTTTAGGCTGAATAATGGTCCCTCAAGATCCCTGTACCCTCATCCTGGAAACTGTGAATATTACCTTATATGGCAAAAGGAACTTGGTGGATATGATTATAACCAGTATTTTGAGATGAGGAGGTTAACCTGGATTATCCGAGTGGATCCTAAATGTAACCACTAGTGTCCTTAAAGAGGAAGACTGAGGGAGATTTGACTATAGGAGAGACAGAAAGCAATGTGATGACTGAAGTAAGATGCTACAGTGCTGGCTTGGAAATTGGAGGAAGGGGCCATGAGCCAAGGAATGCAGCTCTAGAAGCTAGAAAAGGCAAAGAAATGGATTCTCCTTTAGAGTCTCAGAGAGAGCACAGCCCTGCTGACCCATTAATTTCAGCCTATTGAAACCGATTTTGGACTTCTGACCTCTAGAACTATAGGAGAATAAATGTGTATTGTTTTAAGCACTTTCCTATCAGCCATAGGAAACGAATACAGAGGCTAACTGGAAGTTCCACATGACAATTCCATTTTTAACTTACTGGTCAAAATGCTGTCATATGGCCATTCAAAGCTGCAATGGAGTAGGAGAAACACATTATTTTTGCTGGGTGTGATTAGTGCCTCCTAAAGAAGAAGAGAATGTTATTGGGAAACAACTAGTCATGTCTGTGGCCGATGGAGGATAATCAAATACATTCACCTTATTTTTACTAAACATCTAACAGTTGTCAGGCATTTGTTCTAGGCTCTGGGTGGATACTGGTAAACAATACAGACCAGATTCCTACTCTCTTGCAGCATCTGTTCTAGAGGGGGAATACAAAGAACAAACAAAACTATAATTGTATTATATAGAATTGGATAATGATATGGACAATGAAGAAAATGTAGAATGGTGAGTAGTGTGTGGCAATTTTAGAAAGGACTTTGGAAAAGAATATGAAAAGCAGGCTGTTATAAGATAATAGGGAGTAATAGGACTAGTGGTGAATTGGATAGTTCATGTTTTGCCTAAAGTCATTTGAAATCGAACTTAAAATGGAATATACTGGAAAAGACTTCTGGAATGGGAGCATGAGGAGGTATTTAGACCCTCTCCCCAGTGGACCAACCATAACTGGGAAAAAAATTATTTTAAAACATATTTTTTTAGGATATCCAGCAAATGAAGAAACATTTATTTAAGGAAAATCTACTAAATCTTAGTAAGAATAGTGAGCTTGTGGCATTTGAGGTATGGCAGGAGCACCCCTCCAGGTGGATGTAGTCAAGAAAATGGGCACCCCCTTCCCAGAGCTTCTGGTCAAGAGCTGCAGTATCTCCCCAGGAAGGGCAGTTTGCCAGCATTTCTGATCCCCCTGAATAGTGTGTTGCAAAGGATAAATTCCAGGGAGTATGAATGAGAAGTTAAGGGCAGCCTTCTTCTACCCAGGCCAAACTCCTAAGGTGGAAGCTCTACCCCAGGTGCAGCAGACTGAGAATACCAGGCCCTAACCATCCTCTCACCAGGTCACTTGAAAGGCAGAGGTTTCATGCCAGCAGAGGCAAACCAAGAGGACCAAAGGCTACCACCCCCACCCAGAGCCTTCTGAAGCAGACCACTATCCATAGCCCCAACTGTGGAGCAGTGGTGCAGATGTTTTGTCCAGGGGGAAAGCTGGCCATAAGAATAGAGCTCCAAAACTTTCCAGTCTCCTGCTGACTTTGTTTGTAGGAGAATGTGGGAAAGTTCAGGCTTAAGGATGCTCTTGAAAACATGGAGATTTTGGTGGTAAGGAATTAAGAGAAGTCTGTAGCAGTATGAAAATAGCAAGCTAAACCATAGACTGGCTAGTTTATCTGAGAGAATCAGGGAAAGAAGCAGCTGAAAAGGGCCCTCCTAGGGTCAGAACAAAACTCAGAGACTAGACTCAAAAACTATCCTGCAAAGAGGCCTAAATTTAATTGGATCAGACTGTGGAGCTGCAGGGAAGTGTTGAAAATAATAGAGCAATCAGCTGACAATTAGTGGTGTTTAACCGCTGTGGGCAATAACACAGAGACAGGCAGCTTAACAGAAAGATGAGAGAGAGAGAGAGTCTAAAGTAGCCCTGGTAAAATCATTACCATTCCAGTTTGACTGTGCTCATGCTAGTGAGCATGAATTTAGAGAAGAATAACAAAATTGACAAGATTTTAGCTGGGCTGACCAAGAAAAAAAAGAGAAGACCCAAATTACTAAAATGAAGGAATGAAAAAGGGGTACTACTACCAACTATGGAGAAATAAAAATGATTACAAAAGAATACTATGAACAACTATATGCCAATAAATTAGAAAATTTAAATTAAATGGACAAATTCCTAGAAAGACACAGATACAAGATCAAATAGGAAATCTGATCAGACCTATAACAAATAAAGAGATTGAATTAGTAAGTAAAAAATTTCCCACAAAGAAAAGTCCAAACTAGATGACTTCACTGGTCAATTCTACCTAATTTTTAAATAAGATTTAATACCAATTCTTCACGATCTCTTACAAAAACTAGAAGAGGAAGGAATACTTCCCAACTCAGCTCATGAGACTAACATTACCCTAAGACAGAAACCAGACAAGGACAAAAACAAGAAAATTATGGACCAATATCTCATCTGAATATTGACACAAAAATCGTCAAAAAATTCTAGCAAACAGAATCCAGCAACATATAAAAAGGAATCTATAGCATAATCAAGTGGTACTTACCCCAGGAATGTAAGGTTAGTTTAATATACAAAAATCAAATAATGTAATATACCATATAAATAGAATCAAGGACAAAACCATGTGATTATCTCAAGAAATGCAGGAAAAACATCTGGCAAAATTCCATACCCCCACATGAGAAAAACACCCAATATACTAGGAATTGAAGGGAACTTCCTCAACCTGACAAAGGACATCTATGAAAACCCCACAGCTAATGTCATTCTTAATTGTGAAACACTGAAAGCTTTCCCCCTAAGATTGAAACAAGAAAAGAATATCTACTCATGCAGCTTTTATGTGTACTAGAAGTTCTTGTCAGAGCAATTAGGCAAGAAATAGAAATAAAAGGCATACAACCTAGAAAGCAAGAAGTAAAGCTATATTTTCAGATGACATTACGTTGTGTGTAGAAAATTCTAAGGAATCCACTAACAGCTGTTAGAACTAGTTGTAGGATAGTTGCAGCACAATTAGAGGATACAAGATCAATATATAAATATCAATTGTATTTTTAAACAGTAGCAATGAAAAGACTGAAAATGAAATTAAGAAAATAATTCATTGATAATAGCATCAAAAAGAATAAAATAGAAATGAATCTAATAAAATAAGTATAGAACTTATACTCTGAAAACCGTAAAATGCCATTGAAAGAAATTAAAGAAGACCTAAATAAGTGGAAAGTCATTGCATGTTAATGGATCGGAAGACTTATATACTCCCAAATCGATCCACAGATTGAATGCAGTCCCTTTCAAAATTTAAGGTGGCTAATGCAGAAGTTACCAAAATGATCTTAATATTTCTATGGCAACTCAAAGGACCCAGAATAGCCAAAACTATTTTGAAAAAGAAGAACAAACCTGAGAACTCACACTTCTTAACTTACAAGCTTAATACAAAGCTAGTAATCAAAACAGTGAGGTATTGGCATAAAGCAGACAAGTAGATCAATAAAATTAAATTGAGAGTTCAGAAATAAACCACTACACTTACAGTCAATTGATTTTTGACCAGGATTTCAGGATAATTCAATGGATGGCAGGATAATTCAATGGGAGAAAGAATTGTCTTCAATAAAAGGTGCCAGGAAAACTGAATATCCACATGCAAAAGAATGAAATTGGGCCCCTACCTCACATCATGTACAGAAATTAACTCAAAATGAATCATAATTCTAAATAGAGCTAAAACAAAAAACTCTTGGGAGAAAATATAGAAGTAAAACTTTATGATCTTGGGTTAGGCAATGGTTCTTTAGATATGAGACCAGAAGCACAAATGACAAAAGAAAAAAAATATATATGTTTGACTCCATCAAAATTAAAAACTTTGGTGCTCAAAAGGATATAGACAAGAAAGTGAAAAAGTTAGTCCACAGAATGAGACAAAATATTTGCAAATTATGTATCTGTAAGGGACTTGTATCTAGAATATATAAAGAACACTTTCAACTCATCAATAAAAAGACAACCCAATTTAAAAACAGGCAAAGTATCTGAAGACATTTCTCCAAAAAAAGTACACAAATGGGCAATGGCATGCAGAGATGCTCAAAATGTTTAGGCATCAGAGAAATGCAAAACAAAATTACAATGAGATACCACTTCGTATCCACTGGAATAGCTATAATCATGAAGACAGATATTAACAAAGATTGGCAAGGATGTGGAGACACTGGAATTCTCATACACTTCTTATGGGAATGTAAAATGGTACAGCTGTTTTGGAGAACTGGCCATTCTTCAAAAGGTTAAACACAGAGTTTGAATCCTAGATATATATCCAAGAGTAGTGAAAACATAGCTCCACATAAAAACTGTACATGAATGCTCATAGCAGCACTATTTATAATAGCCAAAAAGTAGAAACAATTCAAATGTCCATTAACTGATAAATGAACAAACTGTGACATATCCATTCAATGGAATATTATTCAGCCATAAAAAGGAAAGAAGTACTCTTACATGTTACAACATGGATGAACTTTGAAAACATTATGCTAAGTAAAATAAGCCAGACACACAACACTTTACATTGTTTCATTCCATGAGACAGACATTAGATTTGTAGTTGCCTAGCACTGGGAGATTTGGGTGGGGTGTTGGAGGAGTAACTGCTCGTGGGTATGGGGTTTCTTTTGGTGCTGATGAAAATTTTCTGAAACTGACTGTGGTGATGGTTGCACAACTCTGTGAATATGCTTAAAACACCATTGTATAGTTTAAATGAGTGAATTGTATCTTATGTGAATTATGTCTCAATAAAGTTGATTATTCTAGGGGAAACCTAAGCAGCATGAGAAATGTGATTTAGGAAATTGAGTTTTTCATTTAGAGCGGAAAGGGGAAGGACTCCCTAACACTGTTACACCACCACCAAATAGCATCTACACACTGCTTCTGGATTTCAAAATAAATTGGGAGAGGGGGTAAAAGACAGAGAATATTGGTCCAGAAAAAAACAAAATTCAGCTTTGAACCTAGACGTGGTCTGTGAGTGCAGCAGAGAAGTACAAGGTGTCACAGGAGATACATAGCAGGAGGGCCTCACTTTGCCCGAATGGCTCTTCAAGTAGCTGCATCACAATTTCTGCTTCTTCCCTCCCCCCAAATAGTTTGAAACAAATCTTTTTGAAGTTGGTCTTTTAAACAATCTTTTGCTGTCTTTAAAAACTTTTAAATGGCTGTCTCAGTAGAAGTGAAATCAATATTCTTTCAGTCTGGGCTTTTAGCAGATAGCGTCGCCCTATAAATCATGGGCATAATGACACCAGAATAATTCATCATCTCATTACATTTACATATGATGCACCACATTGTTCTGAGGCGAAGGTTATCTTCCCTGCCTGGGACTCCATCCAGCAACAAATAAAAGGAACCTGATTATTTCATGGTCCGTTTATAGAAGCTGTTGTGGATCAGTTTTCCGTCTGTCAGCTATTTTTTCTTTACAGTCCTTCTGTGAACACACTGTAGGGATACATCCTTCCAGCTAGAGAATTTCAGGAACCTTTGAAACTTTATTTGTTGAAGAGGTGCCTGTCTAGGTTGACAGCGTTCTCAGTACTCTGAGCTTCTTTTCAGATCCATGCCAGATCCACGGTCATGAGCAAAACAGTCAAATATTTATTGAGCACTTACTGTGGGCCAAGTACAGTGGCACTAGATGCTGAGGGTACTTACTAAAAATTTAAAAAGGGGACATGATCTGTTCTCATTGAGCTTAACATTGAATGGGGGAAGATGAATATCAAAGGACTCTTTACAAATAATCATTGCTAGTGTTTGGAAGGAGAGACAAAGGGAGTTATTAACAAGGGAACCTCCTATGTGGACTGGTGGTACACAGATTATGGAAGGCGTCCCTGGGAATGATTATGTTAATTATTGGAATTAAAGCATCCCAGAGGGATCATAATATCTGCTCAATAAGTAGTTGGTGAAGAAAGGAATGAATGCACAAAAGAACCAAGAAAGTGAGTGAAACAAATAAATAGTTCAGATAATGGCCCTAAATTATGAGGAACTACTCAATACCCAGGCAACCGATGACAGTTAAGTTGGTGAACTATCAGTGAGGACCTGTGTAGATCCGTGTCATTATCCCTTCACCATAATCTCTATACAGATTGCTGGAATCTGGACCTGGGTAAGTGCATCAGAAAAAAACAGACTTGAGTTGTTAATTGCAAAGGTAACACTTATTAACTAGGTCTCCTTGGGTGAATTACTCAACTTCCTGAACCTCAATTTCTTCACCTGTAAAATGGGAATAGTGAGACCTTCTTAAGGTTGCTACGAGGATTAAAAGAGCTCATGTATATCAAAGCAGAAAAATATGGGGATTAAGAAGCTGGACTGGGTCCCTTAGCCAATTTGACTCTCAGCTTGGTCACTACCTAGCCACATGGCCTTTGGCAAATTACAATCAGTTCTGCTATGATCCGGTCGGTGTGTTCCGAAAAATCACTGCACTATGCCAAATCATACAATAAATACCAAAGAGCTTTGGGAAAATTGGGTAAGAGGCACAACACATAAAAGCATTGTCAGTGACACATTAACAACAACAACAACAAAAAAGATGAGAAACTAAAAAATGGCAGTACAGTTTTACACGTAGTAAATGGTTGACAAGTACATAAATACTACAATAAATATAGCACTTTACCTTGGAAAAGACCTGAAGTTTGCTTGTCGACGTGAGCATTGGAAGGGCGACAAGCTTGTGCGTTTTCATGAAGTGGCAGGAAGATCATGTGAAATCAGATGGAAAGTCTTTGCACCAGATGTGGGTGAATGTGGCTCATAACACGCGCAGAGAGCTGAGATAGCTGGTGGATGTCTGAGGTGTGAGTGTGTGTGTTTTGTGTATTCCTACATAGCTTTCAGCTGAGTGCAGTTTTCTGTGTTCATCTCCGGTTTCTCCCAGAGAAACCGTTCATAAGCAAACACAGAATTCATGTCAGGCTCATATTGTCCCCTTAAGTATCAACAGTGTTCAAACAGATTTGCTTTTTCAAAACATAGCAAAACTGACTATATTTACCCTTGATCTGCCTCAGTTCCCTCCTCTGTAAATGGGAATGAGAGTGGTGCCTGCCTCATGGGGGCTATTGACATAAAATGTTTAGCACCAGCCCTGGCATGTCATTTTCGTGCCCCTATTCACTTTTCCCTAAGTTATGTTAAATTTAATTTGGAGATTTTTACTAGAGGATGAGAGCCACTTATTGGAGAGCAGGGATTTAGCTTGTTGCAGAGAGTCGGACAGAGGCATGCACTCCTGCACATTTGTCATACATGCCCAGACTCTCCTACTGCTTTTTCTCACACAGGCCTGAGTGGGGAGGCTGAAGGCTATTTCTTCATGGGGAGAAGACAGGGAGAAGAAATGGCATCAGTGGCTCTTTAGACTCGGAGAAGACGGGCCACCAGGTAAACATTCCACAGTCCACCTAGAGCATAGTTCTCCATTAGCCTTGGCCTCACATCCAGCTCTTCATGCTGCACTGCAGAGATTTTGTGGTATAAACTCTCTTTAGCTGTAATCCACTCTTTGGTGACTCTCCAAACTGAGCCTGAATTCCAGAGGTTTCCCTAATCAGTTAGTATAGTTGGCCCAGCCTGTAGTTAAGCCCAGAAAGGCATTTTCGTCTTTAATCCATCTTCCTTTTGGCTATCTGCAGACAACTGGTGAAGAACAGATGTGAGGGAGCCAGGGCATGACTCACAGAATTTGGTCTGCTGAACTAGAGAACAAAGGACACAGGCTGTGTGAGGTTCCTGTGAGTTTTTTGCAAGGAACTCATGAGGCATTACGTGCGGGTGGCTATGTGGGGTTCCTGGGGGTGGTTTAGTTCTAGCTGAATCTCCTGCAAGCGCCTGAGTCATATATTCTGTTTCCTCCCCTTGGGCTTTCCACCCCTATGTGTGAGCTTCAGTGTCCATCCCCAGAATGCCTCCTTTACCTTGACATTATCCCATACCTCCTTCCCAGCTGACCCCAACCCCCAATCTTCTGTTGTGCTTTCTATCATCACTTCCGTTTCTGAACTCATGCTTCCACGATTAACACTAGCCCCTTGACACTTCATCCTGTCTGTCTCTATGACCTCCAGCAATCTGATCATGGTCTTTCATTGTGTCCACATCTCTGGTCACCCCAACTAGGAACAGAGTGGGGCATGATTAAGAGCACAGACAGATCTGAACCAGAAAGAGACTTCACTTCTCTACTTTGTTTTTCTTATTTGTAAAATGGGAATAGTAATACCTGCCTCCTTGGGGTTTCTATGAGGATTTAATGGAATAATGTTTGTGAAACACTTGGTGTACAGCCCCTGACACAGATTAAATACTCAAAGAATGTAGCTGTTGTGATCACTGGGAGAGACAGAGGCATGACAGAGCTAGACCCACACAGAAGGAAACGTACAGTTACTTACCCAGTGAATGAGTGATCACTAGTCATTAACCTGTCTTCCAGCCCATATACTTTATATGAATGTTTCATTCGTTTGATACATACTTACTAATTGTCCAATTTGTGCCAGGCCTGAGGGGGGAGGGGGAATAGTAGTAGTCAGGCTAGACAAATCACTGCTCTCCTGCAGCTTCCAATTAAACTGAAGAAATGCAATTCAGGAAAGTATCACCTTCCTGTTTACGCCCTAGAAAATTGTCTCCTGAGGGACTTTTGCCATCAATTTATTTTCTTCAAATGGGTGTTTGAATTTGCGTTTATCAGAGAATGAAATTTAGGTCTCAGATAACAAAACGATGCATCAAATAGGCAAAAAAAAATTGATGAACTAAGGGGCACAAACCAAATGCTGAAGCCTTGAAATAAATTGGGCAGCATCACTAATAGCTGACAAAATGATTCCACTCCTTGTGGCTTGGTTTTCATGGGATTTGTGGTCTGTAGGATTCTAAGATTGGACTTAGAGGCTGCCTTACCATTTGACTCAATTCTCCTATTTAATGTAAAAGGCCCATTCACATCCAGGAAACATAGATGAATGCCTTTCTGTTTGTGTTTCAGGGATGAACTTGATTGAATGGATGTATGTTATACAGAACAGTGTTTTTCAAAGCGTGGATTCCAAGGGACAACACCCAGTTTTGTCTTTCTGTTTGGTTTTACTTTGCTTTTAACAAGTATCTCAGTTGATTCTGACACACGTACTATATACACACTACTGTTTGAGAAATGCTACATTAGAGAAGTTAGATTGGTTTCTTTCTATGAGTTGTAGAAAATAGGTCAAAATGGGAGTGAGCAGGAGCATCAGACATTGTGAATTTGGATGAACACAAATTTGTACTAAGGGAAGAACATTTGGGAAGAATAATGAGTTGAAAGTTTGAGTTATAGTCTGGATTGATACAAATTTGCATTTTCATAAGTCCCAAAATTTAAAACCCACTTCCCCAAACTTTTAGCTGTATTACTTCAACCTTGGTCCACATATGTTTCCACAAAACAGTGTTAATAGATATACTGAAAAGACTGCTTTTAAAGGCTTTACAGTTGGTTTGGGAGGATAAAACATGTGCATATGAAACTTTCAAGTATTAGCATGGGTTAGTAGATAACTAATTGTGGTGAACCCAAGAAATAATACATGTCATGGGGATTCAGAAGTAGCAGAGATCTGGTCTAGCTAATAGGGTCATTGGCAGGCCAGGTCAAAAGTGAAGGACCAACTTGTGTGAACTCTAAAAGGGATGAAGGATATATCAAGGAATAAGGTGAGGATAGGGCATTCTTGGTGGAGACCACAGCATGAATTGTGCAGAAATGCATCACGGATTATTGACTTGGTGTTTCCATTAAGACATTGCTTCTGGAAGGGAACACAACCACCAAGAGGCTTTTTGGAAATTTGTGAGAAGGATTTTGGTTGTCAGAACTGAGGGGATACTACTAGCATTCAGTGGCTGGAGGCTGGGGATTCTAGGCATTCTGCAGTGTGAGTGGACACACAAAATGGGACATTTTCCTCTGTCATTTATGACTTCCACATATCCTGCAGGACATTCATTTGATTGAAAAGTCGTGTGTGTGTGTGTGTGTGTGTGTGTGTGTGTGTGTGTGTGTGTGTTGTGTGTTTGAATGGTTTAATGTCATTGTATTTTCCGGGAATGCAACTGCAGAGGGTAGGTTATAGCTGATATCCTTCCAAGCTTTACCACTGTCGCCAATGATAATACCACTGGTCAAATTTGAGTTGCCAACATACTACAGTTGTATCAGCTTGAGTTTGTGATTGTCACATTCATGGTAATTCTGTGTATGTATATATGAACATATTTATTTATCATTTTAAAATGTCAAATGGAAAGGAACAGAATGAACAACATTCTAACTACTCCAACTTTTCTTAAATTCAAAATGATATATTCTAGGTAGATGCAAGCATCAGTGTGTCTTCTTGTGTAACTATTTATTTTATTATAAACTAATTTTGCTTATTTCTCCTCTGTATTGTAGTGAGGGCATGATGTTAATATTTTTTAGATTGTGTACATAGGTCAGTTGTGTTATGTAATATTTGTAATAGAAGGGGGATGTAGGATTTAATAAGTGAAAAACTCCTGGATTAAGACATCGAGCCTGACAACTGTACAGACATGTTTGACTAAATTTGTTGTTTCACTGTTTCTGGGGGTAGGATGTGGGATGTGTATGGAAGTGGGAATACCTTTGTTCAGCTTTAGATTCTACCCCCGTAGTGCCAAGATAACCAGTTTGTTCAAATATATCAATTTCTGGTCATCTAAAAGGCAGGCTTTTTAATATCCTTTTTTTTTTTTTTTTTTTTTTTTTTGCAACACTTAAATGACTGATATCTGGAATGGATGTTTATGGAATAGCAGATTTGACCAAGAAAGTGGCTATTGTATGACTTCTTTATCATCCTCCTGAGTGGATCAAAATGTTTTCCTCTTGTTCAGAAAACACAGTATCAGAGTAGTCTCTACTGAGAAGGATAATCTAAATAAGCCATTTTTGTGTTAAGAACATAACCCAACAGCTCCCCACCACCACCCCAGTTTATGTTCCTAAGCTCTTCAGAGTTTTTTTCTTTCTTTGTACAAACTAAGTAATGCTCCCTCCACTCACTCACCCGCCCCCCTCCTGACAGATGTCTGATGTGTCCCAGAGCTCCATGCTACTCCAGAAACTATCCCCAGGCGAGTCTGAGGTCCACTTAAACCAAAACTTTGGCAAGAAAGAGAAATCCCATGTTTCCTCAAGGATATAATGAAATAGTAATGCACGGGGATAAAGTTCCTAACGGCTGGGGCTAGATGTTGTCCATAATTGTTAAAGAACAGTGCCAGGGTAAACCCTGGACCGAGGGGTGCCAGGCATGGTTTCCCAGTGTGTGAGGATGACAGCGTATGTATATCAGGGCCTTAAAAGAGTCCACCAAGAGGAAATAAACTCATTCCTGTCACTTAGAAAACAAATATATTTGTATATATCACTTTAAGATACAGAAGAAGGAAGTCATAAAATCAGTAGTGACTGGTTATAGAAACATGAGTTATGCATTGCTGTTAGGTGTTTAATAAAAGGATCCTTTAGACCCAGTCTCAAACATCCCCGACTCATTATTTGAGATGGGTTTCTATCTTGAGCGATAAATAACTGGGAAATATGGAGCTCATTTTATGCTGGGACTGTAGCCAGATGTCATGTTTGCTATTCTTGGGCCTGTAATACCCATTCAGAAGGGGCTGTTTATACCCCAAATGTTATGGGGGGTGGTGGTTCTAATTCATGGTGAGCATTTGTCTTTGGTCTGCAAAAACAGCCATTTTCTCCTTGGAAATGCTTTTTGTTAGACAGATACACTCAGGAATTTCATTCTAAGAATCATTTTAGGATGGTTGCCTGCTGCTGGATTGACTCATTTGGGGTTTGAGTTTTGCTTTTCTAGGAAGTTGTTTTGGCATCAGGTAGATACTAACTAAACTTGTCAATTGCACCATATTCAATGGGATAGTCATGTTTGAGAGCTTGGACTTTGCAGGCTGATTAGAAACCAGAGGCTCCACTCATGAGCTGTATGCCTTAGAGGAAGTTATGTAGAAACAATCGCATTGACAATATTGTGTTATGAAAAATTTTTAACATAAATACAATTAGAGAAAATAGTATAATGAGCCATTATATACCCATCACCCAGCTTCAAAATTTGTCTACCTTTTGAGCAAGTTACTTAGCCATTTTCTCATCCATAAAACAGGAATAATAATTCTCTCTTCCAAGAGTTCTTGTAAGGATTATTAAGTAATAATATATATGAGCTTTTAGCACAGAGCCTGGCATGTGATAAATGTTTATTCAAATTTAAACCAAGCATGTCCTTGGTTTAAAGACACTGTAAAGCAAGCTGAATGGGAAGTAGTATCTTTGTGCTTTTACTGAACTTCAGAACTTCACAAGCAGTAGCATGAAATGGTTAGATCTTATATTAAATAAGCAAGCCCCCAATTAGTGCAGGGGTCCAGAGCTTAGCTAATTAGGTTCACATCTTTGTAAAAATTCCAAATGACCTATAAAAAGCAAAAATTTCCTTAGGGAGATGACACTGCCCTTGGGGGAAAAAAAAAAAAATGGGTACAAGGAAACAAGTTTTGTGGCTTGACAACCTTACCCAGAGGAAAGGATAGCCTTTTTTTTCCCTCAAATCTCTAGGGCCGTAAGCATTAGATGAGCTCCGAGTTCATAGCAGCCTGGCCATTTCTTTTTGGCTATTTTCAGAAGCCTTCATTGTGGTGAGGGAGAGCTTTCTTTTGGTGCCAGAAATAGTTGTTGCTTTTGGGTTAAACTGAGAAACTTTTTGCTGAGCTTCGGGATTCAAAGTGATTAATTGCAGAAGGGTCTCAAGGGCCAATTAGATGAGAGGCTCCACTGCTTTTTTTTGGAGGATGAAAATTGAGGTACCAGTGCTGCTTTGCAAGCAGCTCAAAAAAAAAAACAGTGGTGGTGCTAGAGGGAAAATGGTGGTTTCACATTTGATTTGTAGGGATCATTATGACCTTTGAAGAGTCACTGAGCAAGGTAAATGAGGATGCAGAATTTTTAAAATCTAGAACTTGTTTTTGTTTTGGAGTCAAAAGCAAATTAGTTGTAAAAGGGCACTTATACCGTATAGCACATGCTTTTAAGATTTAGATGTGCCACTTAAGCCATGAGACCTTGGACAAATTTCTTAATCCATCCTAGCTTCAGTTTCCTTGTCTAGAAAATGGTGATAATGATTGTCTCTATCCCATGAGGTTTGTGCCAGGGCAAACAGAATGCATGTACTGTAAATGCTTATACACTGCTTTTAAATACTAGATGGAGTCTTTCATCATCATTGTCGTCACCCTCTTCCTGCTCCTCATTATTATTATTATTACTATTTTACTATTATTCTCATGAGTTGATTAGTGATGTCACTGGATGGAAAAATTTTTCCGAATAAAATTTTTGTTGCCATTAATTTGGCTGAGGTGCATATAAACAAATTGCTGTAGAAATCTCAATGCAGTTATTTTATGATTTCCTTGTTCCATTGCAGAAAATCCATAGATAAATCACTCTTCTCTTCTCTTTGGCATCCAACCTACTTACTACTTTAAGTATAATGAGTCAAAGCTGTATCTGGCAGGATGGGAGTTTAAAAAAACATTATTTCTTTTGGTTTTGATCATAGCCCAGTAACTTTTACTGAGTAAGTGTTCAGAACTGATTTATTAAATGAATAAATGAATGGTATACATTTTCATCATCTCTTCTGCTTCTTTTACACAAAGGAAATTTGTTAGGCCATGCTTTGATTTTTTTCTTAAGTTTGTTTTATCTGTATAACTCTAAACAAAACCCACCAGTTCAATTAATATATTTTCCCTTTCTTTTTAATCCACCTAATTACTTGTTTTTATTCAAGAGAATATAAACAAAAACTTGAGGATGTTTTACTTTAAAAAGCAACTTCAGAGGCAAGATGGCGGCATAGAGAGGAGTGGAAGCTAAGCAGTCCCCCTGGAACAACTACAAAAAACCAGAAACAACTAGTAAATAATCCAGAATAACTGCGGGGGGACAAACGAGACCATCCACTCATCATACACCAACCTGAATTGGGAGGAATGCCCGAGAACACAGCATAAAATCTGTAAGTAAAACCTGTGGATCCAAGTCGTGAGACCCCCTCCCCCATAGCCCGAGCTGCAGAGCCGCGTGGTGCCAGAGAGAAGCTCTACTCCCAGCAAGCGAATACAGCTCAGCTGAGCTCCAACTGGGGTTTTAAGTAGCGAGTGTGAACTGCTCACTACAGGTACGCAGCCCCAAAAAACAGACAGAGGCTTTGGGTGACGACTGACCTGGGAGAGCCAGAGGGTCACCTTGACTGGGTCTGAAGGGGACTATCTGTTTCTTTTTCGGCTCAGTGGAGAAAGCCCCAGTCATATTCAGTTTCCAGGGCTGTGACTCGGGGAAGGGCGGAGACAGCACAAGCAGAGAGCGAGACCATTGAAATGCTAATGACCTCCACCTGGGGGCTCTGTCTTCTCTAGGAGGAAAGGGGTGGGGCCCTTTCCATTCAGAACCAGACCCCAGAGCCTGGGGGAACATGGCCATACCTCCTCACACCAGTCAAGAATTATAGGCTAACAGGCATCACCTGCTGGGCAGAAAAGCACAGTGACCCGAGGCATCAAAGGGTGGAGCAATTTTCTAAGACACACCCGCAGGGAAACCAGATACTGAATATTTCTTCCCTCTGTTCTGGTCTGGGAAAAGCTGATTTGGATAAACAAGGAAACCATGCCTAGACAACAGAAAATTACAACCTACACTAAGAAAAACAAAGTTATGGCCCAGTCAAAGGAACAAACGTACACTTCAACTGAGATACAGGAATTTAAACAACTAATGCTAAATCAATTCAAAAAGTTTAGAGAAGATATTGCAAAAGAGATAGAGGCTGTAAAGGAAGCACTGGACATGTATACGGCAGAAATCAAAAGTTCAAAAAACCTACTGGTAGAATCTATGGAAATGAAAGGCACAACACAAGAGATGAAAGACACAATGGAAACATACAACAACAGATCTCAAGAGGCAGAAGAAAACACTCAGGAACTGGAGAACAAAACACCTGAAAGCCTACACACAAAGGAGCAGATGGAGAAAAGAATGAAAAAATATGAGCAACGTCTCCGGGAACTCAAAGATGAAACAAAGTACAATAATGTACGTATCATTGGTGTCCCAGAAGGAGAAGAGAGGGGAAAGGGGGCAGAAGCAATAATAGAGGAAATAATTCATGAAAATTTCCCATCTCTTAAGAAAGACATAAAATTACAGATCCAAGAAGCGCAGCGTACTCCAAACAGAAGAGATATGAATAGGCCTACGCCAAGACACTTAATAATCAGATTATCAAATGTCAAAGACAAAGAGAGAATCCTGAAAGCAGCAAGAGAAAAGCAATCCATTACATACAAAGGAAGCTTAATAAGACTATGTGCGGATCTCTCAGTAGAAACCATGGAGGCAAGAAGGAAGTGGTGTGATATGTTTAAGATACTGAAAGAGAAAAACCACCAACCAAGAATCCTGTATCCAGCAAAGCTGTCCTTCAAATATGAGGGAGAGCTCAAAATATTTTCTGACAGACAGACAATGAGAGACTTTGTGAACAAGATACCTGCCCTACAGGAAATACTAAAGGGAGCACTACAGGGTGATAGAAGACAGGAGTGTGTGGTTTGGAACACAATTTTGGGAGATGGTAGCACAACAATGTAAGTACACTGAACAAAGGTAACTATGAATACGGTTGAGAGAGGAAGATGGGGAGCATGTGAGACACCACAAGAAAGGAGGAAAGATAATGACTGGGACTGTGTAACTTGGTGAAATCTAGAGTATTCAACAATTGTGATAAAATGTACAAATATGTTCTTTTACGAGGGAGAACAAGCAAATGTCAACCTTGCAAGGTGTTAAAAATGGGGAGGCATTGGGGGAGGGATGCAATCAGCATAAACTAGAGACTGTAACTAATAGAATCATTGTATTGTGCTTCCTTTAATGTAACAAAGGTGATATACTAAGGTAAATGCAGATAAGAGGGGGGGATAGGAGAGGCATGTTAGACACTTGACATTGGTGGTATTGTCTGATTCTTAATGGTGGGTAATGTCCATGATCAACTGTACAAATACTAGAAATCACTTCATGAACCAGAACAAATGTATAACAATACAATTAGAAGTTAATAATAGAGGGGCATATAGGAAAGAACTATATACCTATTACAAACTATATACTACAGTTAGTAGTATTTCAACATTTTTTCATAAACAGTAACAAACGTACTATATCAATACTAGGAGTCAACAATTGAGGGGGGTTGGTTAGGGATAGGGGAGGATTAGAGTTTCCTTTTCTTTTTTTCTTTTTTCATCTTTCACTTTATTTCTTGTCTGGAGTAATGAAAAGTTTCTAAAAATTGAACAAAAATTAAGTGTGATGGATGCACAGCTGTATGAGGGTACCCAGGGGCAAGTGATTGTACACTTTGGATCTTTGGATAATTGTATGGTATCTGAACAATCTCAATAAAAAAGAAAAAAAAAAAAAAAAAGAAAAAAAAAAAAGCAACTTCAACAAGCTCTTTTTGGAAGTGTGCAGTATCTAATCCATGGTGAATGGATTTAAAGGTTTAATAGATTTAAAATTCTTTAAAAGGGACAGTATAGAAAAGCCCAAATAAATACTCAGGATTTAAGGAGAACTGTTGGAAAACAGTACCATCTTGTAGGGTTGCCCTCTGTCTTTCTCCTTTGTGGTTGCTGGACCACCGGTAGTTACTTCAGTGTATTAATTATGTATCCTGACTTAGGCACCGTGCAGAATCTTTACAGCCGTATATTAAGGTATGTAACCTTAGGCTTATTTTATCCATGAATAAAAAATGAGTTTCAGAGAGGTTGAGCATCTTGCCGAAGGTTGCACAGCTGGTAAGTTGCAAAGCTAAGGTTTGTGTTCTAGTGCAACTGGCTCTGAATTCCATGCTGTTCAGCAGACAGTGATTTGGACCAGAAAAAATATTCATTTTCCCTCATAGACATTCTGGTAGACTCCTTACATAACTAAAGGACTTGTGTAATGTTTAAATTTAAATTGTCTTTTCCTTCCACTGGCCTAGTCAGTAAATCTTCCCATGACTGTTCAATTAAAACAGAACCTAAGACCCTGCTTTTTTCAAATTTCCTTTAGTGAAAAATAAGAGATGGAATTTTTCTTGTTAAGAGCAGGTAGATTTTTGCAAACATTCCTGTGGTTTGGTACAACAAATATAAAATGGATACGGTATTTAAACATGATGAAGCTGAAGTCAAATTGGAGTACTAGTAGGAGTAAATGGGAGTTGAAAATAGAAACAGTGAACAACTCTTGATTCATTTGGCAATGAACGGTTGGGGAGAGAATGGGTTTGGGCTATAGCCAAGGAGGGAAGAGAGAGAAAATACCACTAACCGGAGGTTGGAGGTAATCACCCCCACCCTCCACCCCCCAAATCTATACCTATAGTCTACTCCCAATCTCTGTTCTCTCCCTTTGCCCAGTTAACTCTCATCATGGTCACCAATGGCCTCCACATTGCTAAATCCAAGACATCCCTCAGCCCTTATCTTAGTTGATTCCTGAGCAGCATTTGGCATTGTTGCCAACTACTTTCTCCCTTCCCTTGAATTCTGGGCACAATTCTTTCCTGTTTTCTTTTTTTTCCTTTTTTTTTTCTTTTTTTTTTTCCCCTAATGCCATGCCTCTCTCCTTTGTTTGTAGGCTCATCGTCTTCTACCCAGTTGTTAAACATTGAAGGTCCTAGGCCCTTTCCTCTTCTTTTTCTAATTTCTTACTCTGCTGATCTCTGATCTCATCCACACCCATAGTTTCATAGCGCACATTTACAGAGATGACTCAAAATGTATATCTACAGTCTTGTTCTCACCACTTAACTCCAGACCTAGTTATCAACTGTCTACTTGCCATCTTTTGAATGCCTTGGAGGTACCTCACACTCGGCATGTTCAGGATTGAGCTCATGATCTATTCCTCCAGGCCTGGTTCTCTTCCAGAGTCTCTCTCTCAGTGAATGGCACCATCTGTCTAGTTATCAAGCCAGAGCCAAGGAACTATTTTTTCCCTTAACTCTATTATTCATCACCAAGAATTATTGATTTCCACCCCCTAATCTCTCTTTAACCATCTACTTCTTTCTATCTCTACTGCCATCACTGTATCCAAGTCACTATCATTGCCTTTCTGAACTAGTGCAACATACCTTCTTATTGGTCTACCTGCATCCATTCTGGCCTCCTTTAAGTCTTTTCTCCACCCTGTAACCAGTGATTTTTTTTTACTCAGATTGTAAGTTGGATCATGTTACCCCATGCTTAAAATCCTTCAATTATTTTTATTTCTTCTTAGGACAAAGTAAATAATCCATCCCATGAGCCCACCAGGTGCTGCATAATCTGGGTAGTGGTTCTCAAAGTGTAGGCTTAGAAGGCAGCAGCATCACCTGGGAGTGATGCAAATTCTTGGGCCCTACCCCAGATCCATTGACTCAGAAACTCTGCACATGGGGTCAAGCGGATTGCAGTGTAATGTGTCCTCCAGGTGAATGTGATATGTATTTAAGATTGAGAACTACTGCTCTAGAACCTACCTATTCTCTCACCATTCCAGCCTGTTATGGCTTGCTTTCTTTCCCTCATATACAATCACGCTTCTTGCCTCTTTCTGTAAAACTCCTCCCTCTCCTCTTTCCCTTGTTAATGCCTAAGCTTGCTTCAAATCTCATCTCAAGAGAACCTTCTCTGACTAGAACTATTTTCTCCAAGTACCATTTTTTTGTTCCTTCATAACACTTAAAACTATGTATTTTTTCTCAAGTGCATGGTTTTTTATTAGCATCCATTTCTTACACTAGACTGTATATTCTAAAAGAGTTGGGACAGTCTGTTTTTGCTTGCTATTGTCTGCAGTGCCTAGTACTAGAATAGAGCAAGTGCTGAGATTTTTTTTTTTTTTTTTTGGTTTTTTTTTTTTTAAATTTTGAAATAAATTCAAAGTTACATGAATAGTTGCAAAAACAATATTAGCCCCATACACAGAATTCCATCATACCCTGACCCCCCTTCCCCGATACCTCAATCCACCAACTTTAACATGCTGTCACATCACTATTTCGTTCCCTCCCTCCCTATCTATCATCCATCATATATTTCTCTGTCTTCTGAACATATGAGAGTTAGCTGCACACATCCTTGAACATACACTATAATTCACGTATGTACTTCCCATGAACAAGAACATTCTTTTATGTAATTCCATTAAGCAAAGCTAAGAAGTATAAGAGATTCAACAATGATACAATGCTTACATTCTATATTTCCTTTACCTTATGTCTCAGCTGTGTCCCTTCGAGCCACCTGTTCTCCACCCTCCAACCCCATCCAAGTTCATCCTTAGCATTCACTTGTCATCTAGTTAGACTGCCTTTTTTCTTTTTTTCTTTTTTCAATTGTGGAAACATATATACAGCCTAAATCTTCCCATTCCACCCCCTCCCTAGCCTTCCATTAGTGGGATTAATTACATTTAGAATGATGTTATGCTCTTTCCCACCATCCATTACTAGAAATTTCCCTTAGCTTCAAACAGCAACCCTACGCTCCTTTCTTAACTCCCCATTGCCCTTTCCCCCATTTCTCTTAATCCAAACTCTACTTTTCATCTCTATGGTTATATTCTCTGATAATTTCTTTGTGTTTACTGTGGGGCTTAAAATTAACCTCTTAAATCCCTATCAATCTTGTTTTTCTTTGATACCACCTTCACTTCAATAGGGCACATAAACTATGTTCCTATACTTCTTCATTTCCCCACCTTTATATTGTTGTCTAAAATTACATATTTTACATTGAGTTCAAAACCACTGATTTGTCCTTAGAGTTTGTGTATTTTTTATCATGTAGGAAGTAAATAGTGGAGTTACAGTTCAAAGATCATTGACTTCTATTTGTATTCCATTGTGTTTGGAGAATGTTCTTTGAGTATATTCAATTTTTTTTTTTTTTTAATTTCTTGAGGCTTGTTTTATGTCCCAGCTTATGGTCCCTTCTGGAGAAAGATCTGTGATCACTAGAGAAAAATGAGTGTCCTGGTGATTTGGGATGTAAGGTACTATATGTGTCTGTTAAAATTCTCTATATCTCTTTCTTCTTTCTTTGTCTCTCTGTTGGTAGGGCTTCCTTTAGAATCTGAAGTAGGGCGGGTCTTTTATTGGCAAAGTCTCTCAGCATTTGTTTGTCTTTGAAAAATTTAAGCTCTCCCTCAAATTTGAAGGAGAGTTTTGCTGGATAAAGTATTCTTGGCTGGAAATTTTTCTCTCTCAGAATTTTTAAATATGTCATGCCACTGCCTTCTCACCTCCATGGTGGCCGCTGAGTAGTCACTACTTAGTCTTATGTTGTTTCCTTTGTATGTGGTGAACTGCTTTTCTCTTGCTGCTTTCAGAACTTGCTCCTTCTCTTCAGTATTTGAGAGTCTGATCAGAATATGTCTTGGGGTGGGTTTATTTGGATTTATTCTATTTGGAGTTCGCTGGGCATTTATGCTTTGTGTGTTTATATTGTGTAGAAGGTTGGGGAAGTTTTCCCCAACAATTTCTTTGAATACTCTTTCTAGACCTTTACCCTTCTCTTCCCCTTCTGGGACACCAATGAGTCAAGTTTGGATGTTTTATTTTATCTATCGTATCCCTGAGATCCATTGCAATTTTTTCATTTTTTTTCTCCATTCTTTCTTTTGTTCTTTCATTTTCTGTTCTGTGGACTTCTAGGACACTGAGATGTTGTTCAGCTTCCTCTAGTCATGTATTGTGAATATCCAGAGTCTTTTTAATTTGACCAACAGTTTCTTTTATTTCCATAAGATCTTCTATTTTTTTATTTACTCTTGCAATGTCTTCTTTATGCTTTTCTAGGGTCTTCTTTGTGGCACTTATATCCTGGGCCATGGTCCTCTTGATGTCCTTTAAATTCTTTGCCATGTTTTCATTCTTTGATTGTAGTTCTTTAATTAATTTTGCGAGGTATAACATTTCCTCCGAAATCTTGATTTGTGTGTTTGGAGCTGGATTCTCCATATCATCTGGTTTTATCATATGCATTAAGATTTTCTGTTGTTTTTGGCCTCTTGGCATTTGTTTTGCTTGATAGGGTTCTTTCAAGTTGTATCAAAAAAAAAGGATATCGATCTCATTTTTCAGAGACACAGTTTGGTGATGTACACTTTCTCTAACTAACCAGCAGATGGCATCCGTGAGTCACCTATATCCCTCAAGTCAGTTCTGAACCTTTTTTCCACGGAGTGTGGGGAAACGATTCCCATGTGTTCAGTTGGAGAACTCAGCCTGGGCGCGCCACTGGAGCCGTCCGCCCTGGATGTGGGGCGCGTGCACGGGTGGCCAGGGAGGAAGGGCAGTTCCCTCTCGGTGTCCCACAAACCACCGGACTAGACGCAGCGCCCCCAGGCTCTCCAAGTGGATCCCCCCTCCCAACCGCAATCCTCCCTCAGCTGAGAGAAAATGCCGTGCTACGTCATCAGTGTGCGCCATCCCCCAAGGGAAACCTCGGGCCGCTGGGCCGCGCCGTGGGGCTCTCAGCTCGTTTCAGAATGCAGAATGTGTGAGGCTGTCTTTACTGCAATGCCTTGTGGGTTGAGAACAGCTGAGGTTTTCTCCACAGAGAGAGAGTGAGAGACAGAAAATCTCCCAGGTTCACCCATCAGCCAGATATAGCACCCGATCCTCTGGGCTCCCTATCCTGCGATTCTCCCAAGGTCAGTTGTCACCAAAAGCCTCTGTCTGCTTGTTGAGGATTCGCTGTCTGTATTGAGCAGTTAATATTAAAACCTCACTTGGAGCTGGGCTGAGAAAGTGCACGGCGCGGCTTCCATGAGGGAGGGGCTCCCGGCTCTAGGTTCTCGGCTCTCAGCGCGGGTCCGCAATTTTACTTACGGATTTTATGCTGTGATCTCGGGCATTCCTCCCAATTCATGTCGGTGGATGTTGAGTGTACTGTCATGTTTGTCTCCCCGCTGTTATTCCAGGTTATTTACTGGTTTTTTGTTCATTTATGAATTGTTCTGGGGGAGACTAAGTCTTCCACTTCTTTCTATGCCGCCATCTTCCCAGAATCCTGAGATATTTTTTGAATGGATGAATGAATGCACAAATAAATGAACTTTCCCTTAAAGTATCAGCACACTGTAAGAGCGTAGGCAAACTGGAGTTCTCATAGTCAGCAACTAGTTCCCTCATTTTATAAAATGGGGTACCTCCTGATAGGCTTATTGAGACAATTAAATGAGATGATATATGAACAAAACCTTGCACAGGGCCAGGCACACAAGTCCTTTATAAGTGTCATCTCTAATTTGCATCATTATTATTACTCCACTGTTATTATAATTGTTCCAGTTTTCATAATCTCCCTCAGTCATAATGGTTGAGTATGGCTGAAACCAAACAGGGTTATTATTGACAAGAATGAGCATGTTTAAATTACTAGATGAAAATTAAGGCCTGGACAAGTTCTCTTTTTTTTTTTTTTCCCAAATTCATCATCTAGTGTATATGTTCAGAAACTTATTAGTCCTGTCAGTGGTTTCTAATGCCATTCATATATTTATTCAGCAAATAATTAGAGAACACCTAGATATACTAGGCACCATGCTAGTGGTGATCAAGATGGGCATGGCCCTCAGGGAGCAGACAGTATAGTGGAGAGGTAGTAACAGCCTAGTGGAGAAATATTTCATCACAGTATGCCAATGCTACATAGAAGTACGAAGTATAGGTCCTATGCGTTTATGAAATTAGGAGGCCAGGCCTAAGCTTGGAGGGGATTTTACACACCTAGGCCCACCTCTTGCTCTGAGGTAGAAGCTTCCTGTGCACACACCACATCAACCAATTCTTGTTTTTTTTCTAATTTTAATCAAACTGATCTCCATGTGTTTTAATTCTGTGTTGTTCCTGCAGACAGTTTCCTGAAAATTAGCTACAAGGGGAACAAAAGGAAAAGACCAGTGGGGAAGCCTGCTTGGCCAACAAGCTACCCAGGTGCTTTATATGCACACTTAGGGCTGACAACTGTTTCTTTCCAGTCCCTCTGCCTGATTTACCTTTGGCTGGCTGTGATTTCTTTACAATCCTGAACACCTGGGGCCAATGCTCCTTTTCACAGCAGCTTGAAAGCAAATCCTTCTCTTTCTTTCTCTTTACTCACTTTGGTCCAGGTTTGATCTTAGATCAGCATCAAATATTCATTGCCATTTGATAAATCTGGGACTGGAAGGATCTGGAATTTTCAAAAGCAGGTCTTGTCTTACCATTGGTGATCCAATAAGTCTTTCAGCGAGACTGACGCTAAATCATCCAGGCTCAATTAGTTCATTTCAAAGAAACGCCCAGGTGTTGTTTGACCTTCAAACATATGAGCTGCTGGAGTAAATGAAAATCTCACCTGTTCCCACAATGCCAAGTGAACTGGATGGGGTAATTCTTTTCCATATTCCCTGAGTTTTGTGGAGGGATTATTAGGTTTGGGCTAAGTGAGTTATTTACTTTAGCAATATGCTTAGCAGTGGGCTGCAGTTGCCTTTGCCAAGGAAACAGCCAGGTGCAAGCTGTCGCTAAGCACCACTGAAATAGTGAGAGGTATGCAGAAGAATTGGGCTATGCAGGAGGGGTGTGAGCTCTGAGACTTGTGGGAAGCTGCCTAGAGTTCAAACTGGAACAATTGAGGTATGTGTGTGGCTGCGCTCTTTGTCTAGGATTTAGCAGCAACAGGAGAGCACGGGTTCTGGGCATCCAGGAGGGCAGACTGGCCCTTTCCACCTGCTCTCCTCCGTTCTCTAAGCCTCAGGCTCCTGACGTGGTACCCTAAGATCTTCTTTGTTTTTTTACTGAGGAAGCCATTCCACTCAGAATTGTCATGGCTTTTGCACAGCAGCCTATGTTTTGCAGTCTAAATAGTTTTGAAGAATTGGGACTAATTAGAAAGTAATTGTCCTGTGCAAAGAGTGTGGTTTCTGGTATTAGAAAGAGCTGATTTCAGATTGCAGCCCTCTGCTTGCTAGCTGTGTGACTTCAGGCAGGTTACTAAAGTTCTCTGAGTCCCAGCTTTCTTGGGTATAAAATGAAGCTTCTAATTCTTATTTTAGCCTTTCATAAAGTGTGCCTAAATGGGATTTCAATATGTGTCCAACCAAGAAGGGAGTTCATGGTCAAATCCTCTGGAAATCCTTTAGACTGTTTTCCTCTGTCTTGGATATGTTAATGCATATTGGCAGATTAAAGCACCTAATAAATTCTGCCATAAATAAACCTGTTTAACTTTAACCCCAAATGACGAAATGTATTTGAGTTCAAGAACTTTTTATAAAATATAAGTAGTATTTTGTAAAATACAAGTGATATCATATGAATGTTGTAAGAGTTGTGTCAGAATTTAAGATAAATGCTTCCCACGGTATCTGGCTCATAGCTGAGTACTCAATAAACAGTAGTGAGTATTATCATTGTGAGACTGTTATTAATGAGGTAGTACTGATATCCAAAACAAAACTCATAATTTGATACACCTGAGTTTCTGACCATAAGACTTATGTTAGTGTTTGCCAGATGGAAGTTTACAGACTTCAGGGGTCATCGATTGTATGATCATTTATTGAGTGCCTATTATGTATCAGGGTATACATTAGCTACTTAAACAGAGGGTCATCCCTTAATTTAATTGTCACACTACTTGCCAAGGAGATATTATTCTCCCATCATAGACATGGAAATTGAGGTTCAAAGATAACAAAGTGACTTGCCCACAGTTGTGTAGACGTTCAACTGTGGAGTTGTGAATCTAGCTGAGGTTTGTTGGACCTCAAAGTCCTTTTACAATTGTCATTTGGGATTCTGCAGATGCTTAGTGGTCTGTGAAAGCAGTAGTAATCTGGGGGATATTTTCAATAAGCCTAATTGAATTCAAACATTTACCTAACACGAGGCATGCCAGAACTAAATTGACTGGGAAGGTCATGCTCCAGCCATGCCAACATCTTTGCTTTATTGGAATTCACCTTGTTCCTTCATCTCTAAGCCTTGCATATGTTCCCTCTGTCCAAAGCATTGCTCCTGCATCTTCTTCCTTGGCTATCTCTCAGTCATCCTTCAGGTTCTGGGATTGATGTACTTCCCTCAGAAAGCAATTCCTATCTCTTCAAGTAAGAGTTAAGTGCCTCTGCCATATGCTCCCTCACCTTTCTGCATTTGCCCTCTCATGGCCCTTACACTGGATTGTCATAACATTTTCTTGTCTGTCCCCCCACTAAACTGTGAATAGGGACAAAGTCTTGGTCAGCACTGTATACCCAGCCCATAGCACATTGTACTCCCTAAATATTGACTGAGGAATGAATGAATGATGTCAATTTAAAATCTAGAAGTAAGAATCATTTATGCCTTAGATTAATAGAGCGTAGAAGTAATGTAGTTCTTATTAAATGTCATCTGTTTGATATATAAGAGTCTCAAATCATGGTTTCATGAAAATTTGGGTGGTAGAAATGTTGAAAATCCCTGCATAAAACAATACCTGCTGCTAAACTGTGAGGAAGGCTTTGTACTGCAGTGGAGATTGTTGGAGAGAAAGAGGTAGCCTATTTTTGGCTGAGACTTCATGGTGGGGGTGGGAGTGGGGGTATATTATAGTCAAGAGCTTTGCAGGTTTAAACTCAGTTTTTCACAGGCCCCTGGGTGAGGTGGGGTGGGGTAGAGAGTTTGCGATTCAGCTCAAGGAAACCAATCACCCAAATGCCACTCATTAATCATGGCTGTTGTTTGTGGAATGCCTTCTCTTTACCAAGCTTATCCTGGGATATAACAGTCATTGTCTTTCATCCTTATGATACATTGTCAAAGTACTGGTTATTCCCATTACAGATGAGGAAGCAGAGGCTCTGAGACGTTTTACAGATTGCTAAGGACAGACAGACATCTAGAAAGCAGTAGGACAAGGATTGAAATCCAGGTCTGTCTGCCTCTGAAGCCTACTTTGCCCCACTTACCCACCTTGCCGTCTAAGATGTGAGTTGCTTCTTTTCCATGAGAGTTACACTGGCAACATAATTGGTTCTAGACATTGGAGGATAAATAAATTCCCTCCAGAAACTAGGCATTGGAGCAGAATGATGCATAGTAAACTTCAACTAGAGATCAAGTCAAATATTGCTTAACAGCTTTGTACACTCAGCCTATTCTGGTTACTGCATCATCTTGCTCGATGCCAAGAACAGTTTGACAGTGATAACAAGAACGGTTCTTAATATCTAAACACCTATTTCCTTGTTTAATTCTGAATCCACACTTAACCTGTGAAATCAAATTCTCCTCTTGTTCTGTTTTGTTTGTTTGTTTGTTTTTTGAGAGTACCTGGTTGTTAAGCTTTTTAAAACTTGACATTAGCTATGGTTTTGTATGCAGAGACTCACCTGGTCTTAAGAGCCTCACTATCTCAAAGGTTGATGGATTATTTCCTGCAAAGATTTCAATAGATGGATTGTTTGATGCATTTTATTTTGCTCTTCCTACTTCTTGGCATATCTGGAAGGCAAGGAGGTGAGAAATTGATTCCCTTGAGCACATTCTCAAAGAATGGCATATTTTCAATCATATATTATGGTAATATATTGACAAATAGTTGTTATGGTTAAAATGAAAAGATGTTGGGGAAGCAGCACTAAAGCAAAGGTCAGTCTGTTCAATACGTGGTTGTAACATCAATGACCAGACCATGGAAAACTAGAAAAGATAAAGTCTGTCACCATTTGTGATGTTTACTCCTCACCAATAAATGCCACTGCCCTCCTTCCTCCATATATCTGCTCCTTAATGTTGGAACCTGGTGATACTGCTCACCTGTCTTGTATAGCTGGTCATGATTAGTGGAGTAGCTAATAAGTGTTAAGTACCTGGCACAGGGCAGGGCACACAGCCTTAAACTGATAAGCGTTCTTTTTATTCTGTCTGCTTCTATTACATGAGATGATCCACTCTGATTTTGCCTCTGTGTTCTACAGGTATAGTTTGGTACTCGAGGCTCCTTTCGATTAAGCCATGAGCCAATTCCTGAGACAGTGGGCCTTTCCAGGCCTCTTTTTACATTAAGGGACTCATCCTTCTATCACTGGGTTTTTCATAGTTTTATCTGAGGACCATATGCATGAGATTCACCTGGGATACTTTAAAAAAATGTCCCCACCTCACACCTACAATATCTGAATTTCAGTGGGTGAAATTTTAACAAGTTTCTCAGATGATGTTTCTCTGCAAAGTGTTAACTCTAAAGTGAGCATCTGCAAGAGTCCAGGATTCAGAGGAGAAAGGAGCTGGAAGGAGCCTTGTAGACTTTGTAGTCATCAGTCCCCATCATTTGGCATATGAGGAAACTGAGGCACGGAAAGGAACTGAAGGTCATGTAACAAGTTGTTGACAGAACTTATATAAGAACTGAGTTTAGGCTCTTCAGGTCTCTTCTAGACTCTTAGGTTGAAAATCATCTTGCTACGCTATACTTGACATTCCCATTTTCTACGCCTGAGCCAGGTATGGATTTGTTTTATAAGGCTATATTTTATAAGGAAGAAATGGTAATTCATTCGCTTTAAGTGCTGCTTGCAGTGCCATCCCCTTTTAGAAGCTCAAATAACATTTCAATTAACCCCTTTGTGATTCTCCGTGGTCTTCAGAGTCGAGTTCACATGGCTGATAAGATCTATTTGTGAATCCCACTCTTCCCTCTAAACCATCCTCCCTTGTGCTCCCTAGATATTCTCACCTATCTTCTGTTCACTAAATAAGCCGTACTGCTTCCTGCCTCACCTTCAAGGATTCGCACATGTTATTCTCTCTATCCTATTTTTACTCACATCATTTTCCTGGAAAAGCTCTCTTCATGTTTTGGGTCTCAGATTCTAGCCCACAACCCCAGGGAAGCCTTCTCTGACCTCCCAAATGTGGGTTACATACCTTCCAGGTGCTTACCTTGCACGCTTTACAACCCCTTTCATACTGATTGACTTTGTATTGTAATTGTTTCAGTGCCTTCCTCCCCAACTGTATTTGAAGCTCCAGACCTGGACAGAAACCATGTTTAGTGTTTGTTTTGGTTTGCTAAAGCTGATGAAATGCAATATACCAGAAATGGGTTGGCTTTCGCAATGGGGATTTATTAACTTACAAGTTTATAATTCTGAGACCATGACAAATGTCCAAATTAAGGCATCAACCGGACAATACCTCCTCTTGAAGACCAGCTACTGCCAGTCTTCAACTCCCCTTTCACATGTCCAGGCACACGGTGACATCTGCTGATCTCTCCCTTCTCTCCCAGTTTTCTTTGCTTTCAGCTTCTTGCTTCAGTGGCTTCCTCTCTATTTTCTCCTCTTTTTTAGCTTCTGTCTCTCTTAGCTTCTTTGGGGCTTTTTTTCTGTGTATTCTTTCTGTCTTTTATCCTCCAGTAAGAGGATTAAGACTCACCCTAGGACCCTCCTCAACTGAAATAACCTAATCAAAAGGTCCCTCCCACAATAGGTCTGCACTCACAGGACTGGATTAAAAGAACATGATCTTTTCTGAGGCACATAACAGCTTCATACCATCACAGTGTTACAGCTCTGGTGCCCACTGCTATACATTGTACGTAGAAGGCATACTTAAACTATATGCTAAATAAGTATTAAAGTTCACATACCAAATGGTTCCAGCAGATAATGGTCTGCCTGGAATAGAGAGTAATATTGGTAAATAGTAGAAGGTGAGATTGGTCAGGGCAAGCAGGGGTTGGTCATTAAGGGCTTTGGTTCTAAGTTGGAGCTGCTGGACTGGACCCAGTCAATGATAATGCTCCATCTGAGGTTCCTTGACAGGGGTGTGAAGGCAGATTTCTGTGGCAGCAGCAAATAGCAGAGATGGGTATGAGAAGAGGCTAGAAACCACATGAGAATTATGATGTGGCAACAGTAGACCACACTGGAGGAGAGGAGGGTCAGAAGCAGGTTGGTAACTGTAAGCATGACTAGGAATGAATGACTCTGAGAGGTTCCGTGAAAGAATAAAGAGGGGCTGAAAGAAGAAAAGGGTGAAAGATCATTCGTAGTGGAATTTTTCTTTCACTGGCTCAGAATTCATTCTTTCAGTAAACATTGATTGAACACCAACTGTGTGTGAGGCATCAGGGCTACAACAGTGATTAAAATAGACATGTTCCTTGCTCTTCTGTAGGTGAGGGAGATAGAAAATAAAGTAAACAAACTGAGGAAGGGTGCCTAGGATAACCAGCAGGGAATGGGCTTCACAGATGAAGTGAAATAATTCACATAAAGCATTTAGCACACAGTTAAAACTCAGTAAATATTGCAAAGTCCCTCTCTCAACCCACCCCTCATGAAAAATAAAAGAATTTCCTTCTGTGTCTCTCAACCATTAAATGAATCATAGTAACAATGGCTGTCATACATCCAGTTTCTGTTACCTACTAAGTTCTGAGTCAGGGGCTTTGCACACATTAACTTCTTACAAACACCTTCCAAGATAATTCTTTATCACATAACGAATCAGAAGGAAGTTGAGCAATTTCTCCAAATTCCCAGAACTGGTAAGCAAGAAATCTTATATCTTATTTGCTTAACTCCCAAATTCCATTTTCTGTCTGCCATGTCGCAATGTGTTTGTGGTCAACCAGTGTAAGGGCAGTCTGCGTAGATCTGGCCAGCTCTTTAGACTTGTGTCTGCATTCAAGAAACTGCAAGTATTAAGGAGCAACTGGAAGCAATTAGGTGTGGCTCAGGTGCCCACCTCCAGGTATGGCCAACCATATTGTCCTTTCCTGCCTTCCAGTAAGCATCTTTGAATTGGAAGGAACTTTGAATTACACTTACTTCTGTGATTCTTCCAAGAGAGCTTTTATTATTTCTGTATTTTGAGAAATCTTAGACTATAGAGGGAGCACCTGCAGAATTGTTCAACTGAAATTCTGGGTGTTTGTAGCCTTAAGATGAAGAGGATGGCCTTCTCAGACTGGGTTGAAGTCCTGTCTTTGCCACTTGCTATGAAATTGAGTAAGTCACTTAACTGACTCTAAGTCTCATTATCTCTAAACTAGGAAGAAACAGGAGGATAATAATAGTACCTATCTCATAGGGTGTATTTGGGATTTAATAAGTAGGAGTCAATTAAATATGTTCTTAACTGGTGGCAATTTTGCCCCTCCTTCCCCAGGGACATTTGCATCACAACTGGGGGAGGGCGCTGTTGACATCTAATGAGGAGAGCCCAGGGATTCTGCTGAACACAGTACAATGCACAGGACAGCCCCTCAGCAAAGAATTATCTGACCCAAGATGTCATTATTGCCCAGGCTGAGAAACTCTGGTGTATATCCTAGTGCCTACCATGGAGTAATAAAAAAAAAAAAAAAAAAATTCTAAAATCATCCATGAATATGAAATACTTTGAAAACCCGCTTGAAAGCACTGAGATGTATAACACCCAGATGAAAATCCATCTGGGGTCTTGACTAAATATTTCACTTTTCATCTAAATATTTTGAAATCATAAAAGAGAGATTGTCATTCCTCCATTTGGAGTATGGGGTGATGAGGTTCTTTGTCAATTGTTGAAGAGTTTCTCAAAGCTGTATTTGCATCTGATTGCAAAGCGCTGGGTTTTCCATTTCAGGAGCTGCTTGCCATACAACATCTCTTTTGGAAAGGGAGGTTTATTTGTTTTTCTGTATTTTTTACAACTTAAAAGCAGCTTGAATTGTTAAACCAGTTGTATCTCAAGCCTGCAAATGTTTTCAGCATGTTGCCGTACATTTCCCTGAGTCAGCACATAGCATCACATCTTGGAAGACCTCAGTTAGAACCACTTTCTTAAGAGGCTGGTATTTTTCCTTTGGGCTGTAATATTAGGGGTGCTCGTTTTGGAAAAAGAGAGCATGTGTTGCTCCTAGAACCCCCATTCAAGGCCCTGGTGGGAATTCTGCTCAGCGCCAAGAGGTATACACCACAGTATTAGGCCAAAGGAGAGAATAGTAGATACCAAGTGGTTATTTAATATTTTCCCCGGATGCATTGAACCTTTGCTTACTTCTAGTCAGGAGCCAAACCATAGGGTAAATCCTCCAACCCACATTTTATGAGAGAGAATAAGAGATTACTTTGAGTTACAACTAAAAAATTCTTTTTCTGTTTCAAAGCCAAATGCTTTCAGAAGAGGCAGAGAAAAAAAAAAAACCCACCCGAGTCAAACTGATGAAAACCAGTCAAAATATGGCCTTGTTGTGGCTGATAGAGCTTTCCTGGCTGGTCCCAAAACACCAAAGTTGTCTTCAGGCATCACCATCAACTCTGATTAAACTAGATTTCTATGTCAACTGCTTGAAAGCTGCAATCCTGCACCATGCATTTCCTGAGAATGTTATTGAAAATTATCAGACCTGTTTTCTTCATTACCAGGAGACTGAAAAATGGCCTGCAAAAAGGAAAAGGCTGAAAGGCTTTCTATAGCCAGCACAGGCTGACTTTTAAACAAATGTCCTCAAAGCTCCTGCATATATCATGTGGAGGCTCAGGCCTGGGGGACAGTATCCATAATACTCCATGAAAATCTCCACTGAATTCTGCTGGCCCCTGGGCCATGGATGGCCTTCGATCTAAGTCTGTTCATTTATTAAGCTCCCCAGAACATACGATTTGCTCTTAATAGGCAAATGTGCTCATTCTTGAATTTTATTTCAAAATATATTTACTGATGCAAAATAAATAATTTTTTCCTCTTTATGTCCAGAAATCTGAATTCCTCATAATGGAATCATGAAGTCATAGGCTATGAGAATTGAAAAGGACCTAGCTCATCATCTGACTCAGTTTTACAGACCCAGATAGGCTTCTAAGGTACCCAAGCTAATTATGCCTGAATGGGGACTTCCAGATGCCGCGCTGGCAGTCTTTGCACCATCATACACTTGATAGCTGAGGTCTTACTGATTTTCAACTCTTTGTTGTTTTCATCTAAGACTAGACTGCTCAGCTCTTACTTCTCCTCATATTCCTAACAGTTCATTTATAACTCCTGTCCTCTTTCCCCGCCTGACTTTGAAGAATCTTGGATTCATTTAGGCTTTGATTAGTAGTAATTATTTACCTGTCAGACCCCAGCTGGGCTGCACTACCAAAGCTGAGTCACATAGATTTGCTTCCAGTGACCGCTTCCAAACAATTAAATCAGAGAAGCACCTGTGTAAATATATAATATTTGGCATTAAAAAAAGTGATTAGGCAACAGAAACGGAATTGAACTGGCAAAAAAAAATAGTGAATGTTTCCCACCCTGGGGGGCTGTTCACACATGCCTTTAAGCATCTCTGATCTCAAGAAAAAAGATCTGGTAATTTTCCCAGTCCTCCTCCACCTTGTTTGTTTGGAAAATATAGTTAATCTGATATCACTAGATTCCATTTGTTTGCAAACACTAAATTTTAAGGTAATCATCATCTGTAAGCTGAAAGGAAGAAATTGAAATAGGGTGAAAACTTAACCAGTAGTTTTCTTTTCCAAAGCCCAAATGTCTGTCTCAATGGATCTACTGACCATTGACTCATCTTGGACAATGATAACTGTTTTTATTTGTGTTTAGGACGTCTATGATGGGATTATAAGTATAGGATAGTGGAAAGAGCCAGAGCTTTGCAATCACGTAGACCAGGGGTTTGAATCCTAACTTCCATACCTTGTAGCTGTTTGTCCCATGATACATTCAGAGCCACAGGTTCTAATCTGTAAAAAGAATATCATTCCTTAACCTTACATGCCATTCCACATGTGAATTGCCAAGTACAGTGCCTGCAAACATTCATTATGCCCCTACTCCGTAATTCTAGACCAGAAAATCTTTTCTCTTTGGGCAAGCTAATCATTAAGTAAGCATAATCTTACACTGTTGTTGGTTTTCAAAAGTGGCTTTCTGATGGAGAAGGCTTTTCAGCAACAAGAGGTACCACCAGATGGTGATTCTGAAATTTCTTTCTTATATTTCAAAAGGTACCCTAGCATGCTTTTGAGATTTGTTCCTTTAACGCAAATGTATGTAGACCAACCATAAAAAAGGTTTTTTCAGTGCTACAATTGAACATAGAAAGATATTAACACTTCCCAATCATCAGTTGATTAGGTTTTTGCTCTTTCAACCTGGCTGATACATTTAGCTGAAGGACATCCACAGTTTGTACTTCATGGACCCACCCCTGTTGGGTTCTTTTTGCGTTTATGGAGGGGGCTGTGTGCAAAGGCTCAAACTCTTGCTTCATCTCTTCCTAAACTCTGTGACCTTGGACAACTAAGTTATTCTTTGTGCTTCAGTTTCTTCAACTACAAAAATAGAGATGATGATAACTAACAGATAGGATTATTGAGAGAATTCAGTGAGTTATATGTAAGGTACCGAGAATAGTAACTTGAACAGAGAAAACAGCTAATAAATGTTAGTTGTACTTGTGGTTGCTATTATTATTGGGACAAATGTAGACAGTTGACAGTAGACATGGTCTCATGGAATGAGCTAGTGTGCCTAGCAGAGCATTCAAATTCTCAAATTTTCCGTAGTCAGAAAGGTCAGAGGTAAAAATTTTATCCTCTTTCGTGAAAGTCACTCTTAATTTCATTTAGTTTGAATGTACTGTTTTATTTGTGATTTCTGAGTAAGAGAATCAAAAATGAGAAAACCTATGGAATGTTTCTCAATTATTCACTGAGGCAGATCCCATTATATTTGGTGCTTAAATCTAAAATTAAATAGTACTGGTTTTTCAGATTCACACATCCTAATCTTTGTCTGATTTCAAGTTGATGCACTTGGGGATAAACAACAAAATAATTATAAAAAGTAAGGGTTTATTTGCTATTGCTTTTTAAATAAGCATTTTTGGAACAGAAATAATAGAGTGGTTGAGGATATAAACATGATCGCATTCTGCTGAACTAAGCACTTGAGTTACCCAAAATTATCTGATCATTTTGTCCTTGGATAGCATCTTATGTGTTTGGTGAGCCTTTTGATTGTTTTTAGAGGTGTCTTGCTACAGTAAAAAAAACAAGCATCCTGAACACCCCAAACTTTTCTGAAGAATGAAGATACACTATTAAGTTGTGATAACAGAGATAATGCAGATTTATAGGAGGCTGTGAGAGGAATTTTAAATGCAAAATTTAAAGATAAGGAGGATCACTCTACTTGAAGTGCATCCTTTTATTTCCTAATCCTTTAAGCCAGATGATCAGTATTAAATGAAAAGATGTGGTGGGTTGATTTGCTATGGAATAGAAGCTCTTGGAATGATTAAGCTTCCTACATATCTTAAAAATGAATTTATTCTGAAATTCCCATTAGATCCCATTGAATTCACTGAGCAATATGATCTCCTTGTTTTGTTTAACAGCTATACATTCCCAAGGGTGTTATTGACTCATTGTGCTTGAGTTGAGTTCTAATGTGTTTCTTCCCTTAGGCCTTATCACTTATCTAGTCTGTTGATTCACTCTGCACATTGATATACCATGATCCAGCTGAGTAGGCTGTATAAGCATCTCAACAATAACACTATTAAAATCTAAGCAGGGAAATAGATGACACATTGATAAATAGAAATGCATGCATTGAATTTTTAAAATATATTTTCAATTTGTGCACGTTCAAAGCCAGTTTAAATACCCAAATATCCCTTCCATGAATCCATCAATATACAATTCTCTAAATTTGCTATATTTTTCATAAACACTGGTCCCGTTTTTCTAGGAAATTTAAGAAATCTTTCTTATTCTACATTTTTGGTAACTTTTCAAATTAACCTTAAATTTTTCCATCTGGTTTAAATATTCTGCCAGTGGCTCATACAGCTGACTTCCTGGTCAGTTCCCACTTAAATTTCTGCAGCTGCAACCTCTCCGGCAGCTGTTGATTCTCTCTCCTTGGTAAGTTAGTAACTTCATCAAAGGTAACACTATAAATAACATCTGTTAACATTCTCTTATTCCTTGTTGCTAACTCGCAAAGTACTTTTGTTTTCTGGCTGTTTAATATTGTTGACATTCATTTTGTCCAATCACTCTGCAAAGACTATAGGACTGAATTAGTCCTGGATACTAACACAAAGTTGACACAGGTTCGGCTTCTGGATCATGAGCTGGAACCCCCACATTTGATGTTTTTTGGCAACAAAACCCATGGTCTATATTATCTTTCGGTCCACAGAGGCTTTCAGATCATGAAAAGCATGATTAGAATTGTTGCCTGAGAAACTGTGTAGACTCTTACTCCAAGTTTCCTCCTTTATCCCTTCACCAATGCATGGCATTCAAAAGCACAGGCTTGGGGAAACATCCTTAGTTTACTTTGTTTAGAATTTAAAAAGCAGAATTTTTAAAGATTTGCATGAGGAACAATTAGCTTACTCATGAGCTGGAGGATTGCGGGTGACTGAGCTTGTACCTCGGCTTGCCAGGCCTGGGCCAGGGGACCTGATCACCCCCTGGGGAGGGTAGTAGGTACGGGCGTGAGTGACCTCTGCAGCCCCCCCGAGCCTGGGGAGCGAGGTCAAGGCAGCTCCCTTTTCCTCACCCAAAATGCCACTGGCAGGGGAGGCTTGCCGGAGGAAACCACCTTTCTCCCAACTGCCCTTTCCCCACTTCCTTATCTTACCCACTCACTCCCTGGTGCCAAGGCCACTCCTGCCACCGCCAGCGCGCATGCACCGTGGCCAGAACAACCCCCGCCCCGCTGCAACGGCTCCGGCGTTCTCTCAGAACCAATCCTAGCCCCTATCCCTTCAATATTGCCATTTAAGGCTACTTCACATCCTTTCCAGCCCTGCCCTTCTTACCAGCCTATATAACCTGTAATCACCCCTGAATAAATCTCTTTGGCGCATACTCCTACTGGATGAAGAGTGTCTTGTCCCTATCGCCGCCCTCCATACCTTGCACGCCTCCCGCCGAGGACCCGGCCACGTCCTCCGCCTCGCCCTCGCCTCCGGGAAAAAGCCCCCGCCGCCGGTACCCCTTGAGCAGCCCCGAGAGCTGAGGGCTCAGCTACCGGCCGCCTCTCCCCCTAGAAGCAGTAACCGCGACCGCAGAGGATTGTTGACCCAGGGGTCTCAGCTTTTGTACAGGTGTACTAGTGTGCCATAAGCTTTCGCAGGTATGCTGCCCAATTGGGAGCAGTCTGTAGAGTTTTGCTTTTGTACAACTGAGAGTATTCTTTGTCACAACAACCATCACTTATAATGTTGGTCTGTGTTGGTCAGGCAACATGATGTGGGTGTGTATGTGTCCATGTGCATAATTTAACATCAGTAGAAAAGGAGAAACATAGAATAGCATATATCTGATGCAAAAGAAAGATCATGTGTGGTAGAAACTGACAATAACTTTACCCTATAAATAAATATATACATATATAGGAATACATGTATATGTAAAATTATGTATACAATTAACTTTATTGAAGCATAATTTACATGCAACAAATCAAACGTACCTATTTTAAATGTATAGTTTGAGGAAGTTTGATATATACATGAATATATTTAACCATCATCTGTATCAAGGCACACAGTTTTCAACATAATAAAATGTTCTCTTGAGCCTAGGCCAGTTAACCTCCCATCCCATTCCCAACCTGCCACCATTAATCCATCTAATATAGATTAGATTTACTTGCTTTAGATCTTCATACAAATGTAATCATACAGATTGTAGTCTTTTGTGTTTGGCTTCTTTGCTCAGCAAAATGTTTTTCAGATACATTTATATTGTGGTGTGTATCAGTAAACATTCATATGCATGTGCCTGTGTGACTGTATGTTTTATTTCTATTGAGTTCATACCTGGGAGAGGAATTAATGGATCATATGGTAAGTATACCTCTAATTTTATAAGAAACTACCAAACAGTGTTCTAAGGTGTTGTTCCAGTTTGCTAATGCCACTGCTTTGCAAAACACCAGAAATGGATTGGCTTTTATAAAGGGGGTTTATTTGGTTACAAAGTTACAGTCTTAAGGCCATAAAGTATCCAAAGTAACACATCAGCTATCGGTTACCTTCACTGGAGGATAGCCAGTGGCGTCCGGAAAACCTGTTAGCTGGGAAGGCACATGGCTGGCGTCTGCTCCAGAGTTCTGGTTTCAAAATGGCTTTCTCCCAGGATGTTCCTCTCTAGGCTGCAGCTCCTCAAAAATGTTACTCTTAGTTGCTCTTGGGGCATTTGTCCTCTCTTAGCTTCTCCAGAGCAAGAGTCTGCTTTCACTGGCCATCTCCAAAATGTCTCTGTAAGCTGCAGCTCCTCTCTCAGCTCCTGTGCATTCTTCAAAGTGTCCCTCTTGGTTGTAGCAAGCTCACTCTTTCTGTTTGAGCTTATATAGTGCTCTAGTGAACTACTCAAGGCCCAAATTGAATGGGCACGGCCACACCTCCATGGAAATTATCTAGTCAGAGTTATCACCCACAGTTGGGTGGGCCACATCTCCATGGAAGCACTCCAAAAATTACAATCTTATTAACACTGACACATCTGCCCACACAAGATTGCATCAAAGATAGTGGCATTTTGGGAAACATAATACATTCAAACTGGCACAGGTATTTATACCATTTTAAACTCTTGCCACCTATGTGTGACTTTTCGAGTTGCTCTACATCCTCATCAACCCTTGGTAATGTTAGTCTGTTAAATTTTAGCCATTTTAGTGGTATCTTACTATGGTCTAAATTTGCGTTTCTATGTTGACTAATGATGTTGCATATCTTCCAGTGTTCATTGAGCATTTGTATTTCTTTTGTGAAGTGTATGTTCAAATCTTTTGCTCATTTCAAAAATTGGGTTGTCCTTTTATTATTGGCTTATAAGAGAAACTTATGCAGTTTCTCCTGGATAGTGTGCTTTTTACACCCTAAGAAATCGTTGCCTACCCATGGACATAAAGCTTTATATTTTACATTTACTTCTATGATCTGTTTCTAGTTTATTTATTTATTTATTTATTTATTTTTTGGATATCATTTTTCCATTTACTAAAAAATTTACAAAATGCAGACAAGATCACACCCCAGAGGCTGTGAAAACAGCACTCCTGCGAATTCCTGAGAGAAAAAACATATTGTTTTCTTCAGCTGTAGTTCTTTATAACTCACTAGCTTAGCAAAATTCAGAAACTAAGGACGTAGAGGAAGAGTTTTACAGCTAGATGTTTCTCACATCTATGATGTTTGAACAGAACAATTTATGTATATTCCATAGTCCAAAGTGACCATACAATTTTTTTTTTTTAGTGATTCTAACTTGTTACTACTTTTATTTATATATATATTTTTTAATCTTCATTTTATTGAGATATATTCACATACCACGCAGTCATACAAAACAAATCGTACTTTCGATTGTTTACAGTACCATTACATAGTTGTACATTCATCACCTAAATCAATCCCTGACACCTTCATTAGCACACACACAAAAATAACAAGAATAATAATTAGAGTGAAAAAGAGCAATTGAAGTAAAAAAGAACACTGGGTACCTTTGTCTGTTTGTTTCCTTCCCCTATTTTTCTACTCATCCATCCATAAACTAGACAAAGTGGAGTGTAGCCCTTATGGCTTTCCCAATCCCATTGTCACCCCTCATAAGCTACATTTTTATACAACTGTCTTCGAGATTCATGGGTTCTGGGTTGTAGTTTGATAGTTTCAGGTATCCACCACCAGCTACCCCAATTCTTTAGAACCTAAAAAGGGTTGTCTGAAGTGTGCGTAAGAGTGCCCACCAGAGTGACCTCTCGGCTCCTTTGGGAATCTCTCTGCCACTGAAGCTTATTTCATTTCCTTTCACATCCCCCTTTTGGTCAAGAAGATGTTCTCCGTCCCACGATGCCAAGTCTACATTCCTCCCCGGGAGTCATATTCCACGTTGCCAGGGAGATTCACTCCCCTGGGTGTCTGATCCCACGTAGGGGGGAGGGCAGTGATTTCACCTTTCAAGTTGGCTTAGCTAGAGAGACAGGGCCACATCTGAGCAACAAAGAGGCATTCAGGAGGAGGCTCTTAGGCACAACCATAGGGAGGCCTAGCCTCTCCTTTGCAGCAACCGTCTTCCCAAGGGTAAAACCTGTGGTAGAGGGCTCAACCCATCAAACCACCAGTCCCCTATGTCTGTGGTCTTGTTAGCAACCATGGAGGTGGGGTACGCGAATACCCCTGCATTTTCCACAGGCTCCTCAAGGGGGCACTACATCTTTTTTCCTCCTTGTTTTTCTTTCTTTTTTTTTTTTTTTAACTTTCCCTTCTTTTTAAAATCAACTGTATGAAAAAAAGTTAAAAAGAAAACAAACATACAATAAAAGAACATTTCAAAGAGACCATAACAAGGGAGTAAGAAAAAGACAACTAACCTAAGATAACTGCTTAACTTCCAACATGTTCCTACTTTGCCCCAAGAAAGTTACCTAATATAGCAACATTTCTGTGAACTTGCTCCTACTATATCCATCAGAAATCAACAGACCATAGTCATTCCTGGGCATCCCCAGAACGCCAAACAGCCCATCTGTTCTTCTTGGATTATTGTTCCCCCTTCCTTAATTGCTCTCTATTGCTAGTTCCCCTACATTCTACATTATAAGCCATTTGTTTTACATTTTTCAAAGTTCACATTAGTGGTAGCATATAATATTTCTCTTTTTGTGCCTGGCTTATTTCACTCAGCATTATGCCTTCAAGGTTCATCCATGTTGTCATATGTTTCACGAGATCGTTCCTTCTTACTGCCGCGTAGTATTCCATCGTGTGTATATACCACATTTTATTTATCCACTCACCTGTTGAAGGACATTTGGGTTGTTTCCATCTCTTGGCAATTGTGAATAATGCTGCTATGAACATTGGCGTGCAGATATCTGTTCGTGTCACTGCTTTCCGATCTTCCGGGTATATACCGAGAAGTGCAATCGCTGGATCGAATGGTAACTCTATATCTAGTTTTCTAAGGAACTGCCAGACTGACTTCCAGACTGGCTGAACCATTATACAGTCTCACCAACAGTGAATAAGAGTTCCAATTTCTCCACATCCTCTGCAGGATTTGTAGTTTCCTGTTTGTTTAATGGCAGCCATTCTAACTGGTGTTAGATGGTATCTCATTGTGGTCTTAATTTGCATCTCTCTAATAGCTAGTGAAGCTGAACATTTTTTCATGTGTTTCTTGGCCATTTGTATTTCCTCTTCAGAGAACTGTCTTTTCATATCTTTTGCCCATTTTATAATTGGGCCGACTGTACTATTGTCATTGAGTTGTAGGATTTCTTTATATATGCAAGATATCAGTCTTTTGTCAGATACATGGTTTCCAAAAATTTTTTCCCATTGAGTTGGCTGCCTCTTTATCTTTTTGAGAAATTCCTTTGAGGTGCAGAAACTTCTAAGCTTGAGGAGTTCCCATTTATCTATTTTCTCTTTTGTTGCTTGTGCTTTGGGTGTAAAGTCTAGGAAGTGGCCGCCTAATACAAGGTCTTGAAGATGTTTTCCTACATTATCTTCTAGGAGTTTTATGGTACTTTCTTTTATATTGAGATCTTTGGTCCATTTTGAGTTAATTTTTGTGTAGGGGGTGAGGTAGGGGTCCTCTTTCATTCTTTTGGATATGGATATCCAACTCTCCCAGCCCCATTTGTTGAAAAGACCATTCTGACTCAGTTCAGTGACTTTGGGGGCCTTATCAAAGATCAGTCGGCCATAGATCTGAGGGTCTATCTCCGAATTCTCAGTTCGATTCCATTGATCTATATGTCTATCTTTGTGCCAGTACCATGCTGTTTTGGCAACTGTGGCTTCATAATAAGCTTCAAAGTCAGGGAGTGTAAGTCCTCCCACTTCGTTTTTCTTTTTTAGAGTGTCTTTAGCAATTCGAGGCATCTTCCCTTTCCAAATAAATTTGATAACTAGCTTTTCCAAGTCTGCAAAGTAGGTTGTTGGAATTTTGATTGGGATTGCATTGAATCTGTAGATGAGTTTGGGTAGAATTGACATCTTAATGACATTTAGTCTTCCTATCCATGAACATGGAATATTTTTCCATCTTTTAAGGTCCCCTTCTATTTCTTTTAGTAGAGTTATGTAGTTTTCTTTGTATAGGTCTTTTACATCTTTGGTTAAGTTTATTCCTAGGTAATTGATTTTTTTAGTTGCTATTGAAAATGGTATCTTTTTCTTGAGTGTCTCTTCAGTTTGTTCATTTCTAGCATATAGAAACATTACTGACTTATGTGCATTAACCTTGTATCCCGCTACTTTGCTAAATTTGTTTATTAGCTCTAGTAGCTGTATTGTCGATTTCTCAGGGTTTTCTAGATATAAGATCGTATCATCTGCAAACAATGACAGTTTTACTTCTTCTTTTCCAATTTGGATGCCTTTTATTTCTTTGTCTTGCCGGATTGCCCTGGCTAGCACTTCCAGCACAATGTAGAATAACAGTGGTGATAGCGGGCATCCTTGTCTTGTTCCTGATCTTAGAGGGAAGGCTTTCAGTCTCTCACCATTGAGTACTATGCTGGCTGTGGGTTTTTCATATATGCTCTTTATCATGTTGAGGAAGTTTTCTTCAATTCCTACCTTTGAAGTGTTTTTATCAAAAAGGGATGTTGGATTTTGTCAAATGCTTTTTCAGCATCTATTGAGATGATCAATTGATTTTTCCCTTTTGACTTGTTAATGTGTTGTAATACATTGACTGATTTTCTTATGTTGAACCATCCTTGCATGCCTGGAATAAACCCCACTTGGTCATGGTGTATGATTTTTTTAATGTGTCTTTGGATTCGATTTGCAAGTATTTTGTTGAGGATTTTTGCATCTATATTCATTAGGGAGATTGGCCGGTAGTTTTCCTTTTTTGTAGCATCTTTGCCTGGTTTTTTTATTAGATTGATGTTAGCTTCATAAAATGAGTTAGGTAGTGTTGCATTTTCTTCAATGTTTTGAAAGAGTTTGAGTAAGATTGGTGTCAGTTCTTTCTGGAAAGTTTGGTAGAATTCCCCTGTGAAGCCATCTGGCCCTGGGCATTTATTTGTGGGAAGATTTTTGATGACTGATTGGATCTCTTTGCTTGTGATGGGTTGGTTGAGGTCTTCTATTTCTTCTCTGGTCAGTCTAGGTTGTTCATATGTTTCCAGGAAATTGTCCATTTCCTCTACATTATCCAGTTTGTTGCCATACAGTTGTTCATAGTATCCTCTTATAATTTTTTTAATTTCTTCAGGATCTGCAGTTATGTCACCTTTTTCATTCATTATTTTGTTTATATGGGTCTTCTGTCTTTTTGATTTTGTCAGTCTAGCTAGGGGCTTGTCAATCTTGTTGATCTTCTCAAAGAACCAACTTTTGGTGATATTTATCCTCTCTATTGTTTTTTTGTTCTCTATGTCATTTATTTCTGCTTTAATCCTTGTTATTTCTTTTCTTCTACTTGGTTTAGGATTGGTTTGCTGTTCATTTTCTAGCTTCTTCAGTCGATCCATTAGTTCTTTGATTTTGGCTCTTTCTTCCTTTTTAATATATGCGTTTAGTGCTATAAATTTCCCCCTTAGCACTGCTTTTGCTGCATCCCATAGGTTTTGGTATGTTGTGTTCTCATTTTCATTCATCTCTATATATTTAGCAATTTCTCTTGCTATTTCTTCTTTAACCCACTGATTGTTCAGGAGTGTGTTTTTTAACCTCCAGGTATTTGTGAATTTTCTAAGTCTCTGATGGTTATTGACTTCTAATTGTATTCCATTGTGGTCAGAGAATGTGCTTTGAATAATTTCAATCTTTTTAAATTTATTGAGGCTTGTTTTATGTCCCAGCATATGATCTATTCTGGAGAAAGTTCCATGAGCACTAGAAAAGTATGTGTATCCTGGTGATTTGGGATGTAATGTCCTGTATATGTCTGTTAAATCTAATTCATTTATCAGATTGTTTAGGTTTTCAATTTCCTTATTGGTCTTCTGTCTGGTTGATCTATCTATAGGAGAGAGTGATGTGTTGAAGTCTCCCACAATTATTGTGGAAGCATCAATTGCTTCCTTTAGTTTTGCCAGTGTTACTCTCATGTACTTTGTGGCACCTTGATTGGGTGCATAGACGTTTACGATTGTTATTTCTTCTTGCTGAATTGCCCCTTTTATTAGTATGTAGTGGCCTTCTTTGTCTCTCAAAACATCCCTGCATTTGAAGTCTATTTTATCTGAGATTAATATTGCTACACCTGCTTTCTTTTGGCTGTAGCTTGCATGAAATATTTTTTTCCATCCTTTCACTTTCAGTTTCTTTGTGTCCCTGTGTCTAAGATGAGTCTCTTGTATGCAACATATTGATGGTTCATTTTTTTTGATCCATTCTGCGAATCTATATCTTTTAATTGGGGAGTTTAATCCATTTACATTCAACGTTATAACCATGAAGGCATTTCTTGAATCAGCCATCTTATCCTTTGGTTTATGTTTGTCATATTTTTCCCCTCTGTCTATTAATATCCTTTATTGTACCCATACCGAATCTCTTTAGTACTGAACCTTTCTCCAAGTCTCTCTGTCCTTTCTTTGTTTCTCTGTCTGTAGGGCTCCCTTGAGTATCTCCAGTAGGGCAGGTCTCTTGTTAGCAAATTCTCTCAGCATTTGTTTGTCTGTGAAAAATTTAAGCTCTCCCTCAAATTTGAAGGAGAGCTTTGCTGGATAAAGTATTCTTGGCTGGAAATTTTTCTCACTCAGAATTTTAAATATATCGTGCCACTGCCTTCTTGCCTCCATGGTGGCTGCTGAGTAGTTACTACTTAGTCTTATGCTGTTTCCTTTGTATGTGGTGAATTGCTTTTCTCTTGCTGCTTTCAGAACTTGCTCCTTCTCTTCTGTGTTTGAAAGTGTGATCAGTATATGTCTCGGAGTGGGTTTATTTGGATTTATTCTATTTGGAGTTCGCTGAGCATTTATGATTTGTGTATTTATGTTGTTTAGAAGATTTGGGAAGTTTTCCCCAACAATTTCTTTGAATACTCTTCCTAGACCTTTACCCTTTTCTTCCCCTTCTGGGACACTAATGAGTCTTATATTTGGATGTTTCATATTATCTATCATATCTCTGAGGTCCGTTTCGATTTTTTCAATTTTTTTCCCCATTCTTTCTTTTATGCTTTCATTTTCCATTCTGTCATCTTCCAGGTCACTGATTCGTTGTTCAACTTCCTCTAGTCTTGTACTATGAGTGTCCAGAATCTTTTTAATTTGGTCAACAGTTTCTTTAATTTCCATAAGATCATCCATTTTTTTATTTAGTCTTGCAATGTCTTCTTTATGCTCTTCTAGGGTCTTCTTGATTTCCTTTGTCTCCTGTACTATGGTCTCATTGTTCATCTTTAGTTCTTTGAGTAGCTGCTCTAGGTGCTGTGTCTCTTCTGGTCTTTTGATTTGGGTGCTTGGGCTTGGGTTATCCATATCGTCTGGTTTTTTCATATGCTTTATAATTTTCTGTTGTTTTTGGCCTCATGGCATTTGCTGAACTTGATAGGGTTCTTTTAGGATTTGTAGACCAATTGAAGTCCTTATTCCTAATTTATCAGATCTACAGCTTCGTGGAGTACACTTTCTCTAACTAACCAGCAGGTGGCGTCCACGAGCCACCTGTTCTCCACAAGCCAGTTCTCCCCTGCTTAGCCTTTTTGGTGAGTGGGGGAGTGAGTCTTGTGGGGTCCAATTGGTGTACCAAGCTTGCGTGTGTAGTTGGTGTTGCCTGCCCTGTATATGGGGCATGTTTCTGGGCAGTCAGGGAGGGGGGGGTGGCTCTAACAATCAAATCTCCTTGGTGATCCTAGAGTTTTAAAGCTGCTGCAATAGTCTAATCCTTCAGTTCAGTCCTGCCACAGTTTGTCTCTGCCACTGACCCACAAGTCCTTGGTATTGGCGTATGGCTCCTGAGACTTGCAAGTGGGCCCCTCTTCCAGGCCGTGCACCCCGGGTCCTCTGTTGAGGGATGACTGTGCTATGTCACAGGTGAGTGCCGTCCCCCCAGGGCAGTTCTCGGCTGCTGGGCTGTGTAGGGAGGCTCCCAGTCTGCTGAAATGATGGCTGAATGGGGCTTTGTTAATTCACACTGCTCTACCTTCCCAATTCTGGGACAATCAGCTGAGGTTGCAGGGAAGGCTAATGTCCACGCCCAGTTTTGTGGTGTGTGCCTGTTATTTGAAGCACTTCCGTCACACTGGGTTGTCTGGGGCAGTTCTGGGCTATGGGGCTGGCGATGGGCAGGAGTGTTTCCTGTCCACCAGGATGATGGCTGTGAGCGGACACCCCCCTTTTCTTGGGAAGTTGTGGTGTTTAGTGAATTTTCTCAGCCACTGGATTATTGCGTTTTGTCTCAGAGCTCTCCTAGTTCTGCTCTTGACTTGACCTGCCCAAATTGCAAGTCTTTGAAGCTTTCTGTATTGGGCTTCTTAGAGTAATTGTTTTAGAAAAAGAAAAAAGGATTAAAAAAAAAAAAGAAAGAAAAAAGGGCCCTCCTCAGAGATCTAATGGGTTATTGAAATGCTAAGAGACAAAGCAACCAGGGCCATTAAGGAAAGGTCCACAGGGCAGAGAGATCAGCTTTTCTTCGGGATTTGCATATGCGCCTCAGGGCCCTTCCCCTTTCTATGTTCACCAGAACTCCAAAAATCCTCCGCTTTTATTTTGGAGTTTTTCGTGTTGTTTTTTTTCTATGCCTGTCTTCTCTCTGCTGGGCTGGCTGCTCTCAGATTCTCTGGTGTCTGGTCTCAGTCTATCTATGGTTGGAGTTTGGATCAGTAGAATGAGTTTCCGATAAGGGCTGCCACTGCAGTTCTCCCTTCTCCTTCCCAGAGCTGACAGCCCCTCCTCCCACGGGACTGAGCCTGGCAGGGAGGGGTACGGGTCCCCTGGCCGCAAAAACTTACAGATTTCGCTGATCTCAGCAGTTCCACGTTTTCAGGAGTATTGTATGAAGTATGCCCAAAGTCAGATTGCTCTGTGTTGTCCAGTCCACGCAGTTCCTGGCTTTCTACCTACTTTCCTGGAGGAGTAACTAAAACATACAGCTCACCAGTGTGCCATCTTGCCCCCTGACCATACAATTTTGACCTCTAGTTTATTTTTGTATATAAGAAGGGGAAGGGTCAAAGTTCATTTTGTTTTTCATGTGGACATGTATTTGTTACAGCATTGATTGTTGAAGAGACTATCTTTCTCTTCTCTATTCTGTTCAAGCTCATCTTTCTTTACTTTTGTGACATTGTAGATATAATATATGTATTATATGTATTTAGTGAAATTTTCACTTCAGATAATGTATTTTTCAGTTATAGAGTTTCATTTAGTTCTTTCTTTGCAGTTTCCATTTCTCTCATTGCATTCAGATTTTGTGATTACTTGAACATATTTCTAATAGCTATTGTATAGTCCTTGTCTGCTAATTACATCATCTTTGTCATTTCTGGGTCTATTTCTGTTGACTGATTTTTCTCCTGGTTATGCAGAAAAGTTTTTTCCTGAGTCTTTGCATGTCTAGTAATCTTTTTATTGGATGCTGGGCATTGTGCTGGGCAATGTTGAATTAGTAAGTATCTGGATTTTGTTGTCTTTAAAGTGTGTTGGGTTTTGTTTTGGTAAGCATTTGAGTTTCATGTAGATACATTTAATCCTTGTGAGACTTGTTTAATAGTTCTGTTAGTACAGATATAGAATAGTCATGACCCTAGGAATAATTTCACCTCAACACTGAGGCACGGACATGCTGGGGTCTTTATTGAATGTAGCATGTATTCAGTGATGTTTCTTTACTCTGGCTGGTTGGAACTTGAATATATCTCAGCCCACTGGGAGGTCTGGTAATTGTTCAGTTTATAGTTCTCCAGAAATTGTTCTTTCTCCAGTAGTTGTTCTTTGCTAGCCTTGTGGAGTCTTGCCCTACACAGCATACTATCCATACAAAACCTCAGTGGGATCTTTGTGCATATTTCAGGAGCTATGTCTCTATATTGCCCCCTCCCCTCCAATACTCTGGCCTGCAAATTTCAGTCTCTTCATCTTCCTCAATCTTTGATCTCTGTCTCCTCTGCTCAGCAATGACCTGTGTTCTTTCTGGGTTCCCTTTTCCTGAGCAGTAGTCTGAAAAATATCTCTAGACAAAAAGTCATGCTATTATAGGCCTCCCCTCATTTGTTTAACTTCTCTCAGGGATCACAGTCTTATACTGCCTGTTTTGCATTGTCTGAAAACAGTGGTTTCACAATTTTATCCATTTTTAAAATTTTTGGGTGGGGGGTAGGGTGGAGGTGTGGGGTCTCATTCAATACCATTTAGTTCATTAAGACCAAAAGCGGAATAAGGATATTTTTGAAACACAATTAAGGTAGTTATTCTACCACAAACAGGAATATGGCACCAGAGGGCCCCCAGATAAAACTGTTATGGTTATTTTAGATGTGATTTACTTCCTTTGAGACCAACAGTCAAAATCAGGTTTAAGATATGTGTCAGAAACAGTGATAGAGATGACTATTTTTCAAATGGTTGTTGCTTGTGATTTTTGTTATATCTGTGTACCACTTGCATTATAATTTGCCTAAAGTATTTAAAGTTGACCTGCTTATAACCTAAACCTGTTTGGTAAGTACACTCCACAGCACTACCATAAACGGTGTTTAGAAGTTAATTATATACTTCTAATGCACATTAAGATAGGCAAATAACTCTTTAAAAAGAAATAATAAGTATCTGTTCACTTGTGAAGGCATCTTACATCCCACCAGGGATATTTTCTACTCTTGGCCATACTAGAATAGAAAACACTGGATGAAGAATGGACTGAATGAAGAATTGTGATAGGGGATGGAGATGAAATATGCAATGACCATTTTTCATTTGTAGTTTCTCATGGAATCGTAAAACTGTAAAAAAAAAAAAAAAAAAAAAAAAAAAAAAGTGTTTATAAAAAAAATCCCACAAACTAATCTAATCCTTTCAGTTCAAAGATGAGGAAACAGTGTCATGAATGGACAAGCTCTTGCCCAAAGCCTCAGAGCTGAGTAATTAATTCAACATCTAATTATCAAGGTCTGACTGAGGGCCAGGCACTCTTCTAGGAATTAGGAATACCACAGCAAACAAAATAGCCAAAACAGATAAAAATCCTTGCCCTTTGGTAGCTTGTATTCTAGTGAGGATAGAATGCGATTTTTGGGTTTCCACATCCGGTGGTATATTAATTACTGGTATATTCACAACAGAAGAGGGCACATGAGCATTGTAATATCTGTACCCATCTTGTCCCTCAACAACTTTAGGAGTAAGGCTTTGCTCTATGTAAAATCAGCCTAATTTCATTATTATCTCAGTCTAACACACCTAAAATGTGCTGGCTCACATGATGACACTTTGCACTTTCTAATGAGGCTACTTCACATGCTTTTGAGCTTTACCTGTAAAAGAGAAAGAAGAATATCTTTTACAAGAAAAGTGCCCATGGCCCATTGCAATTGTGTAAATTAAAACTTTCTAGGATGTAGTCAGTCTCTGATTGCAGCACAAGTTAGTGTCTTTGGGCTTCTTATCTCATCTAGCTTCACAATCTTGTTCTTGCCCTATTTTGATCCCTCTGAATTTATCATTCATCCAAGGTGTTTGTGCCATTTTATCCCTATCAGTTCTTAAATCCTGGCTGTATCTTCTCACAGACCTGGAAACTCTTACACACCAAGCCCTTTCTGTTGGTGAATAGAAGACTCTATTCTGACATCCCAAGCTTGAAAGTTGACTCTGTTCCTGACAACTTCAATGTTTTTCACAGGCACGCACCACCCCCAGAGAGGTAGAGAGGGTAGAATGGAAGACATCATTAGAAATGAGTTTGGGCACTCAGTTGAGACTCTCCTTTTTGTCTTTAAATCAGTGGAATTAAAGCTGCTGTGAACTCATGGAATTTTCAGCCTTTTTTGGAATTCCCAGACATCTTCAAGTTGTCTTTGAAGAATGCTTATTTTACAGCATGTGTTTTTCCTATGAAAAAGAGAGAAACAGGGTTTTTGTTAGCTGATAGCTGAGATGTGGTGGTAGCTTCCTTTTATTGAGGACTTGCTATGTCCCAGGAATTGTGCTATGCACTTGAAATGCTTTGCCACTTTTGACCTTTATAAGAATCCAGTGGTATATGAACAAATGAGGAAATAGAAGCTTGGAGAGGCCACTTAGCATCTCTGACATCCAACAGGCAATATGTGGTGGAGTCGAGAACCAGTTCCATCTGATGTGAATGTGCTAGTTCTTAATTATTGTTTATCTGAACCTGTTGTATAATATAGCTAATGACAATATCAGGGTAAAATCATGAATACAAAACTTTAAGACTAGGATTTTACTTCGTCCATTCATTTTACAGCTGGAAAAACCAAGGCAGAGAGTCTGTTGGGTTTGCCTCAAAAATCCCAATGTGAAATATGGCAGTCTGAATTGGAACCCCAGTCTTCTGGATTTTACTCCAAGCTTCTTTCCAACCCAGAATTTTAATTCCATGAGAAAAAACGTTCAACTTTGGATTGGCTTGAATTGTTTGGTTAAACCCCAGTGCTAAAAGTTACAGCAAAGATTTTAAAGACAGGGTTATAACACTGGCATTATAAAACATTTAATTCTGTTAAGTTCCATAAGTATTTATTTAAATATTTATTGAGACCCTTTATTGATTACATTGTGCCTTTTTGCACCATGGACATCGCAAATAAGCCATTTTATTACCAGACCAAGGCAAAGGAGAAAACACTCTTTTCAAATTCAATGAAATTGTCTTAGTGTTTCTAGATTAACCCCCTCATCATGAAAGATGTGTGCATACGAATATAATAAACATGATAGGAAATGTCTCTTTCCTCAAAATGCCCCATTAGGATGTGCCATTTGGAAGAAAAAGAAATTAATTTAATTGGAGCCACATAATCATCAAAAACAATCTTGTTTCAGTCACCATCCCTGCAAATGCAATTATGGTCAATTCTCATGAGTGTGTGCTAATGGGAGGAGGGTGTAACAGGGATGGTTGACAGGCTCAGATATGCACATAACTGACTTTCAATATTTCCCCCTACTAAACCTGTTTACCAGAGTTGCTAGCAAGTAATGGAAATAGCTGATTCTAGTTTCCTTCCTTTCCTCCCCACACCCTGCGCCCGCAACCCCAATCACCCTTTGATGGAGAGGTTAGTGAGCAATGAAATGGCCAAGAAGCTGTGGGAGGAAGAAGGTAGAAGGAAAGTCGATCAGTCCTTGAATAAATAAGAATTACTTGAAGGAAACCCTTCTGAAACAGCAGGTCCTGCTACTTGCAATTGTTTTGATCAGTATTCTCATCACATATTGATGTGATGGTTGCACAATAAGAACATTACAAATACAATTTTATTTTATTAAATTCCAACTCCTTAAAGTAAAATTTTAATTCATCATGTTTTATTTCAATTGAAAATGACAGATGCGGTTGAAGTTCTTTGATCTTTACTTTGTCTCAAAAGGGAGCCAAACACCCTGACAATTGTTTATTATTATATAAAATGTCCGTTTTTCAATTTGTCCAGGTTTTTCTAAGTATTTACATAGAAATTTAGTCAGAGTAAATAAGCATGTTCTTGTGTTTTGTTTTACAGTGGTCATATACTATCTGTTATGTATATAGGTGATGTGTTGCCCAAATCCCACTTCGGTGAAGGAGTGGTTATCCCAGCTGGGAATGCTGTCAGCAGACAGTCTTCAGCTTTCATCCCCTTCAAGGACTGCCTCAGCTATACAAAGCCACCTCCCCTCAGCCTTGCCACTTCCACAGGCAGCCAGCATTCTGATGACTGATCAATGCAAGATGGCCATGTTGGCCCAACTCAGGGCAGCTCAGAACGGCCTTACTAGATTCAGAGCTCCCTGTAAGGTGACTGGGGCTGCTGTTGAGGTTGCCTTGCAGCTCAACTTCTCCCTCTGCCCAATCCTGCTTCCTCAGTTGTTGATCTCAATAATATTCTTTAATAAACATCCTGCACAGCCATTCCAATCTCAGCATGTTCCTCCCAGGAAACTCATTCTATAACCCATTCCCAAAATGTCACTTGCTTATTTTTTGACTCACTGGCAAGTCTTAGAAGGCTCAGTTGCTAGTAAACATAGAACTACCTCATTCTTTTAACATTTATGTTGGGTTTTGTGTCAGAAACTGAGTAGTTGTTCATCAAACCTCTGGTTCCCCTTCTTCCTGAGCCTGTATCTGAACCACATTGCAGTTTGTCCAGGTTAGTGAGTTCTGTCCGGTGGACTGTGGAGAAATGTGCTGTACGGCACTTGGAGTTCTGATCAATAAAAACCTTATGAAGTCTTCCATGCCCTTTGTCATTACCCCTGTGCCAGCAAGATGCAAATGTTCTAGCAGAAGATTCCAAGAGCCTAGGAGATGGCAGAGCCACATGATGAAAGAAGGCTCATTCACTGAATCTCCACCTGGGAGGCTGTCCATGAACCTTCACATTGAATTGTTAGGCTGTTGAAATATTTAAGGTTATTTCTTATAGAAGTTAGCCTTTCCTGCTTAGAGATAAAAGAACGCTTTGGCTATTTTCAGTTTCTCACTGTTACAAACCATACTGTTCTGAAGGTTTTGTACATGTCTCCTTGAGTGCAAATGTTTCTCTTTTGTAAATAACAGAGAAGTGAATATCTGCATTGTAAGATGCACAAGTTTTAAGATTAAATACATATTTCTGTACCATTTTCCAAGTTTCCTTTATATTCCCACTTGTAGTTCATGGTAATACTTCATTTCTTATATCTCAGCAAACATGAGGTAAGCAAAGGGAAACTGCCAATTTGGGTGAAAAAGTTTTCATATGTGTTTGAATTTTAATTAGTTATATCTCAAATTCTAGTACATAAAGTTAATAAAGATAGTAGACAGTTGACACTTGCAGTTTAGTGTCTTTGAATGTAACCCCTAAATCCATGCTGTTGAATTGCTTAGTATTTTACTAAAGGGGAACACTGAATTGTGTGTGTCAAAGCTGATGCAGTATGGTGTGCATCTAGCTATTGTACGAGCCTAGCCAAAAACCCAGAATTTGTCTTAACGCAGCTTGGCTGTTCCCTCTTCCTCACTGAGGTGGAAAAATAACAATAATCATACTGGCTTCTATTTATTGAGTATGTAATATGTGCTAGGGACTGTGCTAAGCATTTTACCTGCATTGATTTATTGAGATTCACAGTATCCCTCTAATTATTTTAAGTTAATATTACTTCTCTCTTTTTTTTTTTTTCAGATGAGAAAGCTGGGGTTAGGATAATGCATTTTATAGTCCAGTGAGCTAAGATATAAACCTAAGTCTGACTGACTCCAGGAAGAGGTCTATTTTCTCGTACATTAGATGACCTACACAACTCTCATTCAGAGTCCGAAGGTATCACATAAATTATTCAATTAAATGTTTACTGTACTTTATTTTAATGGGTTAAACTAATCTGAGCAAAGATGAGTATGAGTATGGTTGAAAGAGGGAGGCTAAGGGTGGGTATGACACCAAGAAGGAAAGATACGAGATAAAGACTGGGACTGTACCACTTAGCAAAACCTAGAGTGGTCAGTGATGGTGATTAAATGTACAAATATAAGAATGTTTTCAAATGAGGGAGAAGAAATAAATGGCAACATTTCAAGGTGTTGAAAATTGGATGGCATAGGGGAAAAAATACAATCAATGAAAACTAGTCTATAGTTAATGGTGACATTGTAATATGCTTCTATTAATTGTAACAAAGGCAGTATACCAAAGCAAAATATCTGTAAGAGGGGGATATAAGGGAATGATAGGGGATTCTCGGTGGTGGTGTTATTGTCTCACCTTTTCATTGTATTTTATTTTATTTTAATTTTTCTTCTGTCTTTTATAATTTTCTTCTTCATTTTTTTTCCTTTTTTCTCTTTCTTTGGGAAAGAGATGGAAATGTCCTCATATAGATTGTGATAGTGAATGCATAATTATGGGATTATACTGGGACTCAGTTGTTTACTTAGGGTGGATTGTATGGTGTGTGAATAAAACTGTTAAAAAAAAAATAAACAGAGGAATACAAGTGCTGGAGAAAATGTGGAGAGAGAGATGTACCTATTCCCTGTTAGTAGGGAAGTAGAATGGAACAGCCCATCTGGAGGGCAGTGTGGTGGTTCCCAGGAAGCTAACTGTGCAGTTGCCATTTGGTCCTACAACCCTGTTATTGGGTATATACTTGAGAGAACTGAGAGCAGGGACATGAGTAGACATTGCACACTGGTGTCTATGGCAACCATATTCACAATTCACAATGGATAGAGGTGGCCCAAGGGTATATCCACTGATAAACGGAATGGTGAACTGTGGTGTATACATACAATGGAATAGCAAGTGGCGGCAAGAAGAAATGAACTTGTGAGGTATGCTTCAAGGTGAATAGACCTTGAGGACAGTATGTTGAGTGAAATAAGCCAGAATCGAAAAGACGAACAAAATGCCTCACTAATATGGACTAACTATAATGTGCAAATGCATCACTAATATGGACTATAATGTGCAAACTTGGAGAATGGAATCTGAGAGCATAGGTTATCAGGGGAAGGCTTATGGTAAAGGTTCCTAGATTATAAACTCTTACAGCATCACATCTGTTCATGAGTTGTAATGGTTATCTCTAAATTCTGAGATGCTGAGCTGGTTGGGCCCTGTTACTTCAGGTATCTGTGTGACACCTGAGACTCAGAGCCAGAGTTCAGCAGCTATTAATGTCAGCATAACCCCATACAGCAAATGTTAAAGAAGCTGAAAAAGAGAACAGACTTCAATTAGAGACATGAACAAAATGGATTTGACTAGAACTAAGGTAAATCAGACTAAAGGGAAGGGTTGAGTTTGTGTTTTAAAACCTCAACTTCTGTGTGAGACCAAAGGAAGAGATGTTTATTTGGTGCAAAATCTATACTTTCTGTAGCATGCTATATAATTTAATTTGTATAGTCAGTTTATTCAAAGACCATAATTACATGGAACCTTGAATAGGAGGTGAGATCTGGTTGGTTTGTACAGGTTAGCATGAAACCCCGATACATCCCAGAGTAATTTGGGTAGAGAATAAAAAATATTTGCAAAGCCCCCTTGAGGACTTGGGGAAAAATTTGGAAACATTCAACTTCCCCACCTGGGGAATTCCTGATATTCTTGCAAGCACTGGGGACTACCATTGTAGTAGGCCAAGTCCTTGATCTTGGGGCTTGCCCTTATGAAGCCTGTTACTGCAAAGGAGAGGCTAAGTCTACTTGTAATGATGCCTAAGAGTCACCCCCAGAGAACCTCTTTTGTTGCTCACATGTGGCCTGTCACTCTGTAAGCCCACTCGGCAGGTAAACTCATTGCCCTCCCCCACTATGTGGGACATTACTCCCAGGGGTGTAAATCTCCCTGGCAGCTTGGGACGTAACTCCAGGGGGTGAGCCTGGATCCAGCATTGTGGGATTGAGAAAGCCTTCCTGATCAAAAAGGGGAAGAGAAATGAAACAAAATAAAGTTTCAATGGCTGAGAGATTTCAAATGGAGTCAAGAGGTTATTCTGAAGGTTATTCTTATGCATTATATAGATACACCTTTTTAGTTTTTAGTGTACTAGAAAAGCTAGAAGGAAATACTTGAAGCTGTTGAACTGCTATCCAGTATACTTGATTCTTGAAGACGATCGTATAACTGTATCACTTATACAGTGTGACTGTGTGATTGTGAAAACCTTGTGGCTCACACTCCCTTTATCCAGTGTATGGATAAATGAGTAGAAAAAATGGGGACAAAAAGTAAATGAATAATAGGGGGGAAAAGGAGTATGAGATGTTTTGGGTGTTATTTATTACTTTTATTTTTATTCTTATTTTTTAGAGTAATAAAAATGTTCAAAAATTGTGATGAATGCACACTATGTGATGATACTGTCAACAATTGATTGTACACTTGGATGATTGTATGGTATGTGAATATATCTCAATAAAATTGCAGTAAAAAATGCATGCAGGGGGAGTTAAGCTTTCTAGCTCAGCTTTGCTGAACAACAAAATTACTTAAGTGTACAGGCTCATAAATGCTTTTAAAAGGTTTTTTTAATTTTTATTTTTAAATAAAAATAATAAAAATCTGCATTCTGGGTGGCTGTTTGCAAGGCAGCCGTAATCTCTTGGCCAAATCACATCTTGCTCAAAGCCCCTCCCTTCACTTCCTTTGTCCTCAAACTGAACATAATGCAGAGGAGGTTTGTGTGGGTCTGGGACAAGTTGGAATTTGGGCCAGTTATTTTCAAAGGTTACATTAGAAACTCAAAAGGCTATAAAGGGGTTGCTGTGAAAACTGCCTTCTAAAGTCACAGTTCCCACATTGCATTGTGAGTCAGTACCAGGCAACAATCATTGGAGTGAAACTGGTAGCACACAAATCTCCACAAGATGAACAAAATGTGAGACTCTATAGATGAGGCACAAGGGCATATTTTATTTCCTGAATTTCTTCCATTTTTGTGGCTTTTGAGGTTGAAGTAGAATTCAACCCTCTCTGGGTTCAAGGTCATCTAGTCTTGAAAAAAATGCCACTGCTTGTGATAGCAAAATAAGTTTTGGTTTAAAAATAGTTTGCAGACAATTAGATGAAATAGTTTTCACCAACCGTAAATGAATTGAGGTTAGGTTTTTCCTAAGATATATCAGGACCAAAAATCTGGAGGTGAAACATTAGCAATGGACTGATTTGGTGTTTCCTTGGGTCTTACCAAGTTGGAAAACACTGAAGTCCTATAAAACCCATACTTGGTAAAGGGCAGGAGGGCAGGACAAAAAAGACAAAAAGAACTATGTGGGTATATATAATCATGGCTTAAGTTTGGTCTCCACTCAAGCAAATACATCCCTTTAAAGCTGTCATCCTCTCTATGTAATGATATGTGTTCATGCATTTAACCATAATCTATTGTGCTTACTACATGTCAGGTACAGTTAGACACTCGGCTCTACAGCAGGGCGCAGAATAGACACAGTCTCTTCTTATCTTTGGGGTACACAAGGGAAGAAAAGGAAATACATAACTAAACAAGTATTTGCACATTGAGGCAGTGGCTGTGAGGAAAGCAATCAGAGCATGATGAAGAATGTAGGGGGAGATTTATTTAGAAAAAGTCCTCAGGGGAGATGTGTCTGAAGAGATACTGTTTGAATGGAGACAGATGTGCAGAATGAGATGGAGGTGAAGCTTCTCAGGCTGTGGCATGGTCTGTGTGAAGACTCGGAGACAACCAGGAGCTTGCGCTGAATGGAAGCGATGGCTAGAGCATACTGGGGCAGTGGGAGAGCGGCCCAAGTGGGGGTAGGGAGGAACAAGCCAGATCATCCCAGACAATGGAATGTCACCTGAGAGTTTAAAGCAGGGCAGTGACATGGTCTGATTTGCATTTTGGAACTATCCAACTGCAAAACACATGCTCTTTATGGGGGAGGAGGGAGATTGGAAAAGGACTACAGTGGAAGCAGGAAATTGAGATAATGGCAATTGCCGTAGTTCACATGCAGCAGTGCAGAGGAACAAAAGTGAGATGTATTTATTTATCAATTCCCTTGTACTCATTTGGAACTCCGTCAAAGGTGACTTGAATGTGAAATATTTGTGTTTTAAGTCTAATCGCATTGCATGAATTCTATTAAGTATTCTTAGGGGAGATAACAATTAGAGAGCTAGAAGACCATTACCGCGATTTTCAGCTTTGTCAGTTATCAGAGACTGCGAGTGCCCAAAGTGCCTGTATCTGCAATGATTATGGCAATGTGCAGAATGCTTGAACTTCTTGGTTTGTGTGTTTGTATGTGCTGAGTGGTGTGAGCTGTTGCCATGGTGGTGAGCTTCTCAGGCAAGGGCGTTAGGAGGTGCAAGTGCCTTTGGTCTCCTCCATTTCCTTGACACGAGGTTGAATGGAGAAGGCAGAGAGTAACAAGTGTAATGAGATTCTGATTTTTCTGTGCTTATGCTCATGGAATATCTGAAAAGAAAGGAAGGTGTGGCATCTGTTTTCAAATGACAATGTACAGAGTCTCAAGAGCTGTGTATTTTAAAATTCCAGTGGAGATTTTTGGCTGGCCTTTACATGTTACAGTGCCAGTGGGTATGCTTTATCAAAAGCAGAAACTTTTCAGCTGTGTTATGCCTACATCTGCCTATATACTTGTTTTCACTATAGTAATTGATTGCCTACCAAGGATGTCTGTGGTGTTTCCAGGGCTCATTCATGAACTAGTTGTTTTGGAGAAAGTAGGGTATTGAATGTTCTATAGAGTAGGATTGCCAGGCTCTAATGAACATCCATTTGAGATCTGCGGCCGTGAATTTAAATTATTAATAGTCAGCACTTTTTCTTTTAAACAGTCATGGTGCCATATTCTTCTAAGACAAATAATAGCTACAAGAGCAAGTTCCTTTTATTCTTTTCCTAGGTGTCTGTGGCTTTAGTTTCTCTTTCGTTGAGTAATAAGTATTTATAGAACATCTGTATGAGCCAAGCTCTATGTTGACAGAAGCCTCAGTGATAAGCTCAGGGAAGCAGAAAGAGAAAACAAAAAGACAGAAGATAGAAGTTAGGAGAGAGGGAGGAAAAATAACTTAGAAAAAGGAACTTAAAAATCTCTTTGGTGTTCATTTCCTAGTGTATCCATGTGTATGACTCTGGGTGAATCACTTAATCTATGTCATTGTTGCCTTCTCTAAATTTGAAAGCTTAATTAAAATATAGAGTCCTTGGTGGCCTTTCAAGGAAAAGATGTCATCCAAGTGCCAGGTATGACACTTACTTTATAGTTCAACTATCTCTGAATCTCCAAGGATTTTGATGTCTTCTTTAATAAGTAGCAAAAGCAAATAACTCTGATGAGTTCTCCTCAGAGGTTGAGAATTTGGTGAAATTTCCTGTTCCCCAAAGGAAAAAAAAAAGAATTTGCTTCTTAACAGGCTGATTTCCTGTAAGTTTTTGATACTTTACCTACAAGAGAGGAGATTGGAGGTGTCAGAGATTGTGTGTGTGTGCATGTGTGTATTTTATATTATGTGTGGGTGATGTTGGACATTAATCGTTTCTGTACGTAATAATAATAATAAGACATTTGGTACAAAGGAAACAAACTCCAACTATCATTTGCCTTTGCTTTTGTTCATTTGTGAGTCCCCATGCTGACATAATCCCAAATGCTAATTTAGCCAAGTATGGCCAATCCCCCAAAAGCCTCAGCAGACAACCACATAATTCTGTGCCACTCTATAGAACCTTGAATTCAATCTATCAGATTTGTGGACTAATAGGGAAATTTCAGTCTATTGTAATGGTGATATGCCTGACTATTTTTCCCCAGTCTTTCCCACCCCGTGATTTAAATCAGTGGTCCTCAATCTGGGACAGTTTTGTTCCCAAGGGGAAATTTGCAATGTCTGAGATACTTTTGACTGTCATGATCTGGGGATTGGGGTTAGTCAGGTAAGGAGTAGAGATACTACTGGCATTTAGTGGTTAGAGGCCAGGGATACTGCTAAATATTCAACAATGCATAGGACAACCCGACACGTCAAAGAATTAGCTGACCCAAAATGTCAACAGGGCTGAAGTGAAGTTGAGAAACTCTGGTCTAGATCATCCCCTCAAACTCATTACATATGCCAAATTCCTGGGTTTGTAAGCATGATACACACACACACACACACACATACACACACACACGAAACACTAAAAATTTAATTTAATTTAGATTATAATATGGTACACAAATAGCTTTCTCATGCTATTTTCTCATGTTTTCAAGTTTGTAATATCAAATGTAGAACAGGTTCATTTGTAGTAAATATAAAAATAATCCCTTAAATGTGTAAGGTACTTTATAGTGTGTGAAACAGATTCACATATGTCACCTTGTTTGATCATCACTTCGCTTATATTAAAGAGTTTTAGTTGACATTATAACCATTTTATGGAAAGGAAATTATTTTTGCCTGTTGCCTCTCTGGAAATGGCATTTCAGCTTGCTGTAACACCTTAATTATTGAGGAGTCAACAAGTCTGTTACATGTCAGGTATTTCTAGAAGAGAATATTCAGGGTGTGGGCTGCTCATGTCTCTTCCACAGGGCTTGAGTGAATTCATCCAAGAAGAAAACGGAGTTTAGGGATTGCCATGGAAGTGGTAAATTGTGTGGAGTGTCACACTTGTGCCACTCATTTGATTTGTAACTATCCATATTTTTGGAAGGCAGAAAGTGATATTATAGGTGATTTTCTTGCTTGGATTGCCTTTTCTTGCAAAATAGAACCTGAAACAGAGAGGGGTCAAGGTCAGGGAAAAGTTCTGGCCTCTGACTTAGATTTTACATGGCTTTTACTATGATTTGATACACAGAGAATAACTTGAAAACTTAGTCAAGAAAAGATCGGGGAAATCAATGCTGAGCTCTTGTTTGGGTCATTTTGGCAAGCTAAAAATATATGAATATAAATGTATCAAGTCCATTAGACATTCAGAGAACCTTTTGAATCTGTAAACATTTTAAAGCAAGTCTTTGCCAAGAGATTTTCAGGCCAGAGAACAGGGATTCCGAGAGGCTTTGCTGAATGTGAACTGAGTTCTTGCCACATTGAGGATTGGCACGGAACACGTTGCTTTTGAACCCAGGCTTCAGCACAAGGCAGACCTGGAATGAAATACTGGTTTGGCCACTTGCTAACTATGAGAAATTACAGAAGTTACACGCAATAGTGCTGTTTCTTATCTGCTAAATGTGGATGGTGCTTTTGGAGATAGCGGGCAGACTTAAAGTCATGATGTAATGAGCTTAGCACGGTGCCAGGCACTTTGTAAGCACCCAAGGGCAGCAAATCCTTCTCAAAGGGGCTGTCAAGTTCTGACCATGACCATTCCTGTGGGTATGATCTCTCTTTGTGATAAATTCCTTGGGATATATGTTCTCTCTCCCCTCTGAAATGGCACGGTCCTAAATCAGACACTTGACATGTTTTGCAAACATCCCACAAATAGACCAAACTCTCCGTCTACTTAAAAGCCTTAAAAGAATCTAACTGTCCTAAAGGAATAATTCTTCCTTTGGCTGCCTTTGAATGTTGGAGCTTTTTAGGATTTTCTCCTATTCCCACTGCTTTTCTCACACTCTCCTTGATGCTGTATTTTAATGTGTGGTATGATAATAACATGAGAGATAGCTAATATTTATTATTTACTATGTATCAAGCATTAGGCTAATCATTTTAGGTATATTAATTAATTTAATCCTCATATTAACTCTTGGAAATCAGTGTTCTTGTTATTCCCATTTTACCAATGTTATTCCCATTTTACCAACCTTTAAGGCCTGGAGAGGTTAAATAAGCCCAAGGTCACGCAGCTAGGAAGTAGCAGAACTGAGACTGAAACCCAGGTATGGAGTTCTAAAACTTACATTGTTAGTCAGTTTGCTAGCTCATTTAGTCCCAGTATGATGAGTACTGTCACATTTTGTACTTTCAGCGTGGACTTGAGAAAAACTATGTGATGATGACGTGATGACGACGACGATGAAGATGATATTGATACTTGACTAACATTATTTTCAGCATTCAGCCCCACCCCCTAAAAAGTGCGTAATAGTTGCCATCATCCCAATTTCAAGATGAGAAATCTGAGGCTTAGGGAAGTTAAATAGTATGTTAAAGTTCCCCCATCTATAAATGGCAAAGACAGGATTTAAACCTTAGTTGGTCTGATTCTTAAAGCCATATTCTTAATTCCACTGTCTTCTTGAATATTCCACAAGCACCATATTCTAAGACAAACTTTTTCCCCTATATTTTAAAGTTTCTGAAAAGAGGATGCATCATATAGTAAATAAGTGTATCACTACATTGCTCCCCTTACACCCCAATGTTAGTTTGAAGGATATCATTATACAACACAGAAAATACGGATTTATCATTCTAGCCCCAGGGCTGGAACATAGTAGGTGCTCAGTATAAGTAATTAAAGAATGATCCACCCCAAGATTACCCAAAACTAGCCCTTAATACAGATCTAGATGAAAGAATCAGGGACTCAGGTAGAAAGAGCAATTGTGTACAGAAGAGACTACTCTGACAGCCCTCAGTGAGATGATCTAAGACCAGGAAACCTTGGCCATCCGAAGGCAAGACCTAAATAATAAGCCCATACAATTAAAAACATTTCAAGCCATTCTCTGCTTTATGTGCATTTTGGTCACAGCTACCTTTCTCCATTGCTCTGCTTCTTTCCCTTTTCTGTCCTATTGCTGAGAACTGAGGCCCCAGGCGGCCCCTGGGTCTTTTCACAGGCAATGATGTCTTGTTTCAGCTTATGTTAGTTGCTACTTTACCAGTTGTACAGTTGCCTCAGAGATGGTCAGAAAATGGGACTTGACAACTTGGAGCCCAGATCCTAAGAGATACATGGTGTGGATTACAAACTCCCCCACAAATAAAATCTGTTTTGTTCTGTGAAACAGTTCTCTAATAACTGTGAATCACTAGGCATCATAACGAAGGGGCCAATTTTCCTGCTGTTAAACGAGCTATTACAAAAATAGGCACCTTTAATGTCATGGGTAGAATTAAATTACCTGGATTTAACTTTTTAACAAAGGAAATAGTGGCTAAGAGTTTTTGCCATTGCTTTTTTTTTCCCCCCTTGGAGAATATCTTGTATCTAGATCTGGAAAAATTCACTTATAATAATAACTAGACATTACCATGACAACAGCAGTGTTTTAAAAATTGCAGCTAACAAAAGAAATAACTTCCCAAGGAAACTTTTTGATGAGAAATATATGCAAATTTTCAAGGCATAACAAAAATATATACAGTTATCTTAAAATATGCTATAAGTTTTCCTAATTATTACTGATAATGTAAATCCAAAATGTGGTTGAAATCTCTGTGTGAGAGAGCCACACCAAAGTTAAATGATGGCCTGATTGGTATTAAATTATAAAGGAGAGGAATAAGTATCCATTTCAAAAGGGCCCTGACTGATGACAGTCATCAAATATTCATGCCATAAAAACTCTGCAAAATGCTATTTCCTAAATAAATGTCAAGAGTTTAGATGACATTCAGCACATGGTTGCTGAGTGAGTGTAAACTGTGTTTCTTTAATTAAAAGCAAACAAAAATGATAACTAATTAAATGTCACACTGTGACAAGGAAAGTATAGATTCTGGGGGATTTTCTGGGGGATGAGTGTAGATTCTGGAGAGTGAGCTAAGAAAAAGCTAAATGGAAAATGATGTCAGAGAATTGGACTCTGAATCTGAGGAGGGGGACTGCATGGAAAGCTAGGGGCAACTTTCTCATCTCTGCAGAGCTGTTTTCAAACAATGTCAAATAGTAAAATACTAGCAAAACTACATCCGCAGATGGGTGAGCTTTAGCTTTCCTTTAAAAGGAAGGAAACCATAGGAAATGCAATCATTAATGTATGTTGCTGGTATTAATAATAATAATAGCTAGCACTTAGTGAGCGCCTCCTTAGTGCTAAGCACTATGCATACTACCTCACCAGATGATTGTATGTTGAACACCAGCAAAGCACAAAAACCTTTTTGTGTGTGTGAGAAGTTGATGTTTTGCATTTCCAAAAAAACACTGAATGAGTCTCAGAGGAAAACTGAGAACGTTGCTGAACTTAACTTCCTTTGTTCCTCTTTTGAATTGGTATTGTTCTTACTTTAAATTACATAATGGGACGGGGTAGGTGGCTCCATGATCTTCTTAGTTTTCAAAAGCTTTAAAGCTTTGGCCTTGGCCACTGGGTCTCCACTACTATTTCTGTCGTTAAAAAGTTACCATCAGATAATCCAATGAAGAGGGGGAAACTGAGGCATATCACTTTAAATGAGATTGGGGCACAGGTCTCTCTCCTTCCCTGAACTTGGTCTGAACCACTTGACCCAAGTACCTCCTGCCCATCCTAGATACGCTGTCCGTTTGCAAATCCCTCTTGAGGTTTTTTATCTGAATTTTGTGTCTGATTCCATATCATCACTCCCCAGGATATTTCTACCCAGGTTGAAAGCACACATCCCGCTTCCAGGCATCTGCTTCAAGTTTCCTGGATGGCCCAGTAAAGTGTTTGTTTAGTTCACTTCACATTAGACTATAGATTTTGCCAGTGGCCTTTTGAACACTCAGGATGTTTAAATGTTTTTGTAAGTTTTTGTCTTATCTTACTTCCTCTGAAAAGCCTCACTTTTCACAGCTTGGCCTAAGTCTGAATAAGCAGCTCTCTGAGCCCTTCCTATACCTCTTGCCAGTGCATGAGGTTAAATTATTAGCAGTTTGAAAATCATAACCACCTGCATTGCAGCATGTCATCAAATGGCCAGAAGAGCAAACCAAGACCATGGCCACAGACATTTGCAGTGATATGTAGTCTTTTCTTTCTTTTCTTTTTCTTCTTTTTTCTTTCCTTCCACTCCCCTCCCCTCTTTCCTTCCTTCCTGTACAAGTGCATGGAAGTGGGATGAAGTTCAGTGATTCTCAAATGCATGGGAAGTACCCAGGGAACTTGTTAAAATGCAGATTCTCAGACCACATCTTTGGAGATTCAGACTCAAAATAGCTGGGTGAGGCGTGGGAATCTGTCTTTTTAACAAACATCACCTTTCCTCTCCATGCCATTTTGATGAAATGCTTTACAGATCAGAACATGAAGAAACTCTGGTACAATGGTTAGAATCCCACACTTGAAGGTCTCAGATCAGGCTGTGAATCCCAGCTCAGCTATTGCCTGGCTAGGTGATCTTGGGCAAAAATTGATCTTCTGAACCCCACTTTTCCTCAAATGTGGAAAAAACAAAAGATTTTATGAGAACGCAATGGATTTGGCACAAAGTGAGTATTCAGTAATATTAGCTGTTATTTTTAATCATTGTCTTCTAAAGAAACACACACACACAAAATAGTAGAACAGAATCTTACTAATAATCTTCTGTGAGGCAAACTGATCTAAGTCCATGTAAAGCTAAAGTCAAAATTTGGACCAAAGTATGAAAGATGGAAAGCAAATGCCTAGCTCTCTTACTTCTGAGGGTCTACAGCACATACCTCCTCCTTAGCTCGGTACCCTGTTCTGTCTCGTCTTCACTCAGCAGCCTCCGGAAGTGTTCCCGGAATGTCACTTCCTCATGGAGGGCAGCCTTCCTGACTCATAGGTTAAATCCACAGTCGTGGTTATTTCCTCTTGATGTGTTCATCACATATTATTGTTAACTACTAGAAGTCTGATGTCTGCCTTCCTGCTAAACTGAACTCCACTAAGGTTTGGGACCTTGTTGCCTATGCATAGCCTCATTTCCAATGCATAAATATCATCTGAGTGACTAAATATTAGCAAAACTTTTTTTAAAATTCATTAGTGCTATCTGACCATGGAATGGAGTTTCTTGAGTACTGAATTCACTGTCGCAGGAGAGCCATCTGGATGGGCCACTTGGACATCTTGCCAAGGAATTTGGTAACCCTTAATTTCTCTTCCAGTCAGCCAAATAATTTGCTGGAGCACCATAGGGAAATCTTGGGTAGTTCCTTGAAGGAGGACAATGCCATGATAAAGAGCTCTGCTTTGCCATTTGCAAGGAGTTTGACAAATTGCACAAGGAAATGCCAGATGACAACATCAATTTTAATTTTGTCTCCGTGAAACACCTGAAGGTGACATTTAAATGATACACTGCTACAGCCCACAGGACCTCCAAATGATGAAGGAAGAATTAATGGGGTAGGGATGGAATATTTTGTTTATCAAACTATTACCCAGCTTTGCTCTATTTATTTTATTATTTTTGACCTTTAGTCATATGGAGAAATTTTAGCTTGGCATTAATATTCCCACAAAGGAAGGTGATTCACCATCTGAATGGATTAAGCATTCTACCAAATCTGGTCTCAAAAGTTGGAGAAACAGCAAAAATCACACGTTATTTCAGGTCTGGAAAAGCTGAGTTAATTATTTTTTCTCCATTGTCTTTTATTTTCTAGTTCTGACCAAAAATAGAAAGCCACTTTTATATCCTTTTAAATGTGTTTCTTGGGGAAAAAGAAACTTTCCAAGTGGAAGTAGGGACAGAAAATAAAATGCTAAGTTCTTATTTCTTTTGGCACATAATCTTCAACTGAATTTTGTTCATATGGCTGGAGTTTTCATTACTCCAAAATAAAAGACTACCTAGAAGGTTAGAAAAAGTGAAGCAAGAAGGCTACGTAATTCTTAGCCATGTTCTTAATCAATTTAGTCCTTATTACAACTTAACTCCGTCTATAGACAACCCCTTGGACTGAATATTTATATTCCATTATTTTCAAAGAAAATCAAGTGCCATATGAAATCACTGTTATGTGTAATGAGTATATAAGTGCACATACATAGTTATGCCTTATTGTTCATTTATTTGGCGAAGTCATGGAAATGCCATAATAGTATTTCTACACAATCCTTCATTCCTTTCTTTGAGCCCATTTGTTTTCTTCTGGGAAAGAAAATAATAAATTGGGGAAAAAAAAAGAGAAAAGTGTATTCTCTGGTGAAGTGCTAACAGCTCCAGCTCCAGCCGACTTCTGAGTTTGGGGAGGTCATTTTGCAAAGGCTCTGGATTCAGCCTGGTTGATGAAAGCCCCTGATACACATTAGTAGTTTCAGCTTTAACAGTTTTATCACTTGCCATAATACAAAGAAAACCAGCGTGGAAGCAAGCAAATCATCAGATGGGAAAGGATTGAAATTCTGTGTGGAGACGAGCTCACTCTATATCACATTCACAGAAATCTGTGAGAAAGAAGAGTGTCTTGCTTCTCACCTGTGTTGATAAATGAGCAAGAGGATTTCTTTACTGTAGCAATTTCCAAAGATGATATTCTGTGGTAGATAGTTTTGCTTAATAACTCCATGCCATTTCTGCTTCTGGAGAGGCACAATGCATTTTTTTTCTTTGTTAGAAAAGTTGTGGGTTTGCAGAACGATCGTGTGAAATACAGGATTCCTATATGCCACCCTATTATTAACACTTTGCAGTGATGTGAAATGTTTGTTACAATTGCTAGCACACTTTTACAATTGTATTATTAACTAGAGTCCATGGTTTTAGTTTAGGGTTCACTGTTTGTATAGTATAGTTCCATGGATTTTTGTTAAATGTTTGTTTTGTTATCATATATACCCTGCAGCTTTTCCCATTATAATCACATACAGATACATATTTCAGTGCCATCAGTTACATTCACAATGTTGTGCTACCATCACCACCATCCATTACCAAAACATTTCCATCATTTCAAAAAGGAACCCTGCTCACTTTAAGTCTTGACTTCCCATTTCCTATCTCCATTGTGTCCTCTGGTAACCTATATTCTAGATTCTCACTCTATGAGTTTTGGTTATTCTGGTTGTTTCAAATCTGTGAGATCATACAATATTTGCCCCTTTTCTGGCTTATTTCATTCAACAGGATGTCTTCAAGTTTCATCCATGTTGTTGTATATATGAAGACTTCATTCTTTTTTATGGCTGAATAATATTCCATTGTATGTATATACCACATTGTATTTATCCATTCATGGACACTTGGGTTGCTTCCATTTTTTGGTAATTTTGAATAATGCCACTGTGACTATCAGTGTGCAAGTATCTGTTCAAGTTCCTGCTTTCAGTTCTTTTGGGTATATACCTAGTAGTAGGATTTCCATTTGCAAAAACAAAAGGAGGACCCCTACCTCACATTTTATACAAAAATCAACTCAAAATGGATCAAAGACCTAAATACAAGAGCCAGAACTATCAAACTTCTAGAAGAAAATGTAGGAAACGTTTAAGAACCTTGTGTTAGCCAATGGTTTCTTAGATTTTACACCAAAAGAACAAGCAACCAAAGAAAAAATAGATAAATGGGATCTCATGAAAATTAAAAAGTTTCATGCCTTTTTACTTTATCATGAAAGTAAAATGACAACCTACACATTGGGAGAAAATATTTGGAAACCATATAGCCAATAAAAGTATATCCAGAATATATAAAGAAATCCTTCAACTTAAGGACTAAAAGACAAACAAGCCAATTAGAAATGAACAAAAGACTTGAATAGACATCTCTCCAAAGAAGGTCTACAAATGGCCAGAAGGCACATGAAAAGATGCTTGGCATCATTAACCATCGGGGAAATTCAAATCAAAACCATAATGAGATAACACTTCATACTCATTTTAATGGCTGACTAAAAAAAAAGAAACAAAGGAAATACCAGTATTGGAGAGGATGTGGAGAAAGAGGAACACTCTTTCATTGCTGGTGGCCATGTAAAATGGCTCAGCCACTGTGGAAGACAGTTTGGTGGTTCCTCAGAAAGCTAAGTGTAGAACCTACCCTATGACCCAGCAATCAACAAATTTATATGGAAGGTAAGGGGCCGCAAATAGCTAAAGCCATCTTGAAAAAGAAGAATGAAGTTGGAGGACTCACACTTCCCAATCTTAAAACTTACTACAAAGACACAGTAATCAAAACAGCATGGGACTGGGACAGCGTTAGACATATAGACATATAGAATTGAGAGCCCAGAAATCAACCCTCACATTTATGGACAATTGATTTTTGACAAGGGGACAAAGATCACTCAATTAGAAAAGAATAGTCTTTTCAACAAATGGTGCTGGGGAAACTGGAACAATGCATTTTAATCAGCTGAGGACCCTAAGAATTCCTGATATGATGTATATCTATATTTAACTTTGCTTTTCCCCAGTTCCTTGGACCCTGTTTTCCTGCACACCTATTTTATAGCACACCTATTTACAATAATTAGCCTTCCTCTGCTGCACCTCAGCCCATCTTTTTTTTTGGACTTAATTTTTAATGTGAGGATGATCTACAGTTTCGCAAATACTTTTCCAACCTTTTATAAGTCATGGCACACATAGGAAAGTAGAATAAAATGTGTAGTATTATGCCATGCATATTTATAATAGTTATTAACATCTTTTTACCACTTAATATTTTTTAACTATCTTTACCTGTTGTAAGTATTCTTCTGTGAATTATTCTATAAGTTGAAGGTACTTGCTGATGGAAGCACTATCCCCAGAGTGCTGAGGAGATCAATAACATGGGAAAAAAGCAGTATACCACAGCTTACAATTTGGGGAATTCTACCCTGATGAGCTAACGGGTATGTTCTGGGGTTAACTCACCAGGCTGTTTGGAATATTTGGGTACTGACTGTGGAGTCCTCTCTCTCTACTCACCATTGTTTGATTTCAAGCACCTACTTCTCCAAAGTGAGGTGAGATACGTGCGCTGTGATTGGTGCCCTTTGTGTCCCACACCCCACCCCCAACACTTCATGGAGCACTGCTGATATATCATCTGAATGACTCCCGCATTTCCTGTGTTAGGTTCATTTCACTTCTCCTGTCTTGGTTTCGGTGGCAGGCAGCCCCCAGATGGGGGAGAACTGAGGGATGGTCTGTCAACTCCGCCTGCAACATTTCAGGGCATTTTCACTTTCTTTCAATTCAGAGCAGGCAGTTCTGAGAGGATCCCTCCCTCTGTCACTGCCCTTTTGCTTCCAAAGCAGACGGCCAGAATTTAATTTTAATTTTAGAACTAGGCATGCTGGGAAAAAGTTAACCAGGTGGGTGGCCGCTGACAAGGGAGAGTTGTATTCAAATAGAGTGATAGGAGTTGGTCAGTTTCCAGGGGGTTTCCAGATGTACATATTAGCTAATACCAAGTTTATTATTCCCATTTTGAGACCTCGAGGATCTTTTTTTTCTTATTCCTCCTTCAAAAGTAACACATATTCTTTGCTCATACTCGAAACTGCACAAATAAAACAAAGAGAACAGGCACACCACCACCCAAATAGATCAGAGTTAATATTACAATGTACTTCTTCCAGGCTCTTTTCATGTGTAAATGTTTGTACTTTATTAGTTTATTTTAAAGCACTGACATTTCTGTACAAAATGTATTCTAAATATCTTTTCCCACTTAAATATACATGTCAGTTATTTTACAGGCCATGAAATAGTCTACTCTGAGATCATTTCTAGAGGCTGCATGGAATCCCTTATATAGTTTTGTCTGTGATGATGTATTTGATCCATCCCCTCATGTTATCCAAGGTAGTGGTTTAAATTGGCTTTTTTTTCCCTATCATAAGCAAGGTTATGATTAACACCTCTGTAACTAAATCTTTGTACATAAACACATACTTGATTTTGTTCTATTTTTGCTTCATTAATTATGAAATAAAACATATACACCAGAAGGTATAGGAAACATTTGTACGGTTAGTTGAATCATAAAAATGAACACCCATGAGCCTCTTCCCTGTCACAACTCCCTCCTTGTTCACTGGAGGTATCCACTGTTCTGATTTCTTTGTTTTGTTCCTAATTTTGTTCCTAATTTTACTGCTTATGTCAAAGTTCCCAAATAAAAATTCTTTCTTCTGCTTTTAAACTTTTAAAGAAAATGGAATGAGGTTTTTGCATTTGGCATCTTTGGCTCAATATACGTTTTTAAAATGTATCTAGTTTGTTCATTTTCATTACTGCATGGAATAGAATTCCATGAATATACCATAATCTGTCCATTCAGATTTGGGCCATTAAACATAGTCTGCTATAATCCTTTGGCACATGTATACTTGTTTCTATATGGCATACATGCAAGCTTAAAATCCTGAAGTCACGGGATAAGTATATCTTTAACTTGAGTAGATAATGCCAAACTGATTTCTTAAGTGGTTGTACCAGCTGTGTACAGAGGTTCCCAATGTTTCACATTCTCTCAACATTTGGTATTTTCAGAGTTGTACATTTTTTGTCAGTGTAGCACATGTGTAGTAGTATCTCATTTTGAATTTAATTTGCATATGCCACATAATTAGTGAGGTGGAGCACCTTTTCACATGTTTTTTGGCCTTTTGTATTCCCTCTGTAAAGCAAAAGGCTTCAGTCTTTACCCCCCGTTTTTTTTCCTATTGTATAGTCTCCTTTTTTCTTATTAATTCAGAGGTTTTTTTTTTTTTCAATATCTTCTGGGAACAAGCACTGTGTTGGTTATACACATTGCAAATATCTTTTCCTAATCTATGACTTGTCTTTTTGCTCTCTTAATGGTGTCTTTTGACTGATTTTTTTTCCTTAAAAATGTTAACAAAAGATACAAATTTTTCCTTACAGTTAATGCTTTTTGTATTTCATTTCAGACATTCTTACCTACCCTGCACTCATGAAACTATACATTAATATTATTTTCTAAGTTTTTCAGTTATCCTCTCATATTTGTCTAGTAAACTAAGTGGAATTATTCTGTATATTTTTCTCCCTCCCTCCCTCCCTTCCTTCAATGTAAGTATTTCATTTTTCATAGCAACAGTTATTGGAGTCTGTCCTTTCCCTACCAACGTGCCATGTACCTCTGTCATATACCAAATGCATATATTGCATACATGGGTATATTTCTGGGCCCATTGTTTTGTCCCAGTAGTCTATTTGGCTATCCCTGACCCATAGTGAATTCTAGTAAGTAGTGATGCCCGATAGGGAAGGTCCTCACATATTGTTCTTGGTTCTTACTCATCTTATTCATCCTTTGCAACTCCATATACATTGGAGAATCAGCTTGTTAACTTCTAAAAAAGGGGAGGAGGGGGTTTTTATTGGGATTACATTAGAGGAGAATTTATATGCTTACAATGGTGAAGCTCCAATCTATTAATAACATTTTTTAATTTACTTAGTGGAAGACATGCAACACTTTTGTTAGATTTATTCTTACATAGTTTGATTCTATTGTGAATGCTATCTTTTTAAATTTTTATTTTCTGTTAGCTATTTTATAATAGCTCAATTGATTTTTTTAAAAATGTTTTTATTGTGGTAACTCACATACGACACAAAATTTCCCATTTTAACCTCTTTTATGTGTACAATTCAGTGATATCAATTATATTCACTACCTCGTGCCATCATTACCACCATCATTACCAAAATTTTTTCATCACCACAAAGAAGAATCTGTTTTATCTGTTAAGCAATAACTCTCTATTCCCTATCTCTAACCCCTGCTAACTTAATCTACTTTATGTCTCTGTTAATTTGCTTATTCTAAGTATTTCATATAAGTGAAATCATACAACATTTGTTCTTTTGTGCTTGACTTTTTTCACTCAATGTGATGTCTTCAAGGTTCATTTATATTGTAACATGTATCAGAATGTCATTCTTCTTTATGGCTGAATATTATTCCATTGTATGTATATACCACATTTTGTTTATCCAAAACACTTTGGTTGCTTCCATCTTTTGGCTATTTGAATAATGTTATTATGAACTTTGGTGTACAAATACCTGTTTTCATCTCTGCTTTCAATTATTTTGGGTCAGATGGTAATACTACTTTTACCTTTCTGAGAAACCAGTAAACTGTTTCCACGGTGGCTACGCCATTTTACATTCCCACCAACAATATACAAGGGTTTCTGTAACTCCACATACTTAACAACACTTGTAATTTTCAGATTTCTGATAGACGTCCTAGTGGATGTGACATGGTATCTCATTGTGGTTTTCACTTGCATTTCCCTATGGCTAATGGTGTTGAGCATCTTTTTGTGTGTTTATTGGCCATTTGTATATCTTCTTTGGAGAAATGTCTATTCAAGTTCTTTGCCCATTTTTAATTGAATTTTTTGTCTTTTTTTGTTGAATTGTCAGAGTTCTTTACATATATACTGAATATTAAACCCTCATCAGAAATATATGATTCACAAATATTTTCTCACATTAGGTAGTTTGCCTTTTCACTTTCTTGATAATATCCAAAAAATGTTTTTAATTTTGATGAAGTCAACATTACTAAATATTTTCTTTCATTGCTCATGCTTTTGGTATAAGGTCTAAGAATTGAATGCTTAATACAAGGTTCTTAAGATTTTCCTCTATGTTTTCTTCTGGTAGTTTTATGGTTTTTGTGCCTATATTTAAACCACTGGTCCATTTTGATTTAGTTATTGTGTATGATGTGAAGTAGAGGTCCACTTTCATTATTTTGCATGTGGATCTGCAGTTTTCTCCAGCATTGTTTGTTGAAGAGACTATTCTTTTCACATTACGTGGACTTGGCACCCTGATCTAAAATCAATTGGCCATAGATGTGTGGGTTTATTTCTGAACTCTCAGTTTTGTTGTATTAGTTTAGTTCTCTGTCCTTATGCCTCACACTTTTTTTTTTTTTTTTTTTAATTACTGCAGCTTTGTAGTAAATTTTGAAATTGGGAAGTGTGAGTCCACCAACTTTGCTCTGTTTCAGGATGGTTTTGGCTATCCAGGTCCCCTTTCTCTTGTACATGAATTTGATGATTGGCTTTTCTATATTCTACAAAAAATGCTGATGGAATTTTGGTCAGGATCATGTCAAATCTATAATCAGTTTGGGTAGTATGGATATCCTAACCGGGTTAAGTCTTCCAATCCAAGAACACAGGACATCTTTATCTTTATTTAGGTCAACTTTAATTTCTTTCAGCAGTATTTTCTAGTTTTCAGAGTACAAGTCTTTTACATCCTTAGCAAAAGTTATTCCTAAATAGTTTTTTCTTTTAAATGCTATTGTAAATGGAATTGTTGTCTTGATTTCCTTTTTGAATTGTTTTTTGCTGCTGTATAGAAACACAACAGACAATTGTGTGTTGATTGTGCAACCTGTAAACTTGCTGAAATCATTTATTAGCTCTAGTAGCTTTCTTGTGGATTCTTTGGGGTTTTCTAAATATAGGATCATGTCATCTGAAAGTAGAGATAGTTTTACTTCTTCCTTTCTAATCTGGGTAACTCTTAATTCTTGTTCTTGCTCCATTGGCAGGGTAGGACTTCTAGAACACTGTTGAATAGCAGTGGTGAAAGCAGGCATCCTTGTCTTCCCTGATCTAAGTGAGAAAACTTTTAGTCTTTCACCATTGAGTGTAATGAGTATTGATTTTATATCTAGCAAACTTGTTTAATTGTCTCATTAATTTGAACAATACATCTGTAGTTTCTTTTGGCTTTTATACAAGAAAATCATATATTTAACAATTTTGTTTCTTTCTTTGTAAGCCTTATGCCTTTTCTTTTTCTTACCTCACTGCACATACTGGAAGTTTCATTATAATTCTGATTAGAAGTGGTGGTAGTGGGCATCCATATCAGTTCTCAGTCTCAGAATGGAGTTTCACCATTATATATGATGATTACTGCTGTGGGTTTTTTGCAGATTCTCTTTGTCAGATTGAGTAAGTTAGGTCCCTTCTATTCCTTGTTTGCTGCAAGAGTTGGTTTATGTATATATGTATGTATGTATCTATGTATGTATGTTTGTATGTATTTCCTTCTTCCTTCCCTTTGCTCCCTCCCTCACTTTCTTTCTATCATGACTGAATTAATGTAGTTTTTTTTCCAAATGCTTTCCTGCATTTCTTCATCCTTTGAGACATTCTTATGAATTTTCTCCTTTATTATGTTTTAGAAATCTATTGTTTTCTAACAAACCACCCCAATATTTAGTGGATTAAAATAACTACAGTTTTTAGCTCTTAAAAATCTATGGGTTGAGTGGACTCAGCAAGATGGTTCTTTTGCAACTCTTGTTTGGGTGCCCTCATGCTGTGAAATCTTGTGGGGCTGGAGTCGTCTGGCAGCTTGACTTGGAAGTTAGAATGATCAAGATGGCTCATCACATTTTGGAGCCTTGTGGAGATGTCTGGAAGTCTCACTGCACCTGGGATCCTGGGCTGGCTGGGTCTCTTATCTTCATGTAATTTCAGGGCCTCTGTCTGTGTGGATTTTCCTTGTGTTCTCAATAAGGTCTTCCAGATGGGTGCCAACTTCTTACATGGTTGTTCAGACATCCCAAAGTGCAAACGTGAAAGCTGCCAGGCCTTTCTGAGGCATATTCCTGGAGTATGCCTCTTCCATTTTCAATTAGTTAAATACAAGTTACAGGTCAGTCTGGATTCAGTGATGGAGGAGATTACATAGAATATAATACCTAGAGGCAATTTTTACTGACTAGCTACCACAATATATTAATGTGTTAAATTATATCAATTAGATATTATAACGTCTAATCTTGCATACCTGGAACAAACTGAACTTGGTCATGATGAATTATTTTATATATTACTTATTAGCTTGGCTCATGTTGATTTTTATTTCATATTACATGTAAAAAAAAATTAGGGTCATTCTTGCTATAAGAAAGAATCTATTTTTTTTTATTAAATTCAGTTTTATTGAAATACATTCACACACCATACAATCATCCATGGTATACAATCCACTGTCCACAGTATGATAACATAGTTATGCGTTCATCATCACAATCTATCTCTGAACATTTTCCTTACATCAGAAAGAACCAGAACAAGAATAAAAAATAAAAGTGAAAAAAGAACACCCATATCATCCCTCCATCCCACCCCATTTGTCCTTTAGTTTTTATCCCCATTTTTTCTACTCATCCATACACTAGATAAAGGGGGTGTGATCCACAAGGTCTTCACAATCACACTGTCACCCCTTGTCATCTACATTATTATATAATTGTCTTCAGGAGTCCAGACTGCTGGGTTGGAGTTTGGTAGTTTCAGGTATTTACTTCTAGCTATTCCAATACATTAAAACCTAAGAGGTGTTATCTATATAGTGTATAAGAATGTCCACCAGAGTGACCTCTCGACTCCATTTGAAATCTCTCAGCCACTGAAACTATTTCGTCTCATTTTGCATCCCCCTTTTGGTCAAGAAGATACTCTCAGTCCCACCATGCCGGGTCCACATTCATCCCTGGGAGTCATATTCTGCATTTCCAGGGAGATTTACAACCCTGGGAGTCGGGTCCCACGTAGGGGGGAGGGCAGCGAGTTCACCTGTCGAGATGGCTCAGTTAGAGAGAGAGAGGGCCACATCTGAGCAACAAAGAGGTACTCAGGGGGAGGCTCTAAGGCACAATTACATGCAAGTTTAGACTCTCCTTTGTGGTAACGAGCTTCATAAGGGCAAGTCCCATGATCAAGGGCTCAGCACATCAAATGGCCAGTCCCAATGTTTGTGACAACATCAACACCAGTCCAGGTGAGGATGTCCAACACATCCGCACCTTCACCCAGATCCTCGGGGCTGAGGTGGGGGAGGCTGTAAATATATTTTTTATTATCTGCCCTAATTACTCTGGGATGTGTCACTATTTCACTCCAGCCTATACTAACCTACCATATCTTACTTCCTGTTCAAAGTTCCATGCAACTGTGGTGTTTGAACAAATCGACTGTAGAGTTGTACCGTTTAGAAAATTTAGATCCTGTACCAAATAGATATCTCTTCCCTTGGTCTTATATGGAAGTTGAAGTTTTAAAACACAATCAGTTTCAACCTTTACCCTTTGGCCTGGCTTGCCCTGGTCTTAACCAGACCTGTTTCATTCATATCACTAATTGAAGTCTGGGCTCTTTTTCAGCTTTTTTTTTTTTTTTTTTTTTTGACAGTGGCTGTATGCACTAATACTGACATTCATATCTGCCGAGCTCTAGCTCTGAGTTTCAGGTGTCTCAGAGATATGCATTGTTCCAGAGACCAATCGGGTTATACGCTAGGGGATCAGCATCTCAAAGTTTAGAGATAGGCATTACAATTCAGGGATAGAGTTAACTGCTGTAAGAGCTTACAATCTAGGGACTATTACAATTGTTATGTCCATGTTAGGCTATGTTCTAAGATTCAATTCTGAGTTTACACATTGTAGTTAGTCCATATTGGTGAGGCATCATCCCTCTCACCATGTTTTCTCCAACACTTTTACTCCTATATATATATTTTCCTACAATTTTATAGAGTTATATTCACATACCATACATTTATCCACAGTGTACAATCAGTTGTTCATCATAAAGTTGTACATTTATCACCACAATCAGCACTTGAACATATTGATTACTACAAGAAAAAAATTGTTGTTGTTTTTTTAGCAATAAGAAAAAAATGATAAAAGAAAAATAACATGTCATACAATGCAATATACTGGTAAGGACAGCAAATAACACCACTACCAAGAATCCCATATTGCTCCCCTATATCCCCCTCTCATATACATTTAGCATTGGCATATTGCCTTTGTTACATTTAATGGAGGTATATTACAATGTTACTGTTGACCATAGACTACAGTTTGCTTTGATTATGTTTTTTCCTGAATACCATCCCCTTTTCAACTCTTTACATGGTTGACATTCATTTGCTTTCCCACATGCAAAAACATTTTTATATTTGTATATTTAGTAAGTCATTGGCTACTCCAGTGTTTGCCACGTTATACAGTCCCAGTCTTTATCATCTATCTTTACGTCTGGTGTCATACATTCTCCTATCCCACCTCTTTCCGCTTTACTCACAGACGTCTTTGTTCAGTGTACTTACAATACTGTGCTACCATCACACAGTATTATGCTATCTATTTCTGTATCTATGCAATCAATCCTAAACATTCTATAGTCCTTCAGCATCAAATGGCTGGTCTCTGCCCTGTTTCTATCTCCTGGTTGCCTGTGTTGTCAGCTTTTAACTCCAAAAGTTTGTTCATTAATGTCTGTTCATATTAGTGATACCATACAGAATCTGTCCTTTTGTTTCTGGCTAACTTCACTCAACATAATGTCCTCAAGGTTCATTCACATTGTTACATGATCCATGTCTTTGTTCTGTCTTACAGGTGCATAGTATTCCATCATGTGTATATACCACAGTTTGTTTATCCACTTGTCCTTTGATGGACATTTGGGCTGTTTCCATCTCTTGGCAATTGTGGATAATGCTGCAATAAACATTGGTTTACAAATGTCTGTTTGTGTCTTAAGTTTCAGTTCCTCTGAGTATATACCCAGCAATGGAATAGCTGGGTCATATGGAAAATCTATATTTAGCTTCCTGAGGAACCTCCATACTGTCTTCCAGAGTGGTTGCACCATTCTGCATTCCCACCAACAATGAATAAGTGTGCCTCTTTCTCCACATCCTCTCCAGCACTTGTCATTTTCTGTTTTTTTTGGATAATGGCCATTCTGGTAGGTGTGAGATGATATCTCATTGTGGTTTTGATTTGCATTTCCTTAATAGCCAGAATCTAATAATTAAGGCAGCAAGCTCCCTCCTCTTCCTGTCTACACTAAGGGACTAAGCCTTCCCTGGTCTGTCTGTGGTGGGGATGGAACACCAGGCCAGTCTCATTGCTCCCAGCCAGGCTGGCATTAGAACCTCAGTAGCCGTGATTTCACCTGGTGACTCACTGTCACACTGGCACATTCTGTTCCTTATGGTGCCACCTTAGAAACAAAAGCACTCAGAACTCCCTGCACTGACAATGAGATGAGGCTCCCTGGCTGTCTCCTCTTCTATATGACCTCATAATGAGTGCATTGGAGGGACTGTAACAGCAACTTCCTGCAGACCTGTGGTGCCCAACAAATGGAGGGTGACTTGTGCCTCTCACAAGAATTACATTTTTCTTTTCAACACTTATATTGCTCATTCTGCTCCCCACACCCCATGTTCTTAATGCTTAATCTAACCCACAAAGGGCTTGTTTCCAGAGAATATGAAGAACTCCTCCAAATCAAGGAGGAAAAATAGAAAAGGAAAAAAAAAAAAAGTGGAGAAAGACTCAAGTCTTTTGCTTACAACAGATTCACTATATTGACAAAAAATTTAAAACTCGGAAAATATTGAATGTTGGGAGAACATTAAAATATTGCGAATTCTCAAATATAGCTGATATGGCCCAGCTATCAACAGCTTTAAAAGCTCTCCAGGTGATTATTTTGTGTACCGCAATTGAGGACCACTCATTAGATATTACTAAAATTGAAGTTACCTTTCTCTGGGCTTCTTATAACTTCTCTATTAAGAGAATACTGAGATTCTCTAACTCTAGAGCCATCAACTGATGCTAATCATTAAAAATGTTCCACAAATATGTATTCTAAAGAAAGGTCTAAATCCTTCAGCATCACATTCCCATTGGGTAGTGAGAAACTTTTGGTTCATAAGAAAATTTAAACAGAGCTTTTGTTGGAGAACGATTCAGAATTTTCCACAACAGTGTCTTTATTGGTCATTACATATTGAAGTAGGATAGGAAAGTAGTTTAACAGTCCTCCAGTGAACAGGGGCAGGTTTTGACATTTTGAAGGTCACGTCTCTCCCCACAGGGAAAGCATATCATAAAATAGAACCACATTTATTCCCTGTGCTCCTCTCTTGGGTAACACGGGGAAGGAACCAATGGCATTGATGGACATTTGGAGCACAAGGCTGACAGAAAAAAAAAATTGAAGCAGCAACACTGTCCTTTCAAAGGAAATCAAACAGTAATCCCAATTTCTAAAACTGATCAAAGCCAAGCAGTTCTGTTTGAAGTGGAGTCTGTAGCCTGGAGGCCAGCTCAGTCCCTCTCACCTCATGTAATCCCCATCCCCAGGTGGACCTAGAGGTGTGAAGTCTACTGCTCTGCTGAACACAATTTGAAAAACACTGTCCCATATCATGGCTTTAGGATTAGCATTCATGGGTTTCTCTCACTTAAAAAAAAAAAAAAAACCACCTTAAGAAAAATTCAATAACAAAGATGAGGTAGGGAGGGGCGGATGCTGCAGTTTCTTTGGTATCAAGATTGACCAGGTTTGCCCCTTTTTAGGAACATGTCAATATGCACAAGAATCACCTGGCATCTTCTTAAAATGCATATTCTGATTTACTGGATCTGGGGTGGGGCCTAAGATTTGCGTTTCTGACAAGTTCCCAAGTGCTAGTGTACCACGATTGCAAATCCAGGCTCATGCGTCAGAATCCCCTTAGAGACTTTATAAAAATGCCCATGTTGGGGGCCTACCTACCCCAGAGCTTCTGGATCCAACCCTCTGGTTGGATCTGCAAGTCTTTGTTTTAAGAATCACCCCAGGTTTCTTGGATGCTCATTCAATTTTAGAACTAGGCTCTAGCACGTGTTTACTTCCATTTCTTATTCTTCAAGAACCCAGGAAGAGAACCTTGGACTCAGCAAATGCCAGTGCTGGAGGAAGGATTGGGGATCATCTAGTCCAACTTTACTATTTTATTGATTAGTAAACTGAGGTCCCAAAAGGGCAATTTCACATTGCCAGCTGGCAGCAAGGCAGAACTTATGCCAGAACAGAAGCATCAGACTTTCCCAACCTCAGCTTCCCCCATAACCCCATGGGCCTTCTTTTGGAATGGAGCTTCTGTCTTTCCTGCTCCATGAGGCCAGAGATCCCAACTCTTTTTTCTTCTGTTATAAAGCACAGCACGATTCCTGGCACAGAGAATGTGTGCTAAGCTTGTGATTAATCAATTAATTTCAAAATTCCTTATTAAATATTAGCAAGTTATAAAAATTAAAACCCATGTTCCCAGATGAAATACCAAAGTTCTCACGAGTCTGAAATTCAGGAGGCATCACATCAGCCTTGGGGATTCCCCTTCAATTTAACCCTGTCTCTGACATTTACTAGGTGTGTGATCTTGGGAATTTTGCTCAGCTCCTTTGAGTCTCAGTTTCCCCATTTGAAATTGGGAGACAGCTGTAGTTCCTATGTCACTAGGTTCTCTGAAGACTTCATTGGTGGATGCATGTAAAATGTTTAACATAGTCCTTGGTACAAAGTAAGTGCAAGATAGTGATTCCATCAGTCACCCAGAAGCCACAGGATTGAGATCCCCTTGCCAACTGCTGCTCTGTAAGAACTGGAAATGGATCATCTCTGAAATGATCGTGAGTAATGCATAAAGCAGTGACCTGGAGTGGACAAACTTGGGTTTGCACAGATTCTCAGGGGAACCTTCTGTGGCATCGGGACCGTCACTCCTGTGAGTTCACGTAGTTACCGAGTTACTGAGGAACTGACTTACTGAGGTGGATTGCTGCCACACAAACATGAAGGCAGGAGGGCTGTGGGGCTGACTTCTCCCTTGGGTGTGGGCTGACTTCTCCCTTGGGGATTCTCTCCACAGTGTCCAAATATTAACTAACCAGCTTAGAGTCTGCCGCAGAAATGTGGTGCAACAGCTTCTGAGCAATGTGTTTTGATCTTTACCCAGAGAGTGTAGGAAGATATTTTTAGCCTGATTACTAAATGGAGAAATACGATCTTGAGATGCATACCTTGAGTTCACTAGGGTAACGAACAAGTCTGTGTTCAGGAAACGTTACTTTCAGGAAGCATGCCTTCTTCACATGCCCTATGTTTTTCATAGTTGTGATTTTCAAACAGTCTACTCCATGTTCTATCAGTAAAATTATATTTGTCTGGCCATAGATTCTGATTTTGTGGCAGAGTGCCTGGGAAAATATGGCCACTATAGACCAATATGGAGATCACGTTAAAAAATATTTGGCAGTTGAGGGAAAAGTACTAGATATTATAAGTAGGTATGATTTCTGTGATTTCCCTTTACCTCAGTAATGAGTCAGACTTTTTTTCACTTGCAAATGACATAAAGTAATTCAAACAGGCATAGGTAAAAAGGGAATTTACAGGCTCTTGTAACTGAAAAGTCCAGGGGATTCATGGATGGGTGGTTGCAGATTCTCAAACCATGAGCCAGGGAAGCCACCTCTCCTTACTCTCTCCTCTACATTGGCTTCATTCTCAAGCAGACTTTCTTTTTGGGTATGTCAAGAAGCCCTGGGCTCATATCCTACCCAGTAAGAATCCATACAGAAAGAAAATGATTTTCCAAATTCTTTCAGCAAAAGCTCCCAAAATTCCTTCTGGCTGGACCTGGATGACTTGAACCCCGTATGCTCACCCCATCAGTCAAGGGGTGTAGCATCAGCAGCACCTGAACTACATGGACTGAGACTGGGGTGGAGAGATGCCTCAAAGGAAACTGAAGAATTGATATCAAAAGAGGAGGACATGGAGAAATGCAATAAATGTCCTTACATCTTTTTCCTCTGAGTAAGGATTCTCCTTCCCACCATTATCATTTACCCACAAGGGATATACCTCTTGGCCACAAATGATGTTCATTGGCCCACCCTTTACTTTTTCTTTCTCTACCCTGTGAAGATCGGTGAGCTCTTGGTTCCACCTGTTGGCCATCTCTCCCCATGTGATTGAATGTCACCCTGGGATTTTCTTTTTGTCACACTGACTCCCTTTTTCCACATGAGTCCCCATAAAAGCTCATCACTAAACTTCTGTAAACATCTTATTACTAGAAGAAAGGAATATGTCTGCAGCTCCATGCAGCCAGAAAGAGCTGCTTCTAGGATTTCCTGGGAACTCTGGATGCAGCTACCACATGCAGCATCTGTGGCCAACTGTAGAATGGGCACCCAGTTCGTCTAACTTTTACCAGAGCAAGTACTCCCAGAATGATCTGCCAGGATCCAGTTTGCAAATTGCATTTAGAGAGTTAATTAGATATGGATTTGCAAATGAGGATTGTCATCCTTGCATACAGCAATTTGCTTTATTAAATGAGAAGGGATGTGGTGTGTGTTATGTACTTAGCACGTTTAGGTTACTCAGATGGTAGAAAAGGTCTAAGATTGACCATTGCTTGCTATATAACTGAATATCACAGGTTTAGAAAGGGCCTCAGGCGGCAAAAACCAGACATTTCTGTATAATGTACATTTCCATTTCACATAGTACATCAAAGCCTCTTATAGGGTGGATTAAAAAGAAATAACATTTACTGACCCATTCACTTCTCTAAACCCACTATAGGGAAGGTACTACTCTAATTCCCATTTTACAAGTAAGGAAACTGAGGCACTGTGAGGTTAACTCACTTGCTCTAGACTGTGAGGGAGTTTGGCAGGTGGGCCATTGGACTCCAACCCCAAGCTTTGCCATACTATATAGAATAGATATCACGATCAGTCTGGCTATTCAGAGATTCTCTATGGTTACCTGCCGATTTTCAACTTATGTTTTTCATTTAAGTATTTGTTATATACTTTATAAGTCCTAGGTGCTAGATGTGTGCAATAGTCTGATTTTTCAGAAACGACTCTCAGATAGCACCTGAGATTGAAGTCAGTAACTGAAATCTACTGAGTACATACTGAATGCCATGCTTCATGTAAGCACTTTGTATTCTTCTAATGTCTTATGTATCAAATCCTCACATGACCTTCCTGAGTTAGATACCATCCCTACTTTAGAATAAGGAAGCCAAGGCTCTGTGAGGAGAAGACGCTTGCCTAAGTATGTCCAATTAGTAAGTGGCAGAGGTTAGATGTGAACCATGGTAGCTTAGCTCCAAAGCCTTAGCTTTTGACCTGTGTGGCATACCATGCCACCCCATGCAATGCCAGCTCCTTTCAGCTGGCAAGGATCAATGATGCCCTATTGGAACCCATCAATTTTCTACTTAGTGTTTCTCAATCATCATATAATATGCAATGGTATTTTGCCTATTGTTTTTCTTTTTTTTTAGGCCATCCCCGTCAGCGCTTTAGTTGGGAGGTATTTAATTCTGAAATTCAGTTGCAAAAGAAAAAGTTTTTGAAGCATGAGACTTTGTCACTGAAGAAAGTGGTAGAATCCTAAATTATCAATTCATTCGATAAATTTTCTGAGAGCTTGCAGGTGCCAGGTTCTGTGCTAGGCATTGGGGATGCACATGATTAAGACATGGGCCATGCCATAAGGGTGCTCACAGTTTGACGACATGTATACCAATAAGTACAGGGCACTTTGATGACTTGAAGAGAGGGAAGGCCTACTTGAGGGGCTTGGTATGAAGTGGGTATTTCCCAGCAGGTAATAGAAGACTTGTCCTCTAGTGAAAGGGATCAGGTTTTGCAAAATTATATGTTTACCTAAGAATAGCTTTGATTGCAAACATCAAAAAATACTAATAGGGGTTGAAACAAATAATGGGTCAACTAGGGTGTCAGTAGCATTGGTTCAGTTGTTCCATTCTCCAACCTGTGACCCAGTCCCCTTCTATCTGTCCATTCTATCATCTTAGTTCTTGGCATTTCATATCCATGCATGTTACTGCATTGTCACAAAATGGCCACTGCAGCTCCAAAGAGCATCAAAGGAGGAAATGGGCAAGGCAGTGGTAGTAAAAAATATCTTTTTCTGTACTGGCTCTCTCCTTGTATTAACAAAGAAAAAAAAAAATCCCAGAAGTCTCCTAGAAGACTTATCTTTCCATCTTATTAGCCAGAATGAGTCACATATGACTCTTACCTGCAAAGGAAGATGGGAAGGAAGCAAGTGTCCAGCTCTTTAGGACAAGGTGGGCAAAGAAGAAACAGTTCTGTGTTATGTAACCAATGGGGCATCCTTAACCATATAATGAAGAACACTGTGACCAACCATTTGTGACAACACAGTCATATAATTGGTCCAGTGCATTGGAGTTAGTCACATAGAATTGGTCACATGTCAGAGGCTGAGAAATTCCTGCCCTGTTGCTCATGAGGTTTGAAAACTTTCCCCAGGGATATCAATAGATTGAAAATTGGGAAGTTATTCATTTCCATTAAAGTTGTAATAAAATTTCATAACCTAAGACAGGATAATATGTCCCAAAATTAGCTTCTAGAACTTACCTTCAGACTGGGCAGCAATTTAGTTTGAACTCTATGCAGCTTTTAAAACTTGTGTCAATTACAGTTTATGTGGTATGGGCAGGACTAGGTATGTAATTTGTGGGGCCTAGTGTAAAATAAAAATGTAGGGCTTGTTAAAAAATTAAGAATTTCAAGACAGCAAGAGTACAGTATTGAAGCAAGCATGGGGCCCTGTGCAGCTGTGTAGGATGAGTGTCCATGAAGCTGGCTCTGGGGACAATTGGTTGGCTGCGGAGGGCTAGACTCAGAGGAGAGAGGAACTCAAGTGGTCCATTGCACGTACAGGGTCTGCTTCTCAAAGGTACAGCATGGTGGTCAAGAGTTCCTGCTTTTGAATCTGCCTGTTCTTTATTCTAATCCTAACTCTGCTACTTAATTGCTCTATGATATTGGAAACTTGTTTAGCCTTTCAAACATTCAGTTTACTCTCCTGTAAAAGAGTGATAATATCTCTGTAATATATTACTGAGAAGAGAAAATTATAGGGTAGATGTTCAGTTCTTATCAGAACACATTCCTAGTATACACTATTTTACACCCTCAATGAAGGTTTGTTATGATCTGTGAATTTTACTGATCTAGACTCAGTTTTATGATATTGAACAGAGGGTATGTGACTCTAAGAGACATATTCTTGCACATTTAACTCACGAAAGACTGACTCATCAATGAGAATGTCCGTTTATTTATGTATAAACAATTGGCTGGGCTCAATCTTTAGCAGCAGTTCTTACTCAGAATCCACTCTGGAACCAAAGGTTAGGTTGGTAGGTTGCTTTGTGAAACACAGACTCAGTATTTCCCTCAGATCATGTGTCCTGAGGTATCCAAGACCGAATAAGTTTGAGATCCTTAAGATTTAGCCAAGGTTTCCTTTTTGCAGGCCTTGTCAGAACCTTTAACATGTGAATTTGTTCTGTGAATTCTCAAGAGGATTTCCAAACTTCCCTAAGCATGAGTGATAGTATCAGTGTAGTGATAAACTTTCAAGCATGTAACATAAATAAGTAGTGTTTTGTGTATGGGTATATGCATGTGTAAATTATTGTTAGCCTAACAAGTAAAAATAGTTACATACAATTTGAAGTGCCCTCAGCAAGAATCTGTCCTCTAGAGGTTGTTACTCAGGCATTTTGAATTGTCACTATTATAATCTACATCGTAGGGGTTTGTTAACTAGCAAAAGGGAAATTAGAAATACTTTTCCTTGTTAAATGAGTGGCATTCAATTATGTTTGGGCCTGAATGATTACAGGGACCCATCCCCCTTCCATAAATAAGATGGTTGGATTTGGAGAGCCCAGTCCCCTGATGTCTTTGGTATTCTCAAGGTCCTACACCCCCCACTTCATGGAGGGCCGTGTTACCCAACATGCAGTCGGCCTGTCTCATAGTGAACATTTCATGCAAGTGGCTCATGTGAGGCCCTGAAGACAGAAGGGACTTCCCTGAGCTTACAAGAACAATATGCATAACTTTTTTTTTTTTTTTTTGACTTATGAGCTATTAAATGTGTGTGTTTGGCAGAATTTGGTCTAAGACTTCCTTGCATTTGTTGGCTTAAGATTTAAGATTCAGCAGCAAGATTGTGAGATGGAGGGTGATGGTAAGTCTGGAAACAGTCCAGCCATTTTTGCGTGGCCAAATGGGCTTAAGGCATTCACCACGGGGAGTTTTCCTTGGGCACATCTTATGGAGCTAGTGTTCTCAGGAACACACTTTGGGAAAGGTGTTGAGTTAATTTCTTAGATGTTTTTATCAGTTTACAGTATCCTAGGAGAGAAGGGCTAGCATTTATCTTTTTTTTCTGATCTTTAATTTGTAAGAAAATTCTTAGAGAGGCACCAAAATGAAATCTTATTTAATTTTGCAGTTAATGAACTGCTTTTATTGAAAAATGTAACATTGAAGAAGTCTGGGTAAATCGAAGACTTGGTCAATTCACCTGTGTACTAACAACAGATTCCTGGTTGAAAAGTGAAGCACTTAGTCATCAGCTCCATGTTTATACATGTTTAAATGCTTGATATTTACAGTGACATTTAGATGATGGCCTAATAAATTCACTTACGAAGACATGATGCTGTACTGTAAAACACATCCTAAGATGTGGAGAAAAAAATTACTGCTTTCTAAGGGACATCTACAACCAGTACACATCTGGTAATCAATAACTACTAGTAAACTGCATGGAATAAATACAGTAGTTGATTCTGCCCAAATCCTTTTTGAAAAGTGGAAGTGGGAACTTTTTCTGCTCTTTGATACAGAAAGGCACATTGCTTTATAATGAATTCCACAGGAAAAGCAAAATCCAAACAAAGCAGGCATCTTTTCCACTAACCTACATACAATGTAAGTGAGATTCCAAGTATGCAAATGGTGGGAGGAAAGAAATGCATTTTCAGTACCCTAATTATTGGATGTCATTTGGAATATGAGTTGTAATTGTCCATGGGTTGGAGGATTAATGTGCACTACTTTTTCTTTTTCTTTAACAGTTGGATCTCAGTCTGAGTTTTCTATTTCCTTGGTCATTTGTATTTCCCTAAAAAGTGGGGATGTGTTCCCAGAATTCGGTCCATCTCCCGTCTTCCCAAGCTACTGGGGTGAAATATAAGAACCATTCTCTTCCATCAGGGCCAGTTGTATCCTTCCAGATGTCAGTAAGATTTGCTCATGCCCATAATGAACTTGGTTTTGAAAGCAAACCTGGCACCACTCATTTATTTCTGCAGTTCAGGCACAAGTGGAATCTGTGCCATTTTACATCAATTTCTGTAAAGTGGCACCCCAGAATCCCACTTGAAACTGTGTGGCTGCAGACCTAGATATTCAGCCTTTCCCCCACCTCCACCCCCTTCACTGAGGCCTTACTGTGAGTTAGTTTACAAGTCTAACTCCCCACTTCACTATTAGGGACCTAGTTTTACTTTCTCTGTGCCTCCCCACAACCCAGGCCAATGATCCATGCTAAGTAAACATAAATGTTTGTTGACTGGTTAAATACTTTTGGAGGACTGTTTAGGTCACTCTTGAGAGGGTGGGGAAGATGACTTTGCTGTAGCCACACATTGGGGAGGAGGCTTGGTTCTATAAGCTGGAATGAAGTGCAGTGGGAGATTGAAGAATGTTTAAAATTTGGGGGCAGAAGGCACTGGGGAAAAATAAATACAAAAAGAATTTTGCATTTGATCTTTGAAGTTACATTTGTCAAGATTGTGTATAAACCTAAAGGCATAAAAAGTGGATACCATGTGTGAATGTATCTCAATAAATTGCATTTTAAAAAAAGTAAATACCAATTCATCAGTCTAGGAATGCATTGTCCAATAGGGTAGCAAAAGCCACAGGTGGCTATTTAAATTTAAATTAATTAAAGTTAAATAAATTTTAAACTGCAGGTCCTGAGTAACACTAGTCACATTTCAAGTAGTCACTGGCCACTTATGACTAGTAAGTACTGTATAGAGCGCTCCTTTTTACAGCTGAATAATATTCCATTGTGTATATATACCATATTTTGTTTCTCTATTCATCTGTTGATGGACACTTGGGTTACTTCCAAATTTTGGCTGTTCTGAATAATGCTGTTATGAACATTGGTGTATAAATATCTGTATGAATCTCTGCTTTCAATTCTTCTGTATATATACCAAGAAGTGAAATTGCCAAGTCATATGGTAATTCTATATTTAACTTTTAGAGGAGCCAACAAACTGTTGCCCACGGTGGCTACACCATTTTACATTTCCACCGTCAATGTACAAGTGTTCTTATTTCTCTGCAAGCTTATCAATTCTTGTTATTTCCTTTTTTTTTTTTTTTTATAATAACTATTCTAGTGGGTATGAGGTGGTATCTTATTGTGGGTTTGATTTGCATTTCCCTAATGGCTAACGATATTGTACATCTTTCTGTGTGCATAATGGTCTTTATCTCCTTTGGAGAAATGTCTGTTTAAATCATTTGCCCATTTTAAAAAAATTGGATTGTTTGTCTTTTGTTGTTATGTTGTAGAAATTCTTTATATATTCTCCATATTAAACCGTTGTCAGATATATGATTTCTAAATATTTTTTCCTGTTCTGTAGGTTTCTTTTCCCTGGTAATATTCTTTGCATGGAAGTTTTTAATTTTGATGAAGTCCAGCTTATTTATTTTTTCTTTTTTTTCTTGTACTTCTGGCATAAAGTCTAAAACTCCATTGCCTAATAGAAGGTCTTGAAGATATTTCTTTGTTTTCTTCTAAGAGTTTATAGTTGTAGCGCTTATATTTAGGTCATTGATCCAATTTGAGTTGATTTTTATTTATGGTATGAGGCAGGGGTCTGATTTCTTTCTTTTGCCCTTGAAGATCCAATTTTCCCAGCACCATTTGTTGAAGAGACCATTCTTTCCCCATTGTGTGGACTTGGCACACATGTCAAAAAATGATTAGCCATAGATATTTGGCTTTATTTCTTAAGTATCAAGTGTGTGTGTGTATGTATATGTGTGTGTGTATGTGTGTGCACATATATTCATGTCAATATCATGTTGCCTTGGTTACTGTAGCTTTGTAATAAGGTTGGAATTGGGAAGTGTGAGTTCTCCAGGTTTGTTCTTCTTTTTCAAGATGGTTTTGGCTATTTGGGGCCTCTTGCCCTTCCATATGAATTTTATGATTGGCTTTTCCATTTCTGCAAAGAAGGCTTTTGGAATTTTGATTGAGCTTGTGTTCAATCTGTAAATCGGTTTGGATAGTATCGAAAACTTAACAGTATTAAGTCTTGTGATCTATGAATATGGGATATCTCTCCATTTATTTAGGGATTCTTTAACTTCTTTTAGCAATCATTTGTAGTTTTCTAAGTATGAGTTCTTTATATCCTAAATTAAATATATTCCTAATATTTTATTGTTTTAGTTGCTATTGTAAATGGAATTGTTTTCTTGATTTCTTTTCGGATTGTTCATTGCTGGTGTATAGAAACTCCACTGATCTTTGTGCATTGATCTTATACCCTGCCACCTTGCTGAATTCCCAGCTCTTCCTGAGTGGATTGACTGCAACTCCTTCTGAGTAAATTGACTTTATTTGCAACAGAGCATGGAGAATTTCATGCCTAGGGATGTTATTGAAAACAATGGAGATCTTGGTGGAGAGTAATTAAGAGGGTGCTCATAGCTCCATGACAGTAGTAGCAACAGCTAAACTGCACAGCAGTCAAAAGTTTAACAGAAAGTACCCCAGAAGTAGACAGCCAAGGAGAGCCCTCCTGGTATCACAGTTAACTCTGGGGGTTTGAAACACTTTGTTCAAGTGCTAGGCTGAACTTACTCAGAAGCAATCAAAGCAGGGTGTTTGGCAGATTTGAAAACATTCCCCAACCTGCACACAGATCCATCAACAAAGACTGCAAGGTAGACTGGCACTAGGGGCTTACGGACAACTGCTGACCAAACACTGGCTAGATAATAAGGTATTCTAACCCTGGAGAAACTGCTAGGAAGCAATGCATAAAAATAAAATCACAAATATCCCTGGAAGTCTGGAGGAAGTGACTAGAGAGCAAAAATCCAAGTTATTATTCTCTGAATGAACAGGGGATAAAAATGTAAACTCTTGACCTGTGGTAGCAGCGTCCAAGCCACACAGACATCCAATGGTAAAGGGCAAAAATGTAAATGACCAACTTAAGCATAACCTTTGACCAATAACTGGTTTATAGCAACCAAGGAGTGACCCCTAGAGAGCCATGGCAAAAACAAGGAAAATATGAGTAGAGAAATCAGAGAATACACACTGGGGAGAAATAGACTCCACAGAGTCAGTTCAGCAAAGTCACTAAACAAATAAATAAATGACCAGGAAAGCAGCAGCCAACAGTAGCAACCTTTGGTGGGGGAGAGGGGTGGAATCAGTATTCAAAGATGCTATATTATCTAAAATGTTCAGTTTTCAAAAAATATTACAAGACATACAAAAAAGGCAGGAAAGTATGACACATACACAGTAATAAAAGTAGTCAGTAGAAATTATTTGAAGGAACAAAGATGTTGGACTAAGCAAAGACTTTAAAGCAGCCACTGTACATATGTTAAAAAAATTAGGAGACTTCTGGAAGATGGCGGAGGAGGTGAGATGGAATGGGCTTCTCCTCCATGAAAGAAACTATAAGGGGGCCAGAGGACCCCTGGGACCACAGTTTCAGGCTGTGACCATCCATAGGGACCCCCACAGTATGTGGTGGGGATGTGGACAAAAACACAAAGAGAAGGCACCTTGAGGGATGGGGTGAGTTTGTTTGACCAGGACCACCTTCCAGGGTTGGCAGCAGCAAGACAGCCACCAGGCAAGGAAGTGAGCAGCAGCTCACCACTCCCTTGCACCTACCTTGGTAGTTAGCTGGGGAGGTGATCCTCTGCAGCCATACAGCCAGGAGCTCCCATGAGGGAACCCAGGAGGCAGCATTTGCTCTCCCACCATGGAAGTCTGGGGAGTGCACTGGCAAGAAGTGGGGATCGGAGAGAGCACCATATGGAGGCATCAGGAGCCCCTCCCACACCCCAGAGGATTGCAGGTGCATGGCAGGCAGGGAAAGGAGCACATTTGTTCTGGCCCTCCAGCATTGAGCAAATTCCCTGCCGAACTGCACAGATGGCCCATATCACAGCCCCAGGGCAGGCAGTCCCCAGTGCACATGGAGAACTGCTGCACTGATTGATTCTCCATCCAGTTTTGACTCTGCACAGTGCATAGGAAAAGTTCAGGAAAAGATGGCTTGAGAGTAAAAGGTGGCCCAAGAGCACCACCTGCTGGTAAGATAGGGAAACTGAACTCCAGCAAGCTGTAGTTCTACCAAATTATAGATAAATGCTCAAATAATTCTGCATTTCCCAAAATAACCTTATCAAGACAAGCAACAGAAAGCCAACTGAAAATCATAAAGCACTTGAAGAATCTAGAAGACATAGAGAAGCCAAATGAGCAATTAAAAAGCTGGAAGAGTCACAAAATTTGGAGCAATTAATTAAAGAAGTACATACAAATCTCCAAAGCAACTTCAATGAGATGGCTAAAGATAAAGGACATCAAGAATACTCCAGAAGAGCATAAAGAAGAATTTGAAAGAGTAAATTAAAAATAAAAGATACTATGGAAATAAAAGATAATGTTGATCAAATTAAAAATATACTAGAAATACACAGTAGCAGATTTAAGAGGCAGAAGGAAGGATAAGTGTACTTGAGGGCTGAGCAACTGAATGCAAACAACAAAAGTACAAATGGTGAAAAAAATATAAAAATCTGAAATGGGTCTCAGGGAAATGATGGACAACATGAAGCAAAAAAGGAGGAGAAGAGAAGAAGAGTAAAGGGCTATGAAGAGTGTTTCAAGACATAGTCGGGAAAAACTTCCCAGCACTTCTAAATGACATAAATATGCAAATCAAAGATGCCCAATGAACTCCAAATAGAATAAATCCAAATAAACCTACTCTGATATATATACTGATCACATTGTCAAATGCTGAAGAGAAGGAGAACGTTCTGAAAGCAGCAAGAGAGAAGCAATTCACCACATAAAAAGGAAACCACATAAGGCTAAGTAATGACTCCTCAGTGAGCGTATTGGAGATGAGAAGGCAGAGATATGACATATTTAAGATTCTGAAAGAGAAAAATTATGAGCCAAGAATTCTTTATCCAGCAAAGCTCTCCTTTTAAAATTGAGGGAGAGTTTAAAATTTTCATAGACAAAAAAATTCTGAGAGAATTTGTTAACAAGAGACCACCTTGCAAGAAGTACTAAAGGGAGTTTTACTAGCTGAAAAAAAAAAAGAGAGCGGTGTGGGGAAGAGCACAGAGTGGAAGAATATTTGTAATGGTAACTTAAAGGAAATAAAGAGAGGGGGAAAAATAGATCTGGCAATGAAAAACCAAAGGATAAGATGGCTGGTTCAAGAGCTCCCTTCACAGTAATGACTTCAAATGTGAATCCATTAAACTTTCCAATTAAAAGATACAGACTGATAGAATGGATTAAAACATATGACCCAACAATATGCTGTTTATAAGACACTCATCTTAGACCCAGCAATACAGAATCTGAAACTGAAAGGATGGAAAAAAATATTCCATGCAAGCTGCAACCAAAAGAAAACAGGGGTAACTATACTTATATTGGACAAAATAGACATTAAATGCAAAGATGTTATAAGAGACAAAGAAGGACACTATATATTAATAAAAGGGATAATTCACCAAGAAGAAATAACAAGCATAAATGTTTATGCACCCAATCAAGGAGCTCCAAAGTACATGAGACAAACATTGAATAAACTGAAGGGAGTGACAGGCCCATCTACAATAATAGTGAAAGACTTCAACACACCACTCTCTTCTATAAATAGAACAACTTGACAGATGGCCAATAAAGAAATTGAGAATGTAAACAATATAATAAATGAATTAGACTTAACAGACATATATAGATCATTACATCCCAAAGTACGTACTAGGATACACATTATTCTGTAGCACTCATGGAACTTTCTCCAGGATAGATCATATGCTGGCACACAAAACAAGTCTTAATAAATTTGAAAAGATTGAAATTATTCAAAGCACATTCTCTTACCATAATGGAATGCAACTAGAAATGAATAACAACCAAAGAACTAGATCTTTCACAAATATATGGAGGTTAAACAACACAGCACTAAACAACCAGTGGGTCAAAGAAGAAATTGCAAGAGAAAGAGGTAAATATCTAAAGATGAATGAAAGCGAAAAGACAACACATCAAAACTTATGTGATGCAACAAATGCAGTGCTGAAAGGGAAATTTATAGCTCTAAATGCCTATATCAAAAAGCAAGACAGAGCTAAAACCAAAGACTTAAGTGAAAAACTGAAGAGGCTAGAGAATGATCTGCAAACTAACCCTAAAGCAAGTAGCAGAAAAGAAATAACAAAGATTAAAGCAGAAATAAATGAGTTGGAGAACAAAAAAGCAATAGAGACTATAAATAAAACCAAAAGTTTGTTCTTTGAGAAGATCATCAAGATTGACAGACCCTTAGCTAGAGTGACAAAGTCAAAAAGAGAGAAGACCCAAATAAAGAAAATAATAAACGAGAGGGGGGACATTATTGTGGTTCCCAAAGAAACTAAAAAAATCATAAGAGGATTCTATGAATAACTGTATGCCAATAAATTAGACAATTTAGAGGAAATGGACAATTTCCTGGAAACGTGAATAACCTAATCTGACACAAGAAAAAATACAAGACCTCAACAAACCAGTCACAAGCAAAGAGATCCAATCAGTCATCAAAAATCTACCTACGAATAAAAGCCCAGACCCAGATGGCTTCACAGGGGAATTTTACAAAACTCTCCCAAAAGAATTGGCACCATTGCTGTTCAAACTCTCAAAATATTGAATAAAAAAGAACACTACCTAATTCATTTTATGGAGCTAATATCACTCTAATTCCAAAACCAGATAAAGATACAAGAAAGGAAAACTAGGCCAATCTCCCTAATGAATATAGATGCAGAAATTCTCAACAAAATACTTGCCAATCAAATCCAAATGTACCACAACCAAGGGGAGTTCATTCCTGGCATGCAAGGGTGGTTCAAAATAAGAAAAACAATGTCATACAGCATATTAACAAATCGAAAGGGAAAAATCAAATGATCTTCTCAATACACTAAAAAAGCATTTAACAAAATCCAGCATCCCTTTTTGATAAGAACACTTCAAAAGGTAGGAATTAAAGGAAACTTCCTTGAAATGATAAGGACGTACATGAAAAATCCACAACCAGTATAGTACTCAATGGTGAGAGACTGAAAGCCTTCCCCCTAAGGTGAGGAATGATACAAGGATGCTAACTGTAACCTCTGTTATTCAACATTGTGCTAGAAATTCTAGTCAGAGCGATTTTCCAAAAAGAAATAAAAGTATCCAAATTGGAAAGGAACAAATAAAATTGTGACTATTTGCAGATGATATGATTTTATATTTGGAAATCTTGAGAAATCGATGACAGTTACTTGAGCTAATGAACAAATTCAGCAGAGTGACAGGATATAAGATTATTATTGCACATAATTTAGTACTGTTCCTATACACTAGTAATGACCTAACTGAAGAGAAAAAAAAAACAAAATTCTATTCACAACAGCAAGTAAAGTATGAACTACCTAGTAATAAACTTAGCCAAGGATATAAAAGACCTCTACACAGAAAATTACAAAACTTTACTGAAAGAAATAAAAAAGGACTTGAATAAGTAGAAAGATATTCCGTGCTCATGATAGGAAGTCTAAACGTCATTAATATGTCGATTCTACCACACTGATCTTCAGATTCAATGCAATTTCAATCAAAATTCCAACAACCTATTTTGCAGACTTGGAAAAGTTAGTTATCAAAATTTTTTGGAAGGGAAAGGGGTCTCGAATTGCCAAAAACATCCTATAAAAGAAATCCTGTAAAAGAAGAACACACTAGGAGGACTTACAGTTCCAGACTTTGAAGCCTAATATAAAGCCACAATAGTTAAAACAGCATGGTACTGGCACAAAGATAGATATACCGATTAGTGGAATTGAACTGAGAGTTTGGAAATAGACCCCCAGATCTGTGGCCAAATGGTTTTTGATAAGGCCCCCAAATCCACTGAACTGGGTCAGAACAGTTTCTTCAACAAATGGGAGTGGGAGAACTGGATAGCCATAACTAAAAGAATGAAAGAGGACCCTACTTCACCCCCTATACAAAAATTAACTCAAAATGGATCAAAGACCTCAATATAAGAGACAGCACAGTAAAACTCTTAGAAAATAATATAGGGAAACATCTTCAAGACCTAGTAATAGGAGGTAGCCTCTTAAACCTTACACCCAAAGCACAAGCAACAAAAGGAAAAATACATAAATGGAAACTCCTCAAAATCAAAGTTTCTGTGCCTCAAAAGTCTTTGTCAAAAAGGTGAAGAGGCAGCCAACTCAATGGGATAAAATATTTGGAAACCATATATCTGATAAGAGATTGATATCTTGCATGTATAAAGAAATCCTACAACTCAATGACAATAGTACAAAAAGTCCAATTGTAAAATGGGCAAAGGATATGAAAAGGCATTTTTCTGAAAAGGAAATACAAGTGGCTTAAACACACATGAAAAAATGTTCATTTTCACTAGCTATTAGGGAAATGCAAATCAAAACCACAATGAGATATCATCTCACACCAGTAAGAATGGCTGCCATTAAACAAACAGGAAACATTAAGTGCGGGAGAGGGTGTGGAGAAATTGGAACTCTCATTTATTGCTGGTAGGAATATACAATGGTACAGCAACTGTGGAAGACAATTTGGTGGTTTCTCAGAAAACTAGGAATGAAATTACCCTACAATCTAAAGATATGTGTTTGCATGATATACTTCTAAAGTATGACACTGGTACAGAGAGTTGACAACAGAAAGGTATATGGGAAAAATCTACCTGTTGCTTACTAGGGACTGTAATTAATAGGAATACCTTACTGGTACCACACAAATACTAGGGACAAATAATTAAGAGCTGAAAAGAACTATGGAGTGTTTTGGGTCATGAGAATTGTTTAAAATGGGGAGTGATGAGTATTGCACAACTAAGTGATGATAAAGTGAGATGTGAATGGATTATCATTGGGAGAACATAAGCTATATGAACTTAGGAATCCTGTACTTTATAAGTCAAGCCTTTGATCTTATGAAATTTATGGTTATAAAGGGGAAGCTAAACCCACCTAAAATAATGCCTAGGAGTCACCTCCAGAGAACCTCTTTTGTTGTTATATGTGGCCTTTCTCTCTCTAAGCCAAACTCTGCAAATAAATTTATCACCCTCTTCCGGATGTGGGAGCTGAATGAGTCTCCCTGGTGATGTGGGACATGGATTCCAGGATTGAGCCTGACCCTGGCATTGAGGGGTTGAAAATGCCTTTTTGACCAAAAGGGGAAAAGAGAGACAACAAAATAAGGGTTCTGTGGCTAAGAGATTTCAAATAAGTCAAGAGGCTGTCCTGGTGGTTACTCCAATGCATGCTTCAGCTAGATATGCCAAGTAGTCACAGTCTGATAAGCCCAAGTCAGCATCAGTTCTGAAACCCCTAAAGAATATGCATATCCCTATTTGAGACTCTGTAAAAGTTTCATTCACTAAATTTATTCTTCAGAAATTTAAATCTTCCAGAGAGCTCCTATGCCAGCTAAGTCCCAAAACCCAGAGGCTATGGCCTCTGCAAGAATATCAACTAGATGTGTCCCCCTTTCCTGTAATTTTGACACCCTTTTTCAACATGAATAAGTTAGTGACCACTCCCTAGACATCTCTGAAGATTGGGAAAGTGATTATACTAGAGGAAGGGGTAGCAACAGACAAGATGGAATTTAGCAAAGGATTATAAATACTGAATTGCTGTATAATTTTCTTTTTCGTAGTTACTGAGGTATTGGAACAACTAGAAGGAAAGAACTTTAATTGTGGAACTGTATCCTATAGCATTCTTTGAAATTTGCTCCATAGCTACTTGTTAAATTGTAATTTGAAAGTTGTCACCTTTTTTGTATATATTTTACCTCTCACAATAAGGAAATAACTGAAACTGTGGTAATGTAGCTCATAACATTTTTTTTTGGAAATTTCCGTATAACTACTTGTCAAATTGTACTTTGAAAGTTATTACCTTTATGCATATATGTTATATTTCTTGATAAGGAAATAACTGAAACTGTGGAACTCTAACCTATAACATTCTTTGGCATTTGCTGTCTAACTCCTTATTAAATTGCACTTGGAGAGTTATCACTTCTATGTTTATATGTTATATTACACCAAAAAAAAAAAAAAAAAAAAAAAAGCACTAAAGGAGCTCATGTCTAAAGAATTAAAGGAAGGCATGATGACAATGTCTCTTGCCCAATTGAGAATATCAGTAAAGAGATAGAAATGATTTTTTTTCAAAAAGACAAATTTAAATGTTGGGATTGAAAAATGTAACTACTAGTGGGGCTCAAAAGTAGATTTTAATTGGAAGAAGAAAAAATCAGAAAGCTTGAAGATAAATCAATAGATATTAAGCAATATGAAGAATATAGAGAAAAAAAGAATGAAGAAACATGAGAATTTTGTCTGAAAAATGTGGGACACCATTAAGTACATGAGCTTATATGCAGTGGAAGTACCAGAAAGAAAGGAGAGATAGAGAAGGAACAGAAACAATATTTGAAGAAGTAATGACTGAAAATTCCCCAAATTTGGTGAAAAACAAAACACATCTAAGAAGCTCAAATGATGTCCAAATAGGTTATGTGCAAAGAGTTTACACCCAGATATGTAATAGTCAAACCATTGAAAATCAAGGTGAAAAGAACATCTTGAAAGCTGTAAGAGAAAAATGACTCATCACATACAAGGGAATCCTAATAAGATTAACCAATGATGTTTTCATCAGAAACAATGAAGACCAGAAGGCAGTGAGATGGCATGTTAAAGTACAAAAAGAAAAAATCTTTCAACCAAGAATCAACAAAACTATCTTTCAAAAATGATGGTGAAATAAAGCATTCTCAATAAAACAAAAGCTTCAAGAATTTATTGCTCAGACCTTCCTTACAAGAAATAGGTAAGGAAGTTTTCAGGCTGGAAATGGGAACTCCAGACAGTAATTCAAATCTATATGAAAAAACATAAAGCACCATTAAAGGCAATTATAACAGACAGTATAGTTGCATATTTTTTACCCTTTCTTCTCTTAACTGATTTTAAAAGTAAATGTTGTAAATGTTGTTGGTAGCATAGCACAGAGAAATGTAATCTGTTTGAAAATAACAGCGCAAAGGAGACGGGTGGGAGCAAAGCTGTACTGGAATAAGAAAAGAATACTAGATGGCAACTGGAATCAAAAGGAAAAAAGAGTATCAGAAATGGTAAATAAGATTAATATAATAAACTCAGTAAATATAGACTTTGGTCTTCTCCCAGCTTCCTTAGAAGATTTAAGATTACATACAATAATAATTTTGATAATGTATTGTGTTTGCAGCATATACAGATCTAATATGTAAAGGAACATAACAAAAGGAGGGGATAGAGCTATATAGGATTAAAGTGTTGATACTTCACTGGAATTAAGTTAGTATAAATATAATGTAGATTTTGATAAGCTGTATATTGTAAGCCCTAGAGCAACTGCTTAAAAATTATTACAAGAATTAAAATGTTACTTAAAAAATATCCACGTAATACAAAGGAAGGCAGAGATTATCAGATTGATTAAAAAATAAGATCCAGTTATATGCTGTCTGCAGGAAGCACAATTTAAATTTCAAGATCGGTTGAAAGTAAAAGAATGGAAAAAGAATATACAATGCCAACAGCCACTGACTAACGTCAGACAAAATAGACTTTAAAACAAGAACTAAGAAAGAGTGAGACCACCCAAGGAGAAGGCAGTGCTGGAGAAGAGCAGAGGGCTTTGTGTGGAACTCTGGGAAGCCTCAAATTTATAGGTAGGATAGAGGGGAAGGATCTTGAAAAGAAGAACACTAGTTACCATTTTTTTTCAAGCTTTTACAGATCATGCTATGGTGTAAACACACATTAAAATCCTTCAGCATCAGCCCTAAGAAGGCGTGCAGTTGAACCTTTCCCCTTACTCGTTTTATCAACATGAACAGTGATTTCTCCAGAGTCAAAGAAACAGTGACAGAGTTGAAAGTAAAAAGCACTAATCCTTTTCCCCATGTAATGCACGTGCTCACACACATACACCCGTGCATGTACACACAAACACAGGAATAATATAGATGGATTGCCTTATTTTCATTCTTCCATATACTCATTAAGTCTTTATTATTGTTTTAGGAGCCTCCACGTTTAGCCCATTAGGATGCAACCTGGTCAGGGACCCTGGTAGAAAGTTTTCAAGATTTAAAATGATTGGAATGAATTTGCATTGATTATATCTTAGCTGTATCATTGTGGATGGCCAGTTAACTTCCCTGCATTTTTTTTTCCTTATCTGTGAAACAGAACCACACTCTGAGGGAGGTATAATTATGAAAAATGAATGAGTGCACAGAATTCCCTTAGTGCTTGGCCTTCATTTCAGGAGCACATCCCATTGGTTTGAAAACTATAATTACTTTTTCCATTCCCTTCAGGGCACCACGAGGCAGCAGGAGCATGACTCAGTGTACCTTCAGGAGGTAATGTCTCTGCAATGAGAACTTGTCTCCACAGGTGGAGAGAAGCAATTTTATAGAATCCAGTGAAAATACTGTGCTGTGTTTCGAAAGTCACAAAAAGAGCCATCCCAAATTTCCAACGTTTCCAGCAGCTACTTCAGGCATAATTCAGGATTCATTTATTTCTACCATAAAACTAATGCAGAACCGTAGTCTTGTTGTGAAAATGTCAGCGACTCCATACAACCCAGAAAAGTAAAGCACTCGTTGCCATTTAAGGATGATATAACCTAAATGCTAAAAGCATTTAATGAATGCCTTTGTGTACTTTTTGGGGGGTGAGTTATCTACTGTCAGACCCGCTCATCCTCAGGAAGTCAGTGAGAGTTCAGTAGAGATAAGCCTGGTTTATCTTTCCCAACTGTCTCCAGTTTCCCCCACAGTGTTTCCTATGATGAGAATATGACCCCAGTGCTCAGATTCTACCCCCCATAGAATCAGGTCAGTAGGTTAAAAAAGAAAAAAGGCTATTATGTATAGTAATTGCTTTTATAATAACAAATCAGTATCACAGTAAACATGCATTGAACCAGCCAGTTCTTAGAACATAGGCAATGAATGATAAAGGAGGTTAGGCTGTTTGGGAAACCACAGGAATCCTACTAGGGGTATGCAGTAGAGTCCCATGCAATTGCAGATGAAGAATGACTGCAATTTGGGCTAATTTTCATCTTCACTTAGTCAAAAAGTTTTTACTGGATACTTCCTGTTGCTGCATACCATGGGAGATGTAGCTAAACATTTTATTACTTATAACCTATGGTGTATGATAGGATTGCAGTGGACTCCAGGTTTAACACATAGCTTTCATCTCCTTCCAAAAGGCAGTTGGAAGCTTTTACTGTGTTCTGAAGGATTCTGATGTTCATTAGAAGGCAGAGATGCAGTTGCTGACAGGTGCATATTTTTATTGTTGGCAATGGAAGAAAGAAAAGTTCAGAGGAAGTAAAGATTTCTTCTTTCAAGCAAGAGAGAGAAAACATTAAGATATGGGCAGGTCTAGAATAGTAAGATGCTAAATAGAATGGTCTTGATTAATTATATGATAGTATTTTCTACAGGACCCTGTTTATAAGAAGTAAATTGGAATTCTTAATGCGCTTTCTTGGAGGAAATTGTCTCCTTATGGTTTAAGTACTTAATGGAGAGTAAGGAACTTCATTTCTACTTAGAGAAGTAGAATTTGGGGACAGGAAGAATAGAAAAAGATAATCATAAGAATTTCATTGCCAGTATTAACAGCATTGCTGCTTTAATTTTTTTTCTGATTGTGCTAATCAGCTCTACAATTAAATGTGAAAGGTACAATTCAGAAGGAGAAAATAAATTTACTGACATTTATAGACTAAATTTTATTCTCACCAAGAATATCTGTTTTTTCCATGTATATGATTTCTTTTCAAAATTTTATCAGTATAAAAATATTATTCGTTTTCCTCAATGATAGGAATCAGCTTATCACAATGCATTCCTTTTTGGTATAAATAAAGAGAAACAGTTGAATTTATGACAATCAATCTAAAAAGCTGATTTATTTTTATTAGAGCCTAATTTTTTCTTGAGTTTTCCTTTTTACATTGTAAGTCCTTTATCATTACCCTTTAGGCCGCTATTCATTAACACAGTAAGCCAAAAATCCTTAATAAGAGTCCTGACTCACTATAAATTGTCAGATTTGGCTTCCTGCGCTGAAGTTTACACTGACAATAGCTTCTGGAGAACAATAATATTTTCTTTAACTGCTCCTGTTTCAACTGGTCATCATCATATCAGTATTGACAGATTCCCCAAACAGTTAACTACAGAGTGAGTCCATTCAGCAAATACATTATTGCATATTGTTGTGCAGAATAGGCTTAGAGTGGAAATGTATCATGTTCCCAAATCCTTTTTTCCCTATCATTTACTAATTATTCTTTCCAGGAACCTTAATACAGAGGCCATTATGAACATGCCCACTTCACAAAGGTTGTAGAAATAGAAAAAAAAAATCTACAAAAAGGCTGTGTCTGAGGTTCCACTTTGTTCTGTCACATTCTGATGGGAGCAAGTACCTTTCCCTGATCATCTCTTTTGGAGGGCAATTACTCCCCAGCATGGTTGATCAGATCAAAAGTGCTCCTCCAGTTGTTGTGGAATCTGAGGCTAGGCTGACAGTTAGGAACAAGGTCCTTATCTCATTTCAGTCAAACCAATCAGCCACAGGCCTCCTACAGGGTGACAAAATTGGCAGAGCTGTGGTGTCAGATGTTCTGACTGTCCTTCCTGGGAGGAGAATCATCCTTGGAATATCAGAGTCACAGCTTAAAAGGAACGTAATCTATAAGCTTTTAGCTTTGTCTTAGATCAGGGACTCCTCTCAAAATTCAACACAAGCAATGTGTGGCATCTCTGTCTCCCAAAAAATACACTCAAAAAAATTTCTGCTGTTAAAGCCTAATTAATAAAACTCACCCTGGCCTTTCAGGTGAGTAAATACCAACCCAAGAAGGTGAAGTTACATGGTCAAGTCCACATAACTGCCAATCTTGTCCTCTTCAAATTGTTCTTTGCTGCCTCCTGAGAGGGCTGACGTAATTCCAGGTCTCCCCAATTGTTCCAGGAGAAAGCAGTACTCTGGTTTTAAATAGCTTCAGCCTCATCAATCCATTCAAGAATATTTGTTGACTTCCCTGGGCCAGATATTAAGCATTCTTGTCTTCCAGAGCACTGGTGTCAGGTACCTAAAGAGAATCAAAATTGTGGTCTCAAGCTCTTACCTGTGGGTGAAGTCCCAGAGAATACCATTTTGCTGCCTCTTTTTCAACAAAGGTACAAACCTCTGAAACAGTTCTAATTCTGCTCAGGACCCCTAATGCTCCCCCAGTGTTTTTAAGACCAAACCCAAGTCCATGCCTGGTATTGAAGGGAATTCAATGGGAAATTTATGTCCACCCTCATCTTTCTAGATGCTGTACTCAAAACCCCTTTGCTCAAGACAAAACCAGGTTACTCACTTTCCTACACTAGTCTTTTTGAAATGGCCACAGCAAATCAGAAAAAGGAAATAAAGAAAATTTCACTTTCTAGTGATTTCCACCCAGAAATTTACTACAGTTCAATCCGTCCATCAAAACCTGGATCATATCACCCTTTCTCCTTGAATCCTATCGGGATTACCTGACTTAAAATCCTCCTATTCTCTTCTTAATTCCTATAGCCTCAGGGCTATGTCATCTTGGGCACTAATGGCTCATGGTCCTGTTTTATCTTTTCATGTATATTTGACTTAGCACCACTGATATATTTAAGCTTTTCGAGGGCACCTAGCATGTCTATGGTTTTTTATACCCTCCTTCCTTCTTGATAGATTTGTTCAAATGAGGAATAGTAAAAATTGCCAGTCTTCCAAGGATTCCAACATTATTTCTATTTTTAGTAGCTGGCTATTAACAGAAAGCCTGGTCTGTCCACATGTTGAAACCCTTTAGTCTGTACTGAATGTGGATCCCTTGGCCAAGAATACTCCTCCCACTTTTATTTTCTTTCAGAGTCTAGAAGACATTGGAAGGTTGCCTTATGGGGTGATGGAATGAAAAACCAGACCAGACCAACCAGACATGGGCTCTTTCTATAAATGAGCATTCCATAAGCCCAACACAGAGCATCTTCCATTTCATTGCTCAGCCCCCAAATGCCTCCTGGTTATAATTAAATACTTCAAAGTCTTCCAAACACCATTTTAGAAATGACTGCCCCGAATACAAAATGATGTCCAAACAGATGTAAATCATCACACAGCAGGGAGCGAAAAGCATGGAAAGTGGTCATCAGCACTTGGATTAATCAGAAACTCTAGTCCCTTGATGAGGATTTTCTTTTTCTCCCCTGTCATGCTAGCCACTGAATTCTCAAGTGACTAATTTGCTCCCTATTGGCAATGAGCTAGTTATTTTTACCCTCATTCCTCTCTCTGGGACTGTCAGAATGTTTGGGGCAATTCATCACCCACCTGGGCCTAACCCTCCTGTGATGGGGAGGAGAGGAGGAAGCTATTATCCTGGAAGAGATAAGTAGAAGATTATTTCACCATTTATATTCCATTTTTAAACAATAATTTCCCCAATGAGTTAAGTAAAATAATGACACAACTGGGTAAGAGTGAAGCAATGAAAGCTTCAGGGGTAAGTGTATTATGCAATGGAAATTATCTCCAGCTGTGAAGTCTGTTACTCTGAAATCGCTTGTCTTAGATTGTCTTTACAACCCCCAAAGGAGCATCATTTTACATTCATCACTTAAGTTTGCAGGAAGCTGACTCTATGAAAATTATCAACCCAGAAAAGAGAGTATTAAATATGTGTAATGCACTGGTGGTTATTCTAAGCAACTTTGCCCCATCAACTAGGAGGAAGTTAGCCTTTGAAGGTTGTTTTGTCTGAGCCAGGAGAGTTAGAATGTTCTTCTTCCATCTGTTCCTGCTAGGTCTTCTCGATTACAGCAACCCCTTTGGTTTGCCTTTTGTGCTTGCTTCCTCCCGCCAGCAGGTGCTGTCTCTGTCTCCGGTGAAATCATTTCCAAACATGATTTTAAGAATTCCGTTTTTCTGAGTTCACCTCAGGTGCTGTGGAAAGGTTGGCCCTGCCACTCACTGCAAACAAGTCTCCAGTGTCAGTACATTTTCTAATTAGTGGGTGTCTAATTTGATCTCCTCTCAGATTTCCTTCAGTCCTTCTGAAGAACCCAATATCAAACCCTCAAGGCTGACTGTGTTCATTGTAGCCCAAAGTTCACATTTCCCAAGTCCACACCGAGGCTTAAGAAAGATGTTAGCGTGACAAAAATTGGCATTTTCTTGGCACTTCCTTTGCCCATAGCAAACTCTTTATTCCTTGGAAGGAAGCTGAGAGCCGAACAGCCCTTCTAGCTATATCCTTAGAGACTCTGATTCGGGCAGCAACATGATCTGAATCTTGAAATGTTTATCTTCGTCTACAGTTTTTCATGTTTCATGTCACAGACCATTTCTGTGTTCTTTATACTTCATATAAACATCCACATATGTAACTTCACTTTTAGGTGTGTCTGTCTAGAAGGAGAATCAAAAGAGACTCAGAAAGCACGTTTACACATTGGGAACACACGTTTACACACCCCGTATCGAGTTTGCTTGCTTTTCATCTGCTAATTCCCTCCACGCATGGCTGTTTCCACAATGGGTGATATCACCCAACAGCTGTCTTGGACTGGAAACTAAAATGCTTGCAGAACTTCAGTCTTTTGACATACCTACTTAACTCTGCCTCTCTTCCAAAATACCAAAACAATAAAAGAATGGCTGGCTTGCTTCAGTGAGAAATTATTCTTGTAACTTTAAATAAGTTGTTTTACAATTTTTTTTCTTATTCTTTTGTTATAATTGTCTCTAATTCTAAATTTTCTTTCAGGAATCATTAACTGTAATTGTATCTACATGAGCTCTTATATTTGGTATTTGATGAAACAGGAAAATTAATTTTTAAGAAAAATAAGTTTTCATCTGCAACTTGTGGGTAGGAAATATGTGGAAAGAAGTAACATTTTATCTACTCCGTGATCCCAGGTTGAACTTTAATATCTCCTGTAGTGTATCTCCTGTTGATTAGCATTTGGGTTGGCTGAACTCAATGAAGAGAGATTTCTTAGCATCCATCTGCATAATTAATCAGGTTATTTATTGATGTCCCTTAGGTCTACTCTAATGCAAACAAGTTCCTGTCATCATCACCAAAAATTGGTTCATTACTAAACTCTTGATCTCTTGAATTTTCTACTATTTTACCTATTCTTCCATCTCTTCCATCTTATCTCAAGTCACCATTCTCATCTCAATAAACTGTACGCTGATGCTTTCCCCCGCTCTGCATCTTCCAGTCCTCATTGGCCCCCCTCACAACATGAATGCCACCCCTCTCTCTGAAGCCCGACTCTGGTTACTCCCGTCCCTCCAAGAACATTCAGTGGCTTCCCATTTTCCGAAGCAAACATTTACAGTCTGATCATCACCTCCTTTCCAACTTCACCTGCTGCTCTGTGTATTTCAAGTATACACTGTACTCAATCCAAGTTCATATTCCTGTCTTATTTGTGGGGATCCCACTCTCAGAATGCCTTTCAACTCTCAACAAACATTTATTGAGCACCTCCTATGTGCACAGCCCTGCTTTAGGCCCCGAGGACTCAGCAATAATTACAGCAGACAGGGTCCTTGGTGGCTCCTCTGCATGTACCCACGTCCATGTCCTATCTGCCCTCTAATGCCCAGCCAAAGCCACCTCTTCTATGGATGCTGTCCGTGCTGTTCCCACTGCTGATGGCCAGGTCACTGTTGCATTTTCCTCCACTTAACTGCCGAAACAGTTTCTGGCCGGAAGCAGTCTTTCTTCTCTTAACTGTCATAGCTCTTTGTCTTTACAGCGCTGATGGACTTCATCTTTTTCTTCCCCTCACACTATTAACATACATGTTTCATATCACTGACTTGAATGCATGTCTTGTCAAGGCATGTATCTTTGTATGTCACAGTGCCCAACCTAAAGCCTTCTATGTAGTGCACATCAAATATTGTTAGAGTGAAAGAAAAAACACACAAACAAATGAATGCGTGAACTAATGAGTGAATTAGGCATTCAGTCCTTCCCAGTGTTAATCTGTTGGCCGGGGACCACTTTGGGGCTTTGTAGTTACTACAAGCAGACCTTAAATCCATTTACTGGTAGGCATTGTAGCAATAGCGATTGAAAGAACATATACCAGAATCTAAATATGTAAATTTAAGTCTCAACATCACCACTTAACCAGCTGTGTGATCTTAGGAAAGATATTTAACCCCTCCCTCTGTGCCTTAGTTTGTTCCTCTTTATAATATCTTCCTCAGAAAGTTAGTATTAAGATTAAAGAACACAATGCTTTAGCATAGTTCCTGACACAGAATAAGTTCTTGTATATACACATGTACACAAACATATATATGTGTGTGTTCAGTTGAACAATTGAAATTCCCCTGTTCATCCATTGCTCATCCATGTAAAAGATAAATTATTACAATTCAGCCTAAAACATCCATCAGAGCATTTTTAGTAGACCACGTAGGTCAGACAATTAATATCTTGTGAAGGGCCCCAAAATGTTGAATCTATTGAAGAATGCTTATATGAAAAAATTTGGGAATCACTGGAATAAAACAAGTTTACTCACTGGAGGCTTTCTCATTCTCCAAACAGCTCACTTCTTTGAGGGTAAATAGAGTTAACAGAACATGTCTATTCAGGACCTTAAATATGTTGCTTTCCTCAGTGTCCCCACTCTGCGGATATCCGCAAGGCTCCGGTATAACTGTGAGAAGATTCCCTGGTGAGGGGGCCAGCATCTGTGTGTAACGATTACAGCATGTGCTACATCATAGAAATTACTTCCTTGTTTCTAATATAGAAACCGACACAGAGGACTGGACTTTTCCTCCTCTCGTGCCAAAAGTGTCTGCGGATGTCAAACTTTCCTGTTGTGAATGGGTACAAGCTGTGATATTGCCATTCAAGGAATTCCAGTAGCAGTTAGAGGAAAATTACGCATCTACTCCCCTCAGAGAGGAAGTGCCTATTCAAACAGTGGTGGTGAACACGATAGCTGCCTCCTTCCTACCAGGAATGGCCCCTCCTAAATTGCTGACTCTCCCATCACAGGATGTATGAATTGTCATGACAGGAGGAGGCTTGGCATGTGGCCTATTCATACTTATCCCATGGGCACTTCAAGAGAGAATTAACTACATGCATTTTCCTGGAAGACACAATTTCCCTTGTTCATTGATTGCATCTTGAATTTACAACAAATGCCTTGAAAATGAGACATGTGACACTGGAAGCTTTCTACAAATTCTAATAGGAAGTGGCCAAGGCTCATGCTCTGGATTTCTGCATTGCTTCAGAAATTGATTATTGGAATGGATAAGATAATAGGCAGAACCATAAAGCTGGAGGGGCCTTACCTCTCAGCTAGAAAATCCCTCTCCCATTTTTTAGACAGTACAACTGAAGCCCAGAGAAGGCAGATGACTTGCCAAAGATAAGATTAAAGAAATATGTATTGGATTTCAGGGTTGTGTGGGTTTTTTTAATACAAACTTTTGATGGAAGTAGAATATACCCACAAAAGAGTCAGAAATTGTAACTGTTGTACAGCTCAACAAATTTTCATAAGCTCATGTGACCAGTTCCCAGCTGAAGAGGCAGAATATCGCTAACACCCCTACGCCCCGATCATCCTCTCTAACTGCTACACCCTCTCTGTCTAGCCTTTTAGGACCCTGTGTTATTTTTGCCTGTCATTGAACTTCAGGTAAATGGAAGTCTTTGATATGCATTCTTGGGCCAGGCCTCCTTCATTCAACAGTGTGTTGGTGACATTTGTCCACATTGTTCCATGTGATTTTATTGCATTGGTTTTCATAACTGTATAGTATTCTTTTGTGTGAATATAGTATGTTATTAATCTTTTCTTTCATGGATGGGCATTTAGGAAATTTCCAGTATTGGGCTGTGATTCCAGTTTTGTGCTAAAGAGTCTCATTTAAGGATTACAGTAGCCATGTGATGATCACCAATATATATTTACCTTTGGGGCTATTTGCAGTAGCCTCAAAATGCAAAATAGATGATCAATTGACATTTTGTTAAGATAAGAATGTGAGTGTTTCTTTGTCGATCGTTTGTTTTTATTTGTACTTATTCTGTACTTATTTTTATTACATAAATATAGTCTATAAATATGCCCAATAACACTAAAATGTAAGTGTCGTGATCACAGTGATTACTGTTCATTTTGTTCATCAAACACTAATTTCTAGAACAGTGTCTGATTCATAAAGGGAGCTGCACAGTATTCGTGGAATCAATGAAGGATGAATGGTCCCCTTGAGCGTTACTCCCTGGCACTTCCCAAGACAGAAGCTCCACTGAGTTCTGTGTGCACCTGTCCCCTCCTTTTTCTGTACATTGATTGTGTGGGTGGGTGTATGTCCATGTGCATGTGGGTAGTGTATGTGATTATATAATTGGATGATACGCTGTGTGGATTTTTTTAATTAACGGTATGTCTTAAACATTTTTTATTGTTAATGCATAGTGATCTACCTTTTTATGAGCTGTATAGCATTCCATGGTACAGATGCATTACATTTCAGCTGTCTTTAATTCTTCAGTTCCACAAACAATGCTGCAGTGAACATTCTTGTGAATAAGTATAAGTGTTTCCAGGTGGTCAATACCAAGAAATAGAATTGCTGGCTTACAGGTGCTGTACACTTTTAATATGTCCAAATTGCCTTCCAGAATGACCATCCCAAGTCACACTTTCATTAGCAGTCTGTGAGACTGCCTACTTCCCCACACCTTAGGTATGAGTGATGTAAAACTTAGAAACATTTGCCAAAATAATGTATGAAAAATGTAATTTAATTTGCCTGTCTTTCCATGCCCTTGGAGTTGGGCATCTTTTCGTGTGTTTGTTGATGATGTTCAGGTTTGAATTCAAGCCTGCTGCAAAGATAGCGTGTACAGGAGTGAATTGTTTGGCTGGCGAACAAGGCCTGCCAGACTCCCATCATGCCACTGCCTTACAGCCATGTTGTTCTCTGCAACAGCGGCAGGAATCCTCGACAATCTCTGGACGTATTGCCACCCAAATGCTAAGAGTCTACAGAAGTGATTTAACTATCTCTCTAGTATCCCAGCGGGAATGGGGAGTCTTGACCCGTCCAGATTATTGGGACAAAGTAAAAGCATTTGGAGACTGAAGTTTCCAGTTAATTAGTCTAGTACTTTCTCTTTATATTTCTTTAACTAGAAGGTAAAAACCAAACTGTACTATGTGGCTTAACTATCTTTGCCACCAAAATGGAGTCTGAGTTCTGAGAAATGCTATATTGGATATGAAATCCCAATTAAACTTGCAATAAGCACCTTGTTTATATTCCTAGATGTTGATAGATTCATCGTCCAACCAGCCCCTGACCAGCACTAAAGGCAGGGGTTCTGGGGGAGAACTGCCTGGCTTTCCATCCTGGTCTTTGTTGACTTGCCAGCTTGGACACACTTCTGAACTTCTGTGCCTCTGTTTCATTTCCTATTAAATAAAGCAGTAATAGACACTAATTCATGGAATCATTGAGAGAATTAATTGATCAGTCAAGGAACGATGCATCGCATAGTACCTGGCACTGGCACATGTTAAATAGTCAGTAAAGGTTATTATTTTTAACAGTTAATTTTGATCAGATTATAGGATCAAGGTGTGAATTGGAGCCTAAAAGAACATGTTAATTCTTTTCTGTTTTTTTATGGGAGAAGAAAATCACTCTCTCATGTCCTTCATAGCTCATCTATGGATTTACCATCATTTGGGGTAGAAGAAGGCACCTTGGCTTCTGATGTTGATTTTATACACACTTCATTGCAGGTTGTTAGTCCGGGAAACAGACTAACACATGAGGAACATGTAACAAATGGACCCACAAGACTACTGAGTTCCATACAAAGTTTTAACCAAAGCATAAATTATTCAAGTTTGCTCAGACCTTGGCCTCCTGAGCCCCTGACTAGCATTTGTGTTTGAAAACTGGCAAAAATTTCTTCAGTTTGAATAAAATGAAAAAGGGGACTTAATTCCAATAACAGACAGACCCAGCAGGACCAGCAATCAGTTCTGATTTTTATTGCCTTCGCAAGAACTTCTCCTTTTAGGCTATGACTCAGGACTTCTATACGTCTGCCTTGTGTTCAGGATAGAAAAACCCCAAGGCTCACAGAGTAGGATGCCCAAGGGGAATGAAGTTAAATTCCAGCTGCCTTTTCTCTGTCTCCCCAAAGTTCTAGCTCTTTGAGATCCAGCCATGCTTGGTTTGGGTGATGGGACTGATTGAGTACAAAGGCATCAGCAGAGTACCATTTGAGAAACCCTGGGCAGATGCTCTTATCTCATCATCTGGAATGGTCCTTCTGTGTTGTATGCTTTGCCCATGAAAATCCTAATGAGGTTAAGACTTGTCCTTAATTAGAATCCTCTTTCGAACTGCAAGTATTCCTGAGAGTAATAACATATTAAACTATTGTTATTCCATTGATTCTTCATTTATTCTGTTATTCGCCACATATTTGTGAAGGGTTACCCAATGCCTGACACTGGACTACGGTCCAAGGGTATAGCAGTTTACATGGCAAAGCTCAGTCTAGTGGGAAGACATGCTGGACAGGCCAACACATCAAAGTGTGATGAGCATCAAGGGGTTACTGAGAAGGGCCGTGAAGGACTGGAGGTTTGGCCTTGACTCTAAGCAACCTTAATCATCTCTGCATCTGTGGGAGCCAGCACTGTCATGGGATGCCATCCTAGATGCTGCTCCCAATGAGGATTTTACCTGCTGTGAGGTTCCAGGGCATGCAGCCAGCTCAGGGCTCCAAGAGTAATTTACTAAGGTCTCATTACAGTGTCCCTCCTGGGATCCCTGCCACAGGATCACACTGTAGGTGAGACCAACTTATAATGAGTCTCTTCTGAATATTTCACCTGGGAGTAAATTTAAATCCAAGGAGAGGAGTAGAGAGAGGGAAAGGAAGAGAACACAACAGACCTGAGCTAGACGGAGACACAGTGGGGAAGAGAGTCGGGACAAGAGCATGAGCCTACTGTATTCTGAGTGAATCTGTACCAAACACCCTTCCATTGTCAGGGAGAAGACACAGGCATTTGACTTAGCACTCCTGGACTTGAGTTGCACACATTGCCATCACTTACCAGCTCTGACCTTGGACAGATCATTCTATCTCTTTGACCTCCGTTTCCTCATTTGCAATATAGGGATTTAAGTCGTTGCATTTTATGAACTAGATTATGGTGACACGTGAATGAGATTGAACAAGTCGATGGCCATGAACAGTGCTTTCAAAATTTAAGAATACTTTAACAAATACTAGTTGTTGTTACCTATAAATATTAAATATATTTATGTACAGTGGGTGCAAGGGAGCAGAGTCTGTGCTTTGGGGGCTGGCTTTGGGTTAAAGGGCAGACCAAAGCTGTGAAACTCTGATCTGTCCAGGAGGAGACGATTCCAACACCCCCTCCTCCTTCTCTTCCGCACTATCTGCAAAGTGCACCTCTAGGATACTCCTAACTTTTAAAAAACACTCAGACATCAGTCATTTCGTGGTCATGCTTCACTGTCTCAGTAAGTTTGTTATCAAGTGACCATATCTCCCAGTCTGCCAGTGGTCATCCCAAACATCCTGTTGAGTCATTACCCCCTTACACTTGCAGAAATGCCCAGTTTGGACATTAAATCATGTGGTCATATACATTTGACATCATTATCTCCATTTGGCATGTGGGGAAATGGAGGGAGAGAGCATTCCTGTACCATCTGTGCAGCCCACAGAGAGACACTAGATACAACAACCAGCAGGGGCCAAGGTCAGCAGGGCTTCAAATTAGATGAAAGACAGGAGAGGGATTTAGAGTTGTGGCTGGTATGTAGTGTGTGCTCAAGAAATATTTATTGACTATTTGGATGAAAATGGATAAGAAGGGTCTCATGTATAGAAGGGGCCTCCCAGTCTGCTTGCTAAACTACTAGTCAACCTATGGCATTCCTTTTGCTATCGAAGTCCATCCATAAAATGTCCCTGTGTCCTGAAAAATCTCCAGATGAGGATAAATCTCTTCTTTCCACAGGGGATCCTGATTAGAAATGCTGCAGCAAAGGCTCCTGCAGGCTACGGCTGAGTGAGGTAAGCTTCCCTGCCATTCTCTGGGGATGGAAGAAACCAGCCTCAGTTTTTAATTTCCTACAAATAATATACTCATGTGATGAATTCTCAGCTGTTTGCACCAAAAATGAAAATTTTTATTTAAAAGGGTTACACATGTGATTTTACGGACCCTCTTCCTCTCTAGGAGGACTTATGGTCAAACTGGAATAAGGACCACAAGGATTATTTTCCAGTTTTAATAGTTAAAAACATGGTGGAGGAAAGAGTAATAATATTTCACCTTCCCTTAGAAAGGATGGATACCTTGTTATGTATGAGAAAATAGGAAGGCAAGCCAGGGAGTAATATTTAACACCATTGGCTGAAAACTAATGGTTGGCATTTAAAGTGAGTAAAAAACCAACGATATCTTTTTCTGCTAGTGAGAAGTATCCCTCTAGATACTTGACCCAGAGCCCTTAAGTGTGTAAAAATCATACTCTGATGCTTTGTTTGATGACTCTGTTTTGGTTTTATTTTGTCGTTGATAATTATAAGCTCATTGGAGATTAAAGTAAGGCCAAGTCACTCAAGTGACCCCCCTCTTTAACCTGTAGGCATCCAAATGGATGTCTTTTGAGAAGAGCGCAGCACTAACTTATGAGGCTGGAGGGAGACAGAATACAAGTGAGACTAGGAAGACCTGCCTTCCGCAGGTAAAGTCTTCCTAGACCGTGGGCTCCTAGTCTCCATGGGAAAGGGGGAACTGCCCTGTAGGAGATGAGGACAGATGTGGGGAAGACCATACAAGATAGCCCCACTTGCCAAGTCAAGAGCAGGGCTCCATCAAGTTGATGGACGATTCCATCAAAAACACCCTAGAAAGATGCTTAGCCTCCGGCCTCTGATGCCTGGGGTGCCACTCTCCCTCCACGAAAGAGCTGCCCTCCTGGGGAGCCGACGTCAGTAGGCTTCCAGAGACCGTGTGTTTTCTCACATTGTGAATGGTTTAACTGCTTGTCCATATCTGCTTCTCTAACCATGAAAGCAAAAAAAAAACAAAGCCATATAAAAAAATGAGGACATATGAGGGAGATGGAACATGGAGAGAACACCAAGTGTCAGAGATACCACCTGCAGTTGTTCACACCCAGCAGCAACAGGAGAACCCACAGCCTTGGAGGATCCCACCTCTGAGAACAGTGCAGGGCAACTTTCTCAATTCAGGGCTCTGCTCAATAGCCCCAGCCTCCCTGCACTTTTCGTCCATCTAAGAAAGGAGGGAAGAAGCATTGTAGTCAAAGAGCAAGGGCTTTAGAGACAAAGGAGGTGGAGGTTAAGTCCCAGCTCCATCATCTAATTAACTGTGTAATCTGGGCAACATTTTTATCCTCTCTGTTTCAGTTTTCAAATCTGAGAAATAGGGGTGATACTATTCTCATAGGGCCACGGTGAGGACTCAATGAGAAATTGTGGGTAAAGTGCTTAGCATAGCACCTGGCATATACTACGTGCTTATTTAGTCATTTTTTTTTTCACTCATTCATCCATCCATTCATTTTCAGGAAGGCAGTATGAACACAGCATAATTTAGACCTTTTTAAGTCTTTCTTTCCTCACTGAGGCCTGTCCTAACAATCCTGTTTAAAAATTGCAAACCTTTATCATGCTTCTACCCACCCCCCCACATACTCCCAACCACTCACTGCCTTCTTTGACTACCCTGTTGTTTTCCATAGCACTACCATTATCTAAAAGACCACACAGCTTAGTGTTTGGGCCTCTGCCTGTAATGTAGTTCTTGCAACTAGAAAAGGACCTGGCATATAGTAGCTGCTCAACAAATACTGATCATATGAATTGAGGCTTTGGAGTTATCAGTTAGGCCCATTCCAACACTGACTTTGCCTCATGTTGGTGTTTGGGACCTTTGGGAAATTACTCAACATCTCAGTTTTCCCATCTGTAAGATACAATGATGATATAAACCCCCAGAGTTGAAAAAATTAAATAAGATAATGTTTGTAAAGCACAATAGCATCAAGTGCATAGTAACTGCTAAATAAATGAAAGCATTGAAATGAAAATTTATAAAGCTCTTGTCTTCCCAGCTAGTGTAGATAGACAAGGGATCATTCAGAGTCAAACCCAGAAACACCCACCCCTAGTCTTATACTGAACTCCCTTCCCCATGTGTGTTTAAGAAGCCAAAACGTGAACTCCAGCTTCTCTTTCCACCCTTCCCTGCCACCCACTTCTCCAGAGTCACAGACAGCATGATGGCGTGGAGGTGTGGGGGGCTGGTCCTGAAAATATCGCAGGTATTTGGCTCCATCGTGTATGTAGTGTGGCTGGTGCAGGGATCGAGACAGTGCTGCTGCCCACAGGCCTGTCAGCAGCAAATAAATCGTCAAGTACCTATGGATCTATGTTGTGATGGGGGCAAAAGCCATGGGCATTGCCCTCAAATAGTTTATGAACCAAAATTTCTTGGGAGGGGGCTGGTCCTGAAAATATCACAAGTATTTGGCTCCATCGTGTATGTAGTGTGGCTGGTGCAGGGATCGAGACAGTGCTGCTGCCCACAGGCCTGTCGGCAGCAAATAAATCGTCAAGTACCTATGGATCTATGTTGTGATGGGGGCAAAAGCCATGGGCATTGCCCTCAAATAGTTTATGAACCAAAATTTCTTGGAAGGACCAAGGAGCTCCGTGCCAATAGCCGTCGTCTTCTGCAAATGTGCATATGGATTACATCAGTAGGTGCGCAAGGACCAGTTAGGTTTCCAGCTTTTTCTAGTGGGCAAAAGCAGCCTGCCACTTTTTCCTGGACTTCTATTCTCCTCCAATGTGAAAACCTTAAGGCAGATGGACATTCTGGATTAAAAATGAGGCCATGAGTCCAGAGGACAGAGGTCAAGACTAAACTCGGCTGTGTCCTTGCATAAGACGCTTGCCCTCTCTGAAGGTAATTGCTATACAGCTAACATTTGTTATATGTTTATTATGTGCCAGGTTATGTGCTTTATATACAGTAGTCATCAGTTCATCCATTTATTCAGTCATTTGTTTGTTCATCCAGTATTTATTGTGTGCCAGCCTCACACCAGACACTGTAGATACAACAGTGAACAAGAAGGCCTACCAGCCTATTGTCACTGAACTTAAATACTGGTAGGGCAGGGAGAGAGTGAGAAACCTTTACACGAATGTATTACTTAATCATTCATTCATTCATTCATTCATTCAACAAATGTGTTAAGCTTCCTATTACCTGGTAAGGGAATTTTGATTAGTGTTACAAAGAAATAGAGGGTGTTCTCTGGGAGAGTATCATAGGAGGGTGGGTGACTGGCAGAGTCTGAAAGTTCAACCAAGATCTCCACGAGGAAATGTCATTTGAATGATAAATTGAAGGATGAGTGAGAGTGAGCTGGTAGTCCCCATTTTACAGAAGAAGAAACTTGAGTCTCAGGGAGGTCTCATGAGTTGTCAAGGGAACCAAAGTTAGTATGGGATGGACCCCAAATTTGACCCCTAGTTTTTCTTGCTATAAAACTGGTGGTATTTCTATCAAGCCAGTGTTCTTGGACTGGGGTACACATCAAAAGCACCAATGAGGGCTTTCTCAAACTCTGTGTACAGGGATTCCATGTAAAGATTCTGATCCATAGGTCCCAGTACAGTCAGGGGAATGAATGTATGTTTCAAATAGCTCTCCAAGCAATTTGGATGTATGGCTCTAATAATGGCATTGTCTAGGTTTTTCTGCTGCTCTCCCTCAAAAGTTAGTGACAGCAAGACATAGTGGAAGGAAACGCCATGGGGAGTTACAGCCCTGCTGTACTACCACTCTGTGTGATCCACAGGAGGTCTCACATTCTCTGGTCCTCTGTCTCTTCATGGGGCCATGACTACATCAAGACTTCATAATCCCAACTGCACATTAGAATCACCTGGAAAATTTCCTGTGCCCCACCTCCAACCAACTGTATCAGAATCTCTGAGGATAGGACTCAGACATAGGTATTTACTAGAAATTTCCATTTGATTTGACACTAGATGATCTCAAAGGTTCCTCTGAGTTGGAAATCCTCTGCATCTGTGAAATACTTCATCTCCTCCTTCCTGGTGAACGAGGAAGAGAAGGCTATAGTTACCGAAGGCGTAGCTTAAGAGGGGTAGGGGCTAGTGGAGTGGAGAGGTGATGTGTTGCCAAGACCAGCTGCTCTCCTCTGGCAGTGTCTTTGTGAAAATAGTAACTTTTTTTTTTCCTGACTGATTTATGTGACAGTTGGAAAGCAGCCCCCAGAACAGCCTGTTCCTCCCCTCAGTACTATTAACATAAATATGCGCACGGGGCCTGCAGCTCCTGCTTCTCTCTGTGTACAGGAGGCTTAAGGGGCCGTGAAAGCCAGAGGCTGAAGAGAAACCAGAGGAGAGGAAGTGTTATTAGAGGCACAAGAATGAAAAGGGGAAAAGGACAGGACGTTGCTAAGAGACGATGTCAAGCTGGGCCATGGGATTAACAGCCAGTATCAAAGCAAGTACTTAATGGTATGTTCTTCCAGAAGGGCCTTTTCCAAGTACTAGCAGAAGGCGAGATTATCAAAGCAGTTCCACTCCAAATCAGGCGTAAAAGGCTCATTTCCTTCTTGGTAGGACCAAAATATTAAGTGAAAATTAATTATTAAGTGATTTTTAAAAGTTGTATCTTACAGTGTGGGGTAAAGTGAAACAGGATTCTTTACTGTGGAACTTCTCTGAGTCTTGAATATGCTAGTGAGCAGTGGAGAAGCTCTGAGAGGAAGCTATGGTTTGCAGCACGTGCTGAAATTATTAGTGACCTTTTTATTTAGAGGGAAGGTGTGTTTTCCCAGCCATATTTAGGAAACCCTTGTATAAAAACAGCTATTATTATAATATCCAGTATTACTGTACTAAGAGTTGTACATGAATTTTTCCATTTAATCCATACCTTATGAATTAGGTACTTTTGTGTACTTCTTTGCACAGACAGATTTAATCATTGAGAGGTTAAGTAACTTGCATCACACAGCTAGCGGGAAGTGGAAGGAACTTGGGTTCTGGAGTTAAAATTACCTGGACTCAAATCCTGGTTCTGGCATATGCCAGTTAATTCATTTCTCAGCCTGTTTCCTATGTTCAAAATGCAGAGAATAAAATGTAGCTTGTGTGTGTATATATAAAAGCACATAGTAGGTGTTCCATGAATGGCTATAGATATCATTGTTACCATCATTTTATATTTAATGTTCCAAAATGAAGTTTAAGTGATGTGGAAAAAAGAATATGCATTTTGCTTAAATTGGATAAAACAGGTAATGGGATCTGCCACTGTGATGAGGTGGGTAAATAACATACCTCTCCAAAGAAATGGAAAACCCTCCTGTGTATTCTTCAGGCTTAGCCTGCTTATTTCCAATCACCAGCTAGCCCTGCTTTGGAATTTATAGACAAGTAAGTGGCAAGCTTGAGGACTTTGGGGTGGGGGTGGGTGGGACCATGCTAGGAAGCAGGGCCTTGGGGGGAACTGGTGGCTCCCATCTGTCTTGTCATCAGAATCCTTGAGGAGCTTGTTTAATCAGATTTCTAAGCCCTGGCCCTAGAGATTCTGAGTCTCAGGTCTGTGATGGTGCCCAGAAATATGTATCTTGTGGGGCCCTCCAGCTTATTCTGATTATCAGCCTGCTTTTAAAACCACTGGACTTGATGAAGACTTCGAAAACCTTCCAGTTCACTTACTTCTTAAGGATACAGAGACATCCAGTCTAGTTATTTTCTGAGTCCAGAGAGTCTGTGGCCTTGAGCAAATATTCAGCATCTTTCAAGCATCTTTGTGTTTTTTTCCATGCTTTGCAGTCGGTACAGTGGACCTGGATAGACAGATACAGGACTCTGTGGGAGTTGGTTTGTGTGGTGATCGTAGCATGGGCTTGAACAACAGACAGGCATGGGTTCAAATCCCAGTGCTGCCTCTGTCTAGCTGTGTGAACAGGGGCAATCTTCTGAAACTACTTGAACCACAGTGCCTTCATGTCTAATTCAGGGATAATGATAGCATTCACTTCATAGGGTTGCTGGGAGGGGTTAAGTAAGGGAACCACATCAAGTGCCGAAAAAGGACTTGGTGCACAGTGAACGCTCGTTCAATAATCAGTAGCTGTCGTTATCATTATTTTGTCCCAACTCAGTTTACTTATTACCCACATGACTGTGGGCAAGTAATTGTGCCTTTGAGCCTCATTTTTCTTGTCCATAAAATAGGAATGATGATACATACCCACAGTGTTGTTTTAAGTATTAAATGACCGGATGCTACATATTAAACACCTAGACGCATCATAAGTATTTAATAAATATTGCGTAAGGTATTGGCAGGACTGATGGGTGTTCTTTGTACTTGGATCTCCGCAATCATTCATTCATCCAAAAACATGTTACAGGAGCCTTCAGTATAAAAGCACTCAGTACAAATGCTTCTTCATGAATTTTCCAGTTCTGAAAATGCAGTGCCAGAAAGGTATGATCTCACTGCTAAAGGAGGGCACCAGAGGATGAACTAGAATCCAAGAGGCTGGTGTTGGCAAAGAAATACTGCATCCAGCAATTCCATAGCCCCTCTGCCTTTGAGGTAACATTAGGGCAAACTGAACTTCTGCTGCCGTCTTCCATAAAGTATGATTTTGCTTTTCTCTGTTGATTGCCACCATGCACTTTGCTAGATACTGAGGATACAGTGATAAATAGGCATGAGCACTACCCTCTTGTGGGCTCTGGATGAGAGACAGGACCCCACCTTTCCTCAGGGTGCAGAAGCTTGGGATAAGGGGAGATATTGAGCAGAAGGCCTAGAGAGGGAAGAGAAATGGCATATTTAAAGAACAAAAAAGAAACTAAAAGGAGATAAGTATGGCAGAAAGAAAAAGGAAAGAGGGGATGTGGAGAGAAATGAGACTGGAGAGGTAAATGTAGGGCCTCCAAAGCCATGTTATAGGGTTAAGGACATTGGGGACTCACTGGAAAGTTTTAAACAGAAGGTGATAATCTGATGTGGGGTTTAGACCACTCTGGCTGCCTTGTGGGAAAAAACTGTGTATGGAGTAGGGTGGCTTAGGGGTCCTAAGTTTTCTTATGTCTAATGCCACGATAATCGCTCCATCCTCTCAGAGTGAAACCAAGACCGTGGAAGAGGTAGGGGAGCCGGGAGCATTGAATACCACATTTCAGGGTACAGCCATCATTTCCTGGGCACTTAGAAGTATCAGATGTGGCAGTAGGGTTGCTACACTCATTTTTTATAGTCAGCAGGTTTCTAAGATGGTCCCGACAGGCCCCACCTCCTGGTGTTCTCACCCTGTGTAATTCCCTCTTCTTGAGTGTGGGCTGGACCTAGTCCCTTGCTTCTGACAAATAGAGTGCAGCAAACGTAGTAGGATGTCACTTTCTTGATCAGGTTACGAAAGACTGTGACTTCCATCTTGCTGGCACTCACTTGCTCTCTTGTTTTGTCACTTGCTCTCTGGGATGTAGTTTCTATGGAAAGGCCCACATGGCTAGGAGTTGAGGGCGGCCTCTCCAGAATAGTGATTGAGGAACCCAAGGCCTCAGTCCAACAACCCACAAGGAGCTGAATCCTGCCAGCAACCACCGAGTGGGTTTGGAAGCAGATCCGGCCCCATTTGGGATGACTCCAGCTCCTTGATGGCAGCCTATGAGAGAATCTGAGGCATTGGGCCCAGTTACACTGTGCATGGATTCCTGGCCCAAAGAAACTGAGATAATAGACGTGTATGGTTTTAAACTACTAAATTTGTGATAATTTGTTACACGGCAACAAACAACTAAAACACTATCGTGATGTCACAGGAGGCAGGAGAGGACACAGTATTGAAAAGGGCGAGATACCAAGGGTGGTAAGGAAAAAAAACATTGAATCTGACAGAGAGGCAGGTAGTAGGATTTGCAGGGAAGCAGTGTGAGTTAGCTGGGATGGAAAGGGTAGGTTACCATGGGTGTGTGTATAGATCCTATGTGATACTTCCAAATTTAAACTCCAATCACTGCTGCAGGTAGGAAATACGACCTTTTGAGGACAAATAACCTGATCTGTTTTTGCTTTTTATTTCTTGTTCAAATTCTTGCCTCAACCTTATGAACCCATGCTTCTAAAAACTCTCCTAAAGGCATCTATTAATGAATTCAGCATCTGGCTTTGCAATTCTGATTCAAATTCTTCATTCCTTTTCTCTGGATTCTGTTATCGATGATGCACTTTCTGTGCCCTTAAAGTGCGTCTTTTCTATGTATTGTCGTTGTCTTTGGAGCGGACTTGGGAACAAAATGGAAAATCTGCACATGGTGCCTGGGCATGTGATGTCACTGTCTGGGTAGATACAGAATCGAGTTCAAGTTCTCTTCTTGCTTGAGCCTCTTACCAAGACTCATAGATTGCCTCGTGACACTACCTCCACGAATTTCCCCTCACCCCAGCCTAAATTTTTCCCAGTCAGCACAGAGCAGGGAAATATCAAAGGCTAGGTGGCCACCACTTAATTGCTGTGTGGCTTCGAGTAAACGACTTAAGCTTTCTGAGCCTCAGTTTCCTCTACTGCAAAATGTGAGTAAATAATTCCCAGTCAGGGTTGTTTTGAGTATACAAAGAGTAATAATGTGCTCAGCAAAAGCACAAACCCTTTTCTGAATCCCTTCTTGATGTGATGAAACAGCAAATCTCAGGCTCTCTTACCTGCATGGCAAACCCAAAACCACTTCTAGAGGCTGCCAGGCCAGCTGCCTGGGACATGTCATAAACAGCCTGGGGAAGCAATTTGCTTTCAAAGAGAAACGGGGAGGGAATGAAAACAAGACAGCGAGCAGCAGGCCCAGCCCTGAGCCAGGACAAATTTGGAGCTTGGCAGCAGCAGCAGCAAAAGGCACACCGCCCAAGGAGTGTGTCTCTGCAGGACCTCACAAGCTCAGAACCAGCCCGAAACCCCATGCTCGTGGGGAGGATCAGGTAGGGTTACTCCATGGCACATGCACCAGCCTATTCCCAAACCAGAGTTGCCTGAGATTACCTTGTTCTGATATTCTTTATACCACTGGGCCCACACCTCCTCCTGTCAACAGAGTTTGTTTTCTCTCTCCGGGAGGAGTGGAACAAATGCAGGGGCTGCCTGAGAAAAATATACAGGACACTAAACAGCTGTTGTCAGCATTGCATCGCACCGAAACTTCCAAAACGTCTTGATGCTGGCTGCCGGCATAAGGGGCTACAAAGCAGGAATCTTCTCTATGATACGTAGTTGTTTTCTTTCTGGAACACAGTTATTAGATTCCTAGAACGTAGATCCTGGCCTCCTCCTACCTCGGATCATGATGTGGCCAGCTCTGTTTCATTGTGGAGCTCACGGGCTATTCGTCACCTCCTCGGAGAGGTGCCCTCCTTGCTAAAGCAGCCCTCTTGTGCCCTTTCCCTGAATGGTTTTGCTCTCTCATTAGGCTATTCTGTTGTCTTCTTAACTCTTAACACTATCTGAAATTATCCTGTTGATCTATTTTTATATTGGTAAATTGTCCATTGCTGTCCACTAGAGTATAGCTCGGTGTAGGCGGGAACCTCTTCCAACCCACTTATCTCTATATCCTCATCCATCCTATGAGGAAGGTAGGATTATAATCATCCCCATTTTACAGGTAAGGAAACTGAATCAGAAAGAAATTAGATAACTTTCCCAAGATAATAGAATCTATTAATTGTGGAACGAAGATTAAAACCAGGGAATATGGCTGCACTCTCCAATTTGGTAATCACCAGGCACATGTGGCTATTGAGCACTTGAACTGTGGCTAGCCCAAGTTGAGCTGTGTTGTAAATGTAAAATATGAAGTGGCTTTTGAAGACTTAACATAACAAAAAAAGAATTTTAAAATGTACCATTAATACTTTTTTTTTACATCGATTATATTTTGGAATGATAATGTTTGATATAGTGGATTAACTAAAATATATTTAAATCAATTACACCTGTTTCTGTTTACTTTTTTAAAATGTGGTACTAGAAAATTTTAAATTATATAATATGGCTCAAGTTGTATTCCCATGCAGTTTTCTATTCTTTAATCATTTCACACAGTAAGACCTGAAATGTTAGTAGACCTGAAATAGTATCACTAATAGTGATAATAACAAGAAAATTCAGACAGTCATCCAATATAGAACTCCCTCTTCTGCTTTCAAAAGATCAGTTGTTAAAAAAGAAAAGAAGCACAATCATCCTTTGATTGACCCACATAAATCTACTTTAATAAACCCACATGGGATCTACTTTGTTTTAACAACTATACAACATACTTCTTGATGCAGTTAGAATCTGCATTAATCATTCAAGTGACAGAAACCCAGCCTAAATTATCTTAAGCAAAGGGAAAAAGGGGGAGTAATTAGTTGCAAGAATCCAGGACTAGCACGTTTTTGAAGGAAGATCTGAAGGAATGATAGAGGAGACAGGACTCATACTCCACCCTCTCATACTCCAGGTTCTGTCTCTTGAGTGTTGGCGTCCCACCCTCAGACCAACTTCCTCCTGAAAGGGATGGGCAATTAGGGGGAAGCTTCCACGCTCTCTCCTCAGTTTTATCACCAGAGTCAACAGAGCGCCTCGGCACCAACTCCAGTTCATTCGGGACTCTCATTGGCCCATGATGAGCATGTGCCATCCCTCGGGCCAATCACAGATGGGGCATTATGATTGGCTGAGCTGGGTCACATGCCCTTCCCTACAAACCAGAAGCTGGATTAAGCTGGTTGGCAACCCCCAGTAGAACCAAAGGAATGGAGCCTGGGGACGAATATTCCCAAATCAGTGGGGATTCTTTTCTGATGCAGGGAGGCCTGCTGAGCAGATAGAACAATCAATTCACGATCATTTCCTGGATGCAAATGTCTTCTCAATTGACCAGGAAAACAATTATAAAAAAATATTTGGTGAAAGATGAAAGAGCTGGTACTGAAGCTTCAAGATATTAGGGAAATTCAACTAAAAAATAAAATGAGACTGGAATTCCTTTTGTGGTTGGCACAAAAAATTAAAATTGGATAAGCAGTCTCCAAAATGAGTGTCTCGTTAGTAATGCCTGCTTTTGTCCATCATACCATCTCTGTTAAAGACAGCCACCACTTAGTGCAGAGAGACTGATGCAATGAATGTGTTTGACTTCTTATCGTTGTTAGAATATTGTTGCTCATTGATTGGGTACTAACAGTGCAGACATAGAATTAAAAGCAGTTCTGGTCTGTTAGACTTAACAGTCTCATCTAAGTAATATTTTTCTGTCGAATAATATGCCCCTGAAAAATCCCTTCAAGGAAGCTGAAAAGTCTCCCCAGTCATAATCAAAATGTCTCCCTTTTTCTTAGAAAAGAGGCTTCTTGGTTCCAAAACAAGAAAATGAGTTCCCTCTTCGTTTGAAGTTCAGGTGCCCCCTTTTCAGCCCCATGCTGTCAGCCTTATTGTCATCTCACCAGCACCTCCAAAATCCAAGAGCATATTCTTCCTTTGACGCTTATTCATGGAATACACATTTGGACGCGTTTCATTAGAATTGAGAAAATTGGGCTTCAGGACTTGAAACATAATTAGAGCCGAAAATGCAAACACTAAAGAAATCTTGGAGTAATTTATAAACCAATCCATCCATGCTCTGGGAACCCAATGGATATCTTGAAATGCATATATATCTATATCTATATTAGCTTTATAGAAAGATATTTCTAAAAGCATGTGCTTCCATTCATTATTCATTTCTTTATTTTCAGAAAGCTATAGTATGAGTTGACTCTCTTATTTTGTTTCTGTCTACTCAGTTTCGCAAAGACAAAGAGGTGAAACTCTAACTTTTCAGCTTAGATAGTGGGGTCTTGTCTGAACTGTAGGGGCAGAAAGAACTGCTCTTTGTTATACATGCCTGAAGCATTATGAAAATAAGAGTCAGGTTTCTTGGCTGGGTATGCCTTGTTTGGGGAAAAAGGGCTAGGGAAGAGAGGTTGTCTTAGGAGGTAACTTGGGGCTGGTCTACATCATCTGCTTAGGAAATCTCTGAGCTTATGTTTCCACTTACCTCACCTTCACTGTGCCTTGTAAAGGCCAAAGATAAGTGAGTACAAGAGACAGCCTTTAAATAAATATGTTCAAATAAGTTTCCTTTAGAGATGTGGCCTGATCAGACAAAACTTAAGGTTTTTGTCTATACCGGTTCTCATTACACAGATTTTCTAATTTGGGCAAATTGATGCTTTATATAAATCATTAAAAACTAGTGTTCTAATGTATGGCGTCTCCTTGGAACCAAGATCAGTAGAGAGATTTTTAAAAATGGGAAGTGGGGGATGGGGGGGATATGTTTTCCTCCCTGGAAACTTTCATGTTTAATTAAATCTGTAAATTAAACATTTTTACCTTTCTTAGTTTAAATCCTTGCCAACTGGTACCTTGCTTTTCTGGCACAAGAGGTGAATCTACATGTCTGGTTTTGCAGGTAATGGTGACTCACTGTTGTAACTGAATGGGAAGGAAGAAAACACAGCACACACAAAAGCTCTCCATCTTACTGCAGAACACAGAATGTCATTTCTGGAACATTCCGTCATTTCTAGTTAAACACTGCCAGCTTTATTTTAAAGGGACCATGACATGATTTTCTGTTGTTCATTTATGATTTTTGTATCTGAGGTTATTACAGAGTATAGAAAAGGAATGAAGATGATCATCCTTACAAATGGCTGAGTCTCCCCTTGTGATTATTTGCCTGTGTAAAATGATGGCCATGAGGCCACTGGTCATGAGTTTTAAAATGCCCTGTTCTCATTATTTTTTGAACTGTTCAGTTTAATTGCAGACATTGAAAGGAAGCAGAAATTTTAGCAAGCAAATTCTAAGTTAAATTTTCTGTTCCAATTCAGGTGTTTTTTCCTATTCTGTAAGATGGAAAAGATGTTTTCTTCCTCTGAGACATGCCCCACAGCATTGGGTATCTGGAACACAGATAATTTGCATGTCTTTAATCCACAACTGGAAGAAAAAAAATAATTTGGTATTAAATGATTAGGGCTTTTCTCCCAATACTCGAACACTGAGCTGTGTGGATCATAGTTACCAGTAACTCCTTAAGTACAGGGCACTCAGAAGTCTCTATTCAGAATACCCCAACATCTTCTGACCTCAGGGCCTTTGTATGTGCCATTCCCTCTAACTACAACCCCCTCCCCACTCCCTTTTCTCCAGACATCTCCCTACTCATCATTTCTCAGTTTAATATCAGGTCCTTGACGCTGCCTGGCTAATTTTGGTCCTCAAAGCAACCTATGATTTTCTAGTGAAATATTATAATTCATTAATAAAGTAAGTATTTATGATATTCATTGGGACAGGTACTGCTAGAGGGGGCAGCTCTAGTGCCTAGCACTCTGCAGGACACATAGTAGGTACTCTATAAATATTATAAATATTTTGTTGAAGGGATTAGTTGATTGATGTTCCATTTAGTCCTGGGGCAGAGGGTTCCAAGTTTAGGATTAACTGGCAAATAGGTCCAAACTTGAGCCCAGACATGCTTTGGAGGTCATATTGTCCATCCCTTCCTTCAAGACAAGGCCATACTGATTTTGTGATTATTCACAACTTCCAACCTATAATTCAGGCTTTGATAAGCTCTGTCAAGAATGTCATCTCTGTCTAACATTGCTTCCAACATAGGCTCTGAAAATTGACTCTATGTATATATATCGGTGCTTATGTTTTAAGCACTAAATTTTGAGCTGATTTGTTATGTTGCATTAGATAAATAAAAGTGTCCTATAGCCTCAAGTTAGACTTTACAAGCTAGAGGTTACAAAACTTAACCCACCTGATATTCTAAGGTCTACATCAAAACTGGTGAAGTGCAAAAGGGAGACAGTGTTGAGAGGATGTGGGAAAAACTGCATTATTCCTTGAACACCAATAGCTAACAGTTATTAGCAGTTACTATGTGCCATTCAGAGTCCTACCTAATTAAAAATATTCATTCTTTGAATCATACAGTTATTAATTCAACAATATTCATTGAACACCTATCCTGGGTTTTCTAGTTTGCTAATGCTGCCGGAATGCAAAACACCATAAATGGATCACCTTTTATAAAGGGAGTTTAGTTGGTTACAAAGTTACAGTCTTAAGGCCATAAAGTGTCCAAGGTAAGTCATCAACAATTGAGTACCTCCACTGGAGGATGGCCAATGCATCCGGAAAACCTCTGTTAGCTGGGAAGGCACATGGCTGGCATCTGCTCCAAAGTTCTGGTTTCAGAATGGCTTTCTCCCAGGACATTCCTCTCTAGGCTGCAGCTCCTCTTCAAAATGTCACTCTCAGTTGTTCTTGGGCCATTTGTCCTCTCTTGGCTTCTCTAGAGCAAGAGTCTACTTTCAACGGCCGTCTTCAAACTGTCTCTCATCTGCAGCTCCTCTCTCAGTTCCTGTGCATTCTTCAAAGTGTCCCTCATGGCTGTAACAAGCTTGCTCTTTCTGTCTGAGCTTATATAGTGCTCCAGTAATTTGATTCAGACCCACCCTGAATGGGTGGGGCAACACCTCCGTGGAAACTATCCAACCAAAGGTCTTGTCCACAATTGATTGAATCACATCTGCATGGAAGCACCCAAAGGATTCCAAAATCTTACCAACACCAATATGTCTGCCCACACAAGATTGCATCAAAGATGATGGCGCTTTGGGGGACATAATACATCGAACTGGTACACTGGGTTAGGCCTTTCTGGGAACACAACAGTAAACAAAATCCCTACCTTAATGGAACGTGTAATCTACTAGAGGAGGCAGAAATCCACCAATAAATACAATATCAGATAGAAAAGCACTCAAAAGACCAGAAGAGCGGAGTCAAGTAGATGAATGGAGGCATTTGCTTCATATACAGTGGTCAGAGAGGGTCCTGCTGAGGAGGTGATGCCCGTACAGGCTCCTGAACCAGGATGAAAGAGGAAACCAGGTGAGTGTCGGAGGAGTGTCTAGCTAGTGGGAATGGCACAGGCAAAAGCTGTGAAACCAGAGCATGCTGATAGCACAGCGGGAACAGCAGCTAGCAGGCCTGCGGAAGTGCTTGGAATCGTGTTCAGGTGTGCCGGGCAGCCTTTGTAGGGCACTGAATGGGAAAGCGACATGATCTGGGTTACATTTCTGAAGGCCACCCCGGGTGCTGGGAATGAGAGATGAAAAATGGAAACTAGGAGAATTGGGTTTTGGTTGTTTGGACAAGGTAGCACTGAAAGAGGTAAAAAGTGGTTGTTTTTGAGACCTTTTGATGTCAGAGTTAATAGGAGTGGATGTGGGATGGGAAGTAAAGACAGGAAGCAAGGATACTTGCAAGGTTTGTGGACTGATCCAAAAATGTTCACAATAACCTAAGATGATGATGATGACTGATTAATTCCCTATTAAAGTTGAGGAAACTGCGAATTAAAAAAAAATTAAAATGGTGGCTGGGCTTGAACACAATCTGCCTCATCAGAGTTTCTCCTGCTCTCCAAAAAAATAAGGGAAACAAACAAGGAAACAAAACCCTTCTGATTGCTTCTCCTAATTCAGCCCCAGGGTTTCCTAGGAACGCTAAGCTCCTGGTTTCTTTGACCTAGGCAGAAGCTGAGATACAATGGAGGAGGTTTCAGATGCTTCATACTTTGTTAATTTTATTTTATTTTCTACAGAAAATAAAAAGGCAAGGAAATATGTTTTCTCTCATCAGATGGTTGAAAAAATCATATTTTGAATACTCCCTGCAATTAGACTATGCAATAAATCCCTTATTACCTCTATATTCAGTTAAAATCAGCTTCTTGGGTTAAATAGCAGATTCAGAAACCTCAATCCAATTAGCAAGCCTGTCTTTTTATTTTTCCTGATTTATTTGCTAACTCTCAGAATACTTCTGCCACAGTCAGCCTTATGAATTCATCTTCACTCACAGATAGGCTCTGAAATTTCCCCTCAAGAGAAATTTCTATCTTTGCAAATTGCAGTCAGTCTGAAGTACAGGTCAGATAGCCATCAAAGGAATAGCCATCACCTTTGTGGAAGACCGTGCAAAGCACAAGATTCCAAGAAAAAATGGTGGAAGGTGTGTCACATTTACTTTTAGCAGGAAAATTAATAGGTGCTGTGCCTAATATTAGGTGCCTCCTCACACATTTTGTCCATTTCCAGGCCCTTTTCATTTGCAGTTTCATTTTTATTCTTTTTACTGAGTAGCCTCATTTTTTTTCTCTCTCCCTTTCATTTAGGCTTGCCTTGGCAGGGATCTGCTCCTTTGTCAAGGATGTCATTGCCAGCCCGGTGCCCTTTAGACCCCATATTATACCCAAGTTGCGGGGTCAGAAGTCATTCGATTTGCCCCTTTTAAAATTTTATCTGTATTTTCTTATAAAAATATTATATACGCATTGTAAAAATAAAAGCCAAACATATATAACTTAGAAACATATGTAAGGTCAAAAATATCAAATATATAAGTTTAAAAAAATCATTTCTGTTCCCTGTGGTCAATAGTTTTTGTCCATATCTTTCAAAGCTTTTATGTTTATTTTTTCTTTTGTGAGTATGCACATATGTATAAAGAAAGAAAATGTTTTCTATAAATGAGATCAGTCAATAAATAGCATTCTCTAATGTGTTTTTTTAAAGCATTTCAGCAGTATATTGTGGACATATTTAGTTAATAATAGCCCTAAGTTACATTTATTAAGTTAGGTGCCAGGTTCCATGCTAAGCACTTTAAACAAATTGTCTCACATAATTCTCACACAAATACTAAAGGATAGGTACTTTTAATATCCCCATCTTAGACACAGGGAAATTGAGTGGTAGAGAATTGCATTGACTTGCCCGAGGTCACACAGCTAGTAGGAGGTAAGCTGGGGTTCAACTTTTGGCAGTTGGATTTAGAGTGTAAACTTAGTTACTCCCTGGGTCAGTGTGTATAAATCCAGCTTTTGCTATTTGTAATAGTGCAACACAATTCCCTTCTAACTTGCTGCATTCCTGCACTGGCCCTCTGTTAGACCCTTGACTTGCTTCTCTTTCCTCACCTGTGCATTCCCTTAAGTTTCCCATACCTTTTAACCACCTTTCCAGCATTTTTTATTTTAATTTTTTTTTAATTTTGAATCTTTTTTTTTTAATCAGAGCAGTTGTAGCTTTACCAAATAAATCTTGCAGAAAATACAGAGTTACCATAAATCCCCCTCTTTCACACACAGTTTTCCCCATTTTAACAAATTGCATTAGTGTGATACCTTTGTTACAATTGATGGAATATTGTTATTACAATCATACTATTAAATATAGCCCATAGTTTACATTAAGGTTCTTCTACAGTTCCATTGCTGTCCTTCTACTTTTCTGGTACCTTCCCAGCCTTTCTATATTCTTGTTTTATTTGTGGACTCAGAATAGCATTTCCCTTCCCTCAAGGTATGTTTGTAGCATGATAAACTGGTTTTGTGCAGGCTTTGACAGTGATGAGGAGATGCTGGGGGCTGTGTACAACTTGGGGGTCCTATTGGTGAGGTCTCCAAGTCCTAGTCTCTTAAGAATGGTTGTTTTTAAAGAATAATGTATTTCCTAATTTTCTTCACACTCTTAATTTCGATTCTGCTCATTCCTGACTCAGTTCATGGTCTCCTTCTGAACTTTAATTAACAATGCCTTGGGTGTGTCCACACAGCTCTTAAATCCTTCTTCGGAGAAAGAGAGAAAAGAAGAGTACCATTATTTGTGGGCTTGGGAGAGGGCAGCAGGGGGAGGTAGTGGAGAACAGGGAGCACAAAGTGGTGACCCCGCTGGCCTTGGTTTACTGACTGGGAAGCCAGGGTAACGACCTGTTATCCTCCTAAATCTACATCATGTCATGATCCAAAGGCACTCCCAGCGTCAAAGCAGTCATTCTGCCTGTAAAAGCCTGCTGCCTGAGAAGGAAACTTAACCCTGCAGAGAGGAGACGGGATCTAGGTCTCACTGTTGGCATGGAATAGCGTGCAATTTTCGTCTTGTGGGAAGCACCAGACCATCACAGCAGCATGAAGACTTTGGAAATGATGGCTTTGCAACTGGCTTAGTGGCAGAGAGCCCCAGGCTCTTCACAAACCATCCTCTCTCTTTCTAAGTGGCAGTTGGGCTGCAGCCTATGAGCCATCACATCCTTGATGATTTTCATTTCTGGGAGCCACCAGATAGTCCTTATAAAGTAGCATTAATCACAAGCATGCTGAGTTGACTATTTTTTCACTATAGCTGTTAAGATTAAGGTGTTCAGGAGGAGGAGGTGATGCAGGAGCAGCTAGTAGGTCTGACATTGAATGTCAGCTGCAAAGGGTCCTGTGGTCGTTTCCAGGCTCAGTGTGTGCAATGGGCATGGGATGGGAGAAGGGGAGCATGCATGTCATGTATTTGTCATAAGAATAAACTGCGGAATCATAGAAGACAATCTTAACTCTTTCACTTTCTACCTGGAAGTAGAATGTTGGGCAACTGACTTAATTTTCAGAGCCTCAGTTTCCTCACACATGTAACGGCAACTTTGCCTCTTACTTGTGGAATGGTCAAGTTTTTGCCAAGGTATTTGGAACGTTATAAAACTTCTCAATACATGGAAACTACACAAATATATCGCTGAGGTTTGTGGCTCCATAGAAATACCAGTGGGGAAAGAAGCAGGTAGTGTGATGATCCTATTGCTAAATTTAATGGTTATTTTGAAGATATTTTCTCCTGACTGCTCTTTTGCGACTATCAACTTTACTGCTCTAGGTGACTGTGCCTTGAGTTTCAGGATGTGTTCTGCCATTAACGGAGACTGACGCCAGACTCCTACCTTGACTAATAGTTTCTTCATTATAAAAGCAATAGACAATAATATGGCTATCCTAGCCCCCAAGGACCATAATGTGATGTTCCACTTAAGATTGATTTAGTTGTGTGTCCTCGGATAAGTTATTTAATGGGTCTGATTTAATAAATTTAATAAATTCTCATTTATTAAATGGGCTTAATAATACTTTACAAGATTGTTGGGAGGTTCCATTTAAATAATCTCTGTGAAAGAGTTGCAGAAGCTTTATTATTCTAAGGTGATATTATCCTAATTAATGTTATGCCCATGCATATAGCTTGTGAATTTAGTTGGGACAGAGGAACAAGTGAAGACAAATGTCAAAGTAACCTGAAATTAACACTAGTGGTGGGAGTTACCATTTTCTGAAGATCCACTCAGTACCTGAAACTAGATTATGTGCAATATAGACTTTATCATCAGAACTACCTCTAGGGTAGGACCACCAGATAAAACGTAGGACACCAGTTAAATCTGAATTTCAGGTGAACAATGAATAATTTCTTTGGGTAAGTATGTCCCAAATATTTCATGGAACATATTAAAAATAAAAACATATTCATTTTGTCTGAAGGGTAACTCTATTCTAGGGTTGCTGAAAGAATTAAGAGTTAATAAATGTAATCCACTTAAAAGAATGACTTGCATGTAGTAAGTGGTCAATAAACGTTAGCTATTAGAAAGGCAGCAGGGTAGAGGTTAAAAGGGTAGGCTCTGGAGCCAGGCTGCCTGGGCCAAATTCCAACTCAGCCACTCACCAGCTGTGTGGCCTTGGGCATGCCCCTTCCCCCTCCATGCCTCAGTCTCCTCATCTGCAAAACTGTGAGAATGACAGCCCCTTCCTCATAGGCTTGTTGTAAGCATAATGTGTTAATACATCTGAAGTTTCTAGAATTACACCAAAGACAGAAGAAGTGCTCAAAAAAATGGGAGCTACTGTATTGTTGTATTCATTTAACAGTCTAGGATATGAGTACTATTGCTTACTGTATCCATACCAACTGTCTACCAGAAAGATTTCGGGTATTGCTAGGCAGGTGTTGCCTCATCCCCATTGCACAGAGGAGGTAACCAAGCACGAATAGTTGCTAACTTTGCCTAAGGTCACACAGCAGAGCTGGGTTCCAATCCCTGGCTGTCTGACTCTAAAATGGAAACTTTCCATTTCCCTGAGCGGTTGAGATCTATGGTACATGGAGTGGGGAAGGTGACTAGGAGTGATGACATTAACATCATCTATTAGATGGTGAGCACAATGTCACTTCTTGAAAATATTACCTAAATATATAATTTTAGAGTTTATATATGGTATGGTTTATGTTTATAATAAATCAAAATATTCTAGAGCATATGATCAGCCTCTGAGGAGGGCAGAGAAGGTATAGACATCACCCCTAGGCACAGAAGGAGAAAGTTAGAATCTGGGAAGGCAAAGTAACTTACTTAGAGTTCCCAAGCAGAAAAAGGAGTAGCAAGTATGAACACTGTGCTGGTTTGAATGTGTTGTGTCCCCCAGAAGAAGCCATGTTTTTGATGCAATCTTGTGGGGCAGACGTTTTAGTGCTGACTAGATTGGAATCCTTTGAGTGTTTCCGTGGAGATGCACCCCAGCCAGCTGTGGGTGATGACTCTGATTGGATAATTTCCATGAAGGTGTTGCCCCACCCATTCAGGGTGGGTCTAAATTAAATCACTGGAGCTACATAAATGAACTGACAAACAGAAGGAACTCAGTGCAGCTGATAGCGACATTTTGAAGAGGAGCTACAGCCAAGAGGGACACTTTGAAGATTGCACAGAAATTGAGAGAGTAGCTGCAGATGAGAGACAGTTGAAGACAGCCATTGAAAGCAGACTCTTGCTCTGGAGAAGCTAAGAAAGGATAAACACACCAAGAGCAACTAAGAGTGACATTTTTGAGGAACTGCAGCCTAGAGAGGAATGTCCTGGGAGAAAGCCATTTTGAAACCAGAACTTTGGGGCAGACGCCAACCATGTGCATTCCCAGCTAACAGTTTTTCCGGACACTGCTGGCCATCCTCTAGTGAAGGTACCTGATTGTTGATGACTTACCTTGGACACTTTATGGCCTTAAGACTGTAACTTTGTAACCAAATAAACCCCCTTTATAAAAGCCAATCCATTTCTGGTATTTTGCATCCTGGTGGCATTAGCAAACTAGAACAACCAACATCCTCAGTTTCAAAGCTCATGTCTTGTATTCTGACCTGTGGCACTTTCTTCATAAGCAGATTCTTCAGTTAGAACTTCCAAAATGGTCTGCTTTGGTTTTTATTAAATTAAGCGTGCCGCCCCCATCCAAAGGCAACTTGAGTGTTCTGTCTTACAACAATTCTCCCTGTGTTGGATTTTTCTTCGTAGCTTAGCTTTAAGATAATGAAAATAAACAGTTCACAAATCCAGGGAAGATACAAGCAAAACAAACTTTGCTATTATTTTTGAGCTATAAGTGAAGCAAGCAAGCACTGTAATTGCTAGCAAATATACTGTAGCTTATATTATCTCATCCTGCTAATTATAAAGCAAAGGCCACTTCACCTGAGATCTTCTTTAGGAATCACAGGTATCATTCCTACCATGTTATTAGCATTTTAAATCTTCAAGTATATGCCATATAGTCATTTGGCATCAAATGTATTCTGTGCATCTCTTTTTGGATTCCTAAAAACTATTGCTCATGCTGCATGTCTCTAGACCATCACTAATATACAATATGCTTATCCTTGAATTTCTTTCCACTTGAAAAAAAAAGTAGAAAGATGTTTATGGAAAATGTTGGGCTTGGAGCTTGAAAAGGAAAGTGCTTTCAAAGAGTAGGCAGGATTCCAGGCTGACATTAGGCCAAAGTCTCTATCAAAGCTTTTACTGATGATCAGCAGCCCATTGGTATAGAACGAACATGGAAGGCACTGACACTTGGCAGATGTCGTGGAGCAGTCCTTTGCCCACTCACATACCTTCCCATGGGGCAGAAGGGCAGGAGATGGAGGAAGGGAAGTAGGGGCAGCAGAAGTTCCTCTTTCCTTTCGCAAAAAGACTTAGGTGCTAATCACAGGCAGAAACATATTGTAACAGGATCAGAAGGGAAAAAAGTATTAACATTTGTAGATTAAGATCCATTTTCATTTTTCTAAAAACCATGCAGAGAGAATGAGAGAAAAAGAAAAGCCTGGAAGGATATATACCCAAATGGAAATGGTGTTTTTCTCGGGATGATTAGTCAAAATTATTAATTATTTCACTTGCAAGGAACAGAATCTCAACTCAAACTAGCTTAAGTGAGGTTTAAAAAAAAATAGGGCAGAATATTGGCTCATAACACGTTTTGGCTCACAGAGAGAGGTTACTAGTTCCAGGCACAACTGCATCGCAAGTCCTCAAACTGTCATCAGGATCAGGATTCTTTCACTCTCCACCCTTCTTTCTCTCCATCCAGAGAGCTGGGTTCTGCTTTCTTCTCTATTCTTTGTCATCTGAAGCTTCATATGCCTCATGGGTCCCAGGAGCCAGAGCATCTTTTAGGATGCTCGAGCAGAAGTCCCTGGTGAGACTGTGCTTGGCCGCGTCTGCCTGATGCACTGGCCCACACCTGCGGGAGGGTCAGCTCCACGCGAAACACATGGGCTGAGCCGGCTGCTGTGCCTGGAGAGAGCGGCTTCCCCAAAGGGAGAGGAGATGCAGGCAGGTAAAAATCATATGTCCTCTCTGAGTCTTTTGTGGGTTTTTTTGTTTTGTTTTTTTTTTTGCTTTTTGAGAAATTATTATTTTCTGAATAATCTTTAATGAGCCCATATTATTTTATGATACTTTTTTAAAGCTTTGAAATTTATTTTTGTAGGATACTGCAATGTATAAGAAAGGGGTATAGGAGATTCTGCACTTCTAATGCCTACAGCTGCCTTCCAAGAAAATGGATGTGGTTTGCCTTTGGCAAAGATCATCAGAATTCATTCACGAGAGCTTGCTACCCTGGCCATAGCCAGTACAGTACAAACAGCACTGTCTGTCTACTCATATTAGTTCATTTAATCCTTACAAAATCCATTTAAGGTAGGCAATATTAACATCCACCTTTTGGAGATGAGGAAACTGAGGCACACAAAGGGGAAGCAGCCTGCCCATGGCATGTTTCACTAGTAAGCATAACTGTCGGAGTTGGCCTTCACACCCAAACAGAGGATCTATCCAGGTGCATTTTGAAAACAAGATTCTGAGAGAAGGACCCAGAAGTAGAGGGAATAGCAGAAGTGAACAGTGAAGTTGCTGAGGGTAAGAGAGAAGCCTCTTCTGAGAGGAAGCCCATGCTGACCCCCGGAGCTGCTATTGTATCCCCAGGGATGAGAGGCCATTGTTCCAGCTCCTCATGAGCAGTTTACCTGTCCTGCTCACTTCCCTTTGTCTCTTTATCATAATGCTCCATCACCTGCCATGGTGTGCATATCTCTTCGTACAGTCTAAGAAAGCTGGACGCATATAGGTGTGGCAAGGGAGACGCACAGTCCTACATACATCTGGACAGACCACTGACTGCCTCCCAACCAGAGGAAGCCCTTTGCTCTCCTGAAGTTCCTGTTTAAATGTCTCTTTTGATGTTAATTTCATTCTGCCTTGTTTTATCAGGAGTGGTCAAGGATTTCTTTTCGCTATAAGAGAGTGCAGTGCCTTGAGGGCAGGTTCTGCGCTTTACTCCTTTCTGTAGGAGCACAGTGCCTAGCACGTGGTGGATGTCTATTAGCCATTTGTGAACCAGAATGGAGGTTTGCCCACACTCCAGATGATGGTCTGCTGGATGACAGAGCCCTCTGCTGTGATGTCCATCTCCCCAGAGGACAAGAGCCTGCCTTTTCCTTCTCTTCTCCTGACTCTGACCTTGCCAGACAGTAAAAAATCAGTTACTCCCAAGACAGACTCTGTTCTCACAGCCAGACATGGGAGACATGTTGTAGCTACATCCCTGGGGATTCTGCTTCTAGAGTCACTGAATAACAGTCTAGTAGAGGACCACCTGGGGAAGGCCCTGAGGGGCTGGGTTGAGGCCACTGGGAAGATCAGATGGCATAGACTCAGCAGACATCCTTCCAATAAGAAGTGACCCAAGGAGCACTGCATCCTGTTTAATCTATTGCCTTTTGGGGCTGGGTGCAGGGCCCTTCCAGAGCAGGCCAAAATTTAGCTGAGGAGATGCTCAGGAACAGGATGAGATTACTGGGATGGCTGCCAGAGACAGCCCTTGATGGGACTCCTTCTAAAGGTTCCTCAGAAATCTGGGAACATGAGCACATCATTAGGTGCTTAGCAAATGTTCTTTGGTGCTTTTTGAGGCTATTTTCTTTGAAACAAGGGAATGAATGGGGAAAATACACCACATTTCTACCAAACAAATTCTGGCTGCAGCCTTCCTTGCCAATCTTTTCTAAATTGCACTCAATCTTCAATCGTGACACTCCAGGCCCATTTTTCCATTCCTCAAATAGTCCAATCTCATTCCCATCTCAGGGCCTTTGCACTTTCTAGTAGTTTGTCTTCCTGGCATGCCCTTCATTCTGCTCTATCACATCAAGAAGTCTTGGCTCATATTTCCCCTCCTCAAAGACACCTTCCCGATCATTCAACCTAAAGTAATTCTCCAGCTGCTCTCGACCCCATTGTCCTCTTCAATGTCTTCATAGCCCTTACCACCATCTACAATTATTTTCTTTATTGGTTTGCTCATATTACATTGTCTGACTTCCCTAGAATGTAAGTACCACAAGAGCAGGGGACTTGTCTATGCCTTTCTCTCTGTCTCTATCTCCATATCTGTCTCTCTCTGACAGCCTCTAACCTTTGTGGACCTGTCATCATCATCATCCATAGGATTCACTTATGTCATCACTTCTGCCCTTGGCTGTGGGAAACATGGCTTTTCTCTTTCACAGAAAGACCAAGTTAGAACCTGACTCTAAGTTTGGATCCTTCGAAGACTCTTTGATGTAGCTTCCCACAAGTTATGATTTTCCAAGGCTATTTCTTCTGAGCCTTGAGATTTATATGTTTGATATCTGGTTGCATTCACAGGAATTCCCTAAGGAGTTTTACCAGCTATAGTATATCTTTGGCTCTGTGTGTCCAGCTAAGTTATAGCTTCTTGGGATTCATGGAACTACTCAGATGTCTTATGTGTTCTGTTTTCCAAATTTTGTTCCTCCAGTACTACTTCTGCCAGTTATTAGGTATCTGGCATGACAAATAAAAGGTAAATGTGGAACACATGTGCAGGAGACGTTGTTATGTCCCTCCATGTCCCCTCAGCACTCACAGTTCCCCTGCATGCTGACTTGGGTGTTCTTATGGCAAGCACCTGCTCCTCTTTGCCTAAAGTCATTCTCTAGGAGCCATGTAGGCCAGCTGGAAGTTAGTACCCCTGGAAGCAGCCCCCAGTGTATGAGTGATGAGAGTTGGTGGATAAATACCCAGCTTCCTCCCTCCCAGTGATCAGTGGCAAGACTGAGTCCCAGTTGCCCACAGAGGTAAAATCCACCCATTAATGTGCCCTGTATCAGCTGCCTTCCCTTTCCAAGCTCACTTCCTGTCTCCCCTACTGGTATTTTCTATAAATTCACCTCCCAAATAAAACTGCTTGCACTTAAATCCTTATCTAAGGATCTGCTTCTGGGGCAGTCTAATCTAAGACCTCATTCTGTGGGTAAACATGACCAAATAAGCTTAGGAACTGAACAAAGTTAGATATTTTTTCTTTTTTTCCCAGAGGACTTCTCAGCTTCTCTAATGTGCTAATATGTATTGTGAATTTCCAACACAGGGTTTGCTGCAACATTTCCATTATTTATATGGCCATGAAGAACCAGTCAGTGGTAAGACAACATGCTTTAGGAATCACTTATCCCATTCCTCCAGCCCTGCTCCCGATGGTAGGAGAAGTTTGGTGGCCATGACCTCATGTGTTAAAATTTGTATTTGGTGACAGTTCTGTGGTCTTGAAGCTTCGTGTTGTGAAAGAAGGGGTCTGAATGCAGTAGCGCTTCTCAGCAGCCACCCCTATACTGTCCTGGCAAAAATGGCAAGTGCAGTTTCAAGCTTCAGTTCTAAAAGAGACATGGAATGGATGACGCCCACAAAGCCTCTCCTTTCCCAAGTTACTCAAGTTCTGCAATTTAACTGAGAGTTACATTTTTCTCTTGTTCTTTCTCTTTGTCATGCTGAGTGCCTCAGGATTAGAAATGAGCTGATGGGAACTGACTATTGATAGTTGAAGAGTTAAGAATGCAGTGTTTCTAATGAGGCAGTCATTCACATCTGTAGGATGGGGATACAGGTGTGAAGGCATCGCAGAGCTGCAGTCCTGCAGGGGAGATGGATAAAATCACCTAATCTCCTTCTTGATGAGTGCCCTGAATGAAAAGTGCAGGTTGCATAAAGAGAGTGCATAACAAGAGGTACCAGGAAAGCTTCCTGAAGCAAGCGGCATTTAAGGGGAGCTGGGATGGGTTTAAGGGGAGCTGAGGACTGGAGGGGTTGCTAAGTCTGGGATAAGGAGGAGCCCTGCCTTGAGGGAACTGAGCACTGGCACAAGATCTGCACAGCTAGAGGGGAAAGGTAAGAACTCAGGCTGGTAAGGTGGGCAAAGACCAGCTGGCATTCCTATACTAGCTGTGTGAGCTTAAGTATCAGGCATTCCTTAGCCTCATATCCTCTTCTGCAAAGCAGGAATAATAAGAATACTGGCCCTATGAACTTGTAAGGGACAAGTGAAATTAATACCTGTAAGGCCCCTGGCAAAGTGCCTCCTAGCTAGTAGGTGCTCAATAAAAATTACTCATTATTAATTTATGTATTGTTCATGCTAATACAGTCAGTGGGAGAAACAGGATTCAAACTAGACAGTCTCTCTGACTGGAGCCTTTCCTATTAACCACCATGGTGTATTATCTAGTCTGATTTTACATAGTGTTTTTCAAAGAGGATCCCATGGAATATTAGGTGACCACTGAAAATGGAGTTTTTGAAAATATTTAGGAATTACGGATATAGGAAAATGGTAACGAGATTTAGTAAGAAAATGCATTCTGCTAAATTTAATGCGCCATTATCCCAATTTTATTTTTAAAACATTTACTTAGAATGAGACTAGGTTTTTTAAAAAAAAAATTGGTGAAGATGTTGTTAGATAATGCAATTATGGGTGATGTTACAAAATAAAGTTATAACAAAACTTGTATAATTGTTTCCTCAGGAAGTGAAAAACCTACTAAGTTCCAAATATTCATCCTGACCCAGTGCATAGGAATTACTTATTTTCTTATTTCACAAAAAACAATTATGTATGTAGAATCCACCTCTTACCAGGAATTGACTCAAAAGGCTATGAATCAAGCTTGGAAAAAAAGAGTTAAAACTAGTTGAATCTGCATCCGGGTCCGCTTTGAAGAGGAAAGGGATGCTTTCCTGCTCTCAGGGGAGGTCAGTGCCAAAGTACAGGAGTGGTCTGTTCCCAGTCCAGGCAAGCAGGCAAGGGCTCAGAATGCCTATGGATCTGTAGGCACACACACAAAAAGAGCAGCTGGATTAGTTTCATTGCCCTTCTCAGAGGTTTGGCTAAAATGCTTATGGCATTTTCTGGAGTGCATGGACCCAGGATTAGGTTTGGACAACACCTTGGAATTATTAAAGAAATCATACATGCACTTTGTTTTTTGTTTTTTGTTTGTTTGTTTTGTTCCAGAGGGAATCATGAGCTGCCAAGGCCCTGTTTCCCCCTTGGAAGGTATTAGCCACAAGCATGGCACCAGCGGGCTGTTGGGTAGCCCCAGTAAAACATTCCTTGGGCTTTTCAAGGAGCCCAATAGTACGTGATCTCTTAAAGATATGAAATCCGTTTTCAGACATCCATCCATTCTTCTTCTACACATATACATCACCAGATCAAAATGTGCCCCAGAGTTACAAATTATGAGCGCTGAAAACATGTTTGGCAAAGAAACTTCAGTGGTATTCAGTCAGAATATTGATGTAGCAAATGCGGCTTTAACTCGGAATAGATACTCCAGCTAAAAGAGAATCTTGTAGTCTTGCCACGTATCTTCCCCTAAAAGATTAACTGCTATTCCCCAAACTTTGTCCCCCAACAGGTATCTTTCACAGCATCCTAAAGAGTGTTCCAATGGACAGTCATTGTTAATGGGCCGTAATGTGCCATATATTGCAAAGGCTTGCCTCAAAGAGGGGAAACTGGTAATTTTTCTAGTTAGAAGACTCTTGGCAAACATTTCTGAGGTAAATCAGGATTTATTTGAAGCTTAAGACGGAGGATGTGGGCTCCAGATGGTACTTGTATGCAGGAAAACTCTTAAGTAAAACAGGGCTGATCTCAGAGAGTCAGGAGCACGTTTTTGCAGATTATTAGACCATTCGTCACTCGAGGACACTTGAATAATGTCTTTCATAGGAAATTGGGAAAGTTATGTGCCTGTTTTTGAAGGTCGCAGTTCTAAAGGAATATTCCCATGAGGCATTCATTGATTTCAGAAGGTGGAGCCTCTGGGTATGTAAAAGATGTGCTGAAATCCTCACCAACTCCTGATCCCCTTCAACAACCATGATCAATCACCGCATTACAATAATAAATAAATAGAAGAATTTTTCCATGTGTTGGCATAGAAAGCATATGCACAATGTTTAGCTCAATCCCTGGGACTCGAGAGATCCAGACAGACCTATTGGGAGTTCTATTTGCAAGGTCCCAAGGTATCTGGGGGGGAGGTGGGTAAAGGTACATATTACGGACTTTGACATCAACAGCCAGGTCCCTGGAATGCCTGGATTTAAAGTTGAAAGCACAGTATCGCATATATTCTTTCAGTCAGGTGCCTTTCTATCCCTTCCCTCCCAGACGATTTTTTTTCACCCTTCAGATCCCCTTAGGCAAAGTCAAGTTGCCCCTCCTCATTCACCCAAGGTTATCACCTACTTTTCTGAGTCGTAGCCCCTTTGTCGTTATCACAAAACCATAACTACTCCAAGGCTGAAAGAGAAGACTTACTCATCTCTGTGTCCCGTAGCACCTATGATGGTGGCCAGCACAGAGTAGACCCCAAAATGATTCTAGTGGAAAGGAATCAGAAATGGAGAGAGGGACTTCCCCAGGACCTTAACTCATTTCATCCATTAATTCACAATTCACAATTTGTATTTGATTTGACAAATACCTGCCTTATGCACCCAAAGAGGAGCAATGAGAGCTACTTGGTGATTACCTGGGTAAGTTTTGGAGATCTCAGGAATAACCTGGCAAGATTCTTGATGGATAGTAATGGACAATAGTATAGTAATATGAAGGTACCGTGAGATGAGAAACTAGTTTTACACGTGAAAATAGGAGTGTAAGTGTGGGAGTCAGAATACCTGGGTTGGGTCCTGTGACCTTGTACAAATGATTTAAGCTTTCTAAATCTCAATAAAATTACATACAAAATAGGGATAGAATACTTACCTCGTGATTATTGTTTTGATTAACAAATTAAAACGTGAACTGCTTAGTTTAATATGTAACAACAAATTGTTATTTTGCTAACAAATGTTAACTATTCTAATTATTAACCAATGACATATGTTTGGCATACAGTAAGCAAACAGGTATAAATTAAACTTATTTACTTAACAAATCTTTTACTGGGTACCCCCTGTGCTATGTTATAGACAATGTGTGTGGTGTTAGATTTAGAAGATGAAGAATCCTGTCTCTGAATTCTCACAGTATAGCAGGGAAAATTAAAAAGAAAAGCAAATAATTAAAATATACTATAATAATGCTATTAATGGGGTCATAAACAAGGTGTTGTGACAGAAAGATCAAGTAGATCTAGTTTGAGTGCTAATTCTAGATTAATTCCTTAACAGAACACTTTGGAACACTGTGTTGAGAAGGATTTTGAGGCAAATTCCCGGCTCATTGGAAAAGAGTCCCGTGATCAATTAGCAATGTCTGCCAGGTGTGCAAGTGAGGGGACTTGTGGTTCAAGTTCCACATATTAATCACCAGAATTTTACCTTCTGAAGAAAGGATAACAGGAAGACTTTCAAAGGAGTGGACATTTGCATCCCATATTCTCGAGTTGCACTTAGGAGTAAGATAAACAGAGCAAACAGTCTGGGTTTAAATCTGAGCTTTGCCCCATTGCTTTGTGCAGGTTGCTCTGCATTTTTAAACCTCATGGGCTACAGAGAAGAAATGGAGGTAATAGTAGACCCCAATTATGTGGATTAAATGTGAAAACATCTACCAAAGAGCCCAACAGACTGCATACTAAATAAATAATGATATATATATAATAATATAATAAATAATATTATTGTTGTAATAAGTATGGACTTCCAAAACTACCTCAGTGCAATGCCATCTTGGCTTTACTTTCTGCTCATTCAACTGAAAGACTCAACCCCATTCAAAAATGCAAGAAGAGGACTGTTTTTATCTCACTAAACCCACAAGCCCAATGTATGAGACTTGAAGAGAGGAATGAAGTTGCCTCCTTTCTGACACAAAGTTAAGCAATACAAATAATCCTCATTCCAAAAGACTCCCTTTTTAAGTACATCTTGTCTCTTCAGCAGGTAAACTCTGTGAGAGCAAGGATTGTGTCTCGTATGGGTTTTGTAAATCCTTGAACACACAAGTGGGTGCTTAGTAAGAGAAAAATATAAAAATAGCCCAAGGAAATAGGATGAGTATCAGAATGATTCCATTCAGGGAAAAGGAGTTGTGGAAACACAGAATTCAAATATTTGACACTGGCAGTTCCCTGTCAAGCTTTTACCTGAATGTAGTCATTCTCCTTAAACATCATAGTTAATAGAACCAACTCATATATTTGGCATAAATAGCAACCACTGAGAAGTAATTCATTATATACACCATGCAAATAAACCTCATTTTAGATACTAGTTGTAATATATAGTATAGTTACATTTGGGGGAAGCTTATTGTGTGCTTAACTTTCTGCTAAGAACTTTACCTGCATTATGTTATGCATACTTGGCAACAACTCTTTAACGTAGGTACTTAATCTTCCCAAAGTTAAAGATGATGAAATCAAGTTTAATTTCAAGGATTTGAAACAAGGTGTTTCTGACTCCAAAGCCCATGCCCCCTTGCCCCTTACACTTAGGGTCTACAGTCCCTGCAAATGTGTGTACTGTTAATGTTTGTAAATGGAAACATTTTAAAGTTGGTTGTTTTAGGAGCTCAATACTTAATTTTTTTATACATCCCACTAAATCTGTTCTATCACTTCAGACTTTTATGTATAAGGTTTGATTAAAGCAGAGCTCAGATTATGAATATGAGAGGCTCTAGCAAAATGATGACACAGACAGTAAAGGATGACAACAAGAATTAATAAATGATTGAATAAAAACATTTTGTTCAGTACATATTGTTATGCAAATGTCCACATTATCATTTCCAATAACTTTTACTTTCTAATGTTCTTTACCATCAAATTATTTCACAACTGTTTCTGGAATGTAGCTCATTTTTATCAGAGTGTTATCAGCTCTGAGAGAGCATTTGAGCACATACTGTGTCCAAAGTAATGACTGGCCCTCTAATGATTCTTTTAGAGGTGTGGATCACTTCCTGTTTGGTTACATGCACAATACTTTGAGAAATTACTTGTCTCACATAAATGGATGTACTTCTTCTTAGCAATACACCCTTAATTATTTAATTTCATGATCTATTGTCTACCACAAAAGGAAACTTGGGCTATTAGGAGTGAAGGTAGAGATTTCAAGAGTAAATAAAACTGTTATCAAGTTGGATACTTACAAAAATGCAGTCTAAAAACAGAGGCAATAGAGATTGCCTAAACATATAGGCAACAGAGTCTATAATATGGGTTACTAGATGTTTAAACTTTTCACAAAGGAAAAACCCAACCATTATTTTTAGTTCATTCCTGGCTCAGAGGCAAGCGTTGGAATCCCTTTGTGTTTGGTCTCAATGTGGAAAGCAGAACAAGTGTGTGACTGTGAATATAATGGACCCTTGGCATGGTCTGGGAATATGATAGTCTAATTAACTAAATCTTGAATTTCTATACATAGTATTTGTAGATGATCAAGTATCATAGAGTTTGAATGCACACAACACACTGAGAATGTTTCCCGAGTGTTCTGGTTCTGGTGAAAATGGAGTGAACAGACTCCATCCTGGTTCTCCCACTGAATGCAACCAAAAACCCCAGACAGAATGCATCGAGTTGTTATGTGAGGACTCTGAAAAGTAAATGGGAGCAGGAAGACCGGAAAGGAAACCAGAACTCAAAGGATAAATGATAAGGTGATGAGTTTCGTGGGTTTTTCTTCGCATGCCCCCCAGAGTGGATTCAAAAGCAGCATGCATCCTGGAACAACACACAGGACACAGATAGAGTCCCAAGAGAAGTCCAAGGAGTGGGAAGGGGGCTCCTATGGGACCGAGAGCGTGGGGCAATCCCCTGGGGGCTTTTTGTTGTTTTCTCTTCCTCTCCCACCCAAGCCCCTAGGCATGCCCTAGTCGAGAAGCTGCAATCCAGGGTGAAGCTGCCATCCTGGGTGGTGGCAACAGCAGTGGGCCATGGGCAGGCATCACAAACTGAGGAAGGGAAACCTTCTCCCTGACCAGAGGAACTAGGGTCCGCATGGAGGGAATCGGCGTGGCTTTTTTGCCTCTCTGCCAGTTGACCACAGAGACAGACCCAATTGGAGCGGGGGGGGGGGGGGGGGGGGGGGGGGGTGAGGATAATAAAACTCTGGCTTTCTAGTAAAAGGACCAGGAAGGTGGTCCCTAAGAGGTAGAGTTCTCCCATAAAAATACTGTTAATTTAGCCCAGTATATCCAAATTGTCATTGGAACATGTAATCAATATGAAAATATAATGAGATACTTTACATTTGGGGGGTACTAAGTCTTCAAAATCCACTAATCACATGTGGCACTTGAGCATGTGCAATGTGGCTGGTCCAAACCAAAATGTGCTAAAAATGTAAACTATACACTGATTTCAGAATACATTACTGAAATTAATTTCACCTGTTTCTTTCTACTGCCTTTAATGTGGCTATGAGGAAATGTAAAATTACTTATGTGACTCACGTTGTATTTTTTGTTGGACAGCAGTGCTGTGGACATGAGATTTATGCTGTAAGATGTGAGGGAAAATAAAGTTTCATGGAGGACACCGGCCTTGGGAGCTGGTTAGAGGCAGAACTGGGAGTGGCCCTGAGGGCGGCATTCTCAGTGGAGCAGGTTTGGCTGAAACTTGCAGGGGAAGCTGAGTGAGGGGAGGGAAGGGCAGATCCTAAGACCTCCCAAAAGGCTATCCCCAGACCCAAGTCTCCTGAGCCTGGGAGGTCTCCAAGGGACTGGTGGCTGATGTAGGAAGCACCCCTTTACCAAGCTGTAGGTACCCAAAGTGCTGATAGGTGATCGCCAGCTAAGTAATGTTTGCACATGAGCATAAAGCAGAGGCTCTAGAGATAAAATCTCTTACTATTCCAGGAGCAGTCAGGGCCTAACCTACCCACATTTCCTCACAAGGAAACTATGTCCTTTTGGCTTCGTGGAGGAAAAGCTGTTTCAGGTGGCTGCCCTTTTTTCCGCCTCAATTAATGATGAATTGAGTGTTTAAAAATAATCACTTTGGCTCGCATTTATTAAGGGCTGATTTGTGCCTGGGACTGTACTGAGGGCCCGACAGGCATTATCTCATTGAATTCCCCTGGTGACTCTGTTCTATAGGTATTACTATTAGTTCTATTGTACAGTTAGGAAAGAGAAGTTCAGAGAAGTAAAGAAACCTATTCAAAGTCAAACAGCGAGTAAGTGGAGAGCCAAAATCGGAAGCCAGAGCTGTGCCGCCTCTTAACCACCCACGGTTGTAGTTCCATGTTAGCAGGGCTAGTGTGAGAAACCGAGTTGGTCTTTCAGTTGCTGCAGCCTAGAAAGCCATTCTAAGCTTAACAAACCAAGCAGAAATGAGATCAATTCCTTTTCAGATCTGCTGGTATTAAGCACCTGCATGGGGTTGCTGCCTGAGTTTCCATGCACCTCATAAAGTTGGCCCTGCAAAGGACATCTGTATCATTCTCTCTCCTTAGGCAGATGGAGTCTTGTTCAATGAGTAAGGAGGCTTCAGTGCAGGACAAAGGTTTGATCACACCAAGCCTCTGTTCAGGAGCCTTCCAGCCTCACACTCTGAATTCCCACCAGCCTTTTCAGTAGCCCCCAAGCTTTGCACAATGTGTGGTACAGAGTCGCTGCTCAGCCACCATGGATTAATCTGAATAGATGCTAGCTTCCCTTCCCCTCTGCCCCCATCCTATCCTCAGCACCACAAATACATATTAAATTGCCCCAGCTTCTTAAATCAAGTCTCCTGGATGTAAAGTAATGAAGGAGCCTGGGAGGGGAAGGTAGGAAGTACACACCAAAAGGGAATGTATCTCAGGGGGCAAAAGGAGACATGAATACATGGTGAGGCACAGCTGGGAATCCGAAAAGCCAAGGAAAATAAAGTGTGGGAACAACCTCCATGGGGTGAGGCTGTTCCAGGAAGGCTTCCTGGCAGGACTTGCTTACGGATTCTCTAACCCAGTGTTTCTCAAACTATGGGTCATGACCCAAGGGTCAGGAAGTCACTTCAGTGAGTCAGGACCAGAGTTTTAAAATAAAATAGGATCCAATAGGATAGAAAAGACTAGACTTACAATATCGATTGTATAATTACATTTCTTTCTAAAGATTGTGATCCAAAAAAGATTGAAAGACACTGTCCTATCCTTAGGCTTCTGAGAGGTTGCTCTACCCCTATGTTTCTAAATCTACCCGCCACTGTGGAAGATGATTGTCTTCTGTTCTACCAGGGGAGGAGACGTGGAACACCTTTCTGCTCTGCTTGTTTCTACTGGGCAGTATTTCATTAATGAAGGGAAGTGCTAACATATAGGTGGATCAGATTCCATCCTAGCAAATTTATACACAGGATCATTTTAACGATCTACCTCACCTTGCTTCCTGTGAGCTCGTAATAACCCTACAAGACAAAGTTCATCATTTCCACTGTACTGATGAGAAAACTGAGGATCAGAGTGGAGGCTGTTCTTGCTAAGAAGTGACTGAGCTGGGATTTGAACCCAGTTCCTTTGGACTCTAATGCTAGCATAAATCTACTGAAGTTACTACTGCAAATAGTTTTTAAGCTAAGTTTGTAACGGGGCAGAATGGATTTGTTGTCATGTAATACTGAATTACTTTCTGTTTTCTGTCTTTGGAGGCTTATAAATCCCCAAGTTATTTCTTAAAAGTATGGAACTATCCATTTCCTAGTTTCACATCTCAAGTGTTGGCTTCTCATGTCAGTCCCGTCTCTCAGATCCACCATCCACTTCCTACATCTTCACTGGCCACCACTCTAGCCCAAACCACCATCCTCTCTCGGGCAGACCACCTGGTCTCTTCAATCTAGTGTTCTTCAATTTTTTTGAAATGCAAATTTCATCAGTCCACTGCTTAGAATATTTCAGTGGCTTCTCTTTGCTCGTGCAATAAAGACCATATTTATTAGGGTGACTATGTGTTGCCATGGTCTGATCTCCCTCTTCTCTCCAGCATCATTTTGCACTGTACTCAGCTCTGTAATCAAACTTTATTTTCAGTACCTCAGAATGCCTCCTTGCCTCCTGCCACAGGGCCTTTGCAGATGCTGGTCCTTCTCCTGGCATCACTCTCCAAACCAACCCTTGTCCTTTCATCGGGATAACGCCTGCCCATTCATCAGATCTCCACTGTTTTTATTAGCTCCTGAAGGAAGATTTCTCGGTCCTCCTTATAGACAATGAATGGATTTCATACTCTCAAAGAATACTGTAGCTTTGTTTCACAGCACTGTTTGCTGTAATTTTACATCTATGTGATTCCTTGGTTCATGTCTGTCTCCTCCACTGAACTGTGGGCTCCATAAGGGCAAGAATTGTTTGTCTTTCTTTTGGCCCCAGGGCCCAGAACAGTGCCTGCATGTAAAGTGGAGAGTTGGACATTCAACATTCAACTTATTTGACCTCTTTAGGAACATGTATGATAAAAGCTCCAGGTGCTTGAGTTTGGCCATAAACCTCAAGTTAGAGGGAGGTAATCAATGGCAAAGCTCTGAGGGATTAAAGAGGCAGGTTTAGAAATAGGAAGAGCCTTCTGAGTATAAATGTTGATGTCTCAGAGACCTGGTTTATAGTTTCTCCTTTGTTTAGTTTGGACACAAGACATCCCTCCATCTCCTCTGGGTACCGTCATTTCCCTGTTTAGGAGTTTAACTAAATCTCTGACGAACACGCTACAAACAGCTGGGGCTGGGGGGATGTCTGCTTTATGGCACTGAGGGAAATGTTAACGGTGCACAGCTTAGTGTAGCCACAAGATTTTTACTGTATGTAACTCCAAGATGGATTTGCATGGGGCTCTGTTAGCCTAGTCCTGAATTTCAAGCTTTTTCCCTGGCTATATATTTCCCAAGGGATCTAAGGCTAGGAAGTAGAAAAAACAGATAAAACTTCTCCATGAGCAAAAAACTCTTTTCCAGGCAAGCCTCTTCTCCCAGCAACCACTGGGGCATGCCGAGGGGATACTATTAATAATGATAATACTATTAATACTTATTATAATCATGGCATTTATTGAGCTTCTTAAAATGTGCTAACTGCTTTGCCTGCATTATATTATTTAATGTTCACCATCACCCTAGGAGGGACTCCATTTTACTGAGGAGTAAACTAACGCTCAAGAGAAGTCAAGCTCTTTACCCAGGACCACACATGAACCAACAGGTGGTAAAGGGATTTGAAACAAAGCAGTTGATCTTCCCATCCCATTGCTCTTAACTACTGTTTCATCTGCCGTCTTTCAGCACTTAATCATTCCTATAATTAATCTTGTATTTGTAAGCATTTATTATGTGGCAGGCACTGGGGATTCAAAGGAAAAAAAGTTATATACATGATCCGCTTCCGGGAGTTCACAGCCCAGTGGAAGATGTGTCACCCTGATTCCCTCCCTGCTGACCTGATGGAGCACTTACTGGGAACCAGGCTCTGAGCTGAGCCCTGTGCCGGTGGTTTCTTACTGAAGCCTCAGAACTATCCCTAATTAGGTGCTACTATAATACCATTTTTGCAGATAAGAAAATGGAGGCATAAGATAAAGCGACTTGCTTGAGGGCCTACTACCTGTAAGTGATTGTTTGGGATAGGCCCACGTTTATCTGACTTTGTCAAGTGTCTCTATTTCATACCACAACATCAGATTACAGAAAAGTGGAGAATGCACAGAGGAGCCTCCCGTGCACTGTGGGAATGCAGGGCAAGACATACTTAACTCTGCAGGGAGAGGCCAGAGAAGGCTTCCTGAGGATTTCTAGAACTAAGGGAAAAAAAGAAATATGTTTTGAAAATGGTAACTTTGCCCTCTACCTACCTGCTTACGAATAAGGTCCACAACTGGCAGTGAGAGGGAGTGGGAGGAAATAGAAGCCAGTGGGTCGATATTCTAGAGGACATATTTGGGTTCAACATACTGAACTTTCTCATAATTAGCACAGAGGAAGAGTAGAATGGGCTGTTTGGGAAGTTCTGAGTTCTCTACCACTGGAAGTATGAAGAAGGAGCCTGAATAAATGATCATGCCAGAGATAATTGAGAACAGATTCATGCATCAGATTGGTAGTTGGATTGGATCAGGGGTACTCAGTTAGCTGCCCATAAGAATCGGTAAGTGATTTAGCTAAATAACAGTTCCTGAACCTTTTCCCCATGACATTCTGGTTTGGTGGGTCTGGACAGGATCCCAGGGATTTGCACTTTTAACAAGCCCCCCAGATGATTCTGAAGGATCTGGTCATTGGAAAGTCACACAGCTACAAGTGACCTAGATAGCCTTTAAAATCCTTTCCAACGTGGGGGTTTTCTAAGCCAGTGCTTCCCAACATGTATTCCACAGAACATTCAGTCTATAATAGGACTTAACAAACATTTTCTGTAAAGAGACAAATAGTAAATGTTTTAAGATTTGCAGACTCTCCCATCTCTGTCACAACTACTGAACTCTACTATTGTCATGTGAAAGCAGCCATAAACAATGTATGAGGGTGGCTGTGTACCAATAAAATTGAATTTGCTGAAATAGGCAATGGGACATTTGGCCCACAAGCCCTAGTTTGCCGACCCCTGGCCTATTAAGGTGCCTTGCAAGAACTGGTGCCATGTAAAAATAAGTTTGTGAAAAGGTACCAACTATATCCCTAATCATTATACATGTCAGCATCTTAAGGGCTCTGAGAAGGCTTGAAGTAAACAAACCTGTTTAACTTTGGTCAGCCTCAAATCTCTCAAGTTTATTTAACCACAGAACCCTTTTATTGTGTAACACTTACACACAGATCCTTGGAACTGGTGTTCCAGGGAATACACTTTGAGAACCATTAGTCCAAGTCTAAAAAGTGGGCAGTATGCATAATTATTTGTGTAGAGTGTCTTCTAAGAGGTTAGGGAGGAAACGTCATTAAAATACCTGCCTCTCCTGAGCCACTGGGGCCTCAAGTTAACCCATGAGAGATGGTGACCTTGGTTTAGCTAGATCTTAGATTAAAATGACAATGTGCCCTCCCCCCCAGTGTGAATGAGTTTGTCATATTCCTTCCTGAGAAGTGGAAAAGGGGAGCGAATGATAATAAGACTTAGTAACACTTGCTCTATGCCTATGACTGTCCTAAGGTCTTTGTCTAGATCTGTGGTTTTCAACTTCAGATGATTTCGCCTGCCAGGGAATTTTTGGTTGTCACAACTGGGGGCAGTTGTACTGTCATCTAGTGGGTAGAGGCCAGGGATGCTGCTAAACATCCTACAATGCACAGGGCAGACCCCCACAATATAAAATTATCTGACCCAAAATGTCAGTAGTGCCACTGTTGATAAACCCTGATTTCTTTTCTAGAACAAATCCTATGAAGTAGGCGGTATTATTTGTAATTTTAAGACATGAGAAAACTAGGGCAAAGAGAAATTTAAGTATCTTTACCCTAAGACCACCGTAGTGACAGTGTGCAGATTTGGACCAAGTATGACAGAGCCCACACTTTTAAGTACTCACATCCAACTACGTTTGGCAAAAACAATTTTCAATTTCTTGGCCATTTATAGCCCATGACACCAAGAGGTCCTCCGTACACTCCCTTCCCACCACCATCCCCTCCTGCTGCTCTCCACCCTCTCAGTCCCTGCTCCTGATACTTTAGGTGCCTAGCTACCAAGCATCCAACTTTATCAATCCCCCTAGAAGGTAACTTAGATGGCCACTGAACCACTCCTTATTTAAGCCTTGAATTTCATCTGGTGCCAGTCTGACCATTTATATTCAATGAGCTTCACCAAACCTTTAACCTCTCAACCTTGGTTTCACCATCTGTCAAATGGGAATGATAAAGATATGTGCTCTTCATACTTCTTCCCAAACAGAAACTAGGCTCAGTACCATACTTGGAGAATGCAATCTGAAGAATCTGAAAGCTCTCAGGGAGAGCACGCTGAAGTGATGGGATCTTAAAGGAGGCAAATTCCTTGTTTTTATAAGCCTGCCCAGGTCCAGTTTGTTCCAGCAGCCTACAACAATGCTGCCAAGTGAGAGTGTGCTTAAGAGGGACTGGACAACATCACCAGAGGACAGTCTCTTCAGGCCTGGTATTTGGCCTGGGGATAAACGGGGCTGAAAGAACATGCCCAGTAGCACATTAGAATGTAAAAAGTTCCTGTGGCAGAACCATCCGTCCAAGAGGGCAGTCGGACAAACGTGATTGGGACTTGTTAGGAGACATCCCTGGGGCCTGACTCGGCTCCTAGAACTATGAGTTATTCTCCTCTCTGGCAATTGGGAAACGTGAAGTCTTTGTACTTTTTTTTTATCACTGCTAAATTGAGCAATCAATTTCAGACAGTGCATGAATAAGGAGGTTGTTTCTGGGAAGATGATACCCCATGAATTCTCATTAAGCATTGAAACCAATACTCAGAAAATAAAAGCAGCACGAAGGCAGGAATTTTTAGACTGGTGAATTGTGGTAACCAGGTTTGGGTATATCAGAGTGTAATGAAGCTCCTGGCCGTGAAAGACTGGGCCTCTTCTCACTCTTCCTAATCTCTAATCTACCTCTTTTTGAGATGTCAGCTCTTTTGTTCTCTCTCCATCTCTGCTGGCCTCTGTTTGTACAATATTTCATAGCAAGAGGAAATACTCCTGGAGTTGGAAATGGCAAAAGAGAAATAAAATCATAATGAAACTTTCTTTTCAGAACCTCATAAATTATTTTTGAAAGAAGTCTTGTAAACATAGGGTTAATAGCTCTTAAGAGAGTAGGTGATCTGCTTCACATTATCATTTCTTAGTTTCCTAAACCCAGTGACTCAAACTGGGCTGCCCTCCTACCATGGGAAATCCCTAAAGCGGAAGCTAGGGGGGAAGGAGGCCCTTTGTGATTTTCTCAAAATGAATCACCAGTGATTAGAGCCAATTTCAATCTTGGATTCGTTCAACTATGTTACCTTGAAAAGTGGAAGCACCCCTGCCTTTCCCTTTTCCTTTCTTTGTTTGCCTCCCAGCCACTTAATCCACCACACCCCCTCACCTCTCACACAAAGACCTTCAGAATTTGGAAGTTGAGCAACTTCCCTGGGGAAGAGCCCTGCTGGAGCCTCCCCTCCAGCCCCTCCCCTCGCTGCTTTTAAGGCAGGTATTGGTGTTTTCCCTCTATGCAATTACTTTAACTTTTTATTTTAAAATAATTTCAAATTTACAGGGGCACTGCAAAGATAATACAAACCCTGTACAGAGAACTCCAGATACCCAGATCCACCAATTTTAATATTATCCCACCTTTGGCATATCATTCTTTCTCTCTATCTATCTATCCATCTTTTGAACATTTGAGAGCAGGTTGCACACATCATACTCCTTGAACACATAATACTTCCATGTGCATTTCCTACAGATAAGGATATTCACTTATGTAATCACCTTAAGTTTGTTATCAAGTTCAAGAAATTCAACACTGATATACAACTTACATTCTGTATTCCAATTTTTTTCTTATGTCCCAGCAGTGACCTTTTGAGCCTTTACTCCTCCATTCTTGGATCCTGTCCAGTATCATGTGTTGAACTTAATTGTCGTTATCTCTTTAGGTTCTCTTTCTTTTTTTTTTAATTGTGGAAACATATACATAACATAGATCTCCCCATTGCAGCCCCTCCCAAGCATACCATTCAGTGGGATTAATCACATTCACAATGTTGCAGTGCCGTCACCACCATCCATTCCTAGAACTTTCCCTTTCCCCCAAACAGAAACCCTATACTCATTTTGCATTAGTTCCCCATTGTCCCTGCCCCACATCCCTGGTAACCTCTACTCCGCCTTCTGTCTCTATGAGTTTGCATATCTTCTGGTATACTTTGTAATTACCATGGGGCTTAAATTTAACGCCCTAAGTCTCTAACAATCTCGTCTGCCTTGAGACCAGCTTAACTTCAATAACATTCATAAATTATGTTCCTAAACTCCACCCATCTTTATGTATTTCTTGTCACAGATGACGTATTTCTACATTATGAGTCCAAAACAACTTATTTATCATTCATTTTTGTGTATTTGCCTCTTAGATCCTATAGGAAGTAACAAGTGGAGTTACAACTCAAAAATATAGTAGTACCAGTATTTATATTTACTCATGTCATTATCTTTACCAGAGATCTTTATTTCTTCATGTGGCTTCAATCAGTTGTCTGGTGTCCTTTCCTTTCAACCTGCAGAACTCCCTTTCAGCACTTTAAATATGTCTTCCCACTCCCTTCTTGCCTTCATGGTTTCCAATGAAAAATTGGCACTTAATTTTGTTACGAGTCCCTTGTGTATGACATGTTGCTTTTCTCTTGCGCTTTCAGAATTCTCTCTTAATCTTTGTCATTTGATAGTTTGACTACAATATGGTGCAGCAAGGGTCTGTTTGGGTTTACCCTGTTTGCAGTTCGTAGAGCATCATGAATGAGTATATTCATGTCTTTCATTACATTTGAGAAGTTTTTAGCCATTATGTCTTTAAATATTCTCTCTGCATGTTTCTCTCTTTATTCTCTTTCTGGGACTCCCACAATGTATATATTGGTGTGCCTGATGTTGTACCACAGTTTCCTCAGGCTCTGTTCACTTTTCTTCATTCTGTTTTCTGATCCCCTGACTGGATGATTTCAAATATCTTATCTTCAAGCTTTCTGATTCTTTCTATTGCCATCTCCAGTCTGCTGTTGAACCACCATAGGGAATTTTTCTCTTCTGTTGTTGTGGCCTTCAGCTGTTTACTTCCTTTTCATAATTTCCATCTCTCTATTGATAGTCTTTTTGTGTTGATCTGTCATTTTCTTGACTTCCTTTGTCCATGTTTTCCTTTAGTTCTTTGAACACATTTAGGACCATTTTTTAAGTCTGGTCTGGAATGTCCATGTCTAAGCTTCGACATTGAGCATTTCTAAATGCTTTCATCTTCTCCTTTGCCTGGGCCATTGTTTCCTGCTTCTTTGTGTGTTTTGTAATCTTTTGTTGAAACCTGGGTATTTTGATATTTTAACATGTTATTACTGGAATTTAAACTCTTAAGACATTTGTCCCTTAAGCCTGTATCTAGCTAGTGTTATGACAAAACTTTCCTTGAATGCCAGGAGTTAACAAAACAAAACAACACAACATCCCCCCCCCAAAAAAAAAAAAGAAAGAAGGAAAAAATCAAGAAGAGGAAGAAGAAAAGAAAACACATTTCCCTGTCTTTGCAGGTTGACCTATGTGAGTACTCTCCTTCACAGCTTATCCATATAATGAGCTTAGAGAACAGCTCCAGGCCAAAGCATAGGGGCCTCCCTCGTCCTTCCTGCACTCTCATCTTGTCTTGCACATGTGCGTGTGGCCCCAATATCCTGTCTTCCCTAGGAGACAGTTTCTTCACAGTCCCAGGCTCTGCATTCTAAGACCTACAGCCAGCTTGCCCCAGACAGCACAACTTGACTGCTCTTCCACAGCATTCTGTAGATCTCTGTGATCTGCCTTCTATACACAAGGCATGTTCTGGGACAGCAAATCCCTCAGTCCACCACCTGACAGACTTGGCCAGTAATACAGGCTTCCAGTGTGTAGACAAAGGTTACTCTACTCCCTCTGGAACCAGGATCAGGGATCCATACGCGGAGCGCAGGTCATTTCCACACAGAGTGGGAGAGGGGACAGCCAGTGCACCACGAGATCCTACAACTTTTAAGTGGCCTTTTATTGATTCAGTGCTTGCCCTGTTATTGCAGTCCTCTGACTGGTTTCTGGAGTTTTGAAAAAGATGCTTCTGCCAGTTCTTACTGGCTGTTCAAAGCTTCTGGTATGTGTGGGGTGGGAGTGGGGGGTACTAAATTTTCTCAGCTATCTTGATCCCTTTTGTGTGGTTTTGATGGTTGCTTTTCCTCTCTTTTAATTAACACTCATAAACTTGATAATCTTCATTTTTTCTAGTATTTAGCAAACACCTGAGTAGGTGAAACTAGTGTCCACGTTTAAGAGGTGCTCAAAGTCTTTGGTTAATTGTGGTTAAGGCAAAGAGAGCTCTTCGCACATCCCTAAGTAGGTTTCTATGCTGAGTTGAAAGCCTGGAAAAGACTTTTAGCCAAGCAAAGGCATCTGGTGGTAAATCACGTTAGAAGGGATTCCTGTAATGGTCTCTATGGACCCCTTTGGGATGTGCAGAGGAGGGAGAGAGTCTAAAGGGGACCCATGATCTTCCTTCTCATCTTCTTGCTTTCCCTCTGTTCCAGGGAACAAATGCAATAGTGCTGTGAGAAGGGCAAAGCTAGTGCTGAGAAAGAATTCTTTAATTCAGTCCAATATGTTTCGATTCAGCCAACCATCCTTGAGCAGAGTTGCAGAGGTGGGTGAGGCCCGTACCTGCACTCCTGGAGCTGCCTCCAAGAAGGAGAGTTGGAGGGAAAGACACTTTCTTCAAATGTCCAAACACACTGATTAAATGAACATACCCCAATTTCATAAGTTTTACCATAAAAGTGTAGCAACTGGTCTATCATTTACTAACTACTTATTTTTCAACCTCCTCTTCCCCCCTCTCTTTTTTATTACTTAGACTCATCCTATCAATATATTCTGTGAAATCATGGGGCTGAGGTATTAGTTAAATGTTACATTGAGATAAATGCATAAGCAAGTAAATCTGACCATCTGTGAAATACGTACGAGCATCTCACACCCTCTAAACAATGCATGTCCCACACATGTAGCAAAGCTTCCTACGCCATGTGCCATATGGGAGAACGTGACAGAGGTATCCCAGAGGCTGATGCCACAAAGCCTGGGAGGAGGAAAGAGGCAGGGAGAGGAGGACTTCCTGTGGCCTCCAGGCTGAGGTTCAACCTGAATAGGAGTTTGCTAGCGAGTCCTGGGGTAAAAGGACTCCAGACAAAGGCAGAGTCTGCTAGTCTTCAAGTGCTAGAGAAATAAATAAGGAAAAGACTAATAGATTCATTAATTCATTCAATGAGTATTTCATGAGCATCTACCTTCAAGCCACATGTCTATGTGTTAGTTTTCTGCATGGTGCTGAAGGAAAATACCCAGGTATGGTAAATGGTCTTGCTCTCAAGTTGTGTGCAGTTTAGGTTGTTAGGCAATATATGCATGCACACACAGGTATCAAAAAACAAACATCTAAAGAGAAGGGTAGTTGAAGGACAAAAATGGCAGCATTGGTCAGAGCGATTGTGAGTTCAGAAGAGAAATTTCTGTAGACCGCAGTCACTGAGAAAGGCTTCCTGAAGGAGGGGACTTTAAAGAATGGCGTAGAATTTAGGGAGTGGGAGAAACACTTCAGGCTGGAGAAACAGATCAGAAGGGACAGCTGCAGTGACAGGAACATATTTAAGCAGTCTCCACTCCTTGGCTTTTAGAGTGAAGGTTTGCACAGCCTCTCATCCAAAGATTCTTAATCCAGGGCCCTGGATTGGTGTTCAGGGGTCTGTGCACAGACCTTGCAAGCAAACTTTTAAAAATCATATGTGCATTTTTCTGGAGAGAGTATAGTTTTCATCAGCTCCTCCAAAGAATGACTCAAAATTGTTTAGGAACTTCTCCAAATGTATTCTGTTCTGTGCCTTTACTATAACAGACATTGATTTTGTTGTTTCTTTAAAGCTCACTTTTTCATGACAAGGAGAATCCAGTTTTCACAAACTTGAGGGGGAAAACGTTTCTCTGAATAATAAGATGAACTTGCCCAAGGTTCCTCACTGGCACCAAACTTTTCCAACTGGGTCAAAATCCAACACCCACCTGTGCTCTTAACCACCAAGATTCCTGCTCAATCAGGTTTTGTGCTGGGAGTGGATGTGCATCCCTGGCTCACAGTCTCACTCCCCCGGTTAGGGATGCTATGTTCTCAGCTCTGGGAAACACCACTCAGCATTTCCCCTTGGTCACTGACCTTGACTTGAGTGTTAATTTTCATCTTTTGGCACCTGATCTTACTAATCATCATGCTCTACTCATACGAGCCAGTCCTTTGGAAACTGGAAAGTAAGCCTGCTTTAAATACCTCTGCACATGCCATATTTTTAGCATGATATTTCATGCTGTGCCTAACCCCTATATTTGAAAATAATGGCATCGCCATTTAAAAATCAATATTTATATGAATCTACTCATTTATATGATCGCTACATATTCATGGTTTTTAAATTAATTCTTTCTCGTAATCTTTTTATTGTACAAAATAGGGAGAAGATCTTATCAACCCCATGTTCCCATCTCCTAGTTTCATTGATCACCTCATGTCCAATCTTGTTTCCTCTTAACTCCACCAACTCTCTGTCCCCACCCAGATTATTTTGAAGCAAGTTCCACCCATCATATAATTTCACCCTTAAATATTCCAGCATTATTCAGGAGTTAAAATAGACTTTGTTATAAATAGTATGGGCCACCTGCCAAGTCATGGAAAACTCTTGTGCTATATACAGTGTGAAAGAGTTTTATTCAAACAGCGCCCTAGTTGTTCTCTAGATCATTGTTTTGTTTTTTTGGTTTTTGTTTTTTTGGTAATTTCTATGGGTTAAAGGTCTCTTTG